>NC_092041.1:89154815-89884781 GCF_003086295.3 Arachis hypogaea | reverse complement strand
GTCAATAATACAGAGAATTGAAGATTCAGAACATTAGCAGAGGAATTGCACAGAAAAAGCTGGGCGTTCAAAACGCCCAGTGAAGAAGGACAGACTGGCGTTTAAACGCCAGCCAGGGTACCTGGTTGGGCGTTTAACGCCCAAAAGGGTATAGTTTTGGGCGTTAAACGCCAGAATGTGCACCATTCTGGGCGTTTAACGTCAGGATGGCACAAGAGGGAAGATTCTGTTTTCAATGCAATTTTTTTCAAGTTTCAAAGTTTTTCAAAATCAAATCTTTTTCAAATCATATCTTTTCAATCAAATCTTTTTAAAATCAATTTCTCTCTATTTTTAAAAAATACTTGCTATCAATCAATGATTTGATTCAACATTTCAAATATGTTGCCTTTTCTGTTGAGAAAGGTTTAATGTTTGAATCATATCTATTCTTGTTAGCCAAGTTTTTAATTTTCAAAATCAAATCTTTTTAAAAAAATGTTTTTCAAATCATATCTTCTCAATCACATCTTTTTAAAACTAATCATATCTTCTTAACCACATCTTTTTCAAAATAGTTTTCAATCAAATCTTTTTGATTTCTAAATTCAAAATCTTTTTCAAAAATCACTTGATCTCTTTTCCACTTTCATTTTCGAAAATCAATTAGTGTTTTCAAAAATATTTTCAAATCTTTTACTTAATTTTCGAAAATTACTTCCCTTCTTCTCACATCCTTCTATTTCTGGACTAACACTATTCCTTAATGCAAAATTCGAACTCCATCTTCTTTGATAAGTTCGAATTTTCTACTTCTGTCTTCTACTTTTCTTTTCCTCTGACACCTCAAGGAATCTCTATACTGTGACATAGAGGATTCCACATTTTCTTGTTCTCTTCTCTTTCTTATGAGCAGGAGCAAAGACAAAAGCATTCTTGTTGAGGCTGACCCTGAACCTGAAAGGACCTTGAAGCGAAAGCTAAGAAAAGCTAAGGCACAACTCTCTGTAGAGGACCTAACCGAATTCTTCAAAGAAGAAGAACCTATGGCAGCCGAAAACAACAACAATGCCAACAATGCAAGGAAGGTGCTGGGTGACTTTACTGCACCTACTCCCAACTTTTATGGGAGAAGCATCTCTATCCCTGCCATTGGAGCAAACAACTTTGAGCTTAAGCCTCAATTAGTTTCTCTAATGCAACAGAATTGCAAGTTCCATGGACTTCCATTGGAAGATCCTCATCAGTTTTTAGCTGAATTCTTGCAAATCTGTGACACTGTCAAGACTAATGGGGTTGACCCTAAGGTCTACAGACTTATGCTATTCCCTTTTGCTGTAAGAGACAGAGCTAGGACATGGTTGGACTCTCAACCTAAAGAAAACCTGGACTCTTGGGAAAAGCTAGTCAATGCCTTCTTGGCAAAGTTCTTTCCACCTCAAAGATTGAGTAAGCTTAGAGTGGAGTCCAAACCTTCAGACAGAAGGAAGGAGAATCCCTCTATGAAGCTTGGGAAAGATACAAACAATTAATCAGAAAGTGTCCTTCTGATATGCTTTCTGAATGGAGCATCATAGGTATTTTCTATGATGGTCTCTCTGAACTTTCCAAGATGTCTTTGGATAGCTCTGCTGGAGGCTCTCTTCATCTGAAGAAGACGCCTACAGAGGCTCAAGAGCTGATTGAAATGGTTGCAAATAACTAATTCATGTACACTTCTGAAAGAAATCCTATGAACAATGGGGCTAGTCAGAAGAAAGGAGTTCTTGAGATTGATACTCTGAATGCCATATTGGCTCAGAACAAAATATTGACTCAACAAGTCAATATGATTTCTCAAAGTCTGTCTGGAATGCAAAATGCACCAAGCAGTACTAAGGAAGCTTCATCTGAGGAAGAAGCTTATGATCCTGAGAACCCTTCAATGGAAGAGGTGAATTACATGGGAGAACCCTATGGAAACACCTATAATCCTTCATGGAGAAATCATCCAAATTTCTCATGGAATGATCAACAGAGACCTCAACAAGGTTTCAACAATAATAATGGTGGAAGAAACAGGTTTAGCAAGGGCAAGCATTTTCCATCATCTTCTCAGCAATAGACAGAGAGTTCTAAGCAGAATACCTTTGACTTAGCAACCATGGTCTCTGATCTGATCAAAACCACTCAAAGTTTCATGACTGAAACAAGGTCCTCCATTAGAAATTTGGAGGCACAAGCGGGACAGCTGAGCAAGAAAATTACTGAACTCCCTCCTAGTACTCTCCCAAGCAATACAGAGGAAAATCCAAAAGGAGAGTGCAAAGCCATCAACATGGCCGAATTTTGGGAGGAAGAAGAGGCAGTGAACGCCACTGAGGAAGACCTCAATGGACGTCCGCTGACCTCCAATGAGTTCCCCAATGAGGAACCATGGGAATCTGAGGCTCAAAATGAGACCATAGAGATTCCATTGGACTTACTTCTGCCATTCATGAGCTCTGATGAGTATTCTTCCTCTGAAGAGGATGAGTATGTCACTGAAGAGCAAGTTGCTAAATACCTTGGAGCAATCATGAAGCTAAATGACAAGTTATTTGGAAATGAGACTTGGGAGGATGAACCCCCTTTGCTCACCAAAGAACTGGATGACTTGTCTAGGCAGAAACTGCCTCAAAAGAGACAGGATCCTGGGAAGTTTTCAATACCTTGTACCATAGGCACCATGACCTTCAAGAGGGCCTTGTGTGACTTAGGGTCAAGTGTAAACCTCATGCCTCTCTCTGTAATGGAAAAGCTAGGGATCTTTGAGGTGCAAGCTGCAAAAATCTCACTAGAGATGGCAGATAATTCAAGAAAATAAGCCTATGGACTTGTAGAGGATGTTTTGGTAAAAGTTGAAGACCATTACATCCCTACTGATTTCATAGTCCTAGAGACTGGGAAGTGCATGGATGAATCCATCATCCTTGGCAGACCCTTCCTAGCCACAGCAAAGGCTGTGATTGATGTTGATAGAGGAGAGTTGATCATTCAAGTGAATGAAGAATCCTTGATGTTTAAGGCTCAAGGATATCCCTCTATCAATGATGGAGAGGAAGCATGAAGAGCTTCCCTCAAAACAGAGCCAAACAGAGCCCCCACAGTCAAACTCTAAGTTTGGTGTTGGGAGGCCACAACCAAACTCTAAGTTTGGTGTTGAACCCCCACATTCAAACTCTAAGTTTGGTGTTGGGAGGTTCCAACATAGCTCTGAGCATTTTTGAGGCTCCATGAGAGTCCTCTGTCAAGCTAATGACATTAAAGAAGCGCTTGTTGGGAGGCAACCCAATGTTTTATAATTAACTATTTTCTTTTGTTATTTTATGTTTTTTGTAGGTTGATGATCATGAGAAGTCACAAAATCAATGAAAAAAGCAAAAACAGAATGAAAAACAGGAAGAAAAATAGCACACCCTGGAGGACGCACCTACTGGCGTTTAAACGCCAGTAAGGTAGCTGTTGGGCGTTTAACGCCCAGTCTGGCACCATTCTGGGCGTTTAACGCCAGAAAGGGGCACCAGACTGGTGTTAAACGCCAGAAAAGGGCAAGAAGCTGGCGTTAAACGCCAGAAATGGGCACCAGCCCGGCGTTTAACGCCAGAATTGGCACAAAACGAGATTTTGCTTGCCATTTGGTGCAGGGATGACGTTTCCTTGACACCTCAGGATCTGTGGACCCCACAGGATCCCCACCACTCTCTCTCTCTTCTTCACCCATTCATCCATCACCTCACCACCTCTTCCCCAAAAACCCTTCACCTATCAAATCCTATCTTTCTCTTCACCACTCACATCCATCCTTCATAAAACCCCACCTACCTCACCATTCAAATTCAAACCACTTTCCCACCCAAACCCACCCTCACTTGACCGAACCTTACCCTTCCCCCTCTCCTATATAAACCCATCTTCACTCCTTCATTTTCACACAACCTAAACACCACTTCTTCCCCTTCTTGGCCGAAAACAAAAGCCATTCCCATCTTCTTCATTTCTTCTTCTTCTACTCTCTTCTTTCTTAATTTGCTCGAGGACGAGCAAACCTTTTAAGTTTGGTGTGGTAAAAGCATTGCTTTTTGTTTTTCCATAACCTTTTATGGCATCCAAGGCCGGAGAAACCTCTAGAAAGAGGAAAGGGAAGGCAAAAGCTTTCACCTCCGAGTCATGGGAGATGGAGAGATTCATCTCAAGGGTGCATCAAGACCACTTCTATGAAGTTGTGGCCTTGAAGAAGGTGATCCCCGAGATCCCTTTCAAACTCAAAAAGGGTCAACTTTGATCAAAGGTTGGACCAAGTCCTCATAAACATTTGTGAAAAGGGCGCTCAATGGAAGAGAAACTCAAGAGGGAAGCCGGTTCAACTGAGAAGGCATGACCTCAAGCCCATCACTAAGAAAAGGATGGAGCAAGCATGAGGAAATTCCTCCTCATAAAATCCCTGAGATGCCTCAAGGGATGCACTTTCCTCCACAAAACTATTGGGAGCAACTAAACACCTCCCTAGGAGAATTGAGTTCCAACATGGGACAACTAAGGGTGGAGCATCAAGAACACTCTGTTCTCCTCCATGAAATTAGAGAAGATCAAAGAATCATGAGAGAGGAGCAACAAAGACAAGGAAGAGACATTGAGGAGCTCAAGCACTCCATAGGATCTTCAAGAGGAAGAAAGAGCCGCCATCACTAAGGTGGACCCGTTCCTTAATTTCCTTGTTCTTTATTTTCTTATTTTTCGAATTTTAGTGCTTATGTTTGTCTATGTTTGTGTCTTGTGATCATTAGTGTCTTAGTGTCTATGCCTTAAAGTTATGAATGTCCTATGAATCCATCACCTTTCTTAAATGAAAACTGTTTTTATTACAAAAGAATAAGAAGTACAGGATTTCGAATTCATCTTTAAAACTAGCTTAATTAGTTTGATGTGGTGACAATACTTTTTGTTTTCTGAATGTATGCTTGAACAATGCATATGTCTTTTGAATTTGTTGTTCATGAATGTTAAAATTGTTGGCTCTTGAAAGAATGATGAAAAAGGAGACATGTTACTGAGGATCTGAAAAATCATAAAAATGATTCTTGAAGCAAGAAAAAGCAATGAATACAAAAAAAGTCGAAAAAAAAAGAGAGAGAGAGAAAGAGAAAGAAAGAAAAGAAAAAAAAGAGGGAGAAAGAAAAAAAAAATAAAGTTGTGATCCAAGACAAAAAGAGTGTGCTTAAGAACCCTGGACACCTCTAATTGGGGACTCTAGCAAAGCTGAGTCACAATCTGAAAAGGTTCACCCAATTATGTGTCTGTGGCATGTATGTATCCGGTGGTAATACTGGAAGACAGAGTGCTTTGGGCCACGGCCAAGACTCATGAAGTAGCTGTGTTCAAGAATCATCATACTTAACTAGGAGAATCAATAACACTATCTGGATTCTGAGTTCCTAAAGAAGCCAATCATTCTGAATTTCAAAGGATAAAGTGAGATGCCAAAACTGTTCAGAGGCAAAAAGCTACTAGTCCCGCTCATCTAATTGGAGCTAAGTTTCATTGATAATTTGGAGTCTATAGTATATTCTCTTCTTTTTATCTTATTTGATTTTCAGTTGCTTGGGGACAAGCAACAATTTAAGTTTGGTGTTGTGATGAGCGGATAATTTGTACGCTTTTTGGCATTGTTTTTAGTATGTTTTTAGTATGATCTAGTTAGTTTTAGTATATTTTATTAGTTTTTAGTTAAAATTCACTTTTCTGGACTTTACTATGAGTTTGTGTGTTTTTCTGTGATTTCAGGTATTTTCTGGCTGAAATTGAGGGACCTGAGCAAAAATCTGATTCAGAGACTAAAAAGGACTGCAGATGCTGTTGGATTCTGACCTCCCTGCACTCGAAGTGGATTTTCTGGAGCTACAGATGCCCAATTGGCGCGCTCTCAACGGCGTTGGAAAATAGACATCCTGGGCTTTCCAGCAATATATGATAGTCCATACTTTGCCCAAGATTTGATGGCCCAAACCGGCGTTCAAAATCACCCTCAGAAATCCCAGCGTTAAACGCCGGAACTGGCACCAAAATGAGAGTTAAACGCCCAAACTGGCAAAAAAGCTGGCGTTTAACTCCAAGAAGAGTCTCTACACGAAAATGCTTCATTGCTCAGCCCAAGCACACACCAAGTGGGCCCGGAAGTAGATTTTTATGTCATTTACTCATCCCTGTACATCCTAGGCTACTAGTTTTCTATAAGTAGGACCTTTTACTATTGTATTTTGATCTTTTGATCTTTGGATCTTTTGATCTTTAGATCTTTTGATCACTTTGGGAGGCTGGCCATTCGGCCATGCCTAGACCTTATTCTTATGTATTTTCAACGGTGGAGTTTCTACACACCATATATTAAGGTGTGGAGCTCTGCTGTACCTCGAGTATTAATGCTATTACTATTGTTCTTCTATTCAATTCCGCTTGTTCTTGTTCTAAGATATCACTTGTTCTTCAACTTGATGAATGTGATGATCCGTGACACTCATCATCATTCTCACCTATGAACGTGTGACTGACAACCACCTCCGTTCTACCTTCGACTGGGTGAATATCTCTTGGATTCTTTAACCGGAATCTTCGTGGTATAGGCTAGAATTGATGGCGGCATTCAAGAGAATCCGGAAGGTCTAACCTTGTCTGTGGTATTCTGAGTAGGATTCAATGATTGAATGACTGTGACGTGCTTCAAACTCCTGAGGGCGGGGCGTTAGTGACAGACGCAAAAGAATCACTGGATTCTATTCCGGCCTGATCGAGAACCGACAGATGGATAGTCGTGCCGTGACAGGGTGCGTTGAACATTTCCACTGAGAGGATGGGAGGTAGCCACTGACAACGGTGAAACCCTTGCTTAAGCTTGCCATGGAAAGGAGTAAGAAGGATTGGATGAAGACAGTAGGAAAGCAGAGAGACGGAAGGGAAGGCATCTTCATACGCTTATCTGAAATTCATACCAATGAATTACATAGGTATCTCTATCTTTATCTTTATGTTTTATTCGCATATCACCATACCCATTTGAGTTTGCCTGACTAAGATTTACAAGGTGACCATAGCTTGCTTCATACCAACAATCTCTGTGGGATCGACCCTTACTCGCGTAAGGTTTATTACTTGGACGACCCAGTACACTTGCTGGTTAGTTGTGCGAAGTTGTGTTTATGCCATGGTATTGAACACCAAGTTTTTGGATTCATTACCGGGGATTATTTGAGTTGTGAAAAGTAGTGATCACAATTTCGCGCACCAAGAGTGCAATGCCATAACCGTGACCAACATGGCCGAACGTGGAGAGAGTGAAAAGGCAGTGATTTCTAGTGAGGAAGACCTCAGGGAATGTCCACTGGCCATTAAGGAGTACCCCAATGAGAAACCAAAGGAATCTGAGACTCATACAGAGACCATAGAGATTCCATTGAACTTTCTTTTACCATTCATGGGCTCTGATGACTATTCATCTTCTGAAGAAGATGAAGATATTGTTGAAGGTCAAGTTGCCCAGTATTTAGGAGCAATCATGAAGCTGAATGCCAAGCTATTTGGTAATGAGACTTGGGAGGATGAACCTTCATTGCTCATTAATGAACTGAATACTTGGGTTCAGCAAACTTTACCTCAAAAGAAACAAGATCCTGGTAAATTCTTAATACCCTGTACCATAGGCACCATGACCTTTGAGAAGGCTCTGTGTGACCTAGGGTCAGGTATTAACCTCATGCCACTCTCTGTAATGGAAAAACTAGGAATCTTTGAGGTACAAGCTGCAAGAATCTCACTAGAGATGGCAGACAAATCAATGAAACAGGCTTATGGACTAGTAGAGGATGTGCTAGTGAAGGTTGAAGGCCTTTACATCCCTGCTAATTTCATAATCCTAGAAACTGAGAAGGATGAGGATGAATCCATCATCCTTGGCAGACCTTTCCTAGCCACAGCAAAACCTATGATTGATGTTGACAGAGGAGAATTGGTCCTTCAATTGAATGAGGACTACCTTGTATTCAAGACTCAAGGTTCCCCTTCTGTACACATGGAGAAGAAGCATGAAAAGCTTCTCTCAATACAGAGTCAAACAAAGCCCCCACATTCAAACTCTAAGTTTGGTGTTGGGAGGCCACAACCAAACTCTAAGTTTGGTGTTGAGAGGCCACAACCAAACTCTAAATTTGGTGTTGAGAGGCCATAACTATGCTCTGATTATCTGTGAGGCTCCATGAGAGCCCACTGTCAAGCTATTGACATTAAAGAAGCACTTATTGGGAGGCAACCCAATTTTTATTTATCTATGTTAAATTTCCATTTTTCATTATTATTTTACGTTTTCTTTAGGTTGATAATCATGTAGAGTCACAAAAATAACTGCAAAAATCAAAGCAAATTCAAAAATAGCATTAAAAACAGAACACCCTAGAGGATAAGCTTACTGGCATTTAAACGCCAGTAAGAGTAGCAGAATGGGCGTTAAACACCCAGTCTGGCTCCATTCTGGGCATTTAATGCCAGAAATGGGCACCAGACTGGAGTTTAACGCCAGAACAAGGCAACAAGCTGGCGTTAAATGCCAGAAAAGAAAGAAGGATTGGCGTTAAATGCCAGAAAGGGAAGAAAAGCTGGCGTTAAACGCCAGAAACAGGCAGCAACCTGGCGTTTAACGCTAGAATTGCACTCTAAGGGCGTTTTGCACACTTAAATGGAGCAGGGATAAGAAGTCCTTAACCCCTCAGGATCTGTGGAACCCACAGGATCTCCACCAACCTCAACTTATTCTCTCTCCCTCCCATCTTTTCATAACACTCTTCCCTAAATACCCTTCACCAATCACCTCCATATCTCTTTCCCAAATACCCCTCACCAATCACATCCATATCTCTTCCCCAAAAACCCCACCTATCTCCAAATTCAAAATCCTTTTCCTCCTAAACCCAACCCCAAATACACGAACCTACCCTTCCCCCCGCTCCTATATAAACCCCCCACACTCCTTCATTTTCACACATTACCAACACTACTTGTACGCCTTGGCCGAACCACATACCACCCTCCATCCCTTCCATTTTCTTCTTCTTCCCCTTCGTTCTTTCTTCTTTTGCTCGAGGACGAGCAAACCTTTTAAGTTTGGTGTGGTAAAAGCATTATTTTTTATTTTTCCATAACCATTTATGGCACCTAAGGCTGGAGAAACCTCTAGAAAGAGGAAAGGAAAGGCAAAAGCTTCCACCTCCGAGTCATGGGAGATGGAGAGATTCATCTCAAAGGTCCATCAAGACCACTTCTATGAAGTTGTGGCCAAGAAGAAGGTGATCCCTGAGGTCCCTTTCATGCTCAAAAGGAATGAGTATCCGGAGATCCGATATGAGATTCGAAGAAGAGGTTGGGAAGTTCTCACCAAACCCATTCAACAAGTCGGAATTTTAATGGTTCAAGAGTTCTATGCCAATGCATGGATCACTAGGAACCATGATAAATGTATGAACCTGATGAGCGGATAATTTGTACGCTTTTTGACATTGTTTTTAGTATGTTTTTAGTATGATCTAGTTAGTTTTTAGTATATTTTTATTAGTTTTTAGTTAAAATTCACTTTTCTGGACTTTACTATGAGTTTGTGTGTTTTTCTGTGATTTCAGGTATTTTCTGGCTGAAATTGAGGAACCTGAGCAAAAATCTGATTCAGAGACTAAAAAGGACTGCAGATGCTGTTGGATTCTGACCTCCTTGCATTCGAAGTGAATTTTCTGGAGCTACAGAAGTCCAATTGGCGCGCTCTTAATGGCGTTAGAAAGTAGATATCCTGGGCTTTCCAGCAATATATGATAGTCCATACTTTGCTCAAGATTTGATGGCCCAAACCGGCGTTCAAAGTCACCTTCAGAATTCCCAGCGTTAAACGCCGGAACTGGCACAAGGATGGGAGTTAAATGCCCAAACTGGCACCAAAGCTGGCGTTTAACTCCAAGAAGAGTCTCTACACAAAAATGCTTCAATGCTCAGCCCAAGCACACACCAAGTGGGCGCGGAAGTGGATTTTTATGTCATTTACTCATCTCTGTAAACCCTAGGCTACTAGTTCTCTATATATAGGACCTTTTACTATTGTATTTTAATCTTCTGATCTTTGGAATCTTTTGATCTTTAGATCTTTTGATCACTTTGGGAGGCTGGCCATTCGGCCATGCCTAGACCTTGTTCTTATGTATTTTCAACGGTGGAGTTTCTACACACCATAGATTAAGGTGTGGAGCTCTGCTGTACCTCGAGTATTAATGCAATTACTATTGTTCTTCTATTCAATTCCGCTTGTTCTTGTTCTAAGATATCACTTGTTCTTCAACTTGATGAATGTGATGATCCGTGACACTCATCATCATTCTCACCTATGAACGTGTGCCTGACAACCACCTCCGTTCTACCTTAGATTGGGTGGATATCTCTTGGATTCTCTAACCGGAATCTTCGTGGTATAAGCTAGAACTGATGGCGGCATTCAAGAGAATCCAGAAGGTCTAAACCTTGTCTGTGGTATTCTGAGTAGGATTCGATGATTGAATGACTGTGACGAGCTTCAAACTCCTGAGGGCGGGGCGTTAGTGACAGACGCAAAAGAATCACTGGATTCTATTCCGGCCTGATTGAGAACCGACAGATGGATAGCCGTGCCATGACAGGGTGCGTTGAACATTTCCACTGAGAGGATGGGAGGTAGCCACTGACAACGGTGAAACCCTTGCATACAGCTTGCCATGGAAAGGAGTAAGAAGGATTGGATGAAGACAGTAGGAAAGCAGAGAGACGGAAGGGACAAGCATCTTCATACGCTTATCTGAAATTCCCACCAATGAATTACATAAGTATCTCTATCTTTATCTTTATGTTTTATTCGTATATCACCCATACCCATTTGAGTTTGCCTGACTAAGATTTACAAGGTGACCATAGCTTGCTTCATACCAACAATCTCTGTGGGATCGACCCTTACTCGCGTAAGGTTTATTACTTGGACGACCCAGTACACTTGCTGGTTAGTTGTGCGAAGTTGTGTTTATGCCATGGTATTGAACACCAAGTTTTTGGATTCATCACCGGGGATTATTTGTGTTATGAAAAGTATTGATCACAATTTCGTCCACCAAGTTTTTGGCGCCGTTGCCGGGGATTGTTCGAGTATGGACAACTGACGGTTCATCTTGTTGCTTAGATTAGGTATTTTTCTTCAGAGTTCTTAAGAATGATTTCTAGTGTTTCAAGGTGATGTTCTTATCATCACCAAAGCTGATTGATCTTCATCAATTTAGCTCTTGAATGTAATGTCCTGCTGAAGCTTGGCTAGCCATGTCTAATTCCTTTAGACTGAAGCTTTAGACTAACATTGCATGATTCTTGGAATTCTCATTAAGAATTTTGATATCTTTATTTTCTTTTCCACTTAATTTTCGAAAAATTCAAAAAAAAAGTACAAAATCATAAAATCCAAAAATATTTCTTGTTTGAGTCTAGTGTTTTATGTTAAGTTTGGTGTCAATTGCATGTTTCTATTCTTTCTACATTCATGCATGTGTCTTCATTAATCTTCAAGTTGTTCTTGATGGTTTCATTGCTCTGATTTTTGAATTCTATTGACTTGAGTGTTTACGTTTCTCATATGCATTCTCATTTTGTTAGTGTCAGTAATATACAAACTGCTAAGTTTGGTGTCTGCATGCATTGTTATTTGATTTTAGTTGCATTTTGATTATTCCTTATTATTAAAAATCCAAAAATATTTTTAATTTGTATCTTTTCAAGTCAATAATGCAGAGGATTGAAGATTCAGAACATTCAGCAGAGGAATTACACAGAAAAAGCTGGGCGTTCAAAACGCCCAGTAAGGAAGGCAAACTGGTGTTTAAACGCCAGCCAGGGTGCCTGGCTGGGTGTTTAACGCCCAAAAGGGTAGTAGTTTGGCCGTTAAACGCCAGAATGTGCACCATTCTGGGCGTTTAACGCCAGGATGGCACAAGATGGAAGATTTTGTTTTCAAATCAAATTTTTTTTAGTTTTCAAAATCTTTTCAAAATCAAATCTTTTTCAAATCAAATCTTTTCAATCAAATCTTTTTCAAAATCAACTTCTTTCCATTTTCAAAGATACTTGCTATCAATTAATGATTTGATTCAACATTTCAAGTATGTTGCCTTTTCTGTTGAGAAAGGTTTAATGTTTGAATCATATCTTTTCTTGATAGCCAAGTCATTAATTTTCAAAATCAAATCTTTTTAAAAATATTTTTCAAATCATATCTTCTCAATCACATCTTTTTCAAAATTAAGTTTTCAATCATATCTTTTTAATTTCTAATTTCAAAATCTTTTTCAAAAATCACTTGATTTCTTTTCCACTCTTAATTTTCGAAAATCAATTAAAGTTTTTCAAAATGTTTTTAAAATCTTTTACTTAATTTTCGAAAATTACTTCCCCTCTTCTCACCTCCTTCTATTTATGGACTAACACTATTCCTCAATGAACAATTCGAACTCCATCTCTCTTGATAAGTTCGAATTCTTCTACCTCTTCCTTCCATTTTTCTTTTCCTCTGACACCTCAAGGAATCTCTATACTGTGACGTAGAGGATTCCATATTTTCTTGTTCTCTTCTCTTTCTTATGAGCAGGAGTAAAGATAAAAGCATTCTTGTTGAGGCTGACCCTGAACCTGAAAGGACCTTGAAGCGAAAACTAAGAGAAGCTAAGGCACAACTCTCTGTAGAGGACCTAACAGAAATCTTCAAAGAAGAAGAACCCATGGCAGCCAAAAACAACAACAATGCCAACAATGCAAGGAAGGTGCTGGGTGACTTTACTGCACCTACTCCCGACTTTTATGGGAGAAGCATCTCTATCCCTGCCATTGGAGCAAACAACTTTGAGCTTAAGCCTCAATTAGTTTCTCTAATGCAACAGAATTGCAAGTTCCATGGACTTCCATTGGAAGATCCTCATCAGTTCTTAGCTGCGTTCTTGCAAATCTGTGACACTGTCAAGACTAATGGGGTTGACCCTGAGGTCTACAGACTTATGCTATTCCCTTTTGCTGTAAGAGACAGAGCTAGGACATGGTTGGATTCACAACCTAAAGAAAGCCTGAACTCTTGAGAAAAGCTAGTCAATGCCTTCTTGGCAAAGTTCTTTCCACCTCAAAAATTGAGTAAGCTTAGAGTGGAAGTCCAAACCTTCAGACAGAAGGAAGGAGAATCCCTCTATGAAGCTTGGGAAAGATACAAACAATTAATCAGAAAGTGTCCCTCTGATATGCTTTCTGAATGGAGCATCATAGGTATTTTCTATGATGGTCTGTCTGAACTGTCCAAGATGTCTTTGGATAGCTCTGCTGGAGGATCTCTTTATCTGAAGAAGACGCCTACAGAAGCTCAAGAACTAATTGAAATGGTTGCAAATAACCAATTCATGTACACTTCTGAAAGGAATCCTGTGAACAATGGGACTAATCAGAAGAAAGGAGTTCTTGAGATTGATACTCTGAATGCCATACTGGCTCAGAACAAGATATTGACTCAGCAAGTCAATTTGATTTCTCAAAGTCTGTCTGGAATGCAAAATGCACCAGGCAGTACTAAGGAAGCTTCATCTGAAGAAGAAGCTTCTGATCTTGAGAACCCTTCAATGGAAGAGGTGAATTACATGGGAGAACCTTATGGAAACACCTATAATCCTTCATGGAGAAATCATCCAAATCTCTCATGGAAGGATCAACAGATACCTCAACAAGGTTTTAACAATAATAATGGTGGAAGAAATAGGTTTAGCAATGACAAGCCTTTTCCATCATCTTCTCAGCAACAGACAGAGAGTTCTAAGCAGAATACCTTTGACTTAGCAACCATGGTCTCTGATCTAATCAAGACCACTCAAAGTTTCATGACTGAAACAAGGTCCTCCATTAGAAATTTGGAGGCACGAGTGGGACAGCTGAGCAAGAAAATTACTGAACCCCCTCCTAGTACTCTCCCAAGCAATACAGAAGAAAATCCAAAAGGAGAGTGCAAGGCCATCAACATGGCCGAATTTGGAGAGGAGGGAGAGGCAGTGAACGCCACTGAGGAAGACCTCAATGGACGTCCACTGGCCTCCAATGAGTTTCCCAAAGAGGAACCATGGGAATCTGAGGCTCAAAATGAGACCATAGAGATTCCATTGGACTTACTTCTGCCATTCATGAGCTCTGATGAGTATTCTTCCTCTGAAGAGGATGAGTATGTCACTGAAGAGCAAGTTGCTAAATACCTTGGAGCAATCATGAAGCTAAATGACAAGTTATTTGAAAATGAGACTTGGGAAGATGAACCCCCTTTGCTCACCAAAAAACTGGATGACTTGTCTAGGCAGAAATTACCTCAAAAGAGACAGGATCCTGGGAAGTTCTCAATACCTTGTACCATAGGCACCATGACCTTCAAGAAGGCCTTGTGTGACTTAGGGTCAAGTGTAAACCTCATGCCTCTCTCTGTAATGGAGAAGCTAAGGATCTTTGAGGTGCAAGCTGCAAAAATCTCACTAGAGATGGCAGACAACTCAAGAAAACAAGCTTATGGACTTGTGGAGGATGTTCTGGTAAAAGTTGAAGACCATTACATCCCTGCTGATTTCATAGTCCTAGAGACTGGGAAGTGCATGGATGAATCCATCATCCTTGGCAGACCCTTCCTAGCCACAGCAAAGGCTGTGATTGATGTTGATAGAGGAAAATTGATCATTCAAGTGAATGAAGAATCCTTGGTGTTTGAGGCTCAAGGATATCCCTCTATCATCATGGAGAGGAAGAATGAAGAGCTTCTCTCAAAACAGAGCCAAACAGAGCCCCCACAGTCAAACTCTAAGTTTGGTGTTGGGAGGCCACAACCAACTTCTAAGTTTGGTGTTGAACCCCCACATTCAAACTCTAAGTTTGGTGTTGGGAGGTTCCAACATTGCTCTGAGCACCTGTGAGGCTCCATGAGAGTCCTCTGTCAAGCTACTGACATTAAAGAAGCGCTTGTTGGGAGGCAACCCAATGTTATATTTTATCTATTCTCTTTTGTTATTTTATGTTTTCTGTAGGTTGATGATCATGAGAAGTCACAAAATCAATTGAAAAAGCAAAAACAGAATGAAAAACAGAAAGAAAAATAGCACACCCTGGAGGAAGAACCTGCTGGCGTTTAAACGCCAGTAAGGCTAGCAGATGGGCGTTTAACGCCCAGTCTGTCACCATTCTGGGCGTTTAACGCCAGAAAGGGGCACCAGACTGGTGTTAAACGCCAGAAAAGGGCAAGAAGTTGGCGTTAAACGCCAGAAAGGGGCACCAGCCCGGCGTTTAACGCCAGAATTGGCACAAAAAACAATTTTGCTTGCCACTTGGTGCAGGGATGACTTTTCCTTGACACCTCAGGATCTGTGGACCCCACAGAATCCCCACCTACCCCACCACTCTCTCTCTTCTTCACCCATTCACCAATCACCTCAACACCTCTTCCCCAAAAACCCTTCACCTATCAAATCCCATCTTTCTCTTCACCACTCACATCCATCCTTCATAAAACCCCACCTACCCCACCATTCAAATTTAAACCACTTTCCCTCCCAAACCCACCCATACATGACCGAACCATAACCCTCCCCCCACCCCTATATAAACCCATCTTCCCTCCTTCATTTTCACACAACCTAAACACTCTTTCTCTCTCTTTGGCCGAACCACAAAGCCTCCTCCATCTCCTTCATTTCTTCTTCTTCTACTCTCTTCTTTCTTCTTTTGCTCGAGGACGAGCAAACCTTTTAAGTTTGGTGTGGTAAAAGCATTGCTTTTTGTTTTTCCATAACCATTTATGGCATCCAAGGCCGGAGAAACCTCTAGAAAGAGGAAAGGGAAGGCAAAAGCTTCCACCTCCGAGTCATGGGAGATGGAGAGATTCATCTCAAGGGTGCATCAAGACCACTTCTATGAAGTTGTGGCCTTGAAGAAGGTGATCCCCGAGGTCCCTTTCAAACTCAAAAAGAGTGAATATCCGGAGATCCGACATGAGATCCGAAGAAGAGGTTGGGAAGTTCTTACCAACCCCATTCAACAAGTCGGAATCTTAATGGTTCAAGAGTTCTATGCCAATACATGGATCACCAAGAACCATGATCAAAGTGTGAACCCGGACCCAAAGAATTGGCTTACTATGGTTCGGGGGAAATACTTGGATTTTAGTTCGGAAAATGTAAGGTTGGCATTCAACTTGTCCATGATGCAAGGAGATGAACATCCTTACACTAGAAGGGTCAACTTTGATCAAAGGTTGGACCAAGTCCTCACAGTCATTTGTGAAGAGGGCGCCCAATGGAAGAGAGATTCAAGAGGAAAGCCGGTTCAATTGAGAAGGCATGACCTCAAGCCCGTGGCTAGGGGATGGTTGGAGTTTATCCAACGCTCAATCATTCCCACTAGCAACCGGTCCGAAGTTACTATAGACCGGGCTATCATAATTCATAGCATCATGATTGGAGAAGAAATAGAAGTTCATGAGGTGATATCCCAAGAACTTTATAAGGTGGCGGACAAGTCCTCTACCTTGGCAAGGTTAGCCTTTCCTCATCTCATTTGTCACCTCTGTTATTCAGTTGGAGTTGACATAGAAGGAGACATCCCCATTGATGAGGACAAGCCCATCACTAAGAAGAGGATGGAGCAAACAAGAGACCCCTCTCATCATCAAATCCCTGAGATGCCTCAAGGGATGCACTTTCCTCCACAAAACTATTGGGAGCAACTAAACACCTCCCTAGGAGAATTGAGTTCCAACATGGGACAACTAAGGGTGGAGCACCAAGAACACTCCATCCTCCTCCATGAAATTAGAAAAGATCAAAGAATCATGAGAGAGGAGCAACAAAGACAAGGAAGAGACATTGAGGAGCTCAAGCACTCCATAGGATCTTCAAGAGGAAGAACAAGCCGCCATCACTAAGGTGGACCCGTTCTTTAATTTCCTTGTTCTTTATTTTCTGTTTTTCGAATTTTAGTGCTTATGTTTATCTATGTTTGTGTCTTGTGATCATTAGTGTCTTAGTGTCTATGCCTTAAAGTTATGAATGTCCTATGAATCCATCACCTCTCTTAAATGAAAAATGTTCTTAATTGAAAAAGAGAAGAATTGCATGAATTTTGAATTTTATAACAGTTTAATTATTTTGATGTGGTGGTAATACTTTTGTTTTCTGAATGTATGCTTAAACAGTGCATATGTCTTTTGAATTTGTGGTTCATGAATGTTGGCTCTTGAAAGAATGATGAAAAAGGAGACATGTTATTGAGGATCTGACAAATCATAAAAATGATTCTTGAAGCAAGAAAAAGCAGTGAATACAAAAAAAAATATTCGAAAAAAAGAGAGAAAGAAAAAGAAAGAGAAAAAGAAAGAAAAAAAAAGAAAAAGAAAGAAATAAAGTTGTGATCCAAGGCAAAAAGAGTGTGCTTAAGAACCCTGGACACCTCTTATTGGGGACTCTAGCAAAGCTGAGTCACAATCTGAAAAGGTTCACCCAATTATGTGTTTGTGGCATGTATGTATCCGGTGGTAATACTGGAAGACAGAGTGCTTTGGGCCACGGCCAAGACTCAATAAGTAGCTATGTTCAAGAATCATCATACTTAACTAGGAGAATCAATGACACTATCTGGATTCTGAGTTCCTAAAGAAGCCAATCATTCTGAATTTCAAAGGATAGAGTGAGATGCCAAAACTGTTCAGAGGCAAAAAGCTAAAAGCCCCGCTCATCTAATTAATACTGATCTTCATAGATGTTTTTAGAATTCATTGTATATTCTCTTCTTTTTATCTTATTTGATTCTCAGTTGCTTGAGGACAAGCAACAATTTAAGTTTGGTGTTGTAATGAGCGGATAATTTGTACGCTTTTTGGCATTGTTTTTAGTATGATCTAGTTAGTTTTTAGTATATTTTTATTAGTTTTTAGTTAAAATTCACTTTTCTGGACTTTACTATGAGTTTGTGTGTTTTTCTGTGATTTCAGGTATTTTCTGGCTGAAATTGAGGGACCTGAGCAAAAATCTGATTCAGAGACTAAAAAGGACTACAGATGCTGTTGGATTCTGACCTCCCTGCACTCGAAGTGGATTTTCTGGAGCTACAGAAGCCCAATTGGCGCGCTCTCAACGGCGTTGGAAAGTAGACATTCTGGGCGTTCCAGCAATATATGATAGTCCATACTTTGTCCAAGATTTGATGGCCCAAACTGGCATTCAAAGTCACCTTCAGAATTCCCAGCGTTAAACGCCGGAACTGGCACAAGGATGGGAGTTAAACGCCCAAACTGGCACCAAAGCTGGCGTTTAACTCCAAGAAGAGTCTCTACACGAAAATGCTTCAATGCTCAGCCCAAGCACACACCAAGTGGGCCCGGAAGTGGATTTTTATGTCATTTACTCATCTCTGTAAACCCTAGGCTACTAGTTCTCTATATATAGGACCTTTTACTATTGTATTTTAATCTTCTGATCTTTGGAATCTTTTGATCTTTAGATCTTTTGATCACTTTGGGAGGCTGGCCATTTGGCCATGCCTAGACCTTGTTCTTATGTATTTTCAACGGTGGAGTTTCTACACACCATAGATTAAGGTGTGGAGCTCTGCTGTACCTCGAGTATTAATGCAATTACTATTGTTCTTCTATTCAATTCCGCTTGTTCTTGTTCTAAGATATCACTTGTTCTTCAACTTGATGAATGTGATGATCCGTGACACTCATCATCATTCTCACCTATGAATGTGTGCCTGACAACCACCTCCGTTCTACCTTAGATTGGGTGGATATCTGGTGCACGAAATTGCAATCACACTTTTGCAATCCCGCACAACTAACCAGCAAGTGTACTGGGTCGTCCAAGTAATACCTTGCGTGAGCAAGGGTCGATCCCACAGAGATTGTCGGCTTGAAGCAAGCTATGGTTATCTTGTAAATCTTAGTCAGGATATCAGAAATTATCAGGATTGATTGTGAAAAGCAAAAGAACATGAAATGATTACTTGTTTTGCAGTAATGGAGAATAGGTTGAGGTTTGGAGATGCTCCATCTTCTGAATCTCTGCTTTCCTACTGTCTTCTTCTTCAAACACGCAAGTCTCCTTCCATGGCAAGCTGTATGTAGGGTTTCACCGTTGTCAATGGCTACTTCCCATCCTCTCAGTGAAAGCGATTGCATATGCTCTGTCACAGCATAGCGGAATTCATCTGTCGGTTCTCAATCAGGCCGGAATAGAATCCAGTGATTCTTTTGTGTCTGTCACTAACGCCCCGCCTTCAGGAGATTGAAGCACGTCACAGTCATTCAATCATCGAATCCTACTCAGAATACGACAGACAAGGTTTAGACCTTCCGGATTCTCTTGAATGACGCCATCAGTCCTAGCTTATACCACGAAGATTCCGATTAAAGAATCCAAGAGATAACTACTTAATCTAAGGTAGAACGGAGGTGGTTGTCAGTCACACGTTCATGATTGAGAATGATGATGATTGTCACAGATCATCACATTCATCCGGATTAAGAACAAGTATTATCTTAGAATGGAAGCAAGCATGATTGAATGAGAAACAGTAGTAATTACATTAATCCATCAAGACACAGCAGAGCTCCTCACCCCCAACCATGGGGTTTAGAGACTCATGCTGTGGAAGATACACAAAGAAAGGTGTAAAGTGTCATAAGGTCATAAGCTCCTGATACAATGTCAAAAGATCCTATTAATAGTAAACTAGTAGCCTAGGGTGTACAGAAATGAGTAAATGACGTAAAAATCCACTTCTGGGTCCACTTGGTGTGTGCTTGGGCTGAGCAATGAAGCATTTTCGTGTAGAGACCTTTTCTGGAGTTAAACGCCAGCTTTCATGCCAGTTCGGGCGTTTAACTCCAAGTTTTATGCCAGTTCCGGCGTTTAACGCTGGAATTTCTGAGGCTGTTTTGCCACGCCGGTTTGGGCCATCAAATCTTGGGCAAATTATGGACTATCATATATTGCTGGAAAGCCCAGGATGTCTACTTTCCAACGCCGTTGAGAGCACGCCAATTGGGTTTCTGTAGCTCCAGAAAATCCACTTCGAGTGCAGGGAGGTCAGAATCCAACAGCATCTACAGTCCTTTTTGGTCTCGGAATCAGATTTTTGCTCAGGACCCTCAATTTCAGCCAGAAAATACCTGAAATCACAGAAAAACACACAAACTCATAGTAAAGTCCAGAAAAGTGAATTTTAGCTAAAAACTAATAAAAATATACTAAAAACTAACTAGATCATACTAAAAACATACTAAAAATAATGCCAAAAAGCATACAAATTATCCGCTCATCACAACACCAAACTTAAATTGTTGCTTGTCCCCAAGCAACTGAAAATCAAAGTAGGATAAAAAGAAGAGAATATACTATAGACTCCAAAATATCAAGGAAACATAGCTCCAATTAGATGAGCGTGACTAGTAGCTTTTTGCCTCCGAACAGTTTTGGCACGTCACTCTATCCCTTGAAGTTCAGAATGATTGGCATCTATAAGAACTCAGAACTCAGATAGTGTTATTGATTCTCTTAGTTGAGCATAATGATTCTTGAACATAGCTAGTGTATGAGTCTTGGCTGTGGCCCAAAGCACTCTGTCTTCCAGTATTACCACCGGATACATACATGCCACAGACACATAATTGGGTGAACCTTTTCAGATTGTGACTCAGCTTTGCTAAAGTCCCCAATTAGAGGTGTCCAAGGTTCTTAAGCACACTCTTGTTGCCTTGGATCACAACTCTTTATTCTTTATTTCTTTCTTTTTCTCTTTTTTTTCGAATTTTTTTTTTGTATCCACTGCTTTTTCTTGCTTCAAGAATCAGTCTAATGATTTTTAGATCCTCAATAACAGTTCTCCTTTTCCTCATTCTTTCAAGAGCCAACAATTTTTAACATTCTCAAAACAACAAATTCAAGAGACATATGCACTGTTCAAGCATTCATTCAGAAAACAAAAAGTATTGTCACCACATCAAACTAATTCAACTAGTTTCAATGATAAATTTTGAAATCCTGTACTTCTTGTTCTTTTGTGATTAAAGCATTTTTCATTTAAGAGAGGTGATGGATTCATAGGACATTCATATCTTTAAGGCATAAAAATTCAATTTTATTAATTATAAATTAAGACAAGACTCAAAAATAGATATAAAATGAAACTAAAAAAAAAAACGAAAAATAAAAACAAAACAAAGGAAAAAAAACGCAAACATAGGCTCCTAATGATAGAGGTTTTCACAGGTTAGGACTCAACAACCTTGATTTTGAGAAGTGGATGCTCCCTCAGCTTGAGAGGAGAACTTTTGGCGTTTCAATTCTTGGAGTTCACGCCCCTGCTTCTCTTGTTCCTTTAGCAATTTGCAGAGCATGCAGTTCTGATTCTGCTGTTCTTCCTTCAGTTGCTCCATAGTCTCTTGCAACTTGGTGATAGATGCTTCTAGGCTGGTCCAGTAGTCAATTCTTGGGAATTCAGGGAGGAATTCCTGCGCCCTCTTCTTGATAGAGTTGTCTTGCACTTGTCCTTCCATTGACTTCTTGGTGATTGGGTGTTCAATGGGTATGAACTCATCTACTCCCATCTTCACCCCAGCCTCTTTACAGAGCAAGGAGATTAGGCTTGGATAAGCCAATTTGGCTTCAGTGGAATTCTTATTTGCAATTGTGTAGATCTCACAAGCAATCACATGATGAACCTCCACTTCTTTTCCAAGCATAATGCAATGAATCATCACTGCTCTCTTGATGGTGACCTCAGAACGGTTGCTAGTGGGCAATATAGAACGCCCAATAAAGTCTAGCCAACCTCTTGCAATTGGCTTGAGGTCTCCCCTCTTGAGTTGGTTTGGGACACCCTTTGAATTGGTTATCCACTTAGTCCCAGGGAGGCATATATCCTCTAGATCTTGATCCAACCCTTTATCTACTCTCACCATCCTCCTATTGAAGGAATCAGGATCATCTTGTAGTTGAGGTAGTTTGAAGATTTCTCTTATTTTGTCCAGATGGAAGTACATAACTTTCCCTCTGACCATGGTTCTGTAGGTATGGTAAGCAGTTCCAGTCATTCTCTGCTTATCTGTTAGCCACAGATTAGAGTAGAATTCCTGAACCATGTTCCTTCCAACCTTTATTTCTGGATTGGTCAGAACTTCCCATCCTCTGTTTCGAATTTGCTCTTGGATCTCCGGATATTCATCTTCTTTCAGATCAAATTTAACTTCCGGGATCACTGACCTCAGACCCATTATTTTGTGATAATGGTCTTCATGTTCTTTGGTTAAGAACTTCTCTTGATTCCAAAGATTCTTTGGATTAGTCTCTTTCTTTCCTCTTGAGTTGGTTTGTTTTCCCTTAGGAGCCATGATCTTGATGAATCTTGGCTTAGTGATCACGGAAAAGCACACCAAACTTAGAGGTTTTGCTTGTCCTCAAGCAAAAAGAGAAGAAAGAAGAGAAGAGAGAGAGAGGGGAAGAGGAAATTCGAATGGTGTGATGGAAAGAGGAAGCCAAACACGAATTTATAAGGTGAGGGGGAGAGTTTTTTCGAAAAAAAAAGAGAGATTTGAAAGGAGATTTGAGAAGATATGGAAAGAAATTGAGAAAAGGGTGAGTTTTTGAAGAAGATTTGGGATTAATTTGAAATAGATTTGAAGAATGGTTTTGATTTGTGAAGATTTGAAAGTGAATGATGAAAGGTTGAAGTGCATTTATGTAGAAGAGTATGGGTAAAAAGAGGAAAGTTTGAAAAAATTTGAGTTGAAAACAAAAATGTGGTCCCCCCACCTTTCTGGCGTTAAACGCCCAGAATGGCACTCATTCTGGCGTTTAACGCCCAATTGGCACCCCTTTTGGGCGTTTAACGCCCAGCCTGGTGCCCTGGCTGGCGTTAAACGCCAGAAAGCCTTCATCACTGGGCGTTTTTCAAAACGCCCAGGATGCTGCACACCTGGCGTTAAACGCCCAGAATGGTGCCCATTCTGGCGTTTAACGCCCAAAATGGCACCATTCCTGGCGTTAAACGCCCAGAATGGTACCCATTCTGGCGTTTAACGCCCAAAATGCCCCTTACTGGCATTTTTTCGCCAGTAAGCTCATTTTCTCTGCTTTTTGAGCTGAATCCTTCTGTAACTCTGTGAATTCCTTCATTTTTGATATTTGCCTCTGTAAGAACTAATCATATAACCTACTAATGACTAGGTTGCCTCCCAGCAAGCGCTTCTTTACTGTCTTTAGCTGGACCTTCACTGAGAATCACTCAAGTCTCAGTTTTGAGCATTCCTGCTCAAAATTCCCTTCAAGATAATGCTTGATTCTCTGTCCATTAACAATGAACTTCTTGTCAGAATCAATATCCTGAAGCTCAACATATCCATATGGTGACACTCCTGTAATCACATACGGACCCCTCCAACGGGATTTGAGTTTTCCTGGAAACAGTCTGAGCCTAGAGTTGAAGAGCAGAACCTTTTGTCCTGGCTCAAAGACTCTGGTTGACAACTTCTTGTCATGCCATTTCTTTGCCTTTTCCTTATAAATTTTTGCATTTTCAAAGGCATTGAGTCTGAACTCCTCTAGCTCATTTAGCTGGAGCAGTCTTTTTTCACCAGCTAACTGTGCATCCATGTTTAGGAATCTGGTTGCCCAGTAGGCTTTATGTTCCAGTTCCACAGGCAAATGACAGGCCTTCCCATACACCAGTTGGTATGGGGAGGTTCCTATAGGAGTCTTGAATGCTGTTCTGTATGCCCACAGAGCATCATCCAAGCTCTTTGCCCAATCCTTTCTTCGGGCCATCACAGTCCGTTCCAGGATTCTCTTTAGCTCTCTGTTAGAGACCTCAGCTTGCCCATTTGTCTGTGGATGATACGGAGTTGCCACTTTGTGGCTAATTCCATATCTAACCATAGCAAGGTGTAGCTGTTTATTGCAGAAATGAGTGCCCCCATCACTGATTAGCACTCTGGGAATGCCAAATCTGCTGAAAATGTTTTTCTGGAGGAATTTCAGTACGGTCTTTGTGTCATTAGTGGGTGTAGCAATTGCTTCTACCCACTTAGATACATAGTCCACTGCCACCAGAATGTAAGTGTTTGAGTATGATGGTGGGAATGGCCCCATGAAGTCAATCCCCCATACATCAAACAGTTCTATCTCTAATATCCCTTGTTGAGGCATGGCATATCCATGAGGCAGGTTACCAGCTCTTTGGCAACTGTCACAGTTACGCACAAACTCTCGGGAATCTTTATAGAGAGTAGGCCAGTAGAAGCCACATTGGAGGACTTTAGTGGCTGTTCGCTCACTTCCAAAATGTCCTCCATACTGTGATCCATGGCAGTGCCATAGGATCCTTTGTGCTTCTTCTCTGGGTACACACCTGCGGATCACTCCGTCAGCACATCTCTTAAAGAGATATAGTTCATCCCATAAGTAGTACTTGGCATCTGAAATTAATTTCTTTCTCTGCACATGGCTGTACTCTTTGGGTATGAACCTCACAGCTTTATAATTTGCAATATCTGCAAACCATGGAGCTTCCTGAATGGCAAATAGTTGCTCATCCGGGAAAGTCTCAGAAATCTCAGTAGAAGGGAGGGACGCCCCAGCTACTGGTTCTATTCGGGACAGATGATCTGCTACTTGGTTCTCTGTCCCTTTTCTGTCTCTTATTTCTATATCAAACTCTTGCAGAAGCAACACCCATCTGATGAGCCTGGGTTTTGAATCCTGCTTTGTGAGTAAGTATTTAAGAGTAGCATGGTCAGTGTACACAACCACTTTGGACCCCACTAGATAGGATCTAAACTTGTCAATGGCATAGACCACTGCAAGTAACTCTTTTTCTGTGGTTGTGTAGTTCTTCTGTGCGTCATTTAGAACACGGCTGGCATAGTAAATGACGTGCATAAGTTTGTTATGCCTCTGTCCCAACACTGCACCAATGGCATGGTCACTGGCATCACACATTAGTTCAAATGGCAATGTCCAATCTGGTGCAGAGATGACTGGTGCTGTGACCAGCTTAGCTTTCAGGGTCTCAAACGCCTGCAGACACTGTGTGTCAAACACAAATGGTGTGTCAGTAGCTAACAGGTTACTCAGAGGTTTTGCAATTTTTGAAAAATCCTTTATAAACCTTCTGTAAAATCCTGCATGCCCCAGAAAGCTTCTGATTGCCTTAACATTGGCAGGTGGTGGTAATTTTTCAATTACCTCTACCTTTGCCTTATCCACCTCTATTCCCTTGCTTGAAATTTTGTGCCCAAGGACAATTCCTTCAGTCACCATAAAGTGACATTTCTCCCAGTTTAAAACCAGGTTAGTCTCTTGGCATCTTTTCAAGATAAGTGCTAGGTGATTAAGACAGGAGCTAAATGAGTCTCCATATACTGAAAAGTCATCCATGAAGACTTCCAGAAATTTCTCTACCATATCTGAGAAGATAGAGAGCATGCACCTCTGAAAGGTTGCAGGTGCATTGCACAGACCAAAAGGCATCCTCCTATAGGCAAACACGCCAGAAGGGCAAGTGAATGCTGTTTTCTCTTGGTCCTGAGGATCCACTGCAATTTGGTTGTAGCCTGAATAGCCATCCAAAAAGCAGTAATAATCATGGCTAGCTAGTCTTTCTAGCATTTGGTCTATGAATGGTAGAGGGAAATGATCCTTTTTGGTGGCTGTATTGAGCCTTCTGTAATCAATACACATGCGCCACCCTGTGACTGTCCTAGTAGGAACCAGTTCATTTTTTTCATTATGAACCACTGTCATGCCTCCCTTTTTGGGAACAACTTGGACAGGGCTCACCCAGGGGCTATCAGAAATAGGATAAATAATCCCAGCCTCTAGTAATTTAGTGACCTCTTTCTGCACCACCTCCTTCATGGCAGGATTTAGCCTCCTCTGTGGTTGGACCACTGGTTTGGCATTATCCTCCAATAGGATCTTGTGCATGCATCTAGCTGGGCTAATGCCCTTAAGATCACTTATGGACCACCCAAGAGCTGTCTTGTGTGTCCTTAGCACTTGAATCAGTGCTTCCTCTTCCTGTGAATTTAAAGCAGAGCTTATAATTACTGGAAAAGTGTCACCCTCTCCCAGAAATGCATATTTCAGGGATGGTGGTAGTGGTTTGAGTTCAGGCTTGGGAGGCTTATCCTCCTCCTGAAGAATTTTCGAAAATTCCTTTGCCTCCTCTAAGTCTTCTTGATCAGGCTGAGCATCTTTGAAGATGTCCTCAAGCTCTGATTCTAGGCTTTCAGCCATATTGATCTCTTCTACCAGAGAATCAATAATGTCAGCGCCCATGCAGTCATTTGGTGTGTCTGGATGCTGCATAGCTTTCACAGCATTCAACTTGAACTCATCCTCATTGACTCTCAAGGTGACTTCCCCTTTTTGCACATCAATGAGAGTTCGTCCAGTTGCTAGGAAGGGTCTTCCTAGAATGAGAGTTGCACTCTTGTGCTCCTCCATTTCCAGCACCACAAAGTCAGTGGGAAAGGCAAATGGCCCAACCTTGACAATCATGTCCTCAATTATGCCTGATGGGTATTTAATGGAGCCATCAGCAAGTTGGAGGCATATCCGGGTTGGTTTGACTTCTCCAGTCAACCCAAGCTTTCTGATAGTGGATGCAGGTATTAGATTGATGCTTGCTCCAAGATCACATAGAGCTGTCTTGGTGCAAGCACCTTCTAATGTGCATGGTATCATAAAGCTCCCTGGATCTTGAAGCTTTTCTGGTAGGCTCTTTAATATGACTGCACTGCATTCTTCAGTGAGAAACACTTTTTCAGTTTCTCTCCAATCCTTCTTATGACTTAAGATTTCTTTCATGAACTTAGCATAAGAAGGTATTTGCTCAAGTGCCTCTGCAAACGGAATCTTTATTTCAAGAGTCCTTAGATAGTCTGCAAAGCGGGCAAATTGCTTATCCTGTTCCGCTTGGCGGAGTTTTTGAGGATAAGGCATCTTGGCTTTATATTCTTCAACCTTAGATGCTGCAGGTTTATTCCTTACAGAAGTGGTTGAAGAAGCCTTGTTAGAGGGATTACTGTCAGCACTCTCAGGTGTCTGATTCTCCCTAGGCGTCTGAACGCCAGGATTGGGAGGAAATTGGGCGTTTAACGCCAACTTTTCCCCCTTTTCTGGCGTTTGAACGCCAGAACTGGGCAAGGAATGGGCGTTTAACGCCAGCTTTCCTTCCCTTTCTGGCGTTTGAACGCCAGTGACATTCCTCTCTGGGCTCTTTCTGTCCTCAGAGGGATTTTGAACAGTGGTTTGGTTGTCCTCTGTCAATTGTTCCTTGTTTGGCTTTTTACTCTTTTGAGCAGTGTTATTCAGGGTCTTCCCACTCCTCACTTGAACTGCTTGACATTCCTCTGTTATCTGCTTAGATAATTGCTGTTTTGCTTGATTCAACTGCAGTTCTATGCTCTTGTTAGCAACTTTAGTTTCATGGAGCATCTCTTTAAAGTCTGCTAACTGTTCTGTCATTAGGAGCAATTGTTGATTAAGCTCAGTTATCTGTTCTTGAGGACTAGGGTCAGTGACTACAGCCATGACTTCCTCTTTTGGAGAGAACTCATTGCTAGAGTACAAATATTGGTTTCTAGCAACAGTGTCTATGAGCTCTTGAGCTTCTTCAATTGTCTTCCTCATGTGTATAGATCCACCAGCTGAGTGGTCTAAAGACATCTGAGCTTTTTCTGTAAGCCCATAGTAGAAAATGTCTAACTGTACCCACTCTGAAAACATTTCAGAGGGACATTTCCTTAGCATACCTCTATACCTCTCCCAGGCATTATAAAGGGATTCATTATCCTCTTGTTTAAAGCCTTGGATGTCCAGCCTTAGCTGTGTCATCCTCTTTGGAGGGTAAAAATGGTTCAGGAATTTGTCTGACAACTGTTTCCATGTCTTTATGCTTGCTGTAGGTTGGTTATTCAACCACCTTTTAGCTTGATCTTTTACAGCAAATGGAAACAATAATAGTCTGTAGACATCCTGATCCACCTCTTTATCATGTACTGTGTCAGCAATTTGTAAAAACTGTGCCAGAAACTCAGTAGGTTCTTCCTGTGGAAGACCGGAATACTGGCAATTTTGCTGCACTATGATAATGAGTTGAGGATTTAGCTCAAAGCTGCTTGCTTTGATGGGAGGTGTACATATGCTACTCCCATATGCAGCTGTAATGGGGTTAGCATATGACCCCAGAGTCCTTTTGGACTGATTAATTCCATTTAGGTCCATGATGGATAAAATAATTTTTTTTTTGAGTTAACGAAAAAAAATAAATTAAAATAAAAGAAAATTAAAATAAAAATTCGAAAATCAAAAAGAAAATAAGATCAAAGCAAATTGAGAACTGAATCAATTAGTTAATCAAAAAGATTTTGAAAACAGCAATTAGAAAGATATGATTGAAAAGTTTTTATGAAAAAGATTTGATTTTGAAAAGAGGAAAGAGAAAAACACAAAAAGACACCAAACTTAAAATTTTTAGAAAATCAAACACAAAGTTTTCGAAAATTTTTAAGGGAAAAACACAAAGAGGACACCAAACTTAGAATTTTTATAAATCAAAAAGGGACTAAGAACATGCAAAAATCGAAAATTAAATGAAAAATAAAAGCATGCAATTGACACCAAACTTAGAATATGAAACTAGACTCAACTAAAAGACTCTAAACCAACAAAAGTAAAACAGTCCTAATCTAAGCAACAAGATAAGCCGTCAGTTGTCCAAACTCAACAATCCCCGGCAACGGCGCCAAAAACTTGGTGCACGAAATTGCAATCACACTTTTGCAATCCCGCACAACTAACCAGCAAGTGTACTGGGTCGTCCAAGTAATACCTTGCGTGAGCAAGGGTCGATCCCATAGAGATTGTCGGCTTGAAGCAAGCTATGGTTATCTTGTAAATCTTAGTCAGGATATCAGAAATTATCAGGATTGATTGTGAAAAGCAAAAGAACATGAAATGATTACTTGTTTTGCAGTAATGGATAATAGGTTGAGGTTTGGAGATGCTCCATCTTCTGAATCTCTGCTTTCCTACTGTCTTCTTCTTCAAACACGCAAGTCTCCTTCCATGGCAAGCTGTATGTAGGGTTTCACCGTTGTCAATGGCTACCTCCCATCCTCTCAGTGAAAGCGACTGCATATGCTCTGTCACAGCATAGCGGAATTCATCTGTCGGTTCTCAATCAGGCCGGAATAGAATCCAGTGATTCTTTTGCGTCTGTCACTAACGCCCCGCCTTCAGGAGATTAAAGCACGTCACAGTCATTCAATCATCGAATCCTACTCAGAATACCACAGACAAGGTTTAGACCTTCCGGATTCTCTTGAATGCCGCCATCAGTCCTAGCTTATACCACGAAGATTCCGATTAAAGAATCCAAGAGATAACTACTTAATCTAAGGTAGAACGGAGGTGGTTGTCAGTCACACGTTCATGATTGAGAATGATGATGATTGTCACAGATCATCACATTCATTCGGATTAAGAACAAGTATTATCTTAGAATGGAAGCAAGCATGATTGAATGAGAAACAGTAGTAATTACATTAATCCATCAAGACACAGCAGAGCTCCTCACCCCCAACCATGGGGTTTAGAGACTCATGCTGTGGAAGATACACAAAGAAAGGTGTAAAGTGTCATAAGGTCATAAGCTCCTGATACAATGTCAAAAGATCCTATTAATAGTAAACTAGTAGCCTAGGGTGTACAGAAATGAGTAAATGACGTAAAAATCCACTTCTGGGTCCACTTGGTGTGTGCTTGTGCTGAGCAATGAAGCATTTTCGTGTAGAGACCTTTTCTGGAGTTAAACGCCAGCTTTCATGCCAGTTCGGGCGTTTAACTCCAAGTTTTATGCCAGTTCCGGCGTTTAACGCTGGAATTTCTGAGGCTGTTTTGCCACGCCGGTTTGGGCCATCAAATCTTGGGCAAAGTATGGACTATCATATATTGCTGGAAAGCCCAGGATGTCTACTTTCCAATGCCGTTGAGAGCGCGCCAATTGGGTTTCTGTAGCTCCAGAAAATCCACTTCGAGTGCAGGGAGGTCAGAATCCAACAGCATCTACAGTCCTTTTTGGTCTCGGAATCAGATTTTTGCTCAGGACCCTCAATTTCAGCCAGAAAATACCTGAAATCATAGAAAAACACACAAACTCATAGTAAAGTCCAGAAAAGTGAATTTTAGCTAAAAACTAATAAAAATATACTAAAAACTAACTAGATCATACTAAAAACATACTAAAAACAATGCCAAAAAGCATACAAATTATCCGCTCATCAATATCTCTTGGATTCTCTAACCGGAATCTTCGTGGTATAAGCTAGAACTGATGGCGGCATTCAAGAGAATCCAGAAGGTCTAAACCTTGTCTGTGGTATTCTGAGTAGGATTCGATGATTGAATGACTGTGACGAGCTTCAAACTCCTGAGGGCGGGCGTTAGTGACAAACGCAAAAGAATCACTGGATTCTATTCCGGCCTGATTGAGAACCGACAGATGGATAGCCGTGCCATGACAGGGTGCGTTAAACATTTCCACTGAGAGGATGGGAGGTAGCCACTGACAACGGTGAAACCCTTGCATACAGCTTGCCATGGAAAGGAGTAAGAAGGATTGGATGAAGACAGTAGGAAAGCAGAGAGACGGAAGGGACAAGCATCTTCATACACTTATCTGAAATTCCCACCAATGAATTACATAAGTATCTCTATCTTTATCTTTATGTTTTATTCGTATATCACCCATACCCATTTGAGTTTGCCTAACTAAGATTTACAAGGTGACCATAGCTTGCTTCATACCAACAATCTCTGTGGGATCGACCCTTACTCGCGTAAGGTTTATTACTTGGACGACCCAGTACACTTGCTGGTTAGTTGTGCGAAGTTGTGTTTATGCCATGGTATTGAACACCAAGTTTTTGGATTCATCACCGGGGATTATTTGTGTTATGAAAAGTATTGATCACAATTTCGTCCACCAGAACCCGAGTCCATTGAATTAGCTTATAACGGTTCAGGGAAAATACTTAGATTTCAGTCCGAAAAATGTAAGGTTGGCATTCAACTTGCCAATGATGCAAGAAAATGCACGCCCCTATACTAGAAGGGTCAACTTTGATTAAAGGTTGGACCAAGTCCTCATGGACATATGTATGGAAGGAGCTCAATGGAAAAGAGACTCAAGAGGCAAGCTGGTTCAATTGAGAAGACCGGACCTTAAGCGTATGGCTAGAGGATGGTTGGAGTTCATCCAACGCTCTATTATTCCTACTAGAAACCGATCCGAAGTAACTGTGGATCGGGCCATCATGATCCATAGTATCATGATTGAAGAGGAAGTGGAAGTTCATAAGATCATACCTCTAGAACTCTACAAGGTGGTTGACAAGTCCTCCACTTTGGCAAGGTTAGCCTTCCCTCACCTCATTTGTCACCTATGCAATTCAGCTGGGATTGTCATAGAGGGAGATATCCTCATTGAAGAGGACAAGCCCATCACTAAAAAGAGGATGAAGCAAACAAGAGAGCCCACTCATGGACCTCAATAAGAGCATGAGGAAGCCCCTCATTAAGAAATCCCTAAGATACCTCAAGGGATGCATCTTCCTCCACACAACTATTGGGAGAAACTCAACACCTCTTTGGAAGGCTTGAGTTACAACATGGACCAACTAAGGGTGGAGCACCAAGAGCACTCCATCATTCTCCATGAGATTAGAGAAGATCAATGAGCCATAATGGAGGAGCAACAAAGGCAAGGAAGAGACATAGAGGAGCTCAAGAGCACCATTGGTTCTTCAAGAGGAAGAAGACACCACCCTCACTAAGGTGGACCCGTTCTTTAATTTTCTTGTTCTTATTTTTATGTTTTTTGATTTTATACTTTACGTGTTATCTATGTTTGTGTCTTCATTACATGATCATTAGTGTCTAGTGTCTATGTCTTAAAGTTATGAATAATTCCATGAATCATTCACCTCTCTTAAATGAAAAATGTGCCTAATTACAAAAGAACAAGAAGTACTTGAATTTCAAATTTTATCTTGAAATTAGTTTAATTATTTTGATGTTGTGGCAATACTTTTTGTTTTCTGAATGAATGCTTGAACAGTGCATATTTTTTATAGTGAAGTTTATGAATGTTAAAATTGTTGGCTCTTAAAAGAATGATGAACAAAGAGAAATATTATTGATAATCTGAAAAATCATGAAATTGATTCTTGAAGCAAGAAAAAGCAGTGAAAAAGAGAAAATAGTGAAAAAAAGAAAAAATGGCGAAAATGAAAAAGAAAGAAAAAGAAAAAGCCAATATCCCTTTAAACCAAAAGGAAAGAGTAAAAAGGATCCAAGGCTTTGAGCATTAATGGATAGGAGGGCCTAAAGGAATAAAATCCTGGCCTAAGCGGCTAAATCAAGCTGTCCCTAACCATGTGCTTGTGTCATGAAGGTCCAAGTGAAAAGCTTGACACTGAGTGGTTAAAGTCGTGATCCAAAGCAGAAAGAGTGTGCTTAAGAATTCTGGACACCTCTAACTAGGGACTCTAGCAAAGCTGAGTCACAATCTGAAAAGGTTCACCCAATTATGTTCTGCGGCATTTATGTATTCGGTGGTAATACTGGAAAACAAAGTGCTTAGGGCCACAGCCAAGACTCATAAAGTAGCTGCGTTCAAGAATCAACATACTAAACTAGGAGAATTAATAACACTATCTTAATTCTGAGTTCCTATAGATGCCAATCATTCTGAACTTCAAAGGAAAAAGTGAGATGCCAAAACTGTTCAGAAGCAAAAGGCTACAAGCCCCGCTCATCTAACTAGAACTAAGTTTCATTGATATTGTGGGATTTATTATATATTCTCTTCTTTTTATTCTATTTTTTTTCAGTTGCTTGGGGACAAGCAACAATTTAAGTTTGGTGTTGTGATGAGCGGATAATTTATACGCTTTTTGGCATGGTTTTTAGGTAGTTTTTAGTATGATTTAGTTACTTTTTAGTAAATAATTATTCGTTTTTATGCCAAAATCACATTTCTAGACTTTACTATGAGTTTGTGTATTTTTCTATGATTTCAGGATTTTTTTTGGCTGAAATTGAGGGCCCTGAGCAAAAATCTGATTCAGAGACTGAAAAAGGACTGCATATGCTGTTGGATTCTGACCTCTCTGCACTCGAAATGGATTTTCTGGAGCTACAAAAACCTAATTGACGCGATATTAATAGCGTTGGAAAGTAGACATCCAGGGCTTTCTAGCAATATATAATAGTCCATACTTTTCCCGAGTTTTGACGATGCAAACTGGCGTTTAAACGCTAACTTCTTGTCATATTCTGGCATTAAACGCTAGAACTGAGTTACAAGCTAGAGTTAAACGCCCAAACTGGCACTAAAGCTGGTGTTTAACTCCAAGAAAAGTCTCTACACGTGAAATCTTCAATACTCAGTCTAAGCACACACCAAGTGGGCCCCAAAAGTGGATTTCTGCACTATTTACTTATCTCTGTAAACCTTAGTAACTAGTTTATTATAAATAGGACTTTTTACTATTGTATTTTCATCTTTTGATCATCTTTTGATCTCTTGATCACGTTTTGGGGGCTGCCCATTCGGCAATGCCTGGACCTTCATCACTTGTGTATTTTTCAATGGTGGAGTATCTACACCTCATAGATTAAGGTGTGGAGCTCTGCTGTTCCTCAAGTATTAATGCAAAGTACTATTGTTCTTCTATTTAATTCAAACTTATTCTTATTCTAAGACATTCATTCGCACACAAGAACATAATGAATGTGATGATCAAGTGACACTCATCACCATTCTCACTTATGAACGCGTGCCTGACAAATACTTCCGTTCTACATGAAAACAAGCTTGAATGCATATCTCTTGGATCTCTCTTCAACGATTCACATCGTCTCTCCTGACAATAGAGCATCTGAATCCAAGATTAGAATATTCATGGTATAGGCTAGAATCAATTGGCAGCATTCCTAAGATCTGGAAAGTCTAAACCTTGTCTGTGGTATTCCGAGTAGGATCTGGGAAGTGATGACTGTGACGAGCTTCAAACTCGCGAGTGTGGGGCGCAGTGACAGAGTGCAAAAGGATCATTGGATCTTATTCTGACACGATCAAGAACCGACAGCTGATTAGCCATGCGGTAGTTGTGCCTGGTATTTTTCATCCGAGACGAGAAATCCGACAGTTGATCAGCCGTACAGAAACCGTAGAGGACCATTTTCACTGAGAGGACAGGAGGTAGCCATTGACAACGGTGATCTCCAACATACAGTTTGCCATGGAAAAGAGTATGAATGATTGAAGGAAGACAGTAGGAAAGCAGAGATTCAGAAGGAATAACGCATCTCCATACACTTATCTGAAATTCCCACCAGTGAATTACATAAGTATCTCTATCTTTATTTTATGTTTATTTATCTTTTAATTATCAAAGCTTCATAACCATTTGAATCCGCCTGACTGAGATTTACAAGATTACCATAGCTTGCTTCAAGCCGACAATCTCCGTGGGATCGACCCTTACTCACGTAAGGTATTACTTGGACGACCCAGTGCTCTTGCTGGTCAGCTGCATGGAGTTGTGAAAAGTGTGAATCATGATTTCATGTACCACGTGCGAATCTAATTTATTTTTTCTCCAAATATTACCGGTAAATTTATCATTAGAAAACAGAATCCATTATTAAGTACTTAACCTTACGGATTTGACGTGGTTACCGCCAGTAAATCTGATAGTAAATCTGCCGCTACTCTACAATACTAAATCCGACGGTAGTTCAGACACTATAAGAAAAATACTGAATACTATATGATTTAGTGTCGTATTTAGCGTCGCACATTAGTGTCGCACATTAGTGTCGATTTTACTGTCGGATTTATCGACGGTTTTACGGTCAAATCATAACCGACAAATTTCTGTTCACGAAGGTAAATTTCTCGGTAATAATTGGAGAGAAAATAGAAAAATAGGTGCAAAATTTATCATTCTGCCAGTAAATCCACACTACAAGAAATACGCTGAATACCGTCGGATTTAGCAGTGACCATTACCGTTGGATTCGGCTACCGGTATATCGGTTTAGTGAAACGCTGCGTTTAGGCAATTTTCTGCCGAAAATTTTGCTGGTAAATCCAATGGTGAAATTGGGGTAAAATTCAAATATGAACCCTCCCCCTAACTTCTGCGAACTCACTCACTCACTCACTCACTCACACACACACACTCTCTCTCTCTCTCTCTCTCTCTCTCTCTCTCTCTCTCTCTCTCGTCTTCTCTCTGCGGCCCTGAAGCTGCCACCATCGCCACCACCAATTGGAGCCTCCGCTACCATCGTTGTTGCACATTGTCGCTGTCGGAACTGTCGGTCATTGCTAGAGCCATCGGAAACACCGCTACTGTTTCCAGTTACTGCCGTTGGTGATGGCGACACATCACTACCACCTCCTGTCACCACCATGCCTCAATAATTCTATAGCCACCATCAGAGGTGCTTTTAGCATAGTTTTTATTTTTTTTAGATTTTTTTATGAGTTTAGGATTTTGTTAAGTAGTTTATGACATTATTGATTGAATTAGTGTAATGAAGTTTGTGATTAGGATTTGGTATGCTTTTTTATCTTTTTTTCAGATTTTTTTGTGAGTTTACAATTTTGTTAGGTATTTTATCAAATTATTGATTAAAATAGTGTAGTGAAGTTTGTGATTAGGGTTTGGTTTAGTTTTTTTCATTCTTTTCAGATTTTTTTATGAGTTTAGAATTTTGTTTTAAGTATTTTATTATCAACTTATTGATTAAATTAATGTAATAAGTTTGTGATTAGGATTTCTTATGTTAATTTAATGTAAATAGAAATTAAATTAAGTTAAGGTAGGTTAAGTAAGGTGAGATTATAAGTGTTTGAGATGTTAGAAGATTTGTTTATTTTGTTAAATTAGTTTTACCTTGTGAATTTAACAAGTTTTTTTCATTAGAATGGTGCTATTTCTTTGAGATTAATTTTGAGTTTGCTTCTTCTGTATTCTGTGCACCCGTGTTCTAGGTAGGTTTTCCATCTTTATATATAATTAATTTTTTAAGTTTTATGCCGGACTTATTTTTCCTAGGATAGCATTTTAGGACAGAAGTAGGAGAAGGTCACGTAAAGGCGCCTTCTTGAAACCCTTGTTTGCTGGAAATTGCAGAGTTATAAGGGGTTGCGCACTAGAATGGTTAGTGTTCATACCCTGTCCAAGCTCCTCCAAATCGGCAAAATCCATGAAAGGTCCGACCTCGTCCCAAGGCCCACACCTGAGGTCGGACCTCGGACAACAAAGCTAAAAAGGCCCATCAAAAGGAACGCAGCCCAAAAACTAAAAGGCCGAAAAGGCCTAGAGAAAGGCGGTTCCACAAAGATAGGGATAAAACTCCCAAAAGATAAGATAAGATAAGAATATCTTATCCAGGGAAGATCACAGCCAACTACTATAAATACACTGGAGCACCCAGGTATAACTCATACTCTAATTCTACTCAATATCTGCTTGGACCCATGCTAACTTAAGCATCGGAGTGTCATTGCAGGTACAACCACCAACCACTCCACATATCAAGCTCGGGTCCCTGACCCCCACCTCGGGCCTCACCAAGACGTCCGAGCTACTCGTTTCAGGTAACCCCCGGAACATTGGCACCGTTGCCGGGGACCTGGAAGTCATCCCTCTACCATGGCGGACGACCCCTCCAACAATGACCGCGCGGCATCAGAACAAGAGGAGGAAGTTGACACCGGAGAAAGACCGGACAGCCCTCTATCACCACGCACTCCAGGAGGAAACAAACAGAATCGCCCAAAGACGTCACTCCCAAACAAAGATCCACGAAATCCCGAAAAAGAAAAGAGCTCGGAAATTCTAGAAGCTGTCCGGGCACAACAAAACCGACTAAAACAACTCGAAGAGGACATAAAGAAGCAAAAAGAAACTGAACAAGATCTGAGAAGGGAAGCTCGCAAGCGCAGAGAATTAGAAGAAAAACTGCGGAAAATAGAGGCCAACCTGAAAGATCGGTCAGACCGCGGCCCCACCCCCGAAGGCAACCATGATCCCTTCACGCAAGAGATCATGAAGGAGAAGGTACCGCGAAACTTTAAACCACCCGATATGGATCTCTACGACGGCACCACCGACCCAAGTCACCACCTCAGCAACTTCAGAAGCAGAATGTACCTAGTCGACGCCTCCGACGCGATTCGGTGCAAAGCCTTCCCCACCACTCTCACCAAATCAGCCATGAAGTGGTTCGACAACCTGCCACCTAGATCAATCACCAGCTTCGAAGACCTAACCAAAAAATTCCTAACAAGATTCTCCATTCAAAAGGACAAGGCAAAACATGCCCCCAGTCTACTCGGGATCAAACAAGGTAACCAAGAAACTCTCCGAGAGTACATGGAGCGATTCAACAAAGCCTGCCTGGACATACAACACTTGCCCACTGAAGCAGCCATCATGGGACTAGCAAACGGCCTAAAAGAGGGACCGTTTAGCCAATCCCTATCCAAACGATACCCGACCTCCCTATACGAGGTGCAGGAACGGGCAGAAAAATATATCAACATGGAGGAAACCTCCCAGCTAAGAGACTCTTCTAGGAAGGAATCAACCTACCCGTTCCGAGATCGAGATCGGGAACAGAAGAAGAAAGAAGAATCCAACTCGGACAAGCCACGGAAGTATCATAGCTACACTCCCCTCCGAGTTTCCCTGGTAGACGTCTACAGAGAAGTATGCCACACCGAAAAAATCCCACCGCCCCGACCTCTAAAACACAAGAGAGCAGGGAGAGATCGGTCCGAATACTGTGAATACCACAAGCTCTACGGTCATTCTACTAACGACTGCCACGACCTAAAAAATGTTATAGAAAAGCTAGCCAGAGAAGGAAAACTCGACAGATACATAGCAGAGAAGGGAGAAGAGACCAAAAAGAGAAGGAGGGGAGATAACGAAGATCGGGCTGAGCAAACCCCGCGAACCCCTGAAAGGCACGTTCACATGATAAATGGAGGTTTTGCAGGCGGAGGAACATCCAGATCCTCGCGAAAAAGACACCTCAAAGACGTCTATCATGTCCGAGAAGACAGCCCCCTGCCCGAATTACCTACTATCTCGTTTACCCGAGAAGATGCTCAAGGGGTAATACCCGGGCACGACGATCCAATGGTAATCACCATCATCCTAGCAAACGCCAACCTACATCGAACCCTGGTTGACCAGGGAAGCTCAGCAGATATCCTGTTCAAAACAGCCTTCGACAAACTCGGACTTGAAGAAAAAGAGCTAAAGGCATATCCCACCGACTTATTTGGACTAGGGGACACCCCGATCCATCCCTTAGGATACATCTCGCTACATACTACCTTTGGAAGAGGCGAACAGTCTAGAACATTAAGCATCGACTACATTATAGTCGACGTCACTTCAGCATACAATGCCCTCATTGGGCGACCAACCCTAAACAGACTAGCAGCTATAGTCTCAACCCCACACCTCCGTATGAAGTTCCCTACCACAAAGGGAATCGCTACCCTAAAAGGCGACCAAAAACTAGCACGGCGATGCTACAACGAAAGCCTGAGCCTAAAAGGGAAAGAGGTCAATACAATAGAACTCGGACGAGTTCAAACCCGAGAAGACCTCCGGCCACAACCAGAGGGAGAAACCAAAAAAATCCAAATCGGGAACACACCTGAAAAAATAACAAACGTAGGAGCGAACCTCAAAGCAGGCCTAAAAGAGGAACTCATAACCCTCTTAAAAGAGAATTCCGACCTCTTCGCCTGGAAAGCCTCCGACATGCCAGGCATAAGCCCCGACCTGATGTGCCATAAGCTATCAGTATACCCGGGGTCCAGACCTGTCCAACAAAGACGCCGGAAACTCGGGCCTGAGCGCGTGCAAGCAATAGAAGAACAAGTACAAGCATTACTAGATGCAGGGTTCATTCGAGAAGTAAAATACCCCCTATGGCTCGCAAACGTGGTCCTGGTAAAAAAGCCCAACGGAAAATGGAGGATGTGCGTCGATTACACGGATCTCAACAAAGCCTGCCCCAAGGACCCATATCCACTACCAAACATCGACGCCTTAGTAGACGCAGCCTCAGGCTATAGATATCTCTCCTTCATGGACGCATACTCGGGATACAATCAAATCCCGATGTACGGACCCGACCAAGAAAAGACCTCGTTCATAACCCCAAGGGCAAACTACTGCTACGTAGTAATGCCCTTCGGGCTGAAGAACGCAGGGGCAACCTACCAGAGGCTAATGAACAAAGTGTTCTCAGAGCACATCGGACTACAACTAGAGGTGTACGTCGACGACATGCTGGTAAAGACACAAGAAGACGGAAACTTGCTGACCGACCTCACCAGTGTCTTCGGCACCCTCAGAAAACACAACATGAGACTCAACCCGACAAAGTGCACCTTCGCCGCAGAAGCCAGAAAATTCTTAGGCTTCATGTTGACTCAAAGGGGCATCGAAGCAAACCCGGACAAATGCCAAGCGATACTCAATATGAAAAGCCCGACCTGTGTCAAAGAAGTACAACAGCTGAATGGAAGGCTGGCCGCCCTATCAAGATTTTTGGCAGGATCAGCGATAAAATCACTACCTCTCTACTCACTCCTAAAGAAAGGGAAACCCTTCTCATGGACCCCGGAGTGCGAAAAAGCCTTTCAAGAATTCAAGGAATTCCTCGGGCAGCCACCAATCCTAACCCGACCTTTAAAAGGGGAAGAGCTCGTATTATACCTCTCGGTCGGACATCGGGCAGTCGCTTCAGCATTAATACGGGAAAATGACCAAGGACAACACCCCGTATACTTTGTGAGCAAGGCACTGCAAGGGGCCGAATTAAACTATCAGAAAATAGAAAAATTCGCCTACGCCCTAATATTCACAGCTCGGAGGCTCCGTCCCTACTTTCAACCCACACCATCAAAGTCCGGACAAACCAACCCATGAGACACATCTTGCAAAAAACAGACCTGGCAGGACGAATACTACAATGGGCGGTGGAACTGTCCGAGTTCGACCTCCACTATGAGGCCCGGACTGCCATAAAATCTCAGTACCTAGCCGACTTCATCGCAGAATATACTGAGACCCCTGGAACCCCACTCTCGTGGAATCTGTATGTCGACGGGTCCTCAAACAAAACAGGAAGCGGAGCCGGGGTTATACTCGAAAGCGACCAAGGAACACGGATAGAACTATCCCTAAAATTCGAGTTCCAGGCCTCGAACAACCAAGCCGAATACGAGGCCCTACTAGCAGGTCTAAAGCTAGCCGAAGAGGTCGGAGCCCAGAGAATCACGATCTTCAGCGACTCCCAGGTCGTCACATCTCAAGTAAATGGAAGCTACCAGGCCAAAGACCCAACTATGAAAAAATACCTGGATCAAACACAGGCACAATTACGCCACTTTTCAGAAATACAAATCCAGCACATACCTCGGGAACAAAACGCCCGGGCAGACGCCCTCTCAAAGCTCGCCAGCACCAAGCCCGGAGGCAACAACAGAAGTCTCCTCCAGGAAACTTTACAATCCCCCTCCGTGCTAAGAGAGGAAGAAACGCTGAATATATCCAACCAACAGCAAGGATGGATGACCCCCATACTCAGCTACCTGAAGTCGGGAACTCTTCCCGCCGAAAGAAAGGGAGCTAAAAGACTCACGAAAGATGCCCAAAATTATACACTAATTCACGGTGTATTATACAGAAGAGGATTCACAAATCCCCTCCTTCGGTGCGTCCCGACCTCAGAAACAAAGAACGTCCTCGAAGAAGTCCACGGAGGCATGTGTGGGAACCATCTCGGAGCTCGGGCATTATCTAAAAAGGTAATCCGAGCCGGCTTCTACTGGCCGACCTTGCAGAAAGACGCAACGGAATTCGTGAAAATATGCCCCCCCTGCCAAAAACACGCCAATTTCCACAAGGCACCACCAGAAGACCTTATCAGCATCACCGCACCATGGCCCTTCGCAAAATGGGGACTTGACCTACTTGGCCCGTTCCCACAAAGACCGGGGCAAGTCAAATACCTCATAGTAGGGGTCGACTACTTTACAAAGTGGATCGAAGCCGAGCCCTTAGCCACCATTACGGCTCAGAAAAGCCGCAAATTCCTATACAAAAACATTGTCACAAGGTTCGGAGTCCCCTACTCCATCACAACAGACAATGGAACACAGTTCACGGACACAAGTTTTCAGAACTTGGTGGCCGAACTAAAAATCAAACAGCAATTCACATCAGTCGAACACCCACAAGCCAATGGACAAGCAGAAGCTGCAAATAAAGTCATCTTGGCCGGGTTAAAACGAAGACTCCAAGAGGCCAAAGGGGCGTGGGCCGAGGAACTCCCCCAGGTACTATGGGCATATCGGACAACCCCACACTCTACAACGGGAGAATCCCCATTCCGACTAGCTTACGGGATGGAGGCAATGATTCCTATCGAAATAGATGAAGGGTCGCCCAGAGTCATCTTCTACAACGAAGGAGGCAACCCACAGGCACAAAGGGAAGAACTCGACCTCCTCCCCGAGGTCCGAGAAGGAGCCCGAATCCGAGAAGAAGCCTTAAAACGGCGAACGGCCCTCAGATACAATCAAAAGGTAATAAAGCGAAGTTTCTCCATTCACGACCTGATTCTAATCCGAAATGACATCGGAACACAAAAGTCGGGAGAAGGAAAGCTAGCCGCGAATTGGAAAGGGCCCTACAAGGTAACAGAAGTCTTAGGGACGGGCTATTACAAAGTATCCGACCTAGAAGGCAATGAGCTGCCCAGGGCCTGGCACGCCTGTAATCTAAGACGGTACTACAGCTAGAAAAAACTTAACCCAAGGTGTACTCTTTTTCCCTACAAGGGTTTTTTAATGAGACACCCGGTTAAGTAAGACACCCGACCTAGTCAAGGGTAAACATTCTGTAAATATTCCCTCTTTTAATACTAATCAAAATTTTCTATTTTTTCCTCATGATGAAACAAATCCTAGAAAAGTACCCCGCCAAGGCGCATTAATTTATGCTCGGCAAAACGCGAAAAATCATTTGCCAAAAGGCCACACAAGGTCGGCAAAGATAAAGCGACGAGGTTCAAATTAATGTGAGAAGTTATAAAGTAACTCTGAAAAGGCTCAAAAAGCCAAATAAAAAGAGATTACAAAAATAACTTAAAAGGACCTACCAACGACAAAGTCGGACCCAACGAAAACGAGGTACTCAAGCACCCGAGGTCCGAGAAAAACTCGGACCCAAGAAAGAAGCCTTAAAATGGCGAGAACCAAGATTTCGAAAAACGCTTACTAAAAAGTTGCTTTACAAAAGCAACTAAAAAGTACAAGCGATAGAACGAAATCAAAGGAAGTCTCGACAAACGCTTACTAAAAAGTTGCCTTACAAAAGCAACTAAAAAGTACAAGCGAAAAGAACAGGAAGTTTCAAAACGCTAGCTAAAAAGTTGTTATCCGAAAACAACTAAAAAGCACAAAAGCGGAAACAAAAGGTCAAAACGCTAGCTAAAAAGTTGTTATCCGAAAACAACTAAAAAGCACAAAAGCGGAAACAAAAGGTCAAAACGCTAGCTAAAAAGTTGTTATCCGAAAACAACTAAAAAGCACAAAAGCGGAAACAAAAGGTCAAAACGCGAACAAAAACGCCGCATAATAAAGTTACCACAAGTAGCTAAATAAAGCAAAAGGTGTCCAAAAGCGTTCACAGAAACCATCCAACAAAAAACCCACAGGCCGGGCAAACCACTAAAAAAGATTACAGAGGATCAAGGTCCTTTCCAGACTCCACATCAACAGCAGGCTGTGGAGGAAACATAGATATCGGGACTGCATCAACGGCAACATCATCCCGACCAGATCTATCCCCGACCAAAGGTGAAGTCGGGTTCTCAACCGGAGCTTTGGGGTCGGACATCGGAACCTCATCCTCGGAAGGAGCAGGAACAATCTTCCCCTCCACAACAACGTTGTCCGTACTGAATAAGCTCAGATCCAGGTCAGGAGCAAGAACCCGGACCTGAGCCTTCAAATTCTCAAACATGGCATCCATACCCTTGGCCACATGACCTTCCAGCTCGTAAAACTTGTCCTGTGCAGATTGCAACTCCTCCTTTGTCTCCACAAGCTCGATATATAGCCGAGTATAATTCTCTGTAGCCGCCTTCGCCATCTCCTCAGATGTCTTCGCTGCCGCCACAGCCGCGGTAGCTTTAGTTTTCTCTTTCTCCAAAGAGGCCTCCAGCTCAGTAATCCTGGCAGCCTTCATCTGACTAATCCTATCAAGCTCGGACTGAGTCCTCTCAAGTCGGGAGCTGGTCGCCCCAAGGGGGGATTTCTTGAACTCCCGGGCAATAGCGGCATGAAGACTAGCCATCCGGACACAGCTCCGCGCCATATACTGAAAATGATGCTCCATAGAAACATCATCAGTGGAAATAAAGGTCTGAGGGAGAATATGCTGCTCAATCCAACCAAGAGCGTCAAAGTCCTTATCATTGAAACCGGCAAGCTCTTGAGAGGTCTTCTGCTTCTTGGGAGGAGGACCCGAGAACGGAGGAGGAGAAGAGGTAGCAGGCCCAGAGGTCGGAGGATCCTGACTTATAGCTCGGAACTGGGGAGTCGGAATAGTCTTCGACCGAGTCTGAACACCCACAGTAGTCTTCTGCGGAGAAGATCGGGCAGAAGCATCCCCGGCCTCGAGATTTCGAGCAGCCACCGACTTCTTCGTCCGATGAAGAAACTTCATGGAATCCGCCTGAGAAGACATCTCTGCAGAAATAAAAAAGAAAAAAAAAGAGATCACCACAACAGAAATTCCACCGAAAACAAGCAAAACCCAAATACTAAAAAGGATAAATCTCAAAGAGGTCGGGAACTACCTAACTCGGAACGGAGAAGGCTTGGATCTCCCAGCATTTTCTTCGTGTCCAAGTGAGGTGCCCGACCCCATAAACTGCTCACCACACCCACAAAAGCCTGCTCCACCTCATCTAGACTCTCAAAAGTATACTTAGCAGACACTATATTCTCCTGCCAACAAAGAGGAAAAGAAGGCTCCCCACTCTCATCTAGAAAGAAAGGTCGGACGTCTCCAACAGCCCGGACCTTGAAATAAAAGTTCTTAAAATCGTGAAAAGACTCATCATACAGGGTACAGAACTTCCTCCCCTGGTTAGCCCTAAAAGAGACCCAAGACACCTTCCCTCCGCCCGACCCCGGCTTCGTCAACACAAACAAATAGGAAAAAAGAGAAATAGAGGGAGAGACACCCAAAAATTGACACAAAAGTTGGAACAGCTTTAAAAATGCCCAAGAATTCGGATGAAGCTGCGTAGGGGCAAGGTTACAAGACCATAACACCTCGGACTCCAGGTCGGTAAAAGGAAGTCGGACATTCAGCTTAGAGAAAAAGCAATCATAAGCATAAAAGAAGAGCTTCTCGGAACTATCTAAAGGCGGGAAGCACACTCTCTCCTCGGAATCCGGGGCTACTAACTCATAATCACTCTCAGATTCTCTATCTTCACATATGCTACATTGCCTACGAAACCTAGCTAAATACTCAGAATCTACCACAGACGGGACTCTTAGAGGAACAGGATCTACCCAACCAAGACCACTCGGAACCTTGGTCGACATCGCTTGAAGAACCTTTCGAGACATAAAAATTCTTGCCTACAAAGAAGAATACAACAGCAAGCAAAAATCACATAAAAGCAGGCAGCGAAAACCCATTCAGCAAAAACAAGAAACAACAATCTTTGAGATGAAAATGCAGCAACCCGGAACAAAATACCAAAAGAAAAGAGCCCCCCCAATATATACAAACAGACAAAGCAATGGCGGCGCCTCTTTTCGGGGCAAACCAGGCATAGAGAAAACAGAAAACAGAAGCATACGTGCACAAAGAAAAGAAACAGGAACAAACCTGGAAGAAGGAAACGAAGACGATGAACTCCGAAGCAAGGAGAACAGAACGGCGGCACAGAGGAAACCCCGGAAGAACACGCAGAAGGACTCGGAAAAGAAGAAAAAGAAAGAAGAAAACGTCGCTCGAAAAAAGAAGATGGCGAAACTCAGAAAAACAGGAAGGGAACAGAATAAACGAAGAAAAAGGGGAAAAGGGGCAAATAAATAATGCCTTCACAGAGCCCGAACGAAAATCGAGAAGAAACGGTAAAATGCAATAAATGCTGAAACGGCCATTTTTTGAATTTTGAAAAACTACTATGCCCGAGCTCAACCTCTCAAAAAGGACGAACTCGGGCAGGGGCACTGTTCATACCCTGTCCGAGCTCCTCCAAATCGGCAAAATCCATGAAAGGTCCGACCTCGTCCCAAGGCCCACACCTGAGGTCGGACCTCGGACAACAAAGCTAAAAAGGCCCATCAAAAGGAACGCAGCCCAAAAACTAAAAGGCCGAAAAGGCCTAGAGAAAGGCGGTTCCACAAAGATAGGGATAAAACTCCCAAAAGATAAGATAAGATAAGAATATCTTATCCAGGGAAGATCACAGCCAACTACTATAAATACACTGGAGCACCCAGGTATAACTCATACTCTAATTCTACTCAATATCTGCTTGGACCCATGCTAACTTAAGCATCGGAGTGTCATTGCAGGTACAACCACCAACCACTCCACATATCAAGCTCGGGTCCCTGACCCCCACCTCGGGCCTCACCAAGACGTCCGAGCTACTCGTTTCAGGTAACCCCCGGAACAGTTAGCATTTGATGTGTTATTGAATTCATGTTTGTTCTAATTTATGCCTGCTTATATTTTTTCTATGAAAACTATTAAATTTATTTGGCAAATATCTCTGAACTAAGGAAAAGTTCTACCAAAAAATTTCATTTAAATTGATTAAAATAGCTTTGGTTTGTGAGAAAATGATAATCGAGTTTGGTTGGAGATTCTAATTATAGGAGAAATCCTACCAAATTTTCTAAAAATTTTAATAAGTTGTGTTGTTGGATGAATTCTAGTGTGTTTGTTGCAAGATAATTTTAAGTCATCATTTGTGGATGTATGATAAAGATAAAGTCCAGGGATTTAAAATTTGAATTCTTTGAGGGAGTTGACACGTTTGTTTTGTATGTCTTCAACATAGAACCGTTTAGGTCTCAAGGAATATCTAAGTGTCTGTACTATAAGTTTCAGCTGACTAAGTGGTTAGGACCTTCGGATATAACAATTCATCTCTACTGTAATGGGTTCATGGATAGGTATTGGATATAGAATAAACATGGAGAAGTGGATGAGTAAAAAATTAACTAGTCTGCCTCAAATTTCAATATGATTGGGGGTCGATTGACGAGGGTCGGGTGGTTAGAGAACCAAACATGAAAAAAATGAATTGGGAGGGTAACTAAGAGAGATACAATAAGATGATGTTTGATGCAATAGGTGTTACTAATACGGAAGATGTTGAACAAGAGCCTAACCTAGATGCAAAGAGTTTTTATTATCTATTAGAATTTGTCGCGAAACCCTTGTATGAAGGGCATATTCATTCGAAATTTTATTCATGTGTTAGAATGATGAGTATTAAATTTGAGTCAAATCACACCCAAGAGTCATTTAATAAGTGGGTCACCCTTTGCAATGACTTAATACCTGTCAGGACTAGTGGCATCCCCCGGAGCCACTACGAAGCAAAGAAGTTAGTTTTAAAATTAGGTCTGAATGCAATGAAAAGTGATTGTTGTTTGAACAGTTGTATGCTATATTACAAGGGGACGTAAATCTAACTGTTTGTAGATTTTGTAATGCATTGAGATTTCATGTCGAGAAATAATAGATTGGAAAATGTGGTTAAAGAGAATTTTAAACAAATGAATGCACTATTTGCCCTTAATCTCTAGACTAAAACAGTTGTATTCATCGATGAGTTCGGCTCTTGCATGACCTGAAATAGTAACAACAAGATAAATGATGGTTTTATGACACACTCGTCACGTGGAGATGCTTGTAAGCTCTTTGATAAGTATAACACCTCAAAGTTTTTAAAAAATTAAATAATGAACTAGTAATGATTTATTATTTTATTTAAAAAAATTATTTTTTAAAAGTAATTAAATTAAATTTTATAATATTTTAAATTTAAAATTCACTAAAATTTTTAAATAATTTTTATTATAAATAGGTATTTCAAAAAAGATAAAAAAAATTATTATTATTATCATTATTCCTTTGGTCGAAGGCCATTAGGGAACTAGTAAAAAAGAAGCCAAACGTGGCTTATACAGGTATATATATACATGCTTAACAAGACACGTTTCTTATTTCCATCAAACACATCATCACTATCCTAAATCCTCTAACATCTTTCTTCTTTTCTTGATCACCGAATATCACAAGGAAAAGAAAGAGGGAGCCTTGAGGGAGAGAAAATGAGAACCACCGTGATCGAAAATCTTCAGCTTTTAATTTTTTGCAATCCGTAATTCCAATAAAAAAATCTAATTCGATAAAAGTATTTATATTTTCCTCCTCTATGTGTTAGTATCACTTTTGATCTGTAGAAGTTGATGGTGACGTAGCTTTCTTTCCCTTTGAGTTCGGCCAATTAGAATTCTAGGAGGCACAGACAATTTCTAACGTTTTTTTCTTCAGCAGCTCGGTCGAAAAGCTTCTCCGGAGTCTCGAGTATTTTGATTTCATATGGAGGTAGGGTTTGGTAACTTTATAATAATTAAATGTGAATTTGATAAGTGAATGTTGATTTGATTGATTATTGTTTGAATTTGAATGAGTTTATATTGATGAATTATTATTGTTGCTTGTGATTTGTTGGTTTGACTATGAGGGACAGCTTAATTGTGGTTGTTTTAATGGTTTTGGGACTGTTGTGATATAGTATTTTGAGAAAATATATGAGATTTGATGGTTGAAATATTAAATTAAAAGTTGAGAAAAATCGGTAATCGAAAGACTCAAAAACGAATTAAAATACAAGTAATATTTTGAAAGGGAAGGACTAAAAGTTTTGGTTTTATGTATATGAGGAAGATTAATATTTAAACTTTATTTTTGAAGGGTAACATTGTATTTGTATATAAAAATCAAAGTACAATTTGTAATTATACAAGTTTTCGAGTATTTTGGATAATAAATAAAGTACAAAGAAAAAATAGATATTTTATAAAATTTCAGGGTTAATTTTATAAATATGAAAATAAATGAAGGTTTCAAATATAATGTTATAAATATTAAGTTTAAAAATAGAATATTAAAAGTTCAAATGATTTAGAAAGTAATTAATAAAAATTTAAAAAATAAGATTTTATAAACTAAGTTTTAAGAAAATATATATATATATTATTTATTTACTATTTAAAATATCTTATTTATATCATTGTTATTATTATTTTATTAAGAATATTATCTAGTAAATATATAATTAATATTATAATAAGTCAGAGAAGAGTAAACTAAGTGATCTTAAAAGTTTTAGAGAACGCAGACTTAGTTAAAGTATTTTACAATTCTTTTCCATAAGACATTTAGGGAAAGGCAAGAAAATAATGCGAAGACAATTTATATTGTAGAATGATAAGAAAGAAAAGAAAGAAAGAAAGAAAGAACGACAAGAAAATAAGATAAGCAGAGATATGGTGGTGAGTCCATCGAGATTTGCTTTCCAGAGATACATCGGCCAATCCAGTTGATGGTTGTACCTGTAAAACAGAGGTTGTTTACAGAGGTTACGTCTGCATACATCAGCTCAAGAGAGTTGCACATGTAAGACTGAGTTTGCTTACAAAGGTTACGGCACTAGAAGCCAAACTCAGACAAAGGTTGCTGAGTTAAGTGAAAATATAATTCAATAAAGAACAGAGAACAAAAGAATTAAAAGAATAAAAGAACCTAAAGAACGTCTGCCACAGTAGAGCAGATAGAAAAGAAGGTATTAATTAAAAGTATCTCTACCACAACAGAGTAGAGAGCAAAGATTAAAAAAGAAATTGAGTGCTGTTTGGGTCTTAGTGCCAAGTATCTAGTGGGGATGGCGATATGTAACGCTCACTTGATACTATAGAGACGGCTCAGTGAGGACGGCGATGCGTAAAGTTCATTGGAGACTGAAAGGAAGATTCCCCCATGAGGACGGCGATGCATAAAATGCTAATGGAGGGGACGATGGCTGAGATAAGGACGGCAGTACGAAATGCTTATCTTAGGACTATTGTCGGAAATCAGGGAACAAACCGACACATGAGCTCATGGCCTGTATAGGATTAGACATGCATCATACTTGTTTGTGCATATTTGTTTATGGTTGTATTTTCTATGATTGTGTGTGCTTGTGATTCGATTCTATGTTCTGTAATTACTGAGTTGGATTATACTTTATTAACTGTTGTTAATGACTGAGAACATAATGAAACGAACTTAACTATACACCCCAACCCTACTAAAAACTCTCCAGTTCTTACCCCCTATCTCCACCCCCTTTCAGCTACAGGTGCGAAGATTTAGTGTGGAGCTAGAAGAGCATAGAAGATTATGCTTACAAGTTGAGTTGTTAGAATTTATTTTCCTCTCATCGTTTATTCTTTTGGTTTTTAGAGGGGTAGAACTTGTATTGAGGATCTTTGAAATAAGTCTATATATATATAAAGTTATATGAATATATATACTTTTGTGATTAAGTGGTTTAAAACAAAGTCTCCTTTTGTTTTCTTAATAAGAGTTTCTGTTCGTATTCACAATGGCTTAATATTAAAAAAATATAGTATATAATTAAAGGAATAGAGGTAAGTAGTGCTCAAACTTTTAGTACGATCATGAGGTGCTAAAAGTTAGGGTGTTACAGTATGGTATCAGAGCAGTTTGTTCCTGTTAGAGCCTTGGGAATAGACTGATTATGCTTTACTGCATACTCTGAGTGTCTGTCATGCGATAGGACTTGTCTTAATGACAAGAGTTTGAGTTTCACATGCATGATTCTCTATTAATTAATACTGTTAGTCAACCGTTGCATTCCTCATGGTATTAGGTCTAGCCAACTTAATACTAATGACTTATGTATATAGAAACACTAATGGGTTGTTATGGATGAAATAGAAGTAATAGATAATACGAACTACGGGATTTGGGAATGTTAGAGATTACGAAGTTAGCTCAGTTTTGACGTATACTCTTTATTCGTGCTACACGAACTCATGCCATCTCTTCCTTCATTACCTTCATTGGAATTCTTTGTTTTGGATTTTTCAGAATATGATCTAATTATTTTCTGACCAAACCTTATTGTCCCTATGTACCTCTGTTAGCCTGTAAATCTAACTGTCTGTACTTTCTTCGTGGACCCTATTTTCTTTGGTTTGAGTTTGAACTTGTTTTAATATAACAATTTTTTAGAGAAAAATTTTTTGTAAGGTGTGTAGAATATAACACCTCGAGTTTTTGAAAAATTAAATAATGAGTTAGTCATGATTTTTTATTTTTTTTAAAAAATTATTTTTCTAAAAATAATTAAATTAAATTTTATAATACTTTGGGTTTAAAATTTATTAGAATTTTTAAATAATTTTTATTATAAAGAGGTATTTCGAAAAAAATAAAAGAATTATTATTATTATTACTATTCCTTTGGCCGAAGCCCATTAAGGAAGTAGTAAGAAAGAAGCCAAGCGTGGCTTATACATGTATATATATACATGCTTAAAAAGACACAAGTTTTTTATTTCCATTAAACACATCATCACTATCCTAAATCTTCTAACTCCATTCTTCCTCTCTTGATCACCGAACATCACAAGGAAACGAAAGAAAGAGCCATCAGGGAGAGAAAATGAGAATCACCGTGACTGAAAGTCTTCGACTCTTGATTTCTTGCGATCCATAACTCCAATAAAAAAATCTAATCCGATAAAAGTGTTCATAACTTTCTTCTCTATGTATTGGTGTCACTTTTGTTCGGTAGAAGTTGACAGTGACGTAGCTCTCCTTCTCCTTGAGTTTTGCCAATTGGAGTTCTAGGAGGCACAGACGATTTTTGACATTTTCTTCTTCAGCAGCTCGGTCGAAAAGTTTTTCCAGAGTCTCGAGTATTTTGATTTCATATGGAGGTAGAATTTGGTAACTTTATAATAATAAAATGTGAATATGATAAGTGAATGTTGATTTCATTGATTATTGTTTGAATTTGAATGAGTTTATGTTGAATTATTGTTGTTGCTTGTGATTTGTTGGTTTGGCTATAAGGAATAGATTAGTTGTGGTTGTTTTAATAGTTTTGGGACTATTGTGATGTAGTATTTTGAGGAAATTGATGAGATTTAGTGGTTGAAAGATTAAATTAAATGTTGAGAAAAATCGGTAACCGAAAAACTCAAAAACGAATTAAAATACAAGTAATATTTTGAAAGAGAAGGACTAAGGGTTTCAGTTTTGGGTATAAGAGGAAGATTAGTATTTAAACTTTATATTTGAAGGGTAACATTGTATTTGTATATAAAAATCGAGGTACAATTTGTAATTATATAACTTTTTGAGAATTTTGGGTAATAAATAAAGTACGGGGGTAATAAATAAAAGTTGCTGAGTTAAGTGGAAATATAATTCAATAAAGAACAAAGAACAAAAGAATTAAAAGAATAAAAAAACTAAAGAACGTCTGCCACAGTAGTGTAGATCGAAAAGAAGGTATAAATTAAAGGTATTTCTGCCAAAGCAGAGTAGTGAGCAAATATTAAAAAGAAATTGAGTGTTGTTTGGGCCTTAATGCCAAGTATCTAGTGGGGATGGCGATACGTAACGCTCACTTGATACTATAGAGACGGCTTAGTGAGGACGGCGATGCGTAACGCTGACTGGAGAACGAAAGGAAGGTTCCCCATGAGGACGGCGATGCGTAAAATGCTCATGGAGGGGACGTTGGCTGAGATAAAGACGGCAGTACAAAACACTTAACTCAGGCTAGTGTCGGGAATCGGGCAATGGTGGACGAAATTGTGATAAAAGAGTTCCAGGCACTGTTAGAGAAGCTCACAACTCCGTTCAACTTAACCAGCAAGTGTACTGGGTCATCCAAGTAATACCTTACGTGAGTAAGGGTCGATCCCACAGAGATTGTTGGTATGAAGCAAGCTATTGTCACCTTGTAAATCTCAGTTAGGCAGATTAAATGGTTATTGGTTTCAAAAATTAATAATAAATAGAAAATAAAAAGGGATAGAAATACTTATGTAAATCAATAGTGGGAATTTTAGATAGGTGTGTGGAGATGCTAGAATCCTCTCGAATCTCTACTTTCCTATTGCTTTCATCCAATCCTTCTTACTCCTTTCCATGGCAAGCTGTATGTAGGGCATCACCATCATTAATGGCTACTTTTAATCCTCTCGGGAAAATGGTCCTATGCGCTGTCACTGCACGGCTAATCGTCTGGAGGCATCACCCTTGACAATGGCTACATCCCATCCTCTCAGTGAAAATGGTCCAAATGCTCTGTCACAGCACGGCTAATCATCTGTCAGTTCTCAATCAGGTTGGAGTAGAATCCCTTGATTCTTTTGCGTTTGTCATCACGCCCAGCCTTCAGGAGTTTGAAGCTCGTCACAGTCATTCAATACCGGAATCCTACTCGGAATACCACAGACAAGGTTAGACTTTCCGGATTCCCAGGATCCTACTCGGAATACCACAGACAAACTTAGACTTTCTGGATCCCCATGAATGCCACCATCTATCTAGCTTATACCACGAAGATTCTGTTGGGGAATCTAAGAGATATGCGCCCGGCCTAAGGTAGAACGGAAGTGGTTGTCAGTCACGCACGTTCATAGGTGAGAATGATTATGAGTGTCACGGATCATCACATTCATCAAAGTGTTGTGCAACGTATATCTTGGAATAAGAATAAAAGAGAATTTAATAAAAAGTAATAGTAATTGTATTGAAACTTGAGGTACAGCAGAGCTCCACACCCTTAATCTATGGTGTGCAGAAACTCAACTGTTGAAAATACATAAGTGAAAGGTTCAGGCATGGCCGAATGGCCAGCCCCCTGAATGATCAAAAGACCAAATGATCAAAGACTAAATCAGTCAAAGATTAAATTGTCAAAAGATGTCTAATACAATAGTAAATTATCCTATTTAGACTAGACTAGCTACTAGGGTTTACATGAGTAGGTAATTGATGCATAAATCCACTTCTGGGGCCCACTTGGTGTATGCTTGGGCTGAGCTTGATCTATCCACGAGCTGAGGCTTCTCTTGGAGTTGAACTCCAAGTTATAACGTGTTTTGGGCGTTCAACTCCGGATCATGACGTGTTTCTGGCGTTTAACTCCAGACAGCAGCATGTACTTGGCGTTCAACGCCAAGTTACGTCATCAATTTCTGAATGAAGTATAGACTATTATATATTGCTGGAAAGCGCTGGATGTCTACTTTCCAACGCCGCTGAGAGCGCGCTATTTGGAGTTCTGTAGCTCCAGAAAATCCATTTTGAGTGCAGGGAGGTCAGATTCCAACAGCATCAGCAGTCCTTTTGTCAGCCTTTTTCAGAGTTTTGCTCAAGTCCCTCAATTTCAGCCAAAAATTACCTGAAATCACAGAAAAACACACAAACTCATAGTAAAGTCCAGAAATGTGAATTTAACATGAAAACTAATGAAAACATCCCTAAAAGTAGCTTGAACTTACTAAAAACTACCTAAAAACAATGCCAAAAAGCGTATAAATTATCCGCTCATCACAACACCAAACTTAAATTGTTGCTTGTCCCCAAGCAACTGAAAATCAAATAGGATAAGAAGAAGAGAATATACTATAAATTCCGGAATATCAATGAATATTAATTATAATTAGATGAGCGGGACTTGTAGCTTTTTGCTTCTGAACAGTTTTGGCATCTCACTTTTTCCTTTGAAGTTCAGAGTGATTGGCGTCTCTGGGAATTCAGAGTTCAGATAGTATTATTGACTTTCCTAGTTAAGCATGTTGATTCTTGAACACAGCTACTTATGAGTCTTGGCCGTGGCCCTAAGCACTTTGTTTTCCAGTATTACCACCGGATACATAAATGCCACAGACACATAACTGGGTGAACCTTTTCAGATTGTGACTCAGCTTTGCTAGAGTCCCCAGTTAGTGGTGTCCAGAGCTCTTAAGCACACTCTTTTTGCTTTGGATCACGATTTTAACCACTCAGTCTCAAGCTTTTCACTTGGACCTTCATGACACAAGCACATGGTTAGGGACAGCTTGATTTAGCCGCTTAGGCCTGGATTTTATTTCCTTGGGCCCTCCTATCCATTGATGCTCAAAGCCTTGGATCCTTTTTTTTTACCCTTGCCTTTTGGTTTTAAGGGCTATTGGCTTTTTCTGCTTGCTTTTTCTTTCTTTCTTTCTATTTTTTTCGCCATTTTTTTTCTTTTTTTTTTTTGCAAGCTTTTCTTTTTTTCACTGCTTTTTCTTGCTTCAAGAATCAATTGTATGAATTTTCAGATCATCAATAACATTTCTCTTTGTTCATCATTCTTTCAAGAGCCAACAATTTTAACATTCATAAACAACAATATCAAAAGAAATATGCACTGTTCAATCATTCATTCAGAAAACAAAAAGTGTTGTCACCACATCAATATAATTAAATTAAATTCAAGGATAAATTCGAAATTCATGTACTTCTTGTTCTTTTGAATTAAAACATTTTTCATTTAAGAGAGGTGAAGGATTAATGGATTTTATTCATAGCTTTAAGGCATAGTTACTACATACTAATGATCATGAAGTAGAGACACAAAACATAGATAAACACAACATTAAAAACCGAAAAACAGAAAGAAATAAGAACAAGGAATGAATCCACCTTAGTGGCGTCTTCTTCTTGAAGGACCAACAATGTCCTTAAGCTCTTCTATGTCCCTTCCTTGCCTTTGTTGCTCCTCCCTCATTGCTCTTTGATCTTCTCTTATTTCTTGGAGAATGATGGAGTGCTCATGATGTTCCACCCTTAATTGTTCAACATTGTAGCTCAAATCTTCTAAGAAAGTGTTGAGTTGTTCCCAATAGTTGTTGGGAGAAAAGTGCATCCCTTGAGGTATCTCAGGGATTTCTTGATGATGAGCTTCTTCATGCATCTCTTGAGAACCGTAAAGGATTTCTCTTGTTTGCTCCATCCTCTTCTTGGTGATGGGCTTATCCTCTTCAATGGAGATGTCTCCTTCTATGATAACTCCAGCTGTGTAACATAGATGGCAAATAAGGCGAGGAAAAGCTAGCCTTGCCATGGTGGAGGGCTTGTCGGCTATTTTGTAGATTTCATTGGAGATGACCTCATGAACTTCTACTTCCTCTCCAATCATGATGCTATGAATCATGATGGCCCGATCCACAGTAACTTCAGATCGGTTGCTAGTGGGAATGATGGAGCGTTAAATGAACTCCAACCATCCTCTAGCCACAGGCTTGAGGTCCAGTCTTCTTAGTTGAACTGGCTTGCCTTTGGAGTCTCTTTTCCATTGAGCTCCTTCCACACATATGTCCATAAGGACTTGGTCCAACCTTTGATTAAAGTTGACCATTCTAGTGTAGGGGCGTTCATCTCCTTGCATCATGGGCAAGTGGAATGCCAACCTCACATTTTCCGGACTAAAATCTAAGTATTTCCCCCGAACCATTGTGAGATAATTCTTTGGCCTCGGGTTCATACTTTGATCATGGTTCCTAGTGATCCATGCATTGGCATAGAACTCTTGAACCATTAAGATTCCGACTTGTTGCATGGGGTTGGTTAGGACTTCCCAACCTCTTCTTCGGATCTCATGTCGGATCTCCGGATACTCATTTTTCTTGAGCTTGAAAGGGACCTCAGGGATCACCTTCTTCTTTGCCACAACATCATAGAAGTGGTCTTGATGGCTCTTGGAGATGAATCTTTCCATCTCCCATGACTCGGAGGTGGAAGCTTTTGTCTTCCCTTTCCCTTTTCAAGAGGATTCTCCGGCCTTAGGTGCCATTGATGGTAATGGAAAAACAAAAAGCTTATGCTTTTACCACACCAAACTTAAAATATTGCTCGTCCTCGAGCAAGAGAAGAAAGAAGAGAAGAAGAAGAAGAAGAAGAGAATATGGAGGAGAAGGGGAAGTGTAGGTTCGGCCAAGGTATAGAAGAGGGGGTTGTGTTGTGTGAAAATAAAGGAGAAAGGAAGGGTGTATATAGGGAAAGGGGAGGTTCGGCCATTTAGGGTGGGAATGGGTGGGAAAATGTTTTTGAATTTTTGAAGGTAGGTGGGGTTTATGGGAAAGAGTGGATGGATGTGAGTGGTGAAGGGTTTTTGGGAAGTGTGACATGGGGAAGAGCAAAAATAGGATTAGGAGGTAAGGTGGGAATATAGTAGGTGGGGATCCTGTGGGGTCCACAGATCCTAAGGTGATCCTGTGGGGTCCACAGATCCTGAGGTGTCAAGGAATTCTATCCCTGCACCAAATAGGCATGTAAAATGCCTTTGCACACCATTCTGGCGTTTAAACGCCCATTGGTGCACGTTCTGGGCGTTCAACGCCCACATGTAACATGCTTCTGGCGTTGAACGCCAGTTTCATGCTTGTTACTGGCGTTCAGCGCCAGCTTTTCCTCTAGGCACATTCCTGGCGTTCAGCGCCAGAATGTTGCTTGTTTCTGGCATTCAGCGCCAGTTTCATGCTCTGTTCTGGTGTTGAACGCCAGTCAGATGCTCCTTACTGGCGTTGAACGCCAGTCTGTGCTTCCTCCAGGGTGTGATTTTTCTTCTGCTGTTTTTGATTTTGTTTTTAATTTTTATATTTTTTTTCGTGACTCCACATGATCATGTACCTAATAAAACACAAAATAACAATAAAATAGAATAAAATAAAAATTAGATAAATAAAATTGGGTTACCTCCCAACAAGCGCTTCTTTAATGTCAATAGCTTGACAGTGGGCTCTCATGGAGCCACAAAGGTGATCAGGTCAATGTTGTATAGTCCCAACACCAAACTTAGAGTTTGGATATGGGGTCTTAACACCAAACTTAGAGTTTGGTTGTGGCCTCCCAACACCAAACTTAGAGTTTGACTGTGGGGGCTCTTCTTGACTCTGAACTGAGAGAAGCTCTTCCTGCTTACTCTCTTTTGTCACAGAGGGATGGCCCTGTGCCTTAAATACAAGGTAGTCCCCATTCAATTGAAGGACTAATTCACCTCTGTTGACATCTATCACAGCTCCTGCTGTGGCTAGGAAAGGTCTTCCAAGGATGATGCAATCATCCTCTTCCTTCCTAGTGTTTAAGATTATGAAATCAGCAGGGATGTAAAGGCTTTCAACCTTTACTAACACGTCCTCTACTATTCCATAAGCTTGTCTCAATGACTTGTCTGCCAGTTGTAATGAGAACAATGCAGGTTGTACCTCAGTGATTCCCAGCTTCTCCATTACAGAGAGTGGCATAAGATTTATCCCTGACCCTAGATCACATAGAGCCTTTTCAAAGGTCATGGTGCCTATGGTACAAGGTATTAAGAACTTGCCAGGATCTTGTCTCTTTTGAGGTAAAATTTGCTGAATCCGGGTATCTAGTTCATTAATGAGCAAGGGAGGTTCACTTTTCCAAGTCTCATTACCAAACAACCTGGCATTCAGCTTCATGATAGCTCTTAAGTATTGAGCAACTTGCTCTCCAGTCACATCTTCATCCTCTTCAGAGGAAGAATAGTCTTCAGAGCTCATGAATGGTAGAAGGAGATTTAATGGAATCTCTATGGTCTCTATATGAGCCTCAGATTCTTTTGGATCCTTAATAGGAAACTCCTTCTTGCTTGAGGGACGTCCCAGGAGGTCTTCCTCACTAGGATTTTTGTCCTTCTCCTCCCTTGTGCATTCGGCCATATTAATTAAATCAATGGCCTTGCACTCTCCTTTTGGATTCTCTTCTGTATTGCTTAGGAGAATACTGGGAGGAGTTTCAATGACTTTCTTACTCAGCTGGCCCACTTGTGCCTCCAGATTTCTGATGGAGGATCTTGTTTCACTCATGAAACTGAAAGTGGCTTTTGACAGATCAGAGACTAAATTGGCTAAATTAGAAGTGTTTTGTTCAGAATTCTCTGTCTGTTGCTGAGAAGATGATGGAAAAAGCTTGTTATTGCTCAGCCTGTTGCGTCCACCATTGTTAAAGCCTTGTTGAGGCTTTTGTTGATCCTTCCATGAGAAATTTGGATGATTTCTCCATGATGAGTTATAGGTGTTTCCATAAGGTTCACCCATGTAATTAACCTCTGCCATTGCAGGGTTCTCAGGATCATAAGCTTCTTCAGAAGCTGCCTCTTTAGTACTGTTGGATGCATGTTGCCATCCATTCAGATTTTGAGAGATCATGTTGACCTGTTGAGTCAACACTTTGTTCTGAGCCAATATGGCATTCAGAGCATCAATTTCGAGAACTCCTTTCTTCTGAGGTATCCCATTATTCACTGAATTCCTCTCAGAAGTGTACATGAATTGATTGTTTGTAACCATATCAATGAGTTCTTGAGCCTCTTCAGGCGTTTTCTTTAGGTGAATAGATCCACCTGCAGAATGGTCCAATGACATTTTCGAAAATTCAAATAGATCATAATAGAATATATCTAATATGGTCCATTCTGAAAATATGTCAGATGGACATCTTTTGGTCAACTGCTTGTATCTTTCCCAAGCTTCATAGAGGGATTCACCATCTTTTTGTTTGAAGGTTTGAACATCCACTCTTAGCTTGCTCAGCTTTTGAGGAGGAAAGAATTTATCTAAGAAGGCAGTGACCAGCTTATCCCAGGAGTCCAGGCTATCCTTGGGTTGTGAATCCAACCATATTCTAGCTCTGTCTCTTACAGCAAAAGGGAAAAGCATGAGTCTGTAGACTTCAGGATCAACTCCATTCGTCTTTACAGTCTCACAGATCTGCAAGAACTCAGTTAAAAACTGATAAGGATCTTCAGATGGAAGTCCATAAAACTTGCAGTTTTGTTGCATTAAGGCAACTAGCTGAGGTTTCAGCTCAAAGTTATTGGCTCCAATGGCAGGAATGGGGATGCTTCTTCCATCAAACTTGGACGTTGGCTTTGTGAAGTCACCAAGCATTCTCCTTACATTATTATTATTTTCGGCTGCCATCTCCTTCTCTTGTTCGAAAATTTCTGAAAGGTTATTTCTGGATTGTTGTAATTTAGTTTCTCTTAGTTTCCTTTTCAGAGTCCTTTCAGGTTTAGGATCAATTTCAACAAGAGTGCCTTTTTCCCTGTTCCTGCTCATATGAAAGAGAAGAAAATAAGAAAAGAAGAGGAATCATCTATGTCACAGTATAGAGATTCCTTTATGTTAGTAGAAAAAGAAAGGGGTAAAGGAAAGAAAAGTGAAGAATCCAAACACAAGGGATATATTGGGTTCAGATTTTTAGATGAAGAGAGGTGAAGAGAAGTGTTAGTAAATAAATAATTAAATAGAATAAGAAAAGGGAGGAAGAATTTCGAAAATAATTTTAAAGAAGGTGTTAGTAATTTTTGAAAATTAGAGATAAGATAAGATTAAAATTAAAATTTAAAACAAAAGAATTTTTGAAAAAGAGATGAGATATTTTCGAAAATTAGAGAGGGAAAAGTAGTTAGGTGGTTTTGAAAAAGATAAGAGACAAACAAAAAGTCAAAAAGTTAGTTGAAAAAGATATTAAAATCAAATTTGAAAAGATAAGAAGATAAGAGGTTAGATAAGATATAAAAGATAAGATAAAAATTTTAAGAAAAAGATTTTTTTGAAAAAGATTTAATTTTTAAATTTAAAATTACTTACTTCACTAACAAGAAACTTCAAGATAAGATTCTAGAACTTAAACATTGAACCTTTCTTAACAAGAAAGTAACAAACTTCAAATTTTTGAATCAATCACATTAATTGTTAGTGTAATTTTGAAAATATGATATAAAGATAAGAAAAAGATTTTGAAAATAATTTAAAAAAATATTTTTGGAATTTTTCGAAAATAATAAAAAATAAAAAGATATGATTTTTGAAAAAGATTTTAAAAAGATAAGATTTTTAAAATTGAAAATTTGACTTGACTTGTAAGAAACAACTAATTTTTAAAAATTTTTGACCAAGTCAACCCAAAATTTCGAAAATTTGGAGAGAAAAAAGGAAAAGATATTTTTTTATTTTTGAATTTTTAATTATGAGAGAGACAAACACAAAAATGACCTAAAACTTAAAAATTTTGGATCAAAACACATGATGCATGCAAGAACACTATGAATGTCAAGATGAACACCAAGAACACTTTGAAGATCATGATGAACATCAAGAACATATTTTTGAAAAATTTTTGATGCAAAGAAAATATGCAAGACACCAAACTTAGAAATCTTTAATGCATAGACTCTAACAAATGAAAAATGTATATGAAAAATAACAAACAACACAAAACAAGAAATCATCAAGATCAAACAAGAAGACTTATCAAGAACAACTTGAAGATCATGAAGAACACTATGAATGCATGGAATTTTCGAAAAATGCAAGAAAAAATTTTTAAAGTATGCAATTAACACCAAACTTAAAAATTGACTCAAGACTCAAACAAGAAACACAAAATATTTTTGATTTTTATGATTTTCTAATTTTTTTGGATTTTTATTAATTTTTTTCGAAAATAAAGTTTGGAAAAATGAAAAAAGAAAAGAAAAATTTTGAAAAAGTTTTTGAAAAGAAAATTACCTAATCTGAGCAACAAGATGAACCGTCAGTTGTCCATACTCGAACAATCCCCGGCAAAAGCGCCAAAAACTTAGTGGACGAAATTGTGATAAAAGAGTTCCAGGCACTGTTAGAGAAGCTCACAACTCCGTTCAACTTAACCAGCAAGTGTACTGGGTCATCCAAGTAATACCTTACGTGAGTAAAGGTCGATCCCACAGAGATTGTTGGTATGAAGCAAGCTATGGTCACCTTGTAAATCTCAGTTAGGCAGATTAAATGGTTATGGGTTTCGAAAATTAATAATAAATATAAAATAAAAAGGGATAGAAATACTTATGTAAATCAATAGTGGGAATTTCAGATAGGTGTGTGGAGATGCTAGAATCCTCTCGAATCTCTACTTTCCTATTGCTTTCATCCAATCCTTCTTACTCCTTTCCATGGCAAGCTGTATGTAGGGCATCACCATCATCAATGGCTACTTTTAATCCTCTCGGGAAAATGGTCCTATGCGCTGTCACTGCACGGCTAATCATCTGAAGGCATCACCCTTGACAATGGCTACATCCCATCCTCTCAGTGAAAATGGTCCAAATGTTCTGTCACAGCACGGCTAATCATCTGTCAGTTCTCAATCAGGTTGGAGTAGAATCCCTTGATTCTTTTGCGTTTGTCATCACGCCCAGCCTTCAGGAGTTTGAAGCTCGTCACAGTCATTCAATACCGAAATCCTACTTGGAATACCACAGACAAGGTTAGACTTTCCGGATTCCCAGGATCCTACTCGGAATACCACAAACAAGGTTAGACTTTCCGGATCCCCATGAATGCCGCCATCTATCTAGCTTATACCACGAAGATTCTGTTGGGGAATCTAAGAGATATGCGCCCGGCCTAAGGTAGAACGGAAGTGGTTGTCAGCACGTGCGTTCATAGGTGAGAATGATGATGAGTGTCACGGATCATCACATTCATCAAAGTGTTGTGCAACGTATATCTTGGAATAAGAATAAAAGAGAATTGAATAAAAAGTAATAGTAATTGTATTGAAACTTGAGGTACAGCAGAGCTCCACACCCTTAATGGTGTGCAGAAACTCCACTGTTGAAAATACATAAGTGAAAGGTTCAGGCATGGCCGAATGGCCAGCCCCCTGAATGATCAAAAGACCAAATGATCAAATACTAAAGCAGTCAAAGATTAAACTGTCAAAAGATGTCTAATACAATAGTAAATTATCCTATTTATACTAGACTAGCTACTAGGGTTACATGAGTAGGTAATTGATGCATAAATCCACTGCCGGGGCCCACTTGGTGTATGCTTGGGCTGAGCTTGATCTATCCACGAGCTGAGGCTTCTCTTGGAGTTGAACTCCAAGTTATAACGTGTTTTGGGCGTTCAACTCCGGATCATGACGTGTTTCTGGCGTTTAACTCCAGACAACTGCATGTACTTGGCGTTCAACGCCAAGTTACGTCGTCAATTTCCGAATGAAGTATGGACTATTTTATATTGCTGGAAAGATCTGGATGTCTACTTTCCAACGCCATTGAGAGCGCACCATTTGGATTTCTGTAGCTCCAGAAAATCCATTTCGAGTGTAGGGAGGTCAGATTCCAACAGCATCAGCAGTCCTTTTGTCAGCCTTTTTTAGAGTTTTGCTCAAGTCCCTCAATTTCAGCCAGAAATTATCTGAAATCACAGAAAAACACACAAACTCATAGTAAAGTCCAGAAATGTGAATTTAACATGAAAACTAATGAAAACATCCCTAAAAGTAGCTTGAACTTACTAAAAACTACCTAAAAACAATGCCAAAAAGCGTATAAATTATCTGCTCATCAGGCAACAAACTGACACATGAGCTCATGGCCTGTATAGGACTAGACATGCATCATACATGTTTGTGCATATTTGTTTGTGGTTGTGTTTTCAAGGATTGTGTGTGCTTGTGATTCGATTCTATGTTCTGTCATTACTGAGTTGGATTATACTTTGTTGACTGTTGTTATTGACTGAGAACATAATGAAACGAACTTAACTATACACCCCGATCCTACTAAGAACTCTCCAACTCTTACCTCCTATCTCCACCCCTTTCAGCTAAAGGTGCAAAGATTTAGTGCGGAGCTAGAAGAGCATAGAAAATTATGCTTGCAAGTTGAGTTGTTAGAATTTATTTTTCCCTCGTCATTTATTCTTTTGGTTTTTAGAGGGGTAGGACTTATATTGAGGATCTTTGAAATAAGTCTATGTATATAAAGTTATGTGAATATATATACTTTTGTGATTAAGTGGTTTAAAACAAAGTCTCCTTTTATTTTCTTAATAAGAGATTCTATTCGTATTTACAAAGGCTTAATATTAAATACATGTAGTATATAATTAAAGGAATAGAGGTAAGTAGCGCTCAAACTTTTAGTACGATCATAAGGTTCTAAAAGTTAGGGTTTTACAGTATGGTATCAGAGTAGTTTGTTCCTGTTAGAGCCTTGGGAATAGACTGACTTTGCTTTACTGCATACTCTGAGTGTCTGTCATACGATAGGACTTGTCTTAATGACAAGAGTTTGAGTTTTGCATCCATAATTGTCTATTAATTAATGCTGTTAGTCAACCGTTGCATTCCTCATGGTATTAGGTCTAGCCAACTTAATACTAATGACTTATGTATATGAAAACACTAATGGGTTGTCATGGACAAAATAGAAGTAATAGGTAATACGAACTACGAAATTTGGGAACGTTAGAGATTACGAAGTTAGCTCAGTTTTGATGTATACTCTTTATTCGTGCTACACGAATTCATGCCATCTCTTCCTTCATTACCTTCATTGGAATTCCTTGTTTTGGATTTTTCAGAATATGATCTGATTATTTTTTTTACCAAACCATATTGTCTCTATGTACCTCTGTTAGCCTGTAAATCTAACTGCTTGTACTTCTCTTCGTGGACCCTATTTTCCTTGGTTTGAGTTTGAATTTATTTTAATATAGCAATTTTTGAGAGCGAAAATTTTTGTAAGGTGGGTAAGATATAACATCTCGAGTTTTTGAAAAATTAAATAATGAGTTAGTCATCATTTATTATTTTATTTAAAAAAATTATTTTTCTAAAAGAAATAAAATTAAATTTTATAATACTTTGGGTTTAAAATTCATTAGAATTTTTAATTAATTTTTATTATAAAATGATATTTTAAAAAAGAAATAATAATAATAATAATAATAATAATAATAATAATAATAATAATAATAATAATAATAAGAAGGAAGAGTAAGAAAGAAGCCAAGCGTGGCTTTTATATATATATATATATATATATATATATATATATATATATATATATATATATATATATATGCGCTTAACAAGACACAAATTTCTTATTTTCATCAAACACATCATCACTATCATAATTCCTCTAATTCCCTTCTTCCTCTCTTGATCACCGAACATCACAAGGAAAAGAAAGAGAGAGATGTGAGGGAGAGAAAATGAGAATCACCGTGACTGAAAGTCTTCGGCTCGTGATTCGTAACTCTAATAAAAAAAATCTAATCTGATAAAGGTGTTTGTATCTTCCTCCTATATATATTGGTGTCACTTTTGTTCGGTAGAAGTTGACGGTAACGTAACTCTCTTTCTCCTTGATTTTGGCCAATTGGAGTGTTAGGAGGCACAAACGATTTTTGAAGTTTTCTTCTTCAGCAGCTCGGTCGAAAAGCTTTTTCAGAGCCTCGAGTATTTTGATTTCATACGGAGGTAGGGTTTGGTAACTTTATAATAATTAAATGTGAATATGAAAAGTGAATGTTGATTTGATTGATTATTGTTTGAGGTTGAATGAGTTTATGTTGAATTATTGTTGTTGCTTGTGATTTGTTAGTTTGGCTATGAGGAATAGCTTAGGTGTGGTTGTTTTAATGGTTTTGGGACTGTTGTGATGTAGTATTTTGAGAAAATTAATGAGATTTAGTGGTTGAAAGATTAAATTAAAAGTTGAAAAAAATCGGTAACCGAAAGACTCAAAAACGAATTAAAATACAAATAATATTTTGAAAGGGAAGGACTAAGGGTTTCAGTTTTGGGTATAAGAGGAAGATTAGTATTTAAACTTTATTTTTTAAGGGTAACATTGTATTTGTATATAAAAATCGAGGTACAATTTGTAATTATATAAGTTTTCGAGTATTTTGGATAATAAATAAAGTACGGGGGTAATAAATAAAGGTTGCTGAGTTAAGTGAAATATAATTCAATAAAGAACAGAGAACAAAAGAATTAAAAGAATAAAAAAACTAAAGAATGTCTGCCACAATAGTGCAGATAGAAAATAAGGTATTAATTAAAGGTATCTCTGCCATGGTAGTGTAGTGAGCAAATATTAAAAACAAATTGAGTGTTGTTTAGGCCTTAGTGCCAAGTATCTAGTGGGGACAGCGATGCGTAATGCTCATTTGATACTATAGAGACGGCTCAGTGAGGACGATGATGCGTAACGCTCATTGGAGACCAAAACGGAGGTTCCCTATGAGGACGGCGATGCGTAACACTCATGGAGGAGATGTTGGCTGAGATAAGGACGGCAGTATGAAATGCTTATCTCAGGATCAGTGTCGGGAATCGGGCAACAAACCCACACATGAGCTCATGGCCTGTATAGGAGTAGACATGCATCATACTTTTTTGTGCATATTTGTTCGTGGTTGTGTTTTCTATCACTGTGTGTGCTTGTGATTCGATTTTATATTCTGTAATTATTGAGTTGGATTATACTTTGTTGAATATTATTATTGACTGAGAACATAATGAAACAAACTTAACTATAGACCCCGACCCTACTAAGAACTCTCCAGTTCTTACCCCCTATCTCCACCCCTTTCAGATACAGTGTGCGAAGGTTTAATGTGGAGCTACATGAGCAAAAAAGATTATGCTTACAAGTTGAGTTGTTAGAATTTTTTTTCCCTCGTCATTTATTCTTTTGGTTTTTAGAGGAGTAGGACTTGTATGGAGGATCTTTGAAATAAGTCTATGTATATAAAGCTATGTGAATATATATATATACTTTTGTGATTAAGTGGTTTAAAACAAAGTCTCCTTTTGTTTTATTAATAAGAGTTTCTGTTCGTATCCATGAAGGCTCAATATTAAATAAACATAGTATATAATTAAAGGAATAGAGGTAAGTAGCGCTCAAAATTTTAGTACAATCACGAGAGGGTGTTACAATAGGGTCCACCCTACATTTGCAAGCGAGCCAAGAACGTTAGATTAGCTTTGTCCTCTGACAGGTTTACACCAAATTCTAATTTCGGTAACTCGTACTCTTGTTGGCATGTAGTGGTGACTCCATATAATCTATCTCCCGAAATGTGCATGAAGGACCCATACATGTTCTTAACTTGTATCCAATCGAAAGACCAAAATAAATGTCATTTTGCAACTCTTGATGGATGAGTTGATGGAGTTGTGGGTTAATAGTGTAGAAACGTATGATATTTCAACCAAGACAAACTTCCAACTGCATTTTGTGTTGATGTAAACCATTAACAACTTTCCTAGGTACGGGTTGTTATGAGGTTGGTCCACTCAAGATAGAATGTGATGTCCCATTTGTATGGAAGATACAAAGGCATTTTGTCTAACAAATAGGGGTAAGAATTCGTGGTTTGATTGTCATCACAGGTTCCTCGATATTAATAATCCTTTTTGGATCAACAAAGACTCGTTTAGAAATAATAGAACTGAACAAGAAGAGGCACTAAAAGAGTAAAACCATCGGTTAAGAATTTCTTCTCGGTTAGAGGAAATAACTTCGTTGCAAGTATAGTTCCAAACCGACAAGTAACACTCAATCAAATTTTAATTTTGGTTGTCACAAGTCCAACCGAATAAAGATAACCGAGAGTATTAGTCACAGGTCATTCTCCCTAGAAATTGCAATCGAGTGCCTAATTATTGGTTATGAGTTACATGAGGGGGTTGGGTTGATAAGGCAAGAAATTAAAAAGACAAGAAATGTAAAGCAAGAAACTAAAGAAAGTAAATACTAAAGAGAGACATTCATGGCAAGAATTGAGGATCAAGGCTTTCTATCCTAGTCATTAATCATATTGCAATAATTAACAAGAGCTAATCCTATTTAGTCATCTCCAACATTTAAAAAAGGTATAATGTTATCTTCACATAAGAGAAAGTCAAATAAGACTAGTTAATCTCAATCCAAAAGTCATAATCAACTCACTAATTGAATTAGAAAGAGATTAGACTCAATGGAAATAATATTAACTAACAACTCTAGATCACCAATCTAAATTGGGTATTGATGACTCAAGAGCACCTAATTTCTCTTTCCATGTCAAGAATGCCTAAAAAGCTACTCTAACATCCAACCAAAAATTTTGTCAAACACTTGGAAGGCATAAAATGAAAGCATCCAAAACTTGAAAGAATAATAAATCTACAACTACCCAATGCAAGAAAAATAAGATTAACAACTCAATTAAACAATAAAGGAACATAAAACATAAATTGCATTAAAAGAAAATCCAAATCCAATAATAGTGCATGAACATAAAAATGACATAAAAGGAAAATTAACAAGAAAACTAAGAAGAATAAAAATGTAAGAACAAGAAATTATAAAAAAAACAAGATGAAAACAAGAATTAAAACCTAAATCCAGAACGAAATTAAACTAAGAACCTTAATTTCTAAAGAGAAGAGGGAACTTCTCTTTCTAGACTAACCTAAGGCATGCTTCCTACCCTAAACTAATTGCTCCCCTTTGTTCAATCTTCAATTCTGCACGAAATAGCCTCAGAAACGAGTTGGATTTGGGCCTGTGAAACTCAAAAATCGCCCTCAGCGTATTCACTTTAATGAGGTCACGTGACCAATGTCAGGCGTGCACGTGGACGACGCATGCGCGTCGCTGGCGAATTCCCTCCTCACGCGTACACGCGGGTGACGCGTGCATGTGGCCATGAACATCCTTCTTACGCGTACGCGTGGATGACACGTGCACGTGGCCCTGAATTCTTCAAATGCTCATTTCTTCATGAATTCTCCACTTTGCATGCTTTTCTCTTCACTTCTTCCATCCAATACTTGCCTTATGAATCTGAAATCACTCAACAAACATATCAAGACATCGAATGTGATTAAAGTGAATTAAATTTAGCTATTTTAAGGGCTAAAAAGCATGTTTTCACACTTAAGCACAATTTTCGAGAGAATTACAAAACCATGCTATTTCATTGAATAAATGTGAGATAAGTTGATAAAATCTCCTAAATTAAGCACAAGATAAACCACAAAATTAGATTTTATCAGGCACCCATGAGATTGATTGGTTTGCAAGTTTGGCATCATGTCAGTAGAATCCCAAAGATCGTCGATAACGGGACAGGTGTGAGACCTCCGGAATATGGTAAAGAGCATAATTGGACCAAGCATAATAGCCCACTTCCAAATTCAATCTTTTTGAAAAGCAAGTGAAATCCTCAATTTTACTGAACCAGAAACTCCAAACTAACTTCAAAACCTTTTAAGTGTAAAACCCCTTTAAAGAACTCAAAAATCATCCTATTTGCAATTCAAAATCTTTAACTGAAACATCATAACTATTTTTCTTTAATAATCACTTTATAGTTCGCTAAAACAACCCAAATCATACTCTTTTACTTAGTTAAATCAAAATCAAATAAAATAATTTTTCAATCAATTTAACCAAATTAAAACTTTTAATTTCTCATAAATTTTCGGCAGCATCTCCTCTAAAATTTAGAGTTTGCCACCTTTCTCAGGTCCCATCCAAATATCCCTCAAGCCCTTCTCAACCATTTTCAAATATCAAATCATTTTTGTTAATCAAAACCATTTTCAAATATCAAATCATTTTTGTTAATCAAACCGTTTTCAAATATCAAATCATTTTCAATCCAACGCCTAAAGCAAAGAAATTAACATAACTAAAATTCCAGCAAATATTCAGTCTCAATAATAAAAAACAACCACAATCCAATCATTATCATAACAATTTCAAATCAAGCACAAAACCCAACTAAACAATTTCACTCAATCAATAACCCAACCAGGCAAGCAACTACATTCATTCAAAGTAACTCCGTTCAATCTATAAAACTTAAAAAAATCATAAAAATCTATTTTTCGCATTAATATCGACTTGTAACAATTCTTGAAAATAAAAAGAGTTTAAAAAAAATCCCCTGCCTCGATTGCAACTCGACTACGCAGCAAAACTCTCTTTTTACCAGCCCTCAACAGCGGCAACCGCAACCACAACTCCATATCGCTTCCGTAACAACAGCAGCTCCAAATGCGACATGCAAAAACCGAAATTCAACCTTATTACAAAAACGCCGCAAAAATCTCAAAAATATAAAACAAACAGTGACTAAAAGGGTTTTCGGAGCAAAGACATTGTACCAAAAAGGAACCAAGAACGGAGCAGTCGCAGCTCCAACGGCGAATTCTGGCGGCATCAGCGCTGCTCCCAGTAACCATGCATGGCGGCAACAACCACGACAGTAGCAGCAGAAGAGCCCCATCGCATTTTCTCTCTCCTCTGCAAGCCCCTCTCTCTTTGAAGCTCCACGGCAGCGGCCATGGAATCTTAGTGACGAAGCTAGTAGTGACGATGCACAAATCGCGGCGACAGGTCATGGCTCAATGGCGAAGCTCGTGGACGGCCCCACAGACAATGACGGTGGCTCCTCCTTCCGCCTCTCCTTCTCTCTCGCGCTTGTCCATCTCTCCTTGCGTTCGGTTGTCGACGACAATGGTGACTTATCAACGAGGTGTGGTAGCGATAGCTCCTTCCCTCGCTTCTCTCTTCTTCTTCCTCCGCGTGTGGGTTTTGTGTGTGTGCGATGAGTAATGTGAGTGAGGTTGGGGTGAGGGGGTGTCGGCATGAGTGAGGTGAGTGTGTTAGGGTTAGTGTGTTTGGATTTTAGGGTTTGAGTAATTGGGTTTTGAAATTTGGGAATTAGGGTTTTCTTTGGGAACAAATAATAAAATTAAAGTATAGAATAATAATTAAAAACCAAATATAGTTCCATATAATTACTCTTGAGAATATTATTTATTTTTACTGACAAAATTATTTTTCAAATAAATACTCTAATTTAAAATTAGAGGTAATTCAAATAGATTTTCCCTTTATTCATAAAATGAAGTTCATAATCTGAATATTCTAATTAAAACATATAAAATTTTCATTATTTTTCAATTACTAAACCTTTAAATTAAAGTTGAAAAATTGTCCGATTTATATATAAAATCTCTGAAAATATAATCTTAAATAAATATAACAAATCATAAATGACTTATTATTTAATTTCTAAAAATTTAGAGTCTTACACTAAGCTCCTCTCCGAAGGCAGCCCCCAACACTAAATTACCTTGTCATATCCAAATTTTTTGTAATAATTTCTCACAAAGAAGAGATCTAATATATCCTCGTCTAAATTTCCTAAGCAAGTTTTACTGTCCGGTGAGTAAATTAGTATTCCGTCATCATTCTTTTAAAATGTTCTTCCATGATGGAACAAGATATCCATCAAAGTCTCCATCTACATTATGAAAAAAAAAATTGAAGCCTCAAACAAATTCACATATACAACCACAAACTATGGCACTCACTCATAAACAATAAATTCAGAAACAGCCATCAACCAACCCAAATAAAATTGCATTGAATAAAATATCCGTCTTTCCTCTGTGAAAACAGAACATAGAAAAAATTTCTCTACTACCCACAAAACACACAAAAATCCTAACAAATAATGAACAATAAAAAATTTTCATCAACCTATATCAAATTCTGATCAAACAGACACAATGACGCATACCTTTGAATTGAAAAGTATTATTTTTTTTTCAGAACAGCCTCTGTGTTTCGCGAAGAACCCTTTCTCTTTCCCAACAACGATCGCGCACGAAGTTTAGAGTGAGCGAACTCCACAAAATCGAATAGTTTCACCCTTACAATCCTAGACAGTAGTCAGGCCTGAGGATTTCATAGCGCAGATTGTTTATGTTTAGAAGAAAAAGAAGATGAAGTGATCACGAATTGGCTGACGACAGACAAATTGGTCGAAAATGGGATGAGAGACCAACTAAGTACATTTTTTATAAATTGAAGAACACAATCTATATAATTCGTAAGTCAAAGATCAAATCAGTACAATTCATAAATCTCAAAGACTATTTTAAAATTTAACTCAGAATTTAAATTTCCACCTTTCTCGTGAAAATGAAAATAAACTCAAATGTGAAATCTAATAGAAATTAAACATTTTAAAATATTTTTTCATTAAATATATCAAATTTTGAAAATCTACATTCATTTGTTCCCTTTCTTTCTTCCCCTACAGACTACAGTATATTCCTCTCTTTCTCGTTACTGATGAAAATATAAGATAACCCTGTTTATTAAATTAGATATATACGGATTTGTACACAAGAACCTAAAACAGTTTTAGATTGATGCATGAAAATATCAATTGTTGGTAAGGACGACAAGTTGTATATAAGGGATATGTTTCTAGTTTTGGACAATTAGGATAAAGATGTTATGTTGGTAGACTAATCCCACATATTGTAACGTAGGATACAATTATTAGCTATGAAGAAAGTTCAAAGAGAAGGGTCCTATCTAGAAACGTCCTATCCTCGAATCACCCGTGACAAATTCCTAGTTAAATTAACATACAAGTGATCACGGATAAACTAGGTTGGGTTTAATGAAATTTATTTAATTATTTAACTTATTTTTTTTATTTTCTACCGTATTTTTTAACTCTATAAATTTTTAGACTAATTCACAGTAGATCTGACTTGTATTAAAAATTTTACAGTTGATGATCAATGGGTTACTAATTTATTGGCAAAAATGGCATTATTCAAATTTATCTAGTGTAAGATTAATTTTTAATGATAGAATGTATTGTAACGATTGATTATAGATTAATCAATTAAACTTTAAAAAATGATAAAATATAGGTGGGTTTTATTTAAATAAAAAATTATTATTTACATTTTTATTCGAAATACAAAATATTTATGGATTTATGTGTTATTGTATTTGGCTAGCTTATCATTTGTCAATGAGGTTGGGTTAGAAATGGCTGAGTACGGAGAAAAGGTTGGATTTGAGTGCCCTGTCAAGTCTAAGCTAATTGTTTTACACAAGAGTAATTTTAACGTAAAATATAAAAATATTTAATTATTTTAATATTTTACTCTATTATAATAACAGTATTGATGTTTTATAAAAAGAATTAATTATAAAACAATAAAACATCGATCACTGGCATTTTACAAAAAAAATAAAACGTTATTGACGTTTTGTAAAAAAAAAAAAAAAAACAATTTTTTAGCAATGTTTTGTAAAAAAAAATATATTATTTTAATATAAAAAGACAAAATATCACTAAAGTTTTGTCAAAGTCCACAATAACATATAACACATAATTTAAGTCATTTTTGAAAAATTTACTATTAATAATCTAATATTAAAAAAAAAATCGTCAACTCTCCTCTTCCAAATTTCTCTTTTTCTGAAAGTACTTAGTGTCACTATTAAACTTGTAACATAATTTGCTAATAATATAAATAAAGTCTTTGATATTATAACATATAAAAATAATTAAATATTGTGTTTAAGTAAAATTAAATTTATCTTTTGCAAGTTAGACAAGTAAGATCAGATTAAGAGATTTAGAATGCAGATAAAATTCGAATTAAAAAATTTTACAATTTAGATAATCCTACCTTAATTATCCAGTGCGACCCTACATGTATATGTAATGCAGTACTACCTATTAGGCGGTAATCATAAGAAGAATCGTTATAATATAGCAAACAACAATAAAATTGTTATAGGAATTAAGAAACCTAAGTCAATCTAAATAAAATCGTTATAACCAATTGTGGAACGAAATATTCAATTTTCCAACGGTGGGCAGAGAGATAGGGATCGACCCTTGTTTGGTACGAGAATCTTTAAATTCTATATTAACCGCCGCAATTTCTTAGTTAATTATCTTATTTTAATTTTGTCTTGCAAAGCTTATTTTAAATTCTCCAATAATTGTAGTTAAAAAATAAAAATAATGCGCGCCATCAAATTCACGAGCTGAAGATTCTGAAAACACCATAAATCTTCAACTGCTCTTGCCAGTTGTTATATGATTTTTTTTAAAATTATTCGAAAGGTTATATGTGTAAGTCAATAACTGAAAAATATAGTCCAGCCATTAGTTTACATTTTAGAATATTAATAAAACAATATTTTTGGCAATGAGTAGAAATGCTATTTTATTTATTTATTTATTTATTTATTTATTAAAAAGTAACAACATAACAACAGAACAAACAAAAAATAAAAAATAAAGAATAAAGAAAAAAAAACAATTTAAGAAACAAGGTAGTCTCACTGAATGTTATTCTCAATTCTTTCTAAGACAACGAGAGCTCTACTTGGTGAGTATGAATCATCATCACCATCTTTGCCATGATGTATGCCACTTTGTTTGTATTTCTCAAGATCAATCGGAGGTCAACATGCCATTTCCAAGACATGATGTTTCAGATTTTCAGCACCAAAAAATCAACAAAATCAGAGTTATCCTAAAAATTATTGACAATAGTAAAGGCATCCATTCAATTTGTTTCACAAATTACTGTTTCTCTCCAAATAGTAAACAACTCTCCTTGCAAGATATTACGACTCTCAATCGTTCCCAAACAATCTCGTTGTCAACTTTTATTCCGATCTCTGCTAACACAAGCAAAACCAACACAATCACCAATACCAGGATAACTTGCATCACAATTAATCTTAAAAGTACCCACCGAGACGGAAATCCATGAGCTACTAATGGTAGAGGGGATAGAAACTCGTTGCAACTCAAAAACATTTCGAAACTCCTTTTCCAAGGACAAAGCCATACTGGTCACCTTATTCAGGGGCCAAGACTCGTGTGGATGAAAGATCTCGTTATTCCTTGAACGCCAAATCTACCATAGACTAGAAAAAATCTAAAAGAGCACTTTTTGCTATGAAATAAGAACTAGTTCATCAAATCCAAAGGTTGATCAGAATTTTTCAAACCCTACCAAACTAGCTGAGCTTTTGGATAATACCAAATACAATGAACAACCGATTTCTGACCAGAAAAATATCGTCGACAGCTATCCGTTGGTAAAATGCTCCTCCTGAAACAAAAAATTAGCAGTAGGCAGAGCCTCTCTAAGACAAAGGCAGGCCAAGAATTTATGTTTTTCCATAACAAGTTGACGTCAAAGCCAAAACCAATTCCCCTAGTCCTTCCAACCAAACTTCTTCTTACCAAGCCACAAGTAACCACTACGAGAGTCATAAACCTTTGATGTATCACCAAACCAAAACCATCCTACCACTGAACTTGCCTGTACATTCGGATTATAAGAAAGAATGTTGCCTTGCAAAAACTGATTTAAAGGAGAATATATATTCTGAAGGTGCCACTATCCAGATGACAAAAGATATAGGATCCAGAGATCCAAATCAGAAATGTAAACATGATCTATCTCATGAAAAAGTCTTTTCTCCAATTAGAAAACCAAAAGTTCTAGTTTAGATCCCCAATGCACCAAACAAAGTCATCCTTCAAGAGATCCCAGATTTTACATACACTCTTCCAAACATAAGAGCCCGTATCTCGAGACCGACTGAAATAATCTCTGTGAGAGAAACAGTATTTTTCCGCCAAAAATTGAACCCATAACTTTGTTTGGATAATAAAAAAATTACCAAATTAGCTTCCCAAGAAGAGCAACATTAGTACAAAACAAACCTCGAATCCCAAAACCGCCAAACTTCTTAGGGGTGACCAATACCTTCCAACTAACTAGATTCACGCCTCTACCATCAAGTTGACCTTTCCAGAGAAAGTTTCGCATCATAGATTTTATCATATTGAATATCCCTTTAGGAAAGAAAGATACTTGCATGCGGTAAGAAGGAATCGGAGCCACTACTAAATTAATCAAATATAATCTTTCCGCTTTGTTAAGCAATCTCCCTTTTTATCTGGCTAGCCTCCCCCGAATCATGTCTAAAATATCATTAAACGCTGCCCGCGTCACCTGAGAGTGACTAAGGGTAACTATGAGATGCTTGCCTAAGTTCTGGACAAATCTGGTGGATAACACCCCAGTAAAAATCTCTTTCCTTATTGCTGAGACATTCTTGGAGCATAGCGCTTTAGATTTCTCCACATTAACCTTCATCTCCGAGGCTCTGCAGAAGTTATCCAAAGCAACCATTATATTTTAAACTTGCCATTTTTCAGCTTTACAAAAAAGAAGCAAAAATCACCGGCGAACATCAAATGAGAAATTCTTAGACCCCTCTATAAAATGCAACGGGCTTCCATAATCCCCTATCAACTTGATGATTAATAAAGTAGGACAATCTCCCCATACACAACACAAACAGATATGGTGACATCGGGTCTCCTTGCCTGAGTCTTCAGCTAGGAGTAAAGCTATTTAATCTTTTCCCATTCCACAAGATAGACAACAAAGAGGCAGTGACACAACACATAATCAGATTGATTGTAGGGATAAGAAAGCCAAAACTCCCAAGAGTATATTTCAGAAATCTCCAATCAACTCTGTCATAGGCTTTCTCCAAATCAATCTTAAAGGTCACAGTGCCTTTTTTGGACTTCATTTTCTTCATGAAGTGGAGAACCTCTTGTGTAATAATGATTATGTCAGGGGTTCATCTTCCTGGAATAAAACCTCCTTGAAGGGACCCAACAATGTCTGTGAGATGAGGACGAAGTCTATTGATCAAAACCTTCGTTATAACTTTGTAAACGACATTATAGAGATTGATAGGTCTGAAATCCTTTATGGAAACCAGGGCTTCTACCTTCGGAATAAGAATCAAGAGAGTTTTCATCATTCTCAGATCAATATCCATACTAGAGAACGCTTGACTAACCATAGTCCAAACATTAAAACCAATAATCTCCCAATATTCCTTGAAGAAGAAAGCCTGAAACCCATAAGGACCTGACGCCTTAAAAGAATGAATACTAAAAATAGCTGACTTAACTTCGTCCAATGTAATTGGCGCTGTAATGTTACAGCAAGCGTCCTCATTCAGTGAAGGAAGCGGCACTTTACCAAGACATCCCAAATCCACATTCTCTTATTGAAGGAATAAGCTTTTAGAAAAGACTCACCTTTCCTGCAAAGGACATCTGGATTTGTTTTCCACACCCTATCCTAAAAAAAGAGACCATTAATTTTGTTATGCTTCCTCCACATCGGAGTGTAAACATGAAAGAAATTGATATTTCTATCCTCGAATTTTACGGACTACTCTCTAGATTTCTGAAACCACAGAAGTTTCTCTTGCACAAGAGTGTTATTGTAATCCTCAATCAACTGTCACTCTTTTTTATGCATAGAAGAATCTTCCATCACTTCCAACCGCTTCTGTAGGAAATTAATTTGGTACTCCAACTCGCTGTTCCTAACGAAAATATTACCAAACACTTTAGAATTAAACTCTAGATAATTTTTCTGCACTTCCGAAAGCTTGTCAAGAACCTATCTATAGACAGACCGCCACGATTGGGTCACAATATCTCTATACCTCAGATGGATAACCCAAGCCACAATAAACCGAAAAGGTCTATTTCTTTTTCGGTTGGGGCCACCCTTTACAGCGGACTAGGATGGGACAATGATCAGACTGAAGTCTATTTAGTATTACCGCATAAGCCTCTAGAAATAGAGATAACCATCCACTATTGATACAATTTTGGTCAAGCTTTTTTTCCACCTCAACATAATTTTTCACCCTTCTGTACCAAGAAAATCATCTTCTGATAGTCTTTAATTCAAACAGATTGCTACTCATAATGAGGCAGCAAATCGAACTACGCGTTGACCCAAAAAAAGGAAATCTTTAGATTCATGAGAGAAGATGAATTCATTAAAATCACTAAGAATGATCCATGGCCCACGAAAAGACGAGGATTGAGTCACAAGATAATCTTACAGAAGAACTCTGATATTAAAATGAGGACTACCATAAATACCACTACACCTCCAAATTACATTATCAAACTGAACTTCCATAGTAACACACTGATTAAAAGTATATACCCACTTACAGCAAGCATCCGATGTTATAGAAAGGAACCATATACCCCCTATACCCTGTTGCCTCCACTGTACCAATAGAATGATAACCAAACCTTTTTCAGAACAGTTTCAAGTGTTGAAAAGGATAATGAGTTTCAACCACAATAAAAAATTCAGGTTTAAATTTTCTAACAAGCTCTTTGCAATTCACCCGAGATAACATATTAGATGCACTCCTAATTTTTCAAACTATTATATTTAAACTATCCATAATATAAAGATAGAATAATAGAACAGCAGTGAATATAAAAGTGGTTCACCAACCTCAAGATAAGGCTTGAATCACGGGACAAACTCCCTCATCCCTTCCTTCCCTCATTGCTTTATTCGACAGCAAGACTTCCATCTCCGGTGGTACTGCCGCTGCAACAACCTTCGTGGAAGAATCCACCACCATGCTTCCATTTTTCTCCGTCGGCGAGCTCTGCAAGGATGACGATCTCGGCCATTTCCAGAGGGATGAGCAGCGGGGTGCTGGAGTCTGGTGAGAAGACGGCATCACAGACACATCTCTATTCCTCATACATGACCCACATTGCTAGAGATCCTACAAGTACAAAGGTCTTAGATTTCTCTGCACCAATAACTTTATCTCTAAAGAAAACCTTTGAAGCCTTTGAAAAACCCTCCCGAAAAGAACCCTCCTTGCATAACTATAAATAAAGTCTTCTAACAAATCAATTATTTTGTCTCACAAAAACAAGAATAATGCTATATATCTAAGTCTTTTTATTAACCAAGTCCAACCATGTTGGTCTAACATAATAAAAATTAGTTATAACTAATATTATTCTAAGTCTTTTTGTTAATCAAGTCCAACTAAATTAGTCTAATATAACAAAAATTAACTATAACTAACATTATGTTAAATGTTGTTGTTTAACTTAATTATACTTGATTCATACTTGGATATATAATATTATTCTAAAAATAAATATGTAATTATTATTAAATGCAAATGTCAAAATGTCAATCTATTCTCAAATTTTCAATTATCTTCTTAAATCTAATTAATTAATAAGAAAATTAGAAGATTAATATTTTATTTTTATACTATTAAAATTTAGAATTTAAAATATAAAATGTAAATATTAGTTTAAAAATCTTTTTTGAGTAAAGGACATTTTCATCCCTGATCTTTTTTTACGAACATTTTCGTCCTCAAGCAATGGAAAATACATTAAAGCCCCTGACCGTTGAAAAATGTGGACATTTATGTCCCTCCGTTGATTTCAGCAGTTTGCACTAAACAGAAAATGCTGAGGTGGCACAAGTGGCACCGAGGTGGCACGTAACGGAGGCCATGTGGCATGGGGCAAAAAGTTAGAGGACATATAAGTCCCTGGAGACAAAAACGACACCGTTTCGTCTCCTCCCCCAATCTTTGAAAGTCGTCTTCCTTAATCCCTCGTCTGGACAGTGACAGCGCAGTGGGTGTTGTGGGGAGTTGTGGCAGAAAGGAAATTCTTCCTTCCATGGCATCTGAAGGGATATCTTCCAGCTGGAGAAGAGGTGGAGGTCAGGTGGGCTCGAGCTCACGTCCTAAGGAGAAGGACAGCAAAGATGGCGTCTCTCCAAAGTGCTTCTGTGGAGAAAACGCAGTCTTTTTCATGTCGAAGACGCGAATCAATCTGGACAGATTGTTTCTGGGCTGTCCCTTTTACAAGGTATGGAAATGAAATGTGATGCACGTTTGGGTGAAGATGTGTTAAGGTTACTAATTTTTAGGGTTTGAATTATGTGGGTTGATTTGCTGCAGGCAAGACAACCGTATTGCAAATTTTTTGTGTGGCTTGATGAGCACGTTGCTGGACTTGGATTGACAGCAACAAAGTATATGGGAGAGAAGGAATTTGTAGATGTAGAAGATTATCAGAGGCAGCAGAACATGGAAATGAGGATCAATTGCTTGGAGAAGAGGATATTAGCTCTAGAGATGAAAAGAAAGCCAATAAGATGGTGTATCTGTGTCATTGTCATTGTGTTGGTTTTTGCTGTCCTAAGTTGTAAGAGTTGATAAAGGAATGAAAAAGTGTGTTGCATTGTTGCAGCAATTATAGGTGAATTCAGTGTCATTTATATGAATGATTGTATTGCCTTGTACGTGTTGTGTAAGATGTGGAGGAAATTAAAGTTGGTTCCCTAATACATAACATACCATTGCATTAGTGATAAGAAAAAGTAGTTTAGTTAACATCCATGTTCATCTGAACCACAAAGGGTGTTCAAAAAGTATGAGACAAAAAGCTAAATTGTTTGTAGTACTTTTCAACAACCATTACATAGACAAAAAGTTAACACAAAAAGCAGTTAATAACAATGGTCTTCATTCTTTTGAGTCCTTTATTTTTGGAGAAGTTGGAAAATTTTGGGGTGGAGCTTCTTGATTCGGAGCTGCAGATGGGATGGTAGATGGGGTTGGCTGTTGTGTATTAGTGTTGATTGTAGATGCAGCGATTGGAGCCGGCGGCCCGAAGATCTTCTGCTTTGGTCTGAACCTGGACTGTTGTGGGCGAGATGTGTCATTAGCTTTCCCTGGAGGTTGAAATGGACGGCCTATAGTTGGGGCAGGTGGCCTGGTTTGAGTGGCTGTTGGCCCTGGAGGTAAAATGATAAGTGTGGATCTTGTCACCTTTGTTGGAGCTGGTGGCATAGTTGGATTGGTTGTGGCAGGTGATTCCATAACAGTGGGGTTTGGAGAGCTGCCTGGTTGGCTGCTGGATGCATCCTGGAAATATGCATGTAAGATGTGAACAGAATAGTATTATAAAGACAGATTAATCCCTAAGCATAGTACCACTAATACAGAATAGTCCCTAGCCATATCAATAATCAGACATGGTAGTCCTTAATGATTTCCAAACTAAGACAGAATAATCCCTAACCATAATATCACTAATACGAAATAGCCCCTATAATACAACATTCCACTATAGGGTTCTTACCTCTGAACCTGGAGCAGATTGTTACAGTGGAAGCACAATCAGTGACTGTGAGGTTGTAGCTGCTTTCTTCCTAGGGTGCCTTGTCTTCGGCTTCCAGTTTGGGTTGGAAGGGGCTCCCTTACATGTTTTGTAGTTGTGGCCCTTCTCACCACACTTGCTGCAGGATACAACGAATGACCTTTTTAGTTTTCCTTCTTGCATGAGTGGCTCAGTCGGATCCTTTTGCCTATTATGAACCTTTGGCCGTCCAATTGGCCTTTTGATAATAGGTGGGTCTGCCTTCGAGAACTCAGTTTCAACCCAAAATTCTGGACTTGGAACAGGCTTAATACAGTGTGCATATGTCCTCCTGATGGACTCCATGCATAGCCAAAGGTGAACATAGTCATGAGGTGTGTCATGTCTCTTCCTAATGGCAGCAAATGCATGTAAGCAGGGCATGCCTAAGGTAATGCAGCGAAGGTGAGTAATATAACCAAAATAACAATAAAGGGAATTCAAATCAAAATATCATTGAAACTGAATCAAGTATGGTACAAGCCTTACCAGTCAGTTGCCATCGATTGCATGAGCAACTGTGCCTAATGAGGTCCACATCCACCTTAGTTCCTTTCTGAGAAACCTCAAACCTCTTTCGTTCATTGTCACCAACCCATTCAGCCGTCCACTTGGTGCTAGGTTTAACAGCTTCTCCATCCTCTTTTCCTGAACTGGTGCTAGCCTCCTGAGTGATTCTCCAAGACCCGGTTATGATTTACCATTCGTCTCATGAGATAGCATCTGATCTCTTCACACATGGTGAGGATAGTCTTGCAGCGGTAGTTAACTATTTTTGCATTAAAAACCTCACACATATTGTTTGTGAGGTTATCCACTTTTGGACCATGGGAGAAGTAAGCCTCCACCCATGTCTCAGGTTCAAATTTGCTAAGGTACTCCCAGGCACCCTTGTTAACTGTTTTCAACTTCTCCATGCATTCTTTGAATTCAGCAACAGTTGTGCACCTGGCATACTCCCACACAACTTGTCGAATGTACAGATCCTTGTAGCGATTGATGAAGTTTTTCACATATGCATAACGCAATTACGGAGCTTAGCGTGTGGCATGACCTCCTTCAACGCAGGAAGCAAACCCTGGCCACAACATTATCAACCACACAACAATGAAATTAACCAACTAGGTAGCAATGAATATCATCAACAAATTAGAAATGATCTAAACTAAATGCAGAGCAATGAAAATAACCATAAACTGGTTTTGCCTTTTGTTGGTCCAATATGAAGTTCCAGCCATGGTTAGCATCGTCTCCTATGTTCCCTTGCAGATTGGTCAGGAACCACTTTCAGGCTTCCTTAGTCTCAGCCCTGACCACTCCATAGGCAACAACATAAAATTGGTTGTTGGCATCCTGAGCAACTGCTGCTAGAAGCCAACCACCATAATATGTTTTTAAAAAGCACCCATCCAAATGCAACAGGAAACGACATCCATCTTTGAAACCTTGTTTGCAGGCATCTAGGCAAATGTATAATTTATCAAAAACAGGGGGGCCATCTGGAATTGGCATGAGCTCAAGCTTGGCTGATGAGCCTAGATTGCTCCTCAGTATTTCCTCACAATAATCCTTGGATCTCTTGTATTGTTCCTTTTCATTTCCTTGGATCTTCTCCCTAGCCTCCTTCATTGCTCTATAAACCATTTTAGGATGGGGACAGAGGGAAAATTCCTCTTTAAGAAAATCAGTAGCCTCCTTTGTATTCATGTGTGGTTGGGTGGACATCTGCTTTTCAATCTTCTTACTTAGCCAGTGTTTATCAGTAGCGTTGCGGCCCAAATCCCTCGCACAAGTGTCTTCTGGATGGTAGGTCTTCACTTGATAACACTGCAGACTTTTGTTGTATGATAAGTGAACCAAGTAAGGGCACTCCTTATCCCCACACCCCACTCTCACTCTCTATTTGTCATTTTTTATCCATGTCACTTCCCGACCCTCAGCAATGAAAGAATCTTTAACTACCTCCTTGAACCTTTCTACAGTGGCAAACCTAGTTCCTAGCTCAAATCTGCCCTCACCATGAGCATACTCATTATTAAACTCTGGAAACTTTTCACCTCTGCCTTCACCATCAGATGATATGGGAGTATGTAAGTCTTTAGACTCATACTCAAACATTATCTCCTCCACCTCCGTTGAGAGCTCACTGACATAAAACCCACCCCCGACTGCATAATCTGGCTGGACATCAGGTCCTTGATCCCTTGCTTCACCACGTGCATCAGTCCCATTCCCACTTCCTTCCCCTCTTTCATTAACCCTTGTGTGAAATTGTCTTTTCTTCTTCCCTTGCTTCTTTGGTGTAACTACCTTCTTCCTTTGAGTAATTACCTTCTTTTTCGGAGTGCTACCTTCTTGATCGGCGTAACGACATTCTTCTTACCCTTGACACCTCTTTTCCTTTTCCCAGCAGTGACCCCACCATTGCTGTCACTCTCACTGCTATCACTCTCAATTCCAGCCGGTGGAGGTTTGTACAACACGTCTTCTGTGCTCTCGTACCCGTCATCAGATGAAGAGGAAGAATTTAGTTCCTCTGTAGTTTCACCCACCTCCCCTGCAGTATCTCTGTCCTGGGCAGCATCCTCAACAACCTCCTACTCGTCGACAGGATGGTCAGAGTATATATGGAACTCACCTCGCCCTGGGTGCTTCATTAGGTTCTCACGCATTGCGTTGATCCCTGCATCCCCAGTCAATATGTTCATCCCAGATTCAAATTCAGTGCTTGATGGATCATACCAGTATATTGCCTTGTATGACTGGTAGCCCAAACCCTTTAAATATTGTCACTAGGTCTCCAAAATTAACAAAGTCTAGGTCCATCTCAGGGAACCTCTCCTCCTTTCCATTCTGATAAACCAACTTTCCACCAACTCCTCTTACGAAGTTCCCTCCATGATGAAAGACCGGAACCACAAACACGTCAACCATCTGAAATTAACCAGTGCAGAACTACGATTAACAAAGGAAACAACACAATGCATGAAAGAAACTACATTTCCCGAACACAATCCCCCCTAATCCTACACAGGACGCAATACACCCCTTTTTCACTTTCTTTCTTACACTACAAACATGCAAACACGTTGCATTTCTAGCTAAGCATCACAATCTTACCTTGTGATGAAGACACCAGCCACGACCTCGGACGAAGCTTCTCCTCAGCCTCTGTCACCAGCTATCACCCTTGGCCTTTTGCTCTTCTACGTGTTGTATTTTTTGGAGGGAGAAACAGAGACGAAGAAGTTTGATCGTCTTTGGGTTAGAGTTTTCTGTAATTCTCTCACTCAACTATGGGTCTTCTGGGTATTGCATATGGGGATTCAACTGTGTTTCAAGAGGAGGAGACGAAACGGCGTCGTTTTGGCCTCCAGGGACTTATATGTCCTCTAACTTTTTGCCCCATGCCACATGGCATCCGTTACGTCCCACCTAAGCGCCACCTGTGCCACCTCAGCGCCACCTGTGCTATCTCAGCGTTTTCCGTCCAGTGCAAACGGCAGAAATCAACGGAGGGACATAAATGTCCACGTTTTTCAACGATCAGAGACTTTAATGTATTTTTCATTGCTTGAGGACGAAAATGTCCGTAAAAAAAAGGTCAGGAACGAAAATGTCATTTATTCATTTTTTATTAATTAAATATTAATAAAATTAATAGATTTTATTAATTATATAATATTGCTTTTAAATAATTTGTTGACATATGGAAATTGTAATTTGTAGCTGAACCTGCACGTGAGTCAAGGTGGAGTGAAGTTGGATCCGCAATTAATTGAAAGTTAAAACATTAAAAACCACTTAATTAAAAAGTTTGAGCATGCGGTGCACCAACCCAACACTATAAAAAGAATGTAAATCGAAATAAATTAATAAAAATAAAATATATAATAGGACAAGTACATGTCAAATGCTGCTTCATCCTTGTCCTGGTTCAAGCCTCCGTTTTTTACAATCATCAATTGTTTTCTCTTTTTTTTTTTTTCATTTTAAGCTGCAATTTTATTTAATTGAATGAAATAACAAATTACATATGATCTTTTATTATACAAGCACACAGAAAATTATACAATTGATGCTATTAAACAAAGGGAAGAGAAGCATACTACTCCATACATATATATTGTATTATATATTTATATTATATACTATAACGACATTAGCAGACAAAACACTTAAGTATCTAGAGATCCTATTTTACAGCTTCCATGGGTTGCAAATTAAACTAATAATTAATTAATTTAATGTGCATTATTTTGGGAGAATTAATTAAACACTTCCAGGGGATTTGGGGTCATGATCTTTATTTGCTCCAGTTCCTTCATAGTCTTGTGTTTCCAAATCCATCCTCCTATTTATGAATCTTTCCTCCACATCAATCACCACATCCTCAACATTATTTTCCAATTTCTGCATATTCTGGTAGGAAAAATATACAAGAAAAATTTAATTACAGAGAACCATATATACTATTAATTTTTATTGTAAAAAAATAGCAGTCCATATAACTTATTGTCATGTATATAAGTTGATGCAACTCCACAACAATAATTAAGAGGTTGGTAAGACTTTTTTATCTTTTCTACTCTTTAATTTCCTGGTATATCTTAGCTATCATGGTAATTTAACAAGTCATAAACTTGAACCAAGACTTTGAAATTGGACATGATCATTTTCTAGTGAGTATTTTCACACGTACACTATATATATTAATCACATGCACATATTCTTGTGTAGTAGGACAGAGAAAAAGAAAAACATATATATATATATATTTTAATATGTATTTTATTTTTCTTTTATTCAAAAGAGATTAAATATGATGCCATGAAAATTATGTGAATATCAAATCACTGCAATAATCCAAAACCTTGGAATCTTTTAGATCAAAATTGTTATCATCCAACAATTATGTAGAGAGAGAGAGAGAGAAGAGAGAGAGATTGAAGAAATAACCTTAGCTAAAGAAAGTAGAAGTGATGCATCTTCGGATTCTTCACCATCCAAATTCTGGGTTCCTTAATCACACAAATTAAATCAAATTAATCCCTAATTATTCATCATATTAAACTCCACACAAATTAAAATAAACAGACAAACGGATGATCAAGTAATAACTATATATTAATTACTTTTTCCATTCTCTTTTAGTTATCTGTCATTAATTCAATGATGTATCCAATTCCTATAATAATAAGTGATAATAAAACGGAACAGATACAATAATATTCATTAAAAACTTTGAAGGCCTGTCTTACTGGTTGCAGGGACAGCAGAAGTGGAGAGAAGAAGATAAGAAGAGAAACCCAGAAAGAGAAGTAGCAATAAGAGCCTTTGGGAATTTCTATGCATCATCTTGAATAATTGAATGATGATGGGATTGAAAAGCCACACACACACTAACACTAATAAATTCGATGACAAAAAAGAGCACTAATAAGCAGAGATATTGGTATAATGATACATAGAAAAAAGCACTTACTCTTTAGTGCTTAAATAGGTGGCACAATGTACTAAAATAATTTAATAAACAAATAAATAGTATTTTTCTTATAGACCCTTTGTTAAAAAAAACTATTCATATGAGTAATTAACATTAGAAAATTAAGGAAGTTAAATTTTCAAGAGGCATTTTTAAGGTATTTATTATTTAAAAACACTTTAATATTTTTATTTTAAATAATCTTAAGACTCACAAGTAAACTGACCATATAACTAAAAAGGAGACTTTAATAATCAATAAAGAAGTTAATTAATAAATGTAGTGCGCAGAAGCCCAAAAAAGTCAACTTGTTTAATTCGTTTTTTCTATTCTGTGCCCCCCGACCTAACTTTAAGCATTCACGGCTTTAAATATCAAGATGATAATAATGGAGCATGTATTTCTTGTGAGGTTGTTGTTCTTAGCACAGTGCTAACGGATATTTAATCTTTTTAGATTTTAATTAGGGTAAGGTATGTTTTGGGTTTTAAAGTTTTCATAATAAGAACTTAAAATATTTTTAATATTTAATTTTGTTTCAATTTTCAAGTTGAACAATGATGACTTGAGTTTTATCTCTTATCATAATAATTACTTCATGGTGAAATTTTATTCTGAAACTATATTAAGCTAATTTATAATAAAAAAATATTAGGTATACATCAAACTCAATTATTAAAATCAATAATTAGTGTAATAATATATATATATATATATATATTAAAAATAAGTTAAACAATATATATATTTATATACGAATACATGGTGACTAATTTAACATTAATTTTTTTGTATGTACACAATATTTTGTAAAAAAAAATGAGTAATATTTAAGATAATAACAAAAAATTATCTTATTTAACTTAATTTCCATAATTTTATATACATAACATTTATAACTATATATTTATTATATTTAAAATTATCTATTTATTTTAACAATAATTAAGGAATGCAAATTAAAAAATAAAATGCATTAAAAAAGGAAAAGAAAGTTATGTTTTTCTTTTGTTTTCAAACTATGACTCTCAAATACTTAAAAAAATTAATAATTTATTAAATACAAATTAAATGCAGGAATTATATTCCTAAAGGAGAAGAAAAGCGTATAGATATTATATACGACAAAAGTTACTTTATGTTCTAAACTTTCCGAATTCTTAATATTATAAACTGTTTTATCGAACATATATATACACACATATAAACTTTGAGTTAGCAGAAAGTAGGAATATTTTATCTTGGTTGATATAAATAATAATGAGATTGATATTGCGATTCTTAACAATCCATGATGAATTATTCCATTTATGTAAGAGATAGAATATATTATACCTTATTGTCATGGTGTGATACAACTAAGAATACGTAAGTTAGATATTTTATATATGAAGCCATACAATAGTTTGAGTTATGTGATCACTTAGTTTTATTACTTATTTATAACGAGGCTAATAGTGTATCAAAAGTTTATATTAAACAAAAAATCAAATATGAATTGAATATTAATATTGAGGAAATGATATTAATAAAAGTTTTCTGAAGTATTGTAAATAAGCTCATATATCTCTACAAAAGTATGAAGGAATTTGATCATAAACAATTAACTTTTTTTTGCTCCAAAGAAGATGAATTGAAATGAAAAGCTCAAAAAAATCCATCTTCTTTGGGGTCTCTTCTGCAGAAAAGAAGAGAAATAGTCTGACCTAGCCTTAGCCTAATAAGGTTCAGATTATAATTAATTAAGTGAATTCTATGATAATTATCATACAGAAATTACAGTGGTTATACAATTTTGATAACTCTTTTTTAAGTATTGTCAAAATTAAGGTTACAATTTTTTTATATTTTTACAACATTTTTTGTTTTTACTTTTTTAAATTGAAAAGTATTTTCAAATAAGAAAAAATGTTACCTTATTAATTTAACAATATTTTTTTAACTGTTACCAAAACTATATAATCATCATAACCACTATAATGATAGCCATCATAGTATTTACTTATTTTTAATTTAATATATCAACAGTGACATATAAATGATTAATTGATAATATGAAAATTCATTTCGACATAAATTGAATTATTATTTGTTTAAAATAGGCATTGGTCTTTAAAAAAATTGTAAAATTTTGTTTTAATTTAGCCCATATATGTCTATAACTCTATATTTTTGTTTTGTTTGGTTTTTGGTCTTTACACCAAAATATAAATGTCTATTTCAAATGTCTAAAAATGATGATAATTTGGTTTATGTCTTTGTAAATAATAAATTGAGTTTCCTAATAATAAAAGCTAATCTATTATTATTATTTTTTGGAGGGCTAAACCAAATATCTTTAAAAGTAGTTGGGTGTATATTAAAATGAAAGTTTGTACGGATATAAACCAATTTTTTTAGTAATATATTACTAAAAAAATTTGAATTTATAATATTACTTTAAAAATTATATATTTTATTAAATAATAAAAATCTTAAATATTCTTATTTTTTATAGAAAAAATAATAGTAAAAATTATTCTTATTTTTTTAATTTAAGAGTGTTTCACGAATTTAATTATAAAAGATTTTGACAAAAGAAAAAAGGTACAGGAGAGAATTAAAGATATGTTAAAAAAAATATATCTTAACATCTCCATTTACTTCCTCCATTCTATAAAAAAATCTCGTCTTTTCTCTCTATGGTAACTTGCAAGTTGCAAATACTTTAGACTTAAATAACACACACAAAGTAATTACTGAACAGAAAATATCTGAATTTTTTTTCCAAAGATAATAATTATAAAAGTCGCAAAAAAAACCTAACTTAGATTGATCTAATAGTTAATTACTAATTCGCTTAAACAAGTATCAGATATTTAAATTTCGTTTTAGACATACAACAATCCATTATTGACCAACGATAAATCTATTATTAAAAAATTTGTAAAGACTTGAGATTTGTGAATCAATAAAAAAGTAAAAGTATGACGAAAGAATGTATCAATAAAAGTCACATAATATCTATCTAAAATCAAGATAGAAATAAAGGATGTAGGTCCTTGAACATCAGACAAAACCAATTCAAGATAATTTGTACCAATTATACAGATTTTAAAGAGGAGCTATATAAGAAAAAGTACTAATTATACAAATTTTAAAGTAGAATGTCCAAGGTATTTATGCCAAAATGTAAAATAGAACAAGAAATCTTGAAAATAATAGGAGTCTGTGAAAGCTTATAAGAAGACTTTCTGAGTGGACTGGCATTTGACAAGGCGAAAGTGAGTATGAAATTTAAGTATACACAATTATCTTGAACAAATTTAGATGTATTAATTAAGTTCTTAGTAACATGTGGTGTATGAATTAATTATTGAAAATTAAACCATCTTTTAGAGTCTAAAGAATAAAGAAAAGAATTACCAATATGAGAAATAGAAATATTTTTTTCATTACCTACTTAGATCTATTCTAGTCCTGTGTATTCAGAACTCATCATGAGATTAGCTTGATTAGGTGTGACACGGTGTGATATACCTATGTCTAGATACCATGACAGATCTCTAATAGAATTTGGTACTGCAAGGTATGCTGTAGGATAATGAAAGAATAATGTAAGAGGAGGAGGAGTTGTGAATGATAAAAAAGTTTGTGAAGGAGTTGCTGATGATGTTGAACAAAGTGTATAGAAAGAGTTTCTTGTAAATTGATCTTGATTCTGGGATGGTAAAAAAATTTCATGATTAAATCTATTGAAACAGTGTCAAGCAATGTGGCCAAATCAGCCACAAACTTGGCACTAAGGTCTATTGTTAAACAAATTTTTGCTTACTCTACTCATCCTACCTCATCTTCCTCTTATAAAATCATTTTCTCGAGAGAGACTTTGAAAGGTTGGAAAAGAACTCTATATAAGATTAGTCTGTATCATCCTTGAAAATTGATTTCTTGAATTTTTGAACTATGTCATCATGTGTCATGATCAAGTTTTCAACTTCAAAGAGGCTGTAAACCCTCATGATCCTCATTAAGTAATTCCAACAGAGCTTCAACATGTTCTTCTATTGATAAAGGTGTCTCTGATGCTGCTAAAGAATCAACCATTGTCTTGATCTTAAAGATGTAATCACTAGCAAATAATTCATTTTTCTTGATCAGCTTCAATTGTGTCTAGAGTTATTTGATTTTAGGTTTTGCAGATTTTGCAAAATAGTCTTCAATTCACGCCATATCTAATAAGAGTACTTGCAACCAACCATTGATCGATGCCAACATCTAAGAGATTAAATGACTATCATCTTGTTTTCATTATTTGTAGGTAGTAGATTCAGTTCCTGCCTTTTGATCAACTACTGATGAAAATCGTGGAGGGACTCATTCTTTGTAAAGATGATCTTTAAAAACCTTGATCTTGAATAGTAGCAAAAACTTACTGCTGTCAAATCTTGAAACACTACAAGAGAAATACTAAATACTATCGGACTTACCATCGCAAGTAAGCGGTGGATTTACCGACAGATTTATCGATGTATTTGGCAATGAACTCGTTGGGTAAAACATTTACCAACAGATTTGGTTTAGTGACGGTAAATTCTCCGGTAATAACTAGAGAAAAAATTCAGCGTGATCATTACCATCGGATTTAGGGTTGGATATATCTGATGGTAAACCTAATTAATGCAACACTGTGTTTTGGTCACTTGCTAATTCGTTACAAGCGAATTTATGATGGTAATCTTGCTCTAAATTCGAACTGAAAATCCTCTCCCCCTCATTTGAACTACATTCTCTCTACTCACCCTTTCGTCTTTCACTCTCTCTCTCTCTCTCTCTCTCTCTCTAACCCTCTCGTCTCTCCCTTAACATCATCTTCGGCAGCTGCCTCTCATCATCTACCTCCCCTTTTGCGTCTCTTTCTCTCTCCGCCGAACCGCCAGTTCTGTCGTCGCTTCTCCAGCACTCCGGTAACTACCGTCCACCACCTCTAGCTTTGGTAACATCACAGTGTCGCTACACATCTTTCTCTTTCTCTACTCCTTTCTCTATTTTTTCATTCCAAGTTCTCTCTCATTTTGGTATTAATTTCAATCTCTGTTTTAGTAATAAATTAGTATTAGGATTTTGTAGGTATTTTCCATAATTTTTCTATAATTCTTGATTAATTTTTTTTACTCTTAAAGTATGTGATTTGGATTTATTATATTAATTTAGTATAATTAAAAATTAAATAATATTAAGTTAGGTAGGATAAGGTTTATTCTAAGGTTGGAAAATTTTATATATACACACACACATGAGTTCTTGAGCTATTAGAAGATTTTATTTGAGTTTAGTGAATGAATCTCTTTTAATTGCATTGAATTTATATTGTTTACTTTTGTTATGTTTGTTGTTAATTTGGTAAAATTAGAATTAGGTTTTAATTAATTGCAATATTTAGTTTCACCTTGTGAATTTAATAAGTTGTCTTTTTTTATTAGGATAGTGTTATTTTCTTTGAGATCAATTGGAGTTCGCTTCATTCGTAGTTTGTGTAGTCATATTCTAAGTTTGTTCTCTATCTCTGAATATAATGAATTGTTTAAGTTTTATGCCAGACTTACTTTTATTAGGATAGAGTTTTAGGATGAAAGTAGAAGAAGGTTGTCTAATGGTGCCTTTTCGAAACCCTTGTTTATTGAAAAGTTACAAAATAATAAGGGGTTGTGTACTAGAACAGCTAGAATTGATGTTTACTTGAATGCCTGCTTGTTTTAATTAATGCTTACAACAGTTTTCTATGTGAAAATTTGATATATTTTTTTAGTTGAGGTCACCGAATTAAGGAAAAATTCTGCTAAACTTTTGTTAAAACCCTTGTTTGGGTTCTAAAAAAATGAAAATTAAATTAGAAGATGCTCTTAATTATAGATGAAACTCGCCGAAATTTCTTAAAAATATAAATATAATTGAATGATGAAATTAAAAACAAAAGTCTTTTTGGAATTACATGAATAATAGTCACGAAATGCAATATTTAAATCAGATTTGAATCTTAAGTAATTTTTTAATCTAAAATTCCAACTAACTTTGTTAGAGATAGGTTAGATTTAGAAAACTCTTCCTACTTGACTTTTTAACTCTGAACTAATTCTAACTCTCTGCAAGCATTAGTATTTTATCTTGAGGTGTTTTTGTAGTAGGCTTTGAGTTGTAGATTGTGACATATTTTTGCTATTATATTATTTTTATGACATATGTGTTTGTTGGTATGCTCTTTGCAGACATGACGACAGGTAGAGGTGTCACGAATCGGCCTCGTGGCTGGGGAAGAGGCAGGGTGTCTACTGGTATCCCTGTGAATTCTCAGTCATAGCCTTCTACTCCAACTACCCATGGGACGTCACAGGCAATGGATGCACAGGATTAGCCGTTCATCATGGCCTCTAACCTAACTACGTGGCTTCTTCTGCTACGCACCCCCACTACTAGGAAGTCGTCCAGCTGCTTCACTAGAGTGAACTCCTACACCACCTCCACCCACTCAGTAGTGCACTACTTCAACGACAACACCATCTCTAGGGACAGACACTACAGTATCAGAACCATCTCATGGATCCCAGCTAGATGTCACTCCATAGAATCACTCAGGCTAGAGCTTAGGCAGGAGCTGGAGCGGGTTCAATGGATGCAGCAACAGATGGTGGTGTACCACGAGCAGATGCACGCTAGTGGCAACACATTGCTGGTGGCAGCGATGCTATTGGAGGGGCACTGACATCATCGACTAGTCCGCCGCCTCAGAAGGACCAAAGGATGATGACGACAACGACTATTAGGATCCGTTTTTAGACTATTTGATTGTATTTTATTTATTTAACTTTTATTCTATGCTTACACTTGATATTTGATAAAATCATTATTTGATTTTTATTATTTAGAATTTGACTGCTAATTGTGTTAAAAAAATTAAACAAAATAAAAAATTGAATTAGACTACTAATTGTGTTAAAAAAATTAAAAAAAAAGTAAAAAATTGAACTTACCGTCGGATTTACCAAGAAAAAAATATGACAATAAGTTGGCGTTAAACAATATAGAATGACGCCAAGATTTCTGGTGAAAATTTTCTAGATTCCATAAAAGAGTTTCGAATGGTTTCTTAAGAAGCAAGAAAGGCAGAGACCAGAATGGAGAGAATTGGAATTGAACTAAAAAATGAAATGTAAGATACAAAAGCACTAGTCTAAGTTACAACACTGCAAAGCACTACTTTTATACACCAATAGAATAGTAAATCATGTATAACCTAATTATAAACAAAATTTGTACACCTAAAAGACACTATCTTGATCTTTTTTGTTTTATTCTTCTTTAATAAATGGAGTTTAGATTTGTAGCAAATTAATTCTTGATCTGTGAGGTTGGAAATACCATTAGAAAAAAATAATAATTATGTTTCACTTGATTTTTGGTAACTTCGACAGGGTTTTTCGACAGGATGTGGAATCAAGCTTGTATCAAGATCTCAAGTATCGGGGAGCAGATATGACTCCTATGAAAAGGAGTAGGCTCGACCCGGAAATTATTTAGCAATCGTGTCGAAATGTATGAGATGCTCGAATTGTGGCAAATAATAAAGAATTGCAAATAAACAGATGAAGCTTTAAAATTGAAATTGAAAACAAGAAAAATGCTTGGAGAACAGAAGTAAAAATAAAATGTGTAAAGCAAAGAAATGAAAAAAAATCAAATAAGTGAAAAGAAATAGAAAAAAAAAGATAAAAAAAGCAAATAAAAGTGGACTTCCATTCACATGCACTTGTGGTCCATGGTCTTCCGTTGCATCGCTAAGACTGAAAATTTTGGCGAAGGCTTATCTGTGATGATATAATGTTTTTGAAGAAGTCCCAGAACTCTTCTTAGCTTCTAGTGTTTATAAACCATGGAGATGGATGATGAGCGGATAATTTATACGCTTTTTGGTATTGTTTTTAGGTAGTTTTTAGTAAGTTCAAGCTACTTTTAGGGATGTTTTCATTAGTTTTTATGTTAAATTCACATTTCTGGACTTTACTATGAGTTTGTGTGTTTTTCTGTGATTTCAGATAATTTTTGGCTGAAATTGAGGGACTTGAGCAAAACTCTGAAAAAGGCTGACAAAAGGACTGCTGATGCTGTTGGAATCTGACCTCCCTGCACTCGAAATAGATTTTCTGCAGCTATAGAACTCCAATTGGTGCGCTCTCAACGGCGATGGAAAGTAGATATCCAGAGCTTTCCAGAAATATATAATAGTCCATACTTTATTTGGAAATTGATGACGTAACTTGGCGTTGAACGCCAAGTACATGCTGCTGTCTGGAGTTAAACGCCAAAAACACATCATGATCCGGAGTTGAACGCCCAAAACACGTTATAACCTGGCGTTCAACTCCAAGAAAAGCCTCAGCTCGTGGATAGATCAAGGTCAGCCCAAACATACACCAAGTGGGCCCCGGAAGTGGATTTATGCATCAATTACTTACTCATGTAAACCATAGTAGCTAGTTTTAGTATAAATAAGACTTTTTACTAGTGTATTAGTCGTCTTTTGACCACGTTTCATCTTTGGTCTCAGTTTTGTTTTATTCTTCATCTTAGGAGGCCATTGAGCACGTTTTAGGGGGCTGGCTATTCGGTCATGCCTGAACCTTTCACTTATGTATTTTCAACGGTGGAGTTTCTGCACACCATAGATTAAGGATGTGGAGCTCTGCTGTACCTCAAGTTTCAATACAATCACTATTACTTTCTATTCAATTCTCTTTTATTCTTATTCCAAGATATACGTTGCGCAACACTTTGATGAATGTGATGATCCGTGACACTCATCATCATTCTCACCTATGAACGCGCGTGACTAACAACCACTTTTGTTCTACTTTAGGCCGGGCGCATATCTCTTAGATTCCCCAACAGAATCTTCGTGGTATAAGCTAGATAGATGGCAGAATTCATGAGGATCCGGAAAGTCTAACCTTGTCTGTGGTATTCCGAGCAGGATCCTGAAAATCCGGAAAGTCTAACCTTGTCTGTGGTATTCCGAGTAGGATTCCGGTATTGAATGACTATGACGAGCTTCAAACTCCTGAAGGTTGGGCGTGATGACAAACGCAAAAGAATCAATGGATTCTACTCCAACCTGATTGAGAACCGACAGATGATTAGCCGTGCTGTGACAGAGCATTTGGACCATTTTCACTGAGAGGATGGGATGTAGTTATCAACAAGGGTGATGCCTCCTGACGATTAGCCGTGCAGTGACAGCGCATAGGACCATTTTCCCGAGAGGATTAAAAGTAGCCATTGATGATGTTGATGCCCTACATACAGCTTGCCATGGAAAGGAGTAAGAAGGATTGGATGAGAGCAATAAGAAAGTAGAGATTCGAAAGGATTCTAGCATCTCCAAACGCCTATCTGAAATTCCCACTATTGATTTACATAAGTATTTCTATCCCTTTTTATTTTCTATTTATTCCATTAATCAAATTTAAACCAATAATTCAATTATACTTGAATCCGCCTGACTGAGATTTACAAGGTGACCATAGCTTGCTTCATACCAACAATCTCTGTGGGATTGACCCTTACTCACGTAAGGTATTACTTGGACGACCCAGTACACTTGCTGGTTAAGATGAACGGAGTTGTGTCCACACATAATCAATAGCCATTAAATAAATCTCATGCAAATACAAAGGGGGTCACAATTTCGTCCACCAAGTTTTTGGCGCCGTTGCCGGGGATTGTTCGAGTATGGACAACTGACGGTTCATCTTGTTGCTCAGATTAGGTAATTTTCTTTTCAAAAATCTTTTTTCAAAATTTTTCTTTTATTTTTCGTTTTTTTTTTCAAACTTTATTTTCGAAAAAATTTAATAAAAATACAAAAAATCATAAAATCATAAAAATAAAAAATATTTTGTGTTCTTGTCTGAGTCTTGAGTCAATTTTTAAGTTTGGTGTCAATTGCATGCTTTTAAAAAAAAAATTTTCTTGCATTTTTCGAAATTCCATGCATTCATAGTGTTCTTCATGATCTTCAAGTTGTTCTTGACAAGTCTTCTTGTTTGATCTTGATGATTTCTTGTTTTGTGTTGTTTGTTGTTTTTCATATGCATTTTTCGTTTGTTAGAGTCCATGCATTAAAGATTTCTAAGTTTGGTGTCTTGCATGTTTTCTTTGCATAAAAAATTTTTCAAAATTATGTTCTTGATGTTCATCATGATCTTCAAAGTGTTCTTGGTGTTCATCTTGACATTCATAGTGTTCTTGCATGCATCTTGTATTTTGATCCAAAATTTTCATGTTTTGGGTCATTTTTGTGTTTTTCTCTCTCATCATAAAAAAATTCAAAAATAAAAAAATATCTTTTCCTTTTTTATCTCCTAATTTTCAAAAATTTGAGTTGACTTAGTCAAAAATTTTCAAAATTAGTTGTTTCTTACAAGTCAAGTCAAATTTTCAATTTTAAAAATCTTATCTTTTCAAAATCTTTTTCAAAAATTATATCTTTTTCATTTTTTTCTATTTTTCGAAAATTTCAAAAATCTTTTTCAAATTTTTTTTTTCAAAATCTTTTTCTTATCTTTATATCATATTTTCAAAATTACACTAACAATTAATGTGATTGATTCAAAAATTTGAAGTTTGTTACTTTCTTGTTAAGAAAGGTTCAATCTTTAAGTTCTAGAATCTTATCTTGAAGTTTCTTGTTAGTGAAGTAAGTAATTTTAAATTTTAAAAATTAAATCTTTTTATCTTTTATCTTATCTTTTTCAAAAATTTTATCTTTTTCAAAAGTTGATTTCAAAATATTTTATCTAACTTCTTATCTTCTTATCTTTTTCAAATTTGATTTTAATATCTTTTTCAATCAACTAACTAACTTTTTGTTTGTTTCCTAACTTTTTCAAAACCAACTAACCACCTATCCCTCTCTAATTTTCGAAAATACTTCTCTCTTTTTCAAAAATTCTTTTTAATTGTTTTAAATTTTAATTTTAATCTTATTTTATTTCTAATTTTTGAAAATTACTAATACCTTTTTAAAATTATTTTCAAAATTTTCCCTCTCTTTTCTTATTTTATTATTTATTTACTAACACTTTTCTTCACCTGTTTTCATCTAAAAAAAAAATCCGAACATAATCTATCCCTTGTGTTTGGATTCTTCTCCTCTTTCTTCTTCTACTAACATAAAGGAATCTCTATACTGTGACATAGAGGATTCCTCTTTCTTTTCTTGTTTTCTTCTCTTTCATATGAGCAGGAACAAGAAAAAAGGCACTCTTGTTGAAATTGATCCAGAACCTGAAAGGACTCTGAAGAGAAAATTAAGAGAAGCTAAGTTACAACAATCTAAAGGTAACCTTTCAGAAATATTAGAACAAGAGAAGGAGATGGCAGCCGAAAATAATAATAATGCAAGGAGAATGCTTGGTGACTTCACAAAGCCAACATCCAAATTTGATGGAAGAAGCATCTCCATTCCTGCCATTGGAGCCAATAATTTTGAGCTGAAACCTCAGCTAGCTGCTTTAATGCAACAAAACTGCAAGTTTTATGGACTTCCATCTGAAGATCCTTACCAGTTTTTAACTGAGTTCTTGCAGATTTGTGAGACTATAAAGACGAATGGAGTTGATCCTGAAGTCTACAGACTCATGCTTTTTCCTTTTGCTGTGAGAGACAGAGCTAGAATATGGTTGGATTCACAACCTAAGGATAGCCTGGACTCCTGGGATAAGCTGGTCACTGCCTTCTTGGATAAATTCTTTCCTCCTCAAAAGCTGAGCAAGCTGAGAGTGGATGTTCAGACCTTCAAGCAAAAAGATGGTGAATCCCTCTATGAAGCTTGGGAAAGATACAAGCAGCTGACCAAAAGGTGTCCATCTGACATGTTTTCAGAATGGACCATATTAGATATATTCTATTATGGTCTATCTGAATTTTTGAAAATGTCATTGGACCATTCTGCAGGTGGATCTATTCACCTAAAGAAAACGCCTGAAGAGGCTCAAGAACTCATTGACATGGTTGCAAACAACCAATTCATGTACACTTCTGAGAGGAATTCTGTGAATAATGGGATACCTCAGAAGAAAGGAGTTCTTGAAATTGATGCTCTGAATGCCATATTGGCTCAGAACAAAGTGTTGACTCAACAGGTCAACATGATCTCTCAAAATCTGAATGGATGGCAACATGCATCCAACAGTACTAAAGAGGCAGCTTCTGAAGAAGCTTATGATCCTGAGAACCCTGCCATGTCAGAGGTTAATTACATGGGTGAACCTTATGGAAACACCACTACAACATTTTTGGTCTAAGGTAACCCTTATTCGAAGCAACATTTAATAAAAGTTGCCTTAAATAGGAAAATACAACCTGTTTTAAGAGTTGCCTTTGAGTAAAGCAAAGATAACAAATTTTTTGGCCACCCACAAAAATTGTTGTCTTTGATATTTAAAGCAACACTTAAAAAATATTACAATATAAAACATTAAAGACAACATTTTTAAATAAAAATACAACATTTTATAAGGGTTATAAAAAAAATTGAATAAATAACTTTTATAAAAAGTTGCCTAAAATCATTCATAGCTAAAAATTTTAGAGGGAAACTTTTAATCATATTCCCTCCAAATAATTATTTTCCAATCAAATAACTTAGTAAAAAAAAGAAAAGCTATTAGCTAGGTCACATTTCCATTGCTTCATTCCTCACTGCCACCCACCGTTTGGAAAAAAAGGGAGAAGCCCTAACTCACGGCGCACACGAAAGCGCGACACGAACGGCAGCAGGTCTCGACCCAGACGGTGTGACACGAACGGCAGCAGGTCTCGTTCGCGTACGAGAGCAGGTCTCTGTCGGTGACGATGCGGTGCTCTCCTCCACAGGTGTCGGCGAGTTGCTCTCCTCCACAGGCATCGGCGAGTTGCTCTCCTCCTCCTGTCTCAGCTCCACGTCGCAGTCACCTTCGAGAAACCCCTCTCCTTCTTCCTCCTCTTCCCCTGTCTCGCCTCCTCATCTTTGCAAGCTCAGACAACACTACATGCAGCGGTAACCCCCTTTCGCCTCCTCTGCGTGTTGCTTGGTAAGAAGCTTCTGATTTTCTGATTTACTATGAATTGGATTTTCTGAATACTTTGATTTTGAATGAAGATTGGGAATGTTCTGAATTTTAGTATGAAAATAGAATTTTTGAATGCATTTATTCTACATTGAGGCTGATTTTACATTGATTCTTGCAGTAAACTCCCAATTGAAGAGCTGCACCAGTTCTTGGAATTCCAGTTGCCAAAGCTATATGTGAACCTATCAGGTAAACATTTTCCTTCTTGGTCCTGGACATCTAGCTATTTCTTGGCTGTGCCTCTGATCCTAAGAAATCCACATTCATGCCCTGTGAATGGTGTTATTTAGCAATTAGCAGGGAAACAAAATAAAAAGTGTTAGAAAAATCTGAATAATTTAATTAATACCTGTAGTGCAGACTTCCCTTGAAGATCCTCACTTGCTATTAACTCATGTGAAAGCAAATCTTCCTCATCGACTAGATCAAAATAAGGTCCGGAAAGAAATTGTAATCCTCATCAATTTGCTGCTAAAGTTTAACAAATTAAATCAGATATATACCACTATGAGTAATTGTTAAATTATATATATATATATATATATATATATATATATATATATATATATATTTGTTAAACTTCAAAGAAATTGTAATCCTTTACTATCTGTCCAAATTCGCTGACTTTTGAGTAATTGTTAAAGTGTTTTATTTAGTTTCTGGACTACTATTAATTAATATATATAAACCGAATATGAGTTTCTAATGCTATATTATTATCAATAATGTAGCTAGTATTACATCAATAGTTTTGTAAACTTAAAATAAAGAAAATAAAAAATGTTTACTAAAACTTGAATCATCACAAACAAATCGTTTAGTGCATGTACGAAACCAATTCTTTTAATGTATTTGGCAACCACTGCAAAATATTTACATTAGTCAATTTTTAGTGTACTTGTATATATATGTTATTTCAATTGACCACTTTTTCTTAACATTTAAAAATTAATATACAAATTATAGTTAAACACATGTTGATGCTGATTTTACATTGATTCTTGCAGTAAACCCCCAATGGAAGAGCTGCATCAGTTCTTGGAATTCTAGTTGCCAAAGCTATATGTGAACCCATCAGGTAAACATTTTCCTTCTTGGCCCTGGACATCTAGCTATTTCTTGGTTGTGCTTCTGATCCTAAGAAATCCACATTCATGCCCTGTGAATGGTGTTATTTAGCAATTAGCAGGGAAACAAAATAAAAAGTGTCATAGGAAAATCTGTAATAATTTTCAGTGTCTATGGAATATTTTTGCAAGAAAAAGTTTAGTAACTAATAAATAATTAATTAATACCTGTAGTGCAGACTTCCCTTGAAGATCCTCACTTGCTATTAACTCATGTGAAAGCAAATCTTCCTCATCGACTAGATCAAAATCAAGGTCCGGAAAGAAATTGTAATCCTCATCAATTTCCTGCTAAAGTTTAACAAATTAAATTAGATATATACCACTATGAGTAATTGTTAAATTATATATATATATATATATATATATATATATATATATATTTGTTAAACTTCAAAGAAATTGTAATCCTTTACTATCTGTCCAAATTTGCTGACTTTTGAGTAATTGTTAAATTTGCTGAATTTTATTTTGATTATGAATTCTGAATGCATTGAATCTTAATTTTTGGGGCTTCTTTATAATTCTGATTTTAGGAGTTTTATTTCAATTGTTCTGAAATTTTCATGGTTCTGATTGTTGCTTCTTAGGGTTTTCTGAATTTTTGTGCATCTTAATTCTGATTTCTAAAGCTGTTTCCTGGGGAAAAATACGACGATCTGCAAAAACTGTTAAGGTACATCCTCTATATGATTTCACAATTTCTTTTCTTTTTGTCAGAATTCTCTAAATTGCTGCGGTGAATGCTATGGCTATAGTTTCATACTTTTGGATTATTGTAGCCAGCTAATATCATCAATCATCATCCTGATTTAGAATATATCACAATTCAGACCTTCTTTATTCTTCTGAATCATATTGATGTGCCCGTACTTGTGTTCTTGATTGTATATATGGTTTTGAATACAAGTATGTGTAATTCCTATTCTCTTTTTTACATAAATTCTTAGATATCACCAAGCATCTAACCTACGTCAAGCAGTTAGAAAAATTAAAATCTTAACCCATATAGTTCAATGTTACTCTTTATATATATATAATATATATATATATATATATATAATTTAATCAAATTTCAATTAGCACAACACAAATTGGGCATGCAAATCATACATTTAATTTATATCAATTAATAGAAATATATAAATCAATATAGAGAGATAAAGGGATAATTAAAAAAATAACCATATAAATTAAATTAAAATACTTGGATCTCAAGACAAACCCTACCTTGAACCTTTTAAATCTTTCAGTTACTCTTATAGTCTAGTATTATGTTCCATGAATTACAAGACTTTATGTAGTAAAAGTTGTAACTAAAGAGTTATGGAATCTTGGGTTTTTACTGTATTTTTTTCAGCCGCTCAAAAACAGAATTAAGTTCATGACATTCCTCTTGGGCTTTATTCATAAATTCTAGGAAACATTTTTTGTGCAGAGAAAGGAACAAGGAATATCTATTTTTGAACCAGAGGATGATATTTGATAATGACACTAATCTATTTTTGTGTTTATCCTCAATCATGCGACATTATATTTTGTGTGTCTGTGCTTAGAAGGCAAGCAGCATGTTTTATTTGATTATTTAAATTGCATAAGCTTTTGTGCTTGTGTTTGTGTTTATGTGTACTTGGTGCAGGACAGTGACTTGGACTTTTGTTCGATTATTATTTTTTGTTTGATTTTTCTATTTTCCACATGGAGTAATGTAAATTTGATACTTTCCTCTGTTATACAGAAAGATTGCTTCAGAGGAGTTTGAAGAACATTCGTGGACATTCTAGGACTTGAAGATTGCAATTTGTTTAGCCATGACTCCGTAAGTTTTTTTATCTTACTTATACTTGTATGTTTTCATATGTATATTATGACCTTTGTGCAGTTTTTTTTCATGTTGAATGTCTTTTATGTGTCTTTTTCATTGTTTCTTAATTTTAATAATAATATTTTTATGTGCCTTTTTTATGAATTTATATACTTACTGTGCACAAACATTATTATTTACATGGTTATTAGTTAGATAGTAGTAATAATATATGAATAATTAGGTTTTCCCAAGACCTAGAGAAAGATTGGATAAGTTTACCGAGAGATAAAGCTCAGTTTAGTAACGGTGTTAATGACTTCTTAGACTTTGCTTACTCCATCGGATACCCACAAGGAGAGGAAATATTATGCCCTTGTGCAAAGTGTTGTAATTTCTTGTGGCATAAAAGACAAACAATTTATATTCATTTGATTGCCTTTGGATTCGTTAATGGTTATACGAGATGGATTCATCATGGGGAAAGCGTAGTCGGCATGGATGTTGATAGCGATAGCGATAATGAGATTGACAGTGAGAGTGAGACTAACTCGTACGACGACATGGACGCCTTGTTGAACGATAGATTTCGGGATGTGGCACAAGCGGAAGGGATAAAAGAAGGTATGAATGAAGATGCGAAGAAATTCTATAACTTGGTTGAAGAGGCTAGCAAAGAACTGTATCCCGGTTGCGACGGGTTTTCTACGTTGTCTTTCACCATCCGATTATACTTGTTAAAGTGTCAACATGGGTGGAGTAATGCCTCTTTTACTTCTCTCTTGGAGTTGCTAAAAGAGGCTATTCCTAACTTAAATATTCCTGCTTCTTTCAATAAAGCCAAGACTATGGTGAGGGACTTAGGTCTTGACTATAAAAAGATTGACGCATGCCCGAGCGATTGCATGCTATATTGGAAAGAGTACGAGAAGGACACATCTTGTCATGAATGTGGCGCTTCACGTTGGATTGTGCATCCTGTAGTTGAAGCTGATGTTTTGCCTTCAAAAAATATCACAATATTCCTGTGAAGACGTTGCGACACTTTCCCCTAATTCCCAGGCTTCAAAGACTATTCATGTGCTCAGCAACAGCTAAAAGCATGAGGTGGCATGACGAAGAACGCAGAAAAGATGAGAAGTTAAGGCATCCCGCTGATGGGCTGTCATGGAAGGACTTTGACAATCGTCATACAAATTTTGCTCTCGATCCCCGTAATGTGAGACTTGGCTTGTCAAGTGACGGATTCAATCCATATCGAACCATGAGCATATCTCATAGCACATGGCCTGTTGTTTTAATGGCTTATAATTTGCCGCCATGGATGTCTATGAAACAGGAATACTTTATGTTGTCGTTGCTAATCCCTGGACCAAAGTCACCAGGAAATGATATAGACATTTACCTGCAACCTTTGATCGAGGAGTTGAAAGAGTTGTGGGAGGTTGGGGTGGAAACATATGATGCATCAAAAAATGAAACCTTCCAAATGTATGCAGCTCTTATGTGGACAATTAGTGATTTTCCGGCTTACGCAATGCTATCTGGTTGGAGTACAAAAGGGAAGCTAGCTTGCCCTTGTTGTAACCATGGGACTTGTTCTAACTATCTTAAATATAGTCGCAAGACATGCTATATGGGTCATCGTGCCTTTTTGCCTAAGGATCATCCATGGAGAGCTAATAAGAGATCTTTCAATAGAAAAGTAGAATATAGGCAAGCTCCACCATTATTGTCGGGTACTGAATCTTTAAGTCAGTTAGAGTATGTGGATAATTCATTTGGGAAGCTAAAACCAAAGAAAGATGGTCCATGGAAGAAGAGGTCAATATTCTTTGATTTACCTTATTGGCAGTATAACACATCACGACACAATTTAGATGTGATGCACATAGAAAAGAACATAGTTGATAGTATTCTTGGAACTCTCTTAGATATTTCTGGCAAGACAAAAGATCACACAAATGCTCGATATGACTTGCAAAAAATGGGCATTCGAAAGAACCTTCACCCCAAGAAAATAAATGGTAGGAAAAAGGTGAAGCTGGCAAAGGCATGCTACTCAATGACCAATGCTAAAAAGTCAATTTTTTGTGACGTCTTGAAGACAGCAAAGTTGCCAGATGGCTCTGCTTCAAATATTTCTCGGTATGTGAACCTTTTGGAGAGAAGAATATCTGGTTATAAGACTCATGATGCTTATTTCATGCTTCACTATTTGTTACAAATTCCTATCAAAGGAATACTTCCAGATCAAGTTGCAGTTCCTTTGATTCGACTTAGCTCATTTTTTCGTCAATTGTGTCAAAAGTCTATCACATTACAAGAGATAGATCAATTAGAAGAGGATATTGTCACAACATTATGCCAATTAGAGAGGATCTTTCCTCCTTCTTTCTTCGACATAATGATTCATTTGCCTATTCATTTGGCTAATGAAGTGAGATTGGGAGGTCCAGTTCAATTTCGGTGGATGTATCCTCCCGAAAGATACATGTGTACTTTGAAGTCCTATGTTCGAAACAAAAGTCGTCCTGAAGGATCTATTGCAGAGGCATATTTGGTTGAAGAATGTTTGACATTTTGCTCGCGTTACTTACATTCTGGTGTCCAAACAAAATTGAATAGACAACCCAGAAATAATGATGAACCTAATAATTCTATGATGGAAACTACAGATGCATTTTCGAATCTATTTCCAAAAAGAGGTGTTCCTTTGGGTGCAAAGAAAGGTGAACCTTTTCTCCTTGACGACAAGTCTCGAGAGCAAGTTCATAGCTACATATTATTGAATTGTCACAAAATAGACGACTATGTTAGGTAACTCATACTAATTCTACTATATTTTGGTATTTTAATTAGAAATTCATAGGTCTGTTTTATACTTACAAATATTATACTTTTGAGTTTTAGTGAGCATGAGACTTATCAACAAGGAACACGATGGATGAGAGCTAAAAACCATAGCAAAAACTTTCCTACATGGTTTAAAACACGTGCTTTGCGGCATGATGTTCCAAATTGGATAAAAGAGCTCTCTAGAGGACCAACCCAATGTGCAAAAAGATATTCTGGTTATTTTATCAACGGATATAGATTTCACACTAAGCAACGTGAGGTAAGACGCAAGACACAAAATAGTGGTGTTACTTTAGTAGCATTAACGACAAGCTTTGCAAGCACAAAGGATGCAAATCCAATTCATGAAAACGTTTCTTATTATGGTAGAGTGAATGATATCATTGAGCTGGACTACTATGGAAATTTTAAGGTTACATTGTTCAAATGTGATTGGTATGAGGCTAGGGAGGATGCTTATGGCTCGACATATGTGCATTTTAACAAAAAGTGCTATCAGGAAGAGCCTTTTGTATTGGCATGTCAAGTGCACCAATGCTTCTATGTGCAAGATGCATTTGATAAAAATAAACATTATGTAATGAAGACTGTTCCAAGGGACCTATTTAGCATAAGTGATCAAGTTGCCATTGATGCAGAAGATACTTATGAAAATGAGCCATTTGATAATTCGACGGTTCCTTCTATACCTAATGATGATGGTGAAGTAGACTTGGTAAGGAATGATTTGAATGAAGTTCTGGTCGATGTCGCAAAAGAAGTCTATTTTTCCCAAGAGTATAACACAGGATCGGATGAAGAATATGATTCTGAAGACTTTTGAGTGACTTGTTTTCCTCTTTTATGGTATATAAGTCAGATTTATCGCTTTATGTTAGCAGTTTTCAACTTGTTTTCCCTCTTTTATGTTCTGATTGTTGCTTCTTAGAATTTTCTGAATTTTTCTGCATCTTGATTATGAGTTTGTGTGGGACATATTTTTCTGCATTTTGAATTTTTCTGCCTTTTGAGTGAAGAATATGATTCCGAAGACTTTTTGAGTAACTTGTTTCCCTCTTTTATGGTATATAAGTCAGATTTATCGCTTTATGTTAGCAGTTTTGAACATGATTTGCTGAATATTGTGATATAGAATTTGGTAATTGTTTGTTACGGTTTACCTCTTCCCCTTATTAGATGCATATGCAATTGTATTTACATGGCTGTTTTAATATTTTTATACAGCAACTTAATGGAAAATGGAGCAACTTCAAAGAGGAAAAGACTGGTAAAAAAGTATCAAGCTCATGCAAAAGTTAAGGAGTTTGAAATGAAGGAAGTATCTTCTGCTGCGAAACTAGTTCGGAATTTTATAACCAAAGGTGATAAAGGAAGTAATCAAGCCAAAATAGCACAACAACCTAGGAGAAAAATTTCAGAAATTGGAGACAAATATAGTAGGGAGAATTCAATAGAAGGGAGAAATAAAACACTTGTAGACAATGTTATGAACCGGTCTTTGAGGTCTTCCCAAAACCAAGTGAGGAGTAATGTTCAACTAGAAGAACAACCAATTCCTAAGAAGATGAAGAGTAAGGCAAAGTGTCCAGCAATGGCTCTTGATGTCTTTTTGCATACAGAAGGAGTAGAAGTGGAAAGAGAAGAGGAAGATGACTTTGAGTCAATTGGTGAGGATGCTGGAGGTACTGAAAAAGAACCAGCTAACTTGACAAACTTAAAAAATAACTTAAAGCGTCCAGCAATGACTCTTGATGTTTTTTTGGGTGACCAAGGAATTCATGTGGAAAGAGAAGAGGAACATAATGAAGTTCCAACTACTGAGGATGCTAGATCTAGGCCATCCCCGAATAATGGAAAAAATGTTCATATCCCCTTTGAGGAAGATTATATTGGTGAACATGAAAGTGACAATTTTGATGTAGAAGGAGATCAAGTTATGGAAGAGGCTCATGTAGAAGGTGATGTAATTTAGTTTGTTGCTATTTGTTTTACATTTTCTTTTTATCTATGAGCATGGGGCTGCCCTTTCCATACCTTTCATGACTGTCTTTGGTTTTAATTTGTACTATTTCTCAATTTTTAATTTAGATACTTCAAAGGTTAAAAAGACTCGTGGAAAAACAAGATGCCTAAAGATTTATGCAAGAACTTGGGAAGAAAGGGAGGAAGTGATTTTGATCAGGGAGCAGCCGTGGGGCCAACAGCTCAAAGAGTGAAGGATTTAACTAATTTTATTGGAACAATGGGAAGGAATAGTGATTTTATTACCTTGATGTACACTAATTGGAAAGCTGTGCCTAAACAAATCAAAAAGCGCATTTGGAAGTATATTAATGTAAGCTCCATTTATCTTTATGTTTATGCCATATGTTAATAATTATTTTATGCATATGATATGATGAAATTGATGTGTTTGTAGTCAAAGTTCATTCTTCTAAAATCTTCAAAGTTATGGGTGATGACTGGTGTTCAAGGAGCATGGAAGCGTTACAAAACAAGAATAAAAAAGAAGCATTTTGAACCATATTCTGGAAATATTGAGGATATGTTGGTGAATCGTCCTTTAGAAATTCCAGAAATACAATTTCGGAAGCTAATTGCATATTGGAGTATTCCAACTGTCAAAGTGAGCTAGAGGATTTCAATTATTATTATTTGATATGATCAAGTATAATTCTTTCAATTTTTATATTTTTTCATCATTGTTTATTTTAAACACAGGCCATGTGTGTTATAAATTCTGAAAATCGTAAAAAGCAACAATGGAGGCATAAAATGGGCCCAATCAATTTTGCAAGAGTGCGTGTTGATTTGGTAAGGTCACATTTGAGTTAAAATTCTCTACTTGTTACTTCTCCCTAATTTTAGTATGTTATGACTTTGTAATTGTTATCTTGATCTGTAGCGTGAGAAAAAAGAGAACAAAGAGGAACCAAATCAAGCTGAAATATTTGTTGTAACTCGGAATGGACTAAAAGGGAAAATACTTGATGTAGAAACACAAGCTGTTATTGTAAGTTCCTCTATAATTTTCTTGTTTTAGTAGTTGTTTTATGACTGTCATGGATGCTATTTTTTTTGCTGTTTTATGGCTATCGTGATTATTGTTATGGTATCTATTTTGCGGCTATTTCATGGCTGTTTCATGGGCTGTTTCATGGCTGATTTAGTTGCTATTTTATGGCTATTTTATGCATATTTTATGGCTGTCATGGCAGCTATTTTATGACTGTTTTTTTTATGGCTATCATGGTGGTTGTTTTAGTATCTACTTTATGACTGTTTTGTGGTTGTCATGGTTGCTGACTTGCTGCTTTCTATGTTTTGTGGTATTTATTTCGTGGCTGTTTCATGGGCTGTTTCATGGCTGATTTAGTTGCTGTTCTATGGCTATTTTATGTCTGTTTCATGGCTAATTTAGTAGCTGTTCTATGGCTATTTTATCCATGTTTTATGGCTATCATGGACTGCTATTTTATGGTTATTTCATGGCTGTTTTATGGTTGATTTTATTGCTGTTCTATGACAATTTACAACCATGTTATATGGCTATCATGGACTGCTGTTTTATGGCTCTTTTATGGCTATTTTGGATTGCTGTCTCTATTAGTTATCAATAGGTTTTTGGATTCTTTCATTGAATTTTTATCACTAAAAATACATATCATATATTTGTGTGTATAGGATAAACTTGATGATCTCCAAGAAGCTGGAGAAACTCCTACTAATGCATTTCAAAAAGTTTTTGGTAAAGAGAATCCAGGAAGAGTTCGATGTTATGGAAGAACTGTTACAAAAACTTCTCTTAAGAAAAATAAAGAAATAGATGAAATCAAAAAACAAAGTGAAGAGAAGGTAACAGCTTTAAAAACTGAATTAGACGACCATAAGCAACGACTGCAAGGATTGGAAGATATTGTGAAACTTATGTTGCAATAAACTTCTCCTGGTATGAATGTTGATGAAGCGCTTTCTCTCTTGCGATCTAAGCAATCATCTGCAAATAGTGCACAAGATCCAAATTTAGTTCCTCGGCATTCTCCTCCATCGACTCATATACCAAATCATGAATAGGTATATGTATGCTAAATTGTTGTACCACTTGGAGTATACATATTATTGTATAGCTGATGTTTTGACTATAATTTTTTTGTTCATTTAAATTTCACTACAGCTTTCTTATTGTTGGAGGAAGTTTTCTGAAGACAAAGACAATTCTTGCCACAATGGTGAAGCACAAAATGTTCTTGGTTTTTAGTGGACAACTTAGTTTCTTTTTTGTTTAAGTTCATTAGTTAGTTTCTTTTTTGTTTAAGTTCATTAGCAGAAAAACATGTATTTTGCTTACTTAGGTTTATTATTTATTTGACTTGGTAACTTATTAGCAAGTATATATGTTAATTGGTACTTGGAAGACCTTTCTATATATATATGCAATATATATTATTATCTTATTCAAATGCGGGTGTTATATATTCTTCAAATATCATATAAATATAACAAAGATAAAAAAATATTATTTTAGATATTAAAAAAGAGAATCTAAGAAAAATTCAATAAGGTGTTGCTTTAGGTATTAAAAAAAGACAACTGTAAATAAACCTACATAAGTGTTGCATTATGTCTATAAAAAAGGCAACTTAAAAAATTTTGGACAAGTGTTGCTTTAGGTATATGAAAATGCAACTTAAAAAAACCTGGACAAGTGTTGCTTTAGGTGGAGAAAAAGGCAACTTGAAAAAATTTGTACAAGTGTTGCTTTAGGTATATGAAAAAGCAACTTAAAAAACTCTGGACAAGTGTTGCTTTATATATTAGAAAATACAACTCGTAAAAAGTGTTGTCATAGCGTTTCATATAAAGTGTTGTGTTTGGGTGCTCTAAGGCAACCCTTTCGCGGAGTTGCTTTATTTGCAGAAAAGGCAACGTTTTTTGAAGGTTGCCAAAAAAAGGGTTCCCTTTAATATACAAAAGAGTTGCCTTAGACCAAAGGTAACGGCCGTATAGCCAACCCCCAAAAAGCGTTGCCTTTTGTAGGAAAGTGTTGCCTTTTATCAAAGGCAACACTTTCTCTTATTATAAGCAACGTTTTTAAAGGGTTGCCTCAGCCCGAATTTGTTGTAGTGCACCTATAGCTCATCATGGAGAAATCATCCAAATTTCTCATGGAAGGATCAACAAAAGCCTCAACAAGGCTTTAACAATGGTGGACGTAATAGGCTGAGCAATAGCAAGCCTTTTCCATCATCTTCTCAGCAACAGACAGAGAATTCTGAACAAAACACTTCTAATTTAGCCAATCTAGTCTCTGATCTGTCAAAGGCCACTTTCAGTTTCATGAGTGAAACAAGGTCCTCCATCAGAAATCTGGAGGCACAAGTGGGCCAGCTGAGTAAGAAAGTCATTGAAACTCCTCCCAGTATTCTCCCAAGCAATACAGAAGAGAATCCAAAAGAAGAGTGCAAGGCCATTGATGTGATCAATATGGCCGAATGCACAAGGGAGGAGGAGGACGAAAATCCTAGTGAGGAAGACCTCCTGGGACGTCCCTCAAGCAAGAAGAAGTTGCCTATTAAGGATCCAAAGGAATCTGAGGCTCATATAGAGACCATAGAGATTCCATTAAATCTCCTTCTGCCATTCATGAGCTCTGAAGACCATTCTTCCTCTGAAGAGGATGAAGATGTGACTGGAGAGCACGTTGCTCAATATTTAGGAGCTATCATGAAGCTGAATGCCAAGTTGTTTGGTAATGAGACTTGGAAAAGTGAACCTCCCTTGCTCATTAATGAACTAGATACCTGGATTCAGCAAACTCTACCTCAAAAAAAACAAGATCCTGGCAAGTTTTTAATACCTTGTACCATAGGCACCATGACCTTTGAAAAGGCTCTATGTGATCTGAGGTCAGGGATAAATCTTATGCCACTCTCTGTAATGGAGAAGCTGGGGATCATTGAGGTACAATCTGCCTTGTTCTCATTATAATTAGCAGACAAGTCATTGAGACAAGCTTATGGAATAGTGGAGGACGTGTTAGTAAAGGTTGAAGGCCTTTACGTCCCTGCTGATTTCATAATCTTAGACACTAGGAAGGAAGAGGATGAATGCATCATCCTTGGAAGACCTTTCCTAGCCACAGCAGGAGCTGTGATAGATGTCAACAGAGGTGAATTAGTCCTTCAATTGAATGGGGACTACCTTGTGTTTAAGGCACATGGCCATCCCTCTGTGACAAAAGAGAGTAAGCATGAAGAGCTTCTCTCAGTTCAGAGTCAAGAAGAGCCCCACAGTCAAACTCTAAGTTTGATGTTGTGAGGTGATGAGCGGATAATTTGTATACTTTTTGGCATTGTTTTTAGTATGTTTTTGATATGATCTAGTTAGTTTTTAGTATATTTTTATTAGTTTTTAGTTAAAATTCACTTTTCTGGACTTTACTATGAGTTTGTGTATTTTTCTGTGATTTCAGGTATTTTCTAGCTGAAATTGAGGGACCTGAGCAAAAATCTGATTCTGAGACCAAAAAGGACTGCAGATGCTGTTGGATTCTGACCTCCCTGCACTCAAAGTGGATTTTCTGGAGCTACAGAAGCCCAATTGGCGCGCTCTCAACGGCGTTGGAAAGTAGACATCCTGGGCTTTCCAGCAATATATGATAGTCCATACTTTGCCCAAGATTTGATGGCCCAAACCGGCGTTCAAAGTCACCTCAAGAAATCCCAGCGTTAAACGCTGGAACTGGCACCCAAATGGGAGTTAAACGCCCAAACTGGCATGAAAGCTGGCGTTTAACTCCAAGAAGAGTCTCTGCACGAAAAATGCTTCATTGCTCAGCCCAAGCACACACCAAGTGGGCCCGGAAGTGGATTTTTATGTCTTTTACTCATTTCTGTACACCTTAGGCTACTAGTTTTCTATAAGTAGGACCTTTGACTATTGTATTAAAAATCTTTTGATCACTTTAGATCTCTAGATCATCTTTGGACATTTTAGTTCTTAGATCATTGGGAGGCTGGCCATTCGGCCATGCCTAGACCTCATGCTTATGTATTTTCAACGGTGGAGTTTCTACACACCATAGATTAAGGTGTGGAGCTCTGCTGTACCTCGAGTATTAATGCAATTACTATTGTTCTTCCATTCAATTCCGCTTGTTCTTTATCCAAGATATCACTTGTTCTTCAACTTGATGAATGTGATGATCCGTGACACTCATCATCATTCTCACCCATGAACAAAGTGACTGACAACCACTCTTGTTCTACAAGCAATCAAGGCCATAGTGAATATCTCTTGGATTCCTGATTGCACGATGCATGGTTGATCGCCTGACAACCGAGTGCTCGTCTGACAAACGAGCCAACCATTCCGTGAGATCAGAGTCTTCGTGGTATAGGCAAGAACTGATGGCGGCATTCAAGAGAATCCGGAAGGTCTAACCTTGTCTGTGGTATTCTGAGTAGGATTCAATGACTAAATGACTGTGACGTGCTTCAAACTCCTGAGGGCGGGGCGTTAGTGACAGACGCAAAAGAATCACTGGATTCTATTCCAGCCTGATTGAGAACCGACAGATGAATTCCGCTATGCTGTGACAGAGCATATGCAATCGCTTTCACTGAGAGGATGGGAGGTAGCCACTGACAACGGTGAAACCCTTGCTTAAGCTTGCCATGGAAAGGAGTAAGAAGGATTGGATGAAGACAGTAGGAAAGCAGAGAGACGGAAGGGAAGGCATCTTCATGCGCTTATCTGAAGTTCCTACCAATGAATTACATAAGTATCTCTATCTTTACCTTTGTGTTATTTTCGTTCATCATCATATACATTTGAGTTTGCCTGACTAAGATTTACAAGATGACCATAGCTTGCTTCAATACTAACAATCTCCGTGGGATCGACCCTTACTCACGTAAGGTTTATTACTTGGACGACCCAGTGCACTTGCTGGTTAGTTGTGCGAAGTTGTGTAATGCCATGGTATTGAGCTACCAAGTTTTTGGGGTTCATGACCGGGGATTATGAGAGTTGTGAAAAAGTATTGTTCACAATTTCGCGCACCAAGTTTTTGGCGCCGTTGCCGGGGATTGTTCAAGTTTTGAGCAAGCTTTTGGTAACATCAGTGCCAAGATCCGGCAGCAACATCAAGTTTTTGGTGTTATTGCCAGGGATTGTTCAGGCTGGACAACTGACGGTTCATCTTGTTGCTTAGATTAGGTATTTATTTTTTCGAAATTCTTGAAGATGAATTCTAGAGTTTCATGATGATTTGTTGAAATCTGGCTGGCTGAGAAGCCATGTCTAATCTCATTGGACCGAGGTTTCAACTTATCACCACAAGAGCTTGTTGATCTCTTATCAATCTTGCTTTTGGAGTAGTGATCTGCTAAGGCTTGGCTGGCTTTTGGCCATGTCTAGTGTTTTGGACCGAAGCTTTCTCTGAAAGCTTGGCTGGCTGTGAAGCCATGTCTAATTCCTGGACCGGAGTCTTAGACTAACATTGCACTGATTCCTGGAATTCTCATTAAGAATTTTGATATCTTTTTCCATTTAATTTTCGAAAAACACAAAAAAATTTTACAAAATCATAAAAACCAAAAATATTGTTGTTTCTTATTGAGACACTAGTCTCATCATAAGTTTGGTGTCAATTGCATGCATTCATATGTCTTAATGATCTTCAAGATGTTCTTGATAATTTTCGTGCTCTGATCTTTGAATTCTATTGACTTGAGTGTTTTGTGTGTCTCATATGCATTCTCATTTTGTTAGTGTCAGTAGTATACAAACTGCTAAGTTTGGTGTCTTGCATGCATTGTTATTTGATTCTTGTTGCATTTTGGTTTGTCCTTATTATTAAAAATCCAAAAATATTTTTAATTTATGTCTTTTCAAGTCAATAATACAGAGAAATTGAAGATTCAGAACATACAGCAGAGGAATTGCACAGAAAAAGCTGGGCGTTCAAAACGCCCAGTGAAGAAGGACAGACTGGCGTTTAAACGCCAGCCAGGGTACCTGGTTGGGCGTTTAACACCCAAAAGGGTAACATTTTGGGCGTTAAACGCCAGAATGGATACCATTCTGGGCGTTTAACGCCAAGATGGCTAGAAGGGAAGATTTTGTTTTCAAATCAATTTTTTTTTAAGTTTTCAAAATCTTTTCAAAATCAAATCTTTTTCAAATCAATTTTTCAATCAAATCTTTTTCAAAATTAACTTCTTTCCTTTTTCAAGGATACTTACTATCAATTAATGATTTGATTCAACATTTCAAGTATGTTGCCTTTTCTGTTGAGAAAGGTTTAATGATTGAATCATATCTTTTCTTGTTAGTCAAGTTTTTAATTTTCAAATCAAAATCTTTTTTAAAATGTTTTCAAATCATATCTTCTCAATCACATTTTTTTATCAATCATATCTTCTTAACCACATCTTTTTCAAAATAGTTTTCAATCAAATCTTTTTGAGTTCTAATTTCAAAATCTTTTTCAAAAATCACTTGATTTCTTTTCCATTTTCATTTTCGAAAATTAAGTAATGCTTTTCAAAAATATTTTCAAAATTTTTCACTTAATTTTCGAAAATTACTTCCCTCTTTCTCACATCCTTCTATTTATGGACTAACACTATCCCTTAATGCAAAATTCGAACTCAATCTCCTTTGTTAAGTTCGAATTTTCCACTTCTGTCTTCTACTCTTCTTTTCCTCTGACACCTAAAGGAATCTCTATACTGTGACATAGAGGATTCCACATTCTCTTGTTCCCTTCTCTTTCTTATGAGCAGGAGCAAAGACAAAGGCATTCTTGTTGAGGCTGATCCTGAACCTGAAAGGACCTTGAAGAGAAAGCTAAGAGAAGCCAAAGCACAACTCTCTTTAGAGCACCTGACCGAATTCTTCAAGGAAGAAGAACTCATGGCAGCCGAAAACAACAACAATGCCAACAATGCAAGGAAGGTGCTGGGTGACTTTACTGCACCTACTCCCGACTTCTATGGGAGAAGCATCTCTATCCCTGCCATTGGAGCAAACAACTTTGAGCTTAAGCCTCAATTAGTTTCTCTAATGCAACAGAATTGCAAGTTCCATGGACTTCCATTGGAAGATCCTCATCAGTTTTTAGCTGAGTTCTTGCAAATCTGTGACACTGTCAAGACTAATGGGGTTGACCCTGAGGTCTACAGACTTATGCTATTCCCTTTTGCTGTAAGAGACAGAGCTAGAACATGGTTGGACTCTCAACCTAAAGAAAGCCTGGACTCTTGGGAAAAGCTAGTCAATGCCTTCTTGGCAAAGTTCTTTCCACCTCAAAAATTGAGTAAGCTTAGAGTGGAAGTCCAAACCTTCAGACAGAAGGAAGGAGAATCCCTCTATGAAGCTTGGGAAAGATACAAACAATTGATCAGAAAGTGTCCCACTGATATGCTTTCTGAATGGAGCATCATAGGTATTTTCTATGATGGTCTCTCTGAACTGTCCAAGATGTCTTTGGATAGCTCTTCTGGAGGATCTCTTCATCTGAAGAAGACGCCTACTGAAGCTCAAGAACTGATTGAAATGGTTGCAAATAACCAATTCATGTACACTTCTGAAAGAAATCCTGTGAACAATGGGACTAGTCAGAAGAAAGGAGTTCTTGAGATTGACACTCTGAATGCCATATTGGCTCAGAACAAAATATTGACTCAACAAGTCAATATGATTTCTCAAAGTCTGTCTGGAATGCAAAATGCACCAAGCAGTACTAAGGAAGCTTCATCTGAAGAAGAAGCTTATGATCCTGAGAACCCTTCAATAGAAGAGGTGAATTACATGGGAGAACCCTATGGAAACACCTACAATTCTTCATGGAAGAATCATCCAAATCTTTCATGGAAGGATCAACAAAGACCTCAACAAGGTTTCAATAACAATAATGGTGGAAGAAACAGGTTTAGCAATAGCAAGCCTTTTCCATCATCTTCTCAGCAACAGACAGAGAACTCTAAGCAGAATACCTCTGACTTAGCAACCATGGTCTCTGATCTAATCAAAACCACTCAAAGTTTCATGACTGAAACAAGGTCCTCCATCAGAAATTTGGAAGGACAAGTGGGTCAGCTGAGCAAGAAAATTACTGAACTCCCTCCAAGCACTCTCCCAAGCAATACTGAAGAAAATCCAAAAGGAGAGTGCAAGGCCATCAACATGGCCGAATTCTGGGAGGAAGAAGAGGCAGTGAACGCCACTGAGGAAGACCTCACTGGACGTCCACTGGCCTCCAATGAGTTCCCCAATGAGGAACCATGGGAATCTGAGGCTCAAAATGAGACCATAGAGATTCCATTGGACTTACTTCTGCCATTCATGAGCTCTGATGAATATTCTTCCTCTGAAGAGGATGAGTATGTCACTAAAGAGCAAGTTGCTAAATACCTTGGAGCAATCATGAAGCTGAATGACAAGTTATTTGGAAATGAGACTTGGGAGGATGAATCCCCTTTGCTCACCAAAGAACTGAATGACTTGTCTAGGCAGAAACTGCCTCAAAAGAGGCAAGATCCTGGGAAGTTTTCTATACCTTGTACCATAGGCACCATGACCTTCAAGAAGGCCTTGTGTGACTTAGGGTCAAGTGTAAACCTCATGCCCCTCTCTGTAATGGAGAAATTAGGGATCTTTGAGGTGCAAGCTGCTAAAATCTCACTAGAGATGGCAGACAACTCAAGAAAACAAGCCTATGGACTTGTAGAGGATGTTCTGGTTAAAGTTGAAGACCATTACATCCCTACTGATTTCATAGTCCTAGAGACTGGGAAGTGCATGGATGAATCCATCATCCTTGGCAGACCCTTCCTAGCCACAACAAAGGCTGTGATTGATGTTGATAGAGGAGAGTTGATCATTCAAGTGAATGAAGAATCCTTGGTGTTTAAGGCCCAAGGATATCCCTCTGTCATCATGGAGAGGAAGCATGAAGAGCTTCTCTCAAAACAGAGCCAAACAGAGCCCCCACAGTCAAACTTTAGGTTTGGTGTTGGGAGGCCACAACCAAACTCTAAGTTTGGTGTTGAACCCCCACATTCAAACTCTAAGTTTGGTGTTGGGAGGTTCCAACATGGCTCTGAGTATCTGTGAGGCTCCATGAGAAGCCCTCTGTCAAGCTAATGACATTAAAGAAGCGCTTGTTGGGAGGCAACCCAATGTTTTATACTTAATTATTTTCTTTTGTTATTTTATCTTTTTTGTAGGTTGATGATCATAAGAAGTCTCAAAAACAATGAAAAAAGCAAAAACAGAATGAAAAACAGGAAGAAAAACAGCACACCCTGGAGGAAGATGCTGCTGGCGTTCAAACGCCAGTAAGCCTAGCAGTTGGGCGTTTAACGCCCAGTCTGGCACCATTCTGGGCGTTTAACGCCAGAAAGGGGCACCAGACTGGCGTTAAACACCAGAAAAGAGCAAGAACCTGGCGTTAAACGCCAGGAATGGGCACCAGCCCGGCGTTTAACGCCAGAAATGGCTCAAAACATGAATTTTGATGCCATTTGGTGCAGGGATGACTTTTCCTTGACACCACAGGATCTGTGGACCCCACAGGATCCCCACCTACCCTACCATCACTCTCTCTCTTCTTCCCCCATTCACCAATCACCTCAACACCTCTTCCCCAAAAACCCTTCACCTATCAAATCCCATCTTTCTCTTCACCACTCACATCCATCCTTCATAAATCCCCACCAACCTCACCCTTCAAATTCAAACCACTTTCTCTCCCAAACCCACCCATAATGGCCGAACCTTTACCCCCCTCTCTCCTATATATACCCTTCTTCAACCTTTCATTTTCACACAACCTAAACACCACTTCTCCCCCTCTTTGGCCGAACACACCACCATCTCCCTCTTCCTCATTTCTCCTTCTTCTACTCTCTTCTTTCTTCTTTTGCTCGAGGACGAGCTAACATTTTAAGTTTGGTGTAGTAAAAGCGTTGCTTTTTCGTTTTTCCATAACCATTATGGCATCCAAGGCCGGAGAAACCTCTAGAAAGAGGAAAAGGAAGGCAAAAGCTTCCACCTCCGAGTCATGGGAGATGGATAGATTCCTCTCAAGGGTGCATCAAGACCACTTCTATAAAGTTGTGGCCTTGAAGAAGGTGATCACCGAGGTCCCCTTTTCACTCAAAAAGGGTGAATATCCGGAGATCCGACATGAGATCCGAAGAAGAGGTTGGGAAGTTCTTACCAACCCCATTCAACAAGTCGGAATCTTGATGGTTCAAGAGTTCTATGCCAATGCATGGATCACCAAGAACCATGACCAAAGTGTGAACCCGAATCCAAAGAACTATCTCACTATGGTTCGGGGGAAATACTTGGATTTTAGTCCGGAGAGTGTGAGGGTGGCGTTCAACTTGCCTATGATGCAAGGAGATGAGCATCCTTACACTAGAAGGGTCAACTTTGATCAAAGGTTGGACCAAGTCCTCACAGTCATATGTGAAGAGGGCGCACAATGGAAGCAAGATACAAGGGGAAAGCCGGTCCAATTGAGAAGGCATGACCTCAAGCCCATGGCTAGAGGATGGTTAGAGTTCATACAACGCTCAATCATTCCCACTAGCAACCGGTCTGAAGTTACCATAGATCGGGCTATCATGATCCATAGCATCATGATTGGAGAAGAAATAGAGGTTCATGAGGTTATAGCCCAAGAACTCTATAAGGTGGCGGACAAGACCTCCACCTTGGCAAGGTTAGCCTTTCCTCATCTCATTTGTCACCTCTGTAATTCAGTTGGAGTTGACATAGAGGGAGACACCCCCATTGAGGAGGACAAGCCCATCACTAAGAAGAGGATGGAGCACACAAGAGATACCACTCATCATGAGATCCCTGAGATTCCTCAAGGGATGCACTTTCCTCCACAAAACTATTGGGAGCAACTAAATACCTCCCTAGGAGAGTTGAGTTCCAACATGGGACAACTAAGGGTGGAGCATCAAGAACACTCCATCATCCTTCATGAGATTAGAGAAGATCAAAGAATCATGAGGGAGGAGCAACAAAGACAAGGAAGAGATATTGAGGAGCTCAAGCACTCCATAGGATCTTCAAGAGCAAGAAAGAGCCGCCATCACTAAGGTGGACCCGTTCCTTGATTTCCTTGTTCTTTATTCTTCTGTTTTTCGAATTTTATGCTTATGTTTATCCATGTTTGTGTCTTGTGATCATTAGTGTCTTAGTGTCTATGCCTTAAAGTTATGAATGTCCTATGAATCCATCACCTTTCTTGAATAAAAAAATGTGCTTAATTGAAAAAGGAAGAATTGCATGAATTTTGAATTTTATAACAGTTTAATTATTTTGATGTGGTGGCAATATTTTTGTTCTCTGAATGTATGCTTAAACAGTGCATATGTATCTTGAATTTGTGGTTCATGAATGTTGGCTCTTGAAAGAATGATGAAAAAGGAGACATGTTACTGAGGATCTGAAAAATCAATAAAATGATTCTTGAAGCAAGAAATAGCATTTCAAAAAAAAAAAGGGAAAAAACGAAAAAAAAAATTTATAGAGAAATAAAGAGTTGTGATCCAAGGCAAATAAGAGTGTGCTTAAGAACCCTGGACACCTCTAATTGGGGACTCTAGCAAAGCTGAGTCACAATCTGAAAAGGTTCACCCAATTATGTGTCTGTGGCATGTATGTATCCGGTGGTAATACTGGAAGACAGAATGCTTTGGGCCACGGCCAAGACTCAATAAATAGCTATGTTCAAGAATCATCATACTTTACTAAGAGAATCATTAACACTATCTGGACTCTGAGTTCCTAAAGAAGCCAACCATTCTGAATTTCAAAGGATAGAGTGAGATGCCAAAACTATTCAGAGGCAAAAAGCTAAAAGCCCCGCTCATCTAATTAATACTGATCTTCATAGATGTTTTTGGAATTCATTGCATATTCTCTTCTTTTTATCTTATTTGATTTTCAGTTGCTTGGGGACAAGCAACAATTTAAGTTTGGTGTTGTGATGAGCGGATAATTTGTATTCTTTTTGGCTTTGTTTTTAGTATGTTTTTGATATGATCTAGTTAGTTTTTAGTATATTTTTATTAGTTTTTAGTTAAAATTCACTTTTCTGGACTTTACTATGAGTTTGTGTGTTTTTCTGTGATTTCAGGTATTTTCTAGCTGAAATTGAGGGACCTGAGCAAAAATCTGATTCTGAGACCAAAAAGGACTGCAGATGCTGTTAGATTCTGACCTCCCTGCACTCGAAGTGGATTTTCTGGAGCTACAGAAGCCCAATTGGCGCGCTCTCAACGGCGTTGGAAAGTAGACATCCTGGGCTTTCCAGCAATATATGATAGTCCATACTTTGCCCAAGATTTGATGGCCCAAACCGGCGTTCAAAGTCACCTCAAGAAATCCCAGCGTTAAACGCTGGAACTGGCACCCAAATGGGAGTTAAACGCCCAAACTGGCATGAAAGCTGGCGTTTAACTCCAAGAAGAGTCTCTGCACGAAAAATGCTTCATTGCTCAGCCCAAGCACACACCAAGTGGGCCCGGAAGTGGATTTTTATGTCTTTTACTCATTTCTGTACACCTTAGGCTACTAGTTTTCTATAAGTAGGACCTTTGACTATTGTATTAAAAATCTTTTGATCACTTTAGATCTCTAGATCATCTTTGGACATTTTAGTTCTTAGATCATTGGGAGGCTGGCCATTCGGCCATGCCTAGACCTCATGCTTATGTATTTTCAACGGTGGAGTTTCTACACACCATAGATTAAGGTGTGGAGCTCTGCTGTACCTCGAGTATTAATGCAATTACTATTGTTCTTCCATTCGATTCCGCTTGTTCTTTATCCAAGATATCACTTGTTCTTCAACTTGATGAATGTGATGATCCGTGACACTCATCATCATTCTCACCCATGAACAAAGTGACTGACAACCACTCTTGTTCTACAAGCAATCAAGGCCATAGTGAATATCTCTTGGATTCCTGATTGCACGATGCATGGTTGATCGCCTGACAACCGAGTGCTCGTCTAACAAACGAGCCAACCATTCCGTGAGATCAGAGTCTTCGTGGTATAGGCGAGAACTGATGGCGGCATTCAAGAGAATCCGGAAGGTCTAACCTTGTCTGTGGTATTCTGAGTAGGATTCAATGACTGAATGACTGTGACGTGCTTCAAACTCCTGAGGGCGGGGCGTTAGTGACAGATGCAAAAGAATCACTGGATTCTATTCCGGCCTGATTGAGAACCGACAGATGAATTCCGCTATGCTGTGACAGAGCATATGCAATCGCTTTCACTGAGAGGATGGGAGGTAGCCACTGACAACGGTGAAACCCTTGCTTAAGCTTGCCATGGAAAGGAGTAAGAAGGATTGGATGAAGACAGTAGGAAAGCAGAGAGACGGAAGGGAAGGCATCTTCATGCGCTTATCTGAAGTTCCTACCAATGAATTACATAAGTATCTCTATCTTTACCTTTGTGTTATTTTCGTTCATCATCATATACGTTTGAGTTTGCCTGACTAAGATTTACAAGATGACCATAGCTTGCTTCAATACTAACAATCTCCGTGGGATCGACCCTTACTCACGTAAGGTTTATTACTTGGACGACCCATTGCACTTGCTGGTTAGTTGTGCGAAGTTGTGTAATGCCATGGTATTGAGCTACCAAGTTTTTGGGGTTCATGACCGGGGATTATGAGAGTTGTGAAAAAGTATTGTTCACAATTTCGCGCACCATGAGGCCACAACCAAACTCTAAGTTTGGTGTTAAGACCCCATATCCAAACTCTAAGTTTGGTGTTGGGACTATACAACATTGACCTGATCACCTTTGTGGCTCCATGAAAGCCACTGTCAAGCTATTGACATTAAAGAAGCGCTTGTTGGGAGGCAACCCAATTTTATTTAGCTAATTTTTATTTTATTGTTATTTTGTGTTTTATTAGGTACATGATCATGAGGAGTCACGAAAAAATCATAAAAATTAAAAACAGAATCAAAAACAGCAGAAAAAAATTCGCACCCTGGAGGAAGCACAGGCTGGCGTTCAACGCCAGTAAGAAGCATCTGGCTGGCGTTCAACGCCAGAACAGAGCATGAAACTGGCATTCAACGCCAGAAACATGTTACATGTGGGCGTTGAACGCCCAGAATATGCACCACTCGGCGTTTAAACGCCAGAATGGTGCGCAATGGCATTTTACATGCCTATTTTGGTGCAGGGATGGAATTCCTTGACACTTCAGGATCTGTGGACCCCACAGGATCACCTCAGAATCTGTGGACCCCACAGGATCCCCACCTACTATATTCCCACCTTACCTCCTAATCCTATTTTTCTCTTTCCCATGTCACACTTCCCAAAACCCTTCACCAATCACCTCAATCTCTCTTCCCAATCACCTATTCATCACTCACATCCATCCACTCTTCCCCATAAACCCCACCTACCTTCAAAAATTCAAAAACATTTTCCCACCCATTCCCACCCTAAATGGCCAAAACTTCACTCCCCCCTTTCCCTATATATACCCTTCCATTCTACTTCATTTTCACACAACACAACCCCCTCTTCTTCACCTTGGCCGAACCTACATCTCTCCCTCTATACCATATTCTCTTCTTCTTCTTCTTCTCTTCTTTCTTCTCTTGCTCGAGGACGAGCAATATTTTAAGTTTGGTGTGGTCAAAGCACAATCTTTTTTGTTTTCCACTACCATCAATAGCACCTAAGGCCGGAGAATCCTCTAGAAAAGGAAAAGGGAAGACAAAATCTTCCACCTCCGAGTCATGGGAGATGGAAAGATTCATCTCCAAGAGCCATCAAGACCACTTCTATGATGTTGTGGTAAAGAAGAAGGTGATCCCTGAGGTCTCTTTCAAGCTCAAGAAAAATGAGTATCCAGAGATCCGACATGAAATCCGAAGAAGAGGTTGGGAAGTCCTAACCAACCCCATGCAACAAGTCGGAATCTTAATGGTTCAAGAGTTCTATGCCAATGCATGGATCACTAGGAACCATGATCAAAGTATGAACCCGAATCCAAAGAATTATCTCACAATGGTTCGGGGGAAATACTTAGATTTTAGTCCGAAAAATGTGAGGTTGGCGTTCCACTTGCCCATGATGCAAGGAGATGTACGCCCCTACACTAGAAGGGTCAACTTTAATCAAAGGTTGGACCAAGTCCTAATGGACATATGTGTGGAAGGAGCTCAATGGAAGAGAGACTCCAAAGGCAAGCCAGTTCAACTAAGAAGACTGGACCTCAAGCCTGTGGCTAGAGGATGGTTGGAGTTCATTCAACGCTCCATCATTCCTACTAGCAACCGATCTGAAGTTACTGTGGATCGGGCCATCATGATTAATAGCATCATGATTGGAGAGGAAGTAGAAGTTCATGAGGTCATCTCCAATGAAATCTACAAAATAGCCGACAAGCCCTCCACCATGGCAAGGCTAGCTTTTCCTCACCTTATTTGCCATCTATGTTACTCAGCTGGAGTTATCATAGAAGGAGACATCTCCATTGAAGAGGATAAGTCTATCACCAAGAAGAGGATGGAGCAAGCAAGAGAGACCCTTCACGGTTCTTAAGAGATGCATGAGGAAGCTCATCATCAAGAAATCCCTGAGATGCCTCAAGGGATGCACTTTCCTCTCCACAACTATTGGAAACAACTCAACACTTCCTTAGAAGATTTAAGCTACAATGTGGAACAACTAAGGGTGGAACATCATGAGCACTCCATCATTCTCCATGAAATAAGAGAAGATCAAAGAGCAATGAGGGAGGAGCAACAAAGGCAAAGAAGGGACATAGAAGAGCTTAAGGACATTGTTGGTCCTTCAAGAAGAAGACGCCACTAAAGGTGGATTCATTTCTTGTTCTTATTTCTTTCTGCTTTTCGGTTTTTATGTTGTGTTTGTCTATGTTTTGTGTCTTTATTTCATGATCATTAGTATGTAGTAACCATGTCTTAAAGCTATGAATAAAATCCATTAATCCTTCACCTCTCTTAAATGAAAAATGTTTTAATTCAAAAGAACAAGAAGTACATGAATTTCGAATTTATCCTTGAATTTAGTTTAATTATATTGATGTGGTGACAATACTTTTTGTTTTCTGAATGAATGATTGAACAGTGCATATGTCTTTTGATCTTGTTGTTTATGAATGTTAAAACTGTTGGCTCTTGAAAGAATGATGAACAAAGAGAAATGTTATTGATGATCTGAAAAATCATGAAATTGATTCTTGAAGCAAGAAAAAGCAGTGAAAAAGAAAGCTTCCGAAAAAAAAAGAGAAAAATGGTGAAAAAAATAGAAAGAAAAAGAAAAAGCAAGCAGAAAAAGCCAATAGCCCTTAAAACCAAAAGGCAAGGGTAAAAAGGATCCAAGGCTTTGAGCATCAATGGATAGGAGGGCCTAAGGAAATAAAATCCAGGCCTAAGCGGCTAAATCAAGCTGTCCCTAACCATGTGCTTGTGTCATGAAGGTCCAAGTGAAAAGCTTGAGACTGAATGGTTAAAGTCGTGATCCAAAGCAAAAAGAGTGTGCTTAAGAGCTCTGGACACCTCTAACTGGGGACTCTAGCAAAGCTGAGTCACAATCTGAAAAGGTTCACCCAGTCATGTGTCTGTGGCATTTATGTATCCGGTGGTAATACTGGAAAACAAAGTGCTTAGGGCCACGACCAAGACTCATAAGTAGCTGTGTTCAAGAATCAACATGCTTAACTAGGAAAGTCAATAACACTATCCGAAATTCTAAGTTCCTAGAGAAGCCAATCATTCTAAACATCAAGGGAAAAAGTGAGATGCCAAAACTGTTCAGAAGCAAAAAGCTACAAGTCCCGCTCATCTAATTATAATTAATATTCATTGATATTTTGAATTTATAGTATATTCTCTTCTTTTTATCCTAATTGATTTTCAGTTGCTTGGGGACAAGCAACAATTTAAGTTTGGTGTTGTGATGAGCGGATAATTTATACGCTTTTTGGCATTGTTTTTAGGTAGTTTTTAGTAAGTTCAAGCTACTTTTAGGGATGTTTTCATTAGTTTTTATGTTAAATTCACATTTCTGGACTTTACTATGAGTTTGTGTGTTTTTCTGTGATTTCAGGTAATTTCTGGCTGAAATTGAGGGACTTGAGCAAAACTCTGAAAAAGGCTGCCAAAAGGACTGCTGATGCTGTTGGAATCTGACCTCCCTGCACTCGAAATGGATTTTCTGGAGCTACAGAACTCCAATTGGCGCGCTCTCAACGGCGTTGGAAAGTAGACATCCAGAGATTTCCAGCAATATATAATAGTCCATACTTTATTGGAAAATTGATGACGTAACTTGGCGTTGAACGCCAAGTACATGCTGCTGTCTGGAGTTAAACGCCAGAAACACGTCATGATCCGGAGTTGAACGCCCAAAACACGTTATAACCTGGCATTCAACTCCAAGAAAAGCCTCAGCTCGTGGATAGATCAAGCTCAGCCCAAACATACACCAAGTGGGCCCCGGAAGTGGATTTATGCATCAATTACTTACTCATGTAAACCCTAGTAGCTAGTTTTAGTATAAATAAGACTTTTTACTAGTGTATTAGTCGTCTTTTGACCACGTTTCATCTTTGGTCTCAGTTTTGTTTTATTCTTCATCTTAGGAGGCCATTGAGCACGTTTTAGGGGGCTGGCCATTTGGCCATGCCTGAACCTTTCACTTATGTATTTTCAACGGTGGAGTTTCTGCACACCATAGATTAAGGGTGTGGAGCTCTGCTGTACCTCAAGTTTCAATACAATCACTATTACTTTCTATTCAATTCTCTTTTATTCTTATTCCAAGATATACGTTGCACAACACTTTGATGAATGTGATGATCCGTGACACTCATCATCATTCTCACCTATGAACGCGCGTGACTGACAACCACTTCCGTTCTACTTTAGGCCGGGCGCATATCTCTTAGATTCCCCAATAGAATCTTCATGGTATAAGCTAGATAGATGGCGGCATTCATGAGGATCCAGAAAGTATAACCTTGTCTGTGGTATTCCGAGCAGGATCCTGGGAATCCGGAAAGTTTAACCTTGTCTGTGGTATTCCGAGTAGGATTCCGGTATTGAATGACTATGACGAGCTTCAAACTCCTGAAGGCTGGGCGTGATTACAAACGCAAAAGAATCAATGGATTCTACTCCAACCTGATTGAGAACCGACAGATGATTAGTCGTGCTGTGACAGAGCATTTAGACCATTTTCACTGAGAGGATGGGATGTAGCTATCAACAAGGGTGATGCCTCCAGACGATTAGCCGTGCAGTGACAGCGCATAGGACCATTTTCCCGAGAGGATTAAAAGTAGCCATTGATGATGGTGATGCCCTACATACAGCTTGCCATGGAAAGGAGTAAGAAGGATTGGATGAGAGCAATAAGAAAGTAGAGATTCGAAAGGATTCTAGCATCTCCAAACGCCTATCTGAAATTCCCACTATTGATTTACATAAGTATTTCTATCCCTTTTTATTTTCTATTTATTCCATTAATCAAATTTAAACCAATAATCCAATTATACTTGAATCCGCCTGACTGAGATTTACAAGGTGACCATAGCTTGCTTCATACCAACAATCTCTGTGGGATCGACCCTTACTCACGTAAGGTATTACTTGGACGACCCAGTACGCTTGCTGGTTAAGATGAATGGAGTTGTGTCCACACATAATCAATAGCCATTAAATAAATCTCATGCAAATACAAAGAGGGTCACAATTTCGTCCACCAATGGACTTGCCATGGAACATATTGTCTACGATCTTACTTCTCCTTTTTCTCAGCCATGACTTTGCCTTGACTATGAAGAATCTTGACCCCCAAGTTTTGATACCCATGTCTTCCTTGGTCTTTAAGTCCCATGTTTATTCAGCTTGCTCCTCAAATTTTGCACCAATGTCCTCCACTCAACTTGAAGGTCAAGTAGCAAGCCATGATGCTCAAGGAAAGGCACTAACTATCTTTCGACTTCGTTGTTCTTTGTACCATCTTTTTTTGACTTCAGCTTGCCCATTTTTGCTTCTTGTAACTAAACTATTACTTTTATAGTGAAACCATTGGCAGTCGAAAATGCTCTTATATCGAGAAAAATCCATTTTTTGTACCAACAAATTACCCTTTAAAACTTGTTATTTTGTTCAAAATACAAGTTTTTAATATTCCTCATGTCGAGCACGTGCAACCTTTTCAAATTTTCAAAATTTGAAAGGACAGTTACGCATCATTTAAAATGACATGCACTTTTTTGGGAATACATAATGTTTCCTTAGATTTAATGAGCCGTTCTTTGAATAGAGTATTACTTTTGCAATCAAATCATCCCCAATTTTCGAAAACCTTACCTTTTGAAAACCCTAATCTGCTTTCTCTTTGAACGACACATCTTCCATAGCTTCCCAATCCATGCCTCATTCGCACTCTACACCGGCTACCACCGCCGCTTCTTCTTCTTCGACAACCATGGCTGCTGCTCTTCATTCTCGCGAAGAAGGTGATATAGTCATTCTCCCTCCTTCATTAATGGCTAAAGTGGCACAGTTCTACAATGAAGATGGACCTTTGAAAGCCCCAAACCCAAATGCAGATACCTCTGATCTCTGGCACCGCCAGGTATTTCTGTCATTTTCAATAAATGGAGTATTGCATTTTTTCTTAGGCCCTCTAGCAATCCAAGAACAGATTGAGTCTATTTCTTCTTTTTTCCATTGCCCCCAGAGGATTTACCATTGATTTTCTACAAGAATGTGAAAGTCTCATACTTTGCTGGTTGAGTCTTTTGAACTACTCCCCTTAGGGATTTGAGTCCCTCTTTTCTTGACCTGGATGTCTTGACTTGTACATGTATATAAACATATTTGGGAAGCTCTGAATATTGTGCATGACTTAGAATTAGCTACCTTCGACCTTTCTTACACTGCTCATTTACTAAGGGCTAGTCTGTACTTTTGGTGTCCTACCACTAATAACTTTCATTTTTCATATGAAATAATGGGTCCGACTCTGATGGACATTTCGACTCTGACCGGTTTACCAATCGATGGTGAATTCGTGTCAGGGTCGACCGATTATCTTGAGGATGATTTTGACATCAATTTCGACACGAACTCCATATCGAGCTTTGTTCAAAACAACATGGGTTTCGATGGAAACCCTATTTCTGACAGTAAACATGTAGCTTTCCTCTTGTTTTGGCTATACTCTTTTGTTTTTTGCTCGAAGTCCGTCCAAATTCAAAAGAGTGGGTTCAACCCAGAAATTACTTAGCGTTCGCGTCGAAATGTCTGAGATGCTCGAATTGTGGCAAATAATAAAAATTTTAAATAAATAGATGAAACTTTAAAATTGAAATAGAGAGCAAGCAAAATGCTTAAAGAATAGAAGTAAAAATAAAATGCGTAAAGCAAAGAAATGAAAAGAAAACAAATAAATGAAAAGAAACAGAAAAAAGAAGATAGAAAAGTAAACAAAAGTGGACTTCCAACACTCAAATGCACCTTGGAGATAGACTTGTCATGGAGTATGTTGTCCACGATCTTACTTCCTCCTTTTTCTCAGTCATGACCTTGACTTGACCATGAAGAATTTTGACCCCAAGTTTTGACACCTACGTCTTCCTTGGTCTTCAACTCACGTTTCTTCAGCTTGTTTCTCAAATTTCGCACCCATGTCGTCCACTCAACTTGAAGGTCGAGTAGTAAGCCTTGATGGTCAAGGAAAGGCACTATCTACCTTTTGATTTCGACGTTCTTTGTATCATCTTTTTTCGACTTCAGCTTGCCCATTTTCACTTTTTGTAGTTGAAACTATTAATTTCTATAGTCAAAACTATTGGTAGTCAAAAACACTCTTATATCGAAAAAAAATCATTTTTTATACCAATAAATTATAAATTTTTCAATTAATAAAACAAATATGTACTTTCTATAAAAAAAGAAAAAGGATAAACATAAATCATCGGCTAGATATCGCAACACCAACCTTTTAGCCTAAATCAATGTGCCAAATGGTTCTTTTCCTTATCTCTCTCAATGGACCTCCCAAATATACATAAGAAGCATGCCTAAAGCTGGATGTGTTACTAACTTTATGTATACTAGCTAGTGTATTAATAAATTATAATTATCTATTAATCATTTTTTATTTGTTTAATATATAGAATAATAATAAACATGATATTAAGTTAGATTACAATATTTATTTATTCAAAAATTGGATTTTATGAGTCATCATGTAATTCCAACAATGTCTATAATTCAAGGCCAAAACTAATAGTCGATGATCAATTTCTGTCCAGCTATTGAATATATTTCTTTTTCACTTTTAAAGTTGCTCATATTGCATGTTGTATTTTTACTTTGTCCTAAAATAACTTGTAAAACAACTGGTTCATAATCATATTGGGGAAAAAAATAAACAAAAAAAATTTCTTAAGTAAAATTGATATAAGCAGTCGTCTTTCTTTCAACGATAACCAAAGCAACAATATCCTAGTTTTCATTACAGGGAATTCAACTAAAGAACTTCTTTAAATTTTTTGTAGAGACGTGTTGTCAACTTGCACAAATAGTTTATACTGTCTGATCTGTTAGCTATAATTCGGTCCAGTTATACGTATAAATCAGAATTTGAATAAAATACGTAAACACGTGCCAAATCAACAGAACGTGTTTTTCTTTTCTAACAGACTTTTTTGTATAAAATACAAATAATACTCAGGAGCAATTACCACAAAATTAGGTTAACATCTTCAAGCGTTTCGTAAATACTAATAACCGTCTATAGCACAACAACTTTAAAAATATAAAACTCTTACTATGTAAAAGGTACACTATTCACTTTGAATTGCAATATACTCATCTCACTCTCTTTCTGACTTGAGCATTGGAGTGCTTTTGCAGGTACCTACTGCTGTCATTTTTAGAAAGCCGACATGTATCTCATCCAACCTAGGCAGAAATGAATTCAGCCTTGGAACGGACGAGCTATACCTTTCCCGAGGCTTACTATGTAGAAATATTTGATGCTCACCGTAGGGGCGAAGTAATAAACTAATCCCACCATCGTTCTCTCCTACTCTATTTTTTACCTCTTTTTTGCAGGTCACAACCTATGGCAAAGGAGCGGAGCAACCCTCCATCACTACAAAATTTTTATTTGTTTGTGAAATTTTTTTAGTGAAAGTTGTTTGAACCTCCACAATATATTTTATTTATAACAATTTTAAATAACTAACAAAAACTTCCACTATTATAATACTCTCAACTAAATTAGTTATAAAAAAACCAACCCAAACACACACTCACTAAGCCCATAGCCCCATACCAAAAATGAATCAAGAGTTCTGAGAGAAAAAAAGAGAGAGAACGAGGGAGGGTCTGAAACCCTAAAATCTCAATTCTATTCATCTCCTTTCCGCCATTGCCGACAAGTTTCCTCCGTCAATGCGTCGCTGGTGGAGTTATGAATGGAGGACGAGGTGATCGTGGAGCCTCTCAATTTGTGGAGCTCTTGTTGCCTCTCGTGTATTTCAGTGACGATTCCATTCAGATCGTTGAGCTAATATTTTAGATATTTGCTTCTGCATCGTCTTCCATGGCGGGTTCTGCTGCTGGTTCTGCTTTTGCTCTCGCGGCATGAAATACTCAAAGCACGGACTCGGTAGTGCTGGCTGAGGAGATCAGGAACGCAAGCGATCGTGAGTCTCTAGAACCTTCGATTGAAGCTGCATTTATTCCTAATTTTTTCTTGTTCTTTGCTTTCTTCCGTTCTTCAAATTTTTCAAAAGATATTAGCTGTTGTGATAATTTGATGATATATTTTTTGTCAAAGTTATACACAATCCTGCTTCTCGTGTTCTAATGTACTATTCTCTTTTGTAAAATTTTCAGGTCAAGGCAAAGGATTTGAGGTTTAGTTAAGTTGATTTAATATATTATAAAGGTAAACAAAATTAAATAGGAAATTATTATTCTCTATTGAAAATTTTGATTTCTTCATGAAGTAAAAATGATATTAGGGTTCACAGTTTAGATGATCATTAGGTGATCATTAGACTCTAAGGCAGAGGAAAAACCTGTTGCAGTCAAAAAGGAGTTGTTTACTTTGAATGCAAAGCTTAAGGAAGAAAAAGAGGACCTTGCGTTGAGTGCTACTATGGGTTGGCAAGCAGTGAGAAATGGTGGTGCAGCGAATGCAAAATGTTGGGTATTCGAAAGCATCGAGAGAGGCTTTGCATAAGGAAGAACCCTCGGAATTCAATCTGGAGGGAGATGGTTTGCTACCTTTCTACATACTCAATGCCTATGAGGAGTTTAAAGGAGCGAATAGGGGAACACTTTATTTATTTGGAAAGGTAATTTTTATTTGAATTTCTAACATATGATTTCATTTACCATTGTTTTTCTGTCACAAGGTAGCATCAACACGCTAACTGTTAAGTCACAGTGTGAAGCTGGTGTGTTTATTTGATTATTTATTTGAGTAAAGGATCCTGGGAATATTATATGTGATTTTGATCAAGTTACTGAACTTGCAGAAAATTGTTGCATTATCTGGTGCGCACACACTGAGAAGGTCCAGACCTGAACGAAGTGGCTGGGGCAAGCCTGAGACTAAATATACAGTATATTATCTTCCCTTTCTAATGGCTTTGTGAAATATATGGTTTTGTGACTATTTGATAGAAAATAGATAGTCTTGAATTATATATCTAATTGGTCCAACACAGATTGTGTTGGAACTGAAATTAAATAGATAGTAGGAGAATTGAGAATCAATATCCTAAGAATTAGTCATATGTGAAGAATCAAATCTAATAAAGATTAAGCTCAAATTCTATTAACTCTTTTCATTTCTGTTAACTTTCATGATGTGACAGAGTTAAGTTGAAGAATGTAATGGTTTGTCATTGATTCATTCCTATTCCTATCTTCATGAGCTGTGTTTCATGATGTTTAAGCTCAGAGTGCCGATGTTTCATTATGTGTACTGAAATATATGCAGATAATGATAGTGTTTGTGCTTCCAAGGAATTTGGGGATGTCATGAGGAGCGAATTATGCTAAGAATATTCTTCGCGCGGCAGTTCTTATGCAGTATATTCCCAGGTTATTCAGGTTTCTTCCATTGATAATCAGCCAATCTTCATCAGGATTCATATTTGAGTCAGCATGGACAAATTTTATCATAAATCTTCTCATTTTTAAATCCCTCTTCCAAGGCTTCTAATGGCTTTAGTTATGGGGTCTATGCCAATGCTATACCACTTACTATAGAAACTGACCTTGTCAACAAATATTTGTATGCTTTGTTTTGTGATTTTCAGGAAAGAATTTCATCATTTTCATTTCTTTTTCTTGCATTAGTTAGAAGATATGAAGACTGAGATGTGCTTATTATTGTTACCTTCATATACAAGTTACCATCATTTACATTTTTGGTTGGACTCAAAATCCCTTTCTTACCTTTCATAACTAACTAAATTAACAAGTTCTATTCTACTAATTACATATCTCCTTAATTCCTGCTATGCAATAAAATTAGAAGTCTCTTATTACTAAGCTCTTTGGATTGTAATCATATACAAAGTATAAATTGAACTAGTAGAATGTCAAAGAGTATATTTGAACTTCTGAACACTTGTCATAGAGCCTTGAACATTCGAGTGTCAATCAACACTAGCTTAGATTGTAAAGTTGGTTAATGAAAGCACATGAAATGGTTTTGATAACTCTAAACATTTATTCCTTTGTGATCAAATAAGTTCTCTCAGCAGTAGTCTAATCCCGAGTTATTTTGTGTGGGAAGTACTTTACACAATGGCAATCATAGAATTGGGACTCTTACTTTTCGCGTTTCTCATTGGAAATATACAGAACTTTCTTCAGTCTCTTGGTCGGAGGTAGTATTTATTTATTTTTGTTAAATTCTAATTTCATGCTGACCCCATAGTGGGAATAAGGTTTTGTTGTTGCTGATGTTAAATTCTTTTCTATGTTAAAGTTTAAAAATGATGTAGACTATTCAGTAGATGTAATGGTACAAAGCCTTCTTATTCTGCAAGTTTTAACTTTTAAGTTCAAAAGTTCATGATATATATTCTTCAATCTTGCTTTCAGAAAGCTTGAAATGCAACTTAGAGGCCGTGATCGTCACTTGCCAGAAGATCTAAAAAAGTGTGGCATTTTCTATTAATTAGGGTCCAGTTGTGTAATATTTTAATATATAAATACAAATTTTTCTTGTGCTAGGCTTCAAATTTTCTTGGATATACTGCATACAAATTTTCTATCAATGCATAGTCGTAAGGATAGTGCCAGAAGAGGTAGAATATGATATACTACAATAATGTTATTACCATTGGATAAGCACAGAGGCTTAAACTGTACACAAGGAATGACATACAAAGTGCAAGATGAGTTCACTTTGTATTCTTTCATCACCCATATATATGTTTTACGTTTAACATGGTACATACAAATTTTCTATCAATTAAGGTCCAGTTAGGCTTCAAATTATTCTTGTGTTAAATTTTGTTCAAATATGTAATATTTTAATTTTTATCTAAATTTTTAATGTGTCTTATTTAAAGATTTTTTTTAAATGATAATTGATTAGTAGTATAATAATGTAATTCCAGTATCTAGATTAATTATTTAGGAATAATATTGACATATTTATGGAGGTTGAAACCCCACATGAATGTGTCTTTTTTTTTAATTAGAAATTCCTTTTATGGGGGTTCTAAACTGCCACAATAATTAACCAAGACTTACACAAAACACTAGCACAGAATCCCCACAAAGGGATAGAAAATCGCCACTGAATGCAATTGTGGGAGTTGTGAAAAACCGCCATTAAGGAGCTTGTGGCACCTCAAATTTTGGGGAGTTTTAAAACTGCCACGATCCTTTTTGTGGGGCTTTGAAACCACCACAAACAGGAAAAAAACCGCCACAAATGAGTAAAATCCTTGTAGTGCACCTCCCCCATTCAGGCTGAGCTAATAGCCATCAACGAGTCTCTACGAGCAGAGAACCAACAAATGGGCGACCTATTGAATCAGAGACAAAACAGCTAAAGCAAGGAGAAAGAACACAAAAATCTTGAAAACAAAGACGATGAAGAAGAGCATACGTCGGAGGCCAAACCCATGATGAGATCACTCTGAAATCAACAGTGAAGAAAACTAATCCATTTTCAAAAGACATCATGAGCTTTCAGATGTTCAAAAACTTCACCCTGCCAACAATACTGAAACCTTATGAAGGAATCGGCGATCCTAACATGCATGTTACTGAGTTCCATACCATGATGTTCGTGAATAGTGCATCCAATTCGATACTCTGTCGTACACTCCCTACCTTTTTAGATGGTGTTGCCTTGATCTGGTTTTTTGACTTACCTACAGGTTCTATATCAAGTTTTGACGAGTTGACCGACTTCTTTGTCAATAACTTTGCCGTCTCGAAGATTTACGTACACGACTTAGACTACCTTAGCACCATAAAATAAGAACAACACAAGAGCCTTAAAGATTACATGACAAGGTTCGCAAAGGCAACCATGGAGATACCTAACCTCAACCCAAAGGTCCACTTGCACGTACCAAAAAGCAAACTCCACCATGGGAACTTCCAAGAAACCATAGTAGTTACAAAACCAAAGACATTGGCTGAATTCAGAGAAAAAGCAACAAGCCAAATTGAAATAGAAGAGCTCCAACAAATTCGAAAAGAAGAAAGGCTCAACCCTAACTGAGAGGAAGACAAACGGAACAAATACCCAAACAATAAGATGGACCAAAAACCTTTTAAACTCACACCAAAATTTGACACATATACCCCTTTCAACACCAAAAGGGAGGACATCATTAAAGACATTCTACATTGTAAACTGATCAAATCACCAAACAATCAAGATCAACAATATGTGGACAAATCCAAATATTGTACTTTTTATAAAAAAATATGGACACACTAACCTCTTTTACTCATCTTCAAAAAATTTTTCGAAACTCCAATAGACATCCAAGTGTGAAGCATAGATTGTAACTTCAAAATTTTACAACACGATTACAAAACCAAACCCACCCACTTATCAAATCAACTAGCCAAGAGAAAACCTTCCATATCCCAATTAATCAGAATTGTTAATCATGACAATCAAACATGCAACTGGTTATCACAACCTTTGTAACTGTATAGGTTTATCCAAGAGCATTTATTACATATGTCCCATCAGTTATTTCACTTATTCTTATTGTCAATTCAAGTTTTCAAATTTTATTTTATTTCATAGACAAACTTTATATATTTCCATAAATTTTTTAGCTTGGGAGATACTACTCACTATACAAACCAAATTATAGATAGAAAATAATGCTCTCACTTTCCATCCTAATTTATTTATTCGTTTATCTGTTCAATATTCCAACATAACTTTTTTCTTTGTTTTTACATTTTTTATCCAACAAGTTGAGCTTGGGGGCTACTACTATTCCAATTCTTATTTATAGGTCAAAATTTCAATCTATCTAATTGAAAAATATCACAGGTCAAGCTTGGAGGATGTGATCTGTTAGTTATAACCCAACCCAGTTATACCTATAAATCAGAATCTGAATAAAATAGATACACACGTGCCAAATCAAAAGAACGTGCTTTTCTTTCCTAGCTAATGGACCTTTTTGTATAAAGTCAAATATGACTCAGGAGCAATTATTATAAAATCAGGCTAACATCATCAACGGTTCTACAAATACTTATAACCACCCATAACACAACAACTTTATAAATACAAAACTCTTACTACGTAAAAGGTACGCTATTTACTCTGAATTGTAATATACTCATCTCATTTTCTTTCTGACTTGAGCGTTGGAGTGCCTTTGTAGGTATCCACCGTCGTTGTTGTTAGGAAATGACGTATATCACATCCAACCCAAGCGGAAGAGAATTCAACCTTAGACCGAATGAGCTATACCTCTCTCAAAACTTACTGTGTAGGAACACTATCTAAATAATTTAATGTAAGAATAAAAACTTTAAACTCAGTACATTATTTTGACATCTTATACCACTTCAAATCCACGAAAGATTAATATAGCATCTATCTCAGCTACATATCCTAACATCTTATTACATTTCTATATATCATGCTGGCAAACTTTCATAAGAAGCTTTTCAGCAACAAAATTTTGTAATTTACTTTTACTTTACCAACCACACTTTACGATGATTTATAGTTCGATCTAGATTAAACTTCAGCAGTTTTCATATCTGGGTTAAATTTAACTAATGATTTTATAGAATTGAACTTCCCCATACTATATGTATTCGGCTTAGAATATTATAAGCTCAAACTTATAAATTCTATAATTTAATTTTTTTAAAATATTATAATTCACCAATTTTTTTAAAATTGAATTTTATTCTAATAGTAATAAATTCATCATTTTGAAGAATAGAAACACCTACAGACAACGAAAATATAGGAAACAAATTTAATCATCCTATATGTTGTAAGCTACTAACTTGTTTCAAATGTAACACAAATTCTATATGGCGTATTTATTCAAATTTCATGGTAATTAAAACTTTGTTACTAACTAAATAGTCACTTGCATATAACCCTAAAACATAATACACCAATATCAAAAATTTCAAAAGATCCACCTATCCACAAGTAACCTTATATTAAAGAGTTGCAAATAAATAAAACATGTAGGTACTACTTTAACAAGTTGAACTTGTTATAAGCAAGCAATATAATTAACAAATATTTCTTGTTAATAAACCATTGTTCTAATAAAAATTTAAGTCTATGTACCCGAGATTGCATACTTAGGAAATTCCAATAAATGCATAGTTTCAAGATCTAGAACATGTATAAAAGATATCAAACTAAAGAAACATTGAATTGCCACTGGATTTAACTTGTACCTCTGTAGTGCATGCTGATACATGAGCATCTTTAGTTATTATTTTTTTTAATAAAGTTAGTGATTTTCTTGTTTTTGTTAAGATTCTCAAGCTTTTAATTAATGTTTCTTGGAGTTGCTTTGAGCTTTGCTATGTATAGAAAAGTGTTGAAAATAAGCAAGAACAAAGATGAAAAGAAGCAAGCAAGAGAAGGAAGGAGAAGAAAAGGCAGAAGAAGGAGAGTCAAACAGAGAGCTCTCTGGACCAAACTGAAAGCTCCCTAGAGAAGAAATCCCCAAAGAAAGCCATGCGTACAATGTAGGAGCCCATGCTTGCACTTGAAGCTCAAACAGAGGCCAATTGTGCCAAATCAAACAATGCGTGCAATGTGGGAGCCCATGCGTTGCACTTGAAGCACAAGCCAAAAGTCCTTTTGACCTCTTCATACTCCAATAAGCATAACTTGAGTTAGAGAGGTCCAAATGATGCAGTTTTAGTGGCATTAAAAAGCTAACATCTAGAGCTTTCCAACAATATGTAATAGTCTATAGTGGATATGCGTCTAAGGCAGCCATACTCAAGCCACGCAAAACACTCCAGGGCTGTATGAATTCATACACGTAACGTGTGGAGCTTCACGTGCAATGCAGGAATTAAACCCCTTTTGACCTCTTCGCAACCCAACGAGCATAAGTTGGGCTAGAAAAGTTCAAATGAAGCGGTTTTAGTGGCTTTAGAAAGCTAACATCTAGAGCTTTCCAACGATATATAATAATCTATAGTAGACATGCATCTAAGGCAGCCACACTCAAGCCACAAAAAGCACTCCAGGGCTGCCATGAATTCATGCATGTAACACATGGAACTTCACGTGTAACGCAAGAATTAAATCCATTTTAACCTCTTCACATTCCAACGCGTATAACTTGAGCTAGAGAAATCCAAATGAAGCAGTTTTAGTGGTGTTAGAAATATGACATCCAGAGCTTTCTAACGATATATAATAGTCTATAGTGAATGATCCGACCGTTACAAATCTAACATCATAAATCGGCATTGTCATTCATAACTCGGCATTATTCACGTTATTAGTCAGAAAGCTACCGTTATAGTTCAGCATTACAGTCATTAATCGGCAATAAACGCCATTAATTGGCAACTTACGTTACAACTCAGCTTAACGGACTGCTTCCCAAAAGTGAAACGTCCAACCTAACATTTCACCCTTATCATTGCTCTTCAATATAGGCAATAAAGCAGAAGCATAACCGACTTGCACATTTCACCCATAAAAGGTATGATCTTCCATCCTAAAAGGACACACTGAATTCTCAATACTGACTTAAGATTCGGAGTGCCTTTGCAGGTACACTCCCCCCTGTTTCTTGCTTAAAGTTCTACGCGATTGGACATCCTCTTGGAGTAAAGCTCGGATTACTACAAAGCTCGAAGGTCGACACCGAAGATAACAACTCGGCATCGATTCCCAGAGACCGAGCTCTCCCTCCAAGTATCCATACAAGAACAATTGGCACCCACTGTGGGGCCGAGAATATAATCCCTTCCATATATCATCGGTCTCAAGGTTCTCGCTCGAAGTCATGGCTGAACAACTTCCACCCACGCCATCCGAACTCTTTCAGATGGTGATCAAGCTACAGCAAGCCAACCAGCACATGGCCGAAAAGAACTAAGGAATGGCAAGTCAAATTGCTAACTTAAATAACACCCGAATCGAAAACAACAATGATCGACAATAACTGATAGAAGAGGCCGAGCATCAGTTAAGGCCGACACACGTCTCTCAAACTGCTCGACACGAAGAGGAGCAACCCGAGCACAATGACAAAGCTCGGCCAGAAGACAAGGACGATAACAAGAAAACTTCAAACCAAAACTCGGCAACACAGCATGGCCGAGATAAAGACCGACCGAATACCAGTCACCCCGACCAACCCATACGCATTATTAACTGTATCTCCGGAAATTTTGCAGGTGGAGAAGCCACAAGCTCGGCAAGACAGAGATCCTATAGAGCTATGCTCACCATAGAAGCCAACCAAACTCAACAACAGACACTACCACAATCCCCATAGATAACATTCCAGACAGCTGATCATAAGAACAGTATAGCAAACCTAGATGATCCGGTTGTAATATCCCTACAGCTCGGAGATCTCCTAATAAAAAAGGTATTGTTGGACCCAGGGAGCAGTGCCGACATTCTCTTTTACTCAACATTCCAGAAAATAAAACTGAGCAGTAACATCCTCCAACCTTCCACCGGTGACCTGGTAGGGTTCTCAGGTGAGAGAATCCCAGTTATGGGCTCTGTGTGGTTACAAACCACACTTGGTGAGTTTTCTTCGTCAAAAACTTCAGATATTCAATACTTGGTGGTTGACTGTTTAGGTCCTTACAATTTAATACTTGGCCGACCTTTTTCAAATAAGTTTGGTGCTATAGTCTCTACAATTCATCTTTGTGTTAAGTTCCCTTTGCAGGATAACACAATTGCAACCATTCATAGTGATGCCCGAGAAGCCAGGGAATGTTACAACAACAGTCTCAAAAGACCTAATTGAAACATAAAAGTCCATGTTCACAACATCGGCAACATGAACGACCTACCAATCCTGGCTGACCTTGATCCCAGAGCGGGAACCCTTGAACGACCAACTCCAATAGAAGACCTGCATAAAGACTATTTCACAGAAAGCACGAACAAATTCACATACATCGGCTCAATATTATCCTCAGAAGAAAAATCGTCATTCTGAACATTCTTACAGCAAAATGCCGACCTATTTGCCTGGACCCTAGCTGATATGCCAGGCATCAATTCATCCATCATATCACACAAGTTGACGTTAGATCCATCTGTCTGGCCAATAGCACAGAAAAAGAGAAATCTCGGCCATGACCAAAATAAGCCTCCCTAGAAGAAACCAAGAAGCTCATCAACGCGGGCTTCATCTGAGAGATCAGATTCACAAAATGGCTGGCGAATGTAGTCATGGTTAAAAAACATAACGGTAAATGGCGCATGTGTGTTGATTTTACCGATCTCAACAAAGCATGCCGCAAAGATTCCTACCCTTTGCCTTCTATTGATTGCTTAATTGATAATGCATATGGTTTTGAAAAAATCAACTTTATGGATGCATATTCTGGTTATAACCAGATCCAAATGCATCCATCTGATCAAAATAAGATAGCCTTTATTACTGAATATGGAAACTATTGTTATAAAGTCATGCCATTTGGCCTTAAGAATGCAGGTGCGACATATCAATGTTTAATGGACAAAGTCTTCACCAAACAAATCGGCAAGAACATTGAGGTCTACATTGACGATATGGTCGCCAAGATAAAGATCGGCAACAATCACCTTCATGACCTCGCAGAAATCTTCGAACAACTAAGAAAGTACAACAGGTGGTTAAACCCCGAGAAGTGCGCATTTGGGGTCTAGAGTGGCAAAATCCTCGGCTTCTTGCTCAGTAGCCGAGGTATCGAGGCAAATCCAGAAAAATGCCGAGCTGTTTTAGACATGACAAACCTACAAACCATCAAAGCAGGGAGACTTGCTTCCCTCTCTAGATTTTTTCCTCGCCTTACTTCTAAATCTCTATGTTTTTTCCAAACTTTAAAAAAGAAAAAAGCTTTTCAATGGACCGATGACTGCAAACAAGCATTCAAAATTACTAAAGAAAGTCTTTCAAAATCGCCAATCTTACAAACCCCCCTTTAGGGGGAACCATTATTCATATATTTATCTGTCACTAACTGGGCTATAAGCTCCTCTCTTATTGCAGAAAGGGAAAAGAAGCAGTTCCTGATCTATTTTACCAGCAAAACATTGCAGAATGCCGAGCTTCAATATCCGAGCATTGAGAAGCTGGCCCTAGCCTTTGTCTTCTCGACCAGAAGACTTCGACCATATTTTCAGAGGTATGGAATCCATGTTTGGACAGATCATCCCTTGCGACAAGTCCTTCAGAAACATGAGCTTGCTGGCCGCCTAGTAAAATGGTCGGTGGAGCTATCAGAATTTGATATCAAGTACGACGGCCGAACATCTATCAAGTCCCAATTCTTGGCCGACTTCATTGCTGAGTTCTCAATTCCAAACACAACCGAAGATTACATCGAATGGTCCTTATACGTCGATGGGTCCTCTAACCCACAAGGATGTGGAGCAGGTATCATACTTGATGATAGCCACGGCAACATCATCGAACACTCCCTCAATTTTTCATTTAAAGCAAGCAACAATCAAAGTGAGTATGAAGCCCTAATTGCCGGCCTTAAACTCGCTGCCGACCTAAACATTACCGAACTTAAGGTATACTGCGACTCCTTACTCATTGCTCAGCAGGTAAACAACTTATATCAAGTAAAGGACCATTTGCTTTCAAAATACCTTGACATCGTACAAAAATTACTTTCAAATTTTTCAAAATACGAAATATAGCATATACCCAGGGAGAGTAATGGTCGAGCTGACATTCTGTCTAAACTCGCCAGTATTTAACCAAATGGGTTATCCCTTTATCAGTCAACATTGCTTAAGCCAAGCATCGAACTCACAGAAATCTTAAGTGTAACACAGGAAGAAGATTAGAGATCTTCATATATAGATTATCTTCGGACACAGATCTTGCCAGGCGGCGTCAAAAATGTTCGACACTTTTGCCGACAAGCCTTCTTTTTTACAATTTATAACAATTGCCTATATAGACGAGGATTCCCTCGTCCATTATTAAAATGTCTTTGCAGAACAGAAGCCGAACTTACACTCGCCGAAGCACATGAATGGATCTGTGGTACACACCTCGGAGCCCGAAGTCTGTCTTCAAAAATCCTTAGAGCTGGATTATACTGGCCCACAATACGACAGGATTGCCAATTAAAAGTAAAAAGCTGTAATAACTGCCAGAAACACAGTTCGATCACACATCTCCCGGCCAAACTCTTACATAGTTCTGAGGTAAGTTAGCCCTTTAATCAATGGGAGCTCGACAACCTCGGTCCCTCCCCTCTAGCGGCAGGGCAGGTAAAACTTTTTTAATCTTAGAAACTCATTACTTTTCCAAATGGATAAAGACACAATCTCTAACAAAGATCACATCGCAACAAATGGTTTCCTCTGTATGGAAAATATTATCAGCAGATTCGGCATACCTCGGCATATTATCACTGATAATGGTCGCCAGTTTGCAGATCACAAATTCACCTCCTTCTTGCAGGATTTAAAGATCAGACAATATTTTTCATCAGTAGAACACCCGCAGACCAATGGCTTGGCCGAGGCTACAAACAAGGTTATCTTACATACGTTGAGAAAGAAACTTGACGATGCCAAATGTCTCTAAGCTGAATTAATACCCGAAGTCATATGAGGATACAACACCACTATCCACTCAACAACAAAGGAAATGCCTTTTCGGTTGGTATATAGGTCGGATCCAATGATACTCGTGGAGATCACCCAGTCCTCCCTGCGAACTCAATTGGCCGCCTATAGTACGGCAGATACAGGTCGGTAAAACGGCATGGACACCATTGAGGAAATCCGGTCCTCAACAGCAATTACACACCGAGCTATGAAACAGTATATAGCTCGGCAGTACAACAAGAAGCTCCACCCAAGGTCCTTTAATGTAACTGACTTTGTGATGAAATGAACCGAACAAGCCAGATAACCACCTAACCATGGCAAACTAGCAGCTAACTCGGAAGGCCCTTTCCGAGTTATCAAAGTCGTCGGGAACGGAGCCTACCGATTACAAACCATAAATGGTAACTCTATGCCTAACACTTAGAATGTTTAACGAGGATTTCCTACCTACACCTTTATAATCAAAGGTCCATCCATACTTCTAAAATCTTACACTTTATACTTTACTATATCTTCTATTGAGCATTTTAATCTCCTTTCAAAATAAACATATCATTCTGCTGACTTTTGTTCAGAGTCGAGCTCATCAAACTCCGCCGATCAAATTACAAATTGCCGATCTTTATCCAGAATCAAACAACCTGGGTAAACAGATAGCCAATCTATAACCAAACAGATCAGATAAACCGATTGCCGATCTTTGTCCATAATCAAATTCGTCTTTACCAAATTACCGATATTTCAATTAAATTGGTCTTCACCCATTACCGATCTATCAATCAAATTGATCTTCACCAAATTACTGATCTTTCAATTAAATTGGTCTTCACTAATTACCGATCTATCAGTCAAATTGGTCTTTACCAAATTATCGATCTTTTAATTAAATTGGTCTTCACCAATTACCGATCTATCAGTCAAATTGGTCTTCACCAAATTATCGATCTATCAATCAAATTGGTCTTCACCAATTACCGATATTTTAATTAAATTAGTCTTCACTAATTAACAATCTATCAGTCAAATTGGTCTTCACCAATTACCGATCTTTTAATTAAATTGGTCTTCACCAATTATCGATCTATCAGTCAAATTGATCTTCACCAATTACCGATCTATCAGTCAAATTGGTCTTTACCAAATTATTGATCTATCAGTCAGATTGGTCTTCACCAATTACCTATCTATCAATTAAATTGATCTTTACCAATTACTGATCTATCAATCAAATTGGTCTTCACCAAATTACCGATCTATTAGTTAAATCGGTCTGCACCGACCATATAACAAATCACCGAACTTTATCAGATATCCCTATCTCTTCAATTATATCTTTATTAGATATACATATCAGACACCTAATGACTACGGTCATACCAGACATACATCAAACGTACAAATTTCACCAGATAACTAAAAATCTACCCAATATTTTCATCTTCTTCTTCAGCATCACCATCATACCACTATTCAGCATAAATAACTGTCTAATAAAGCAACTTGAACTGGGGGCTCCAAGGCAATATTAGTCACCGAGTTATGAACTCACTTAGAGGCTGACTTATGATTCATTACAAGCTCAACCTGCTTCAATAAACATATTCCCAGGCTAAGCTTGGGGGCTATGATCCGGCCGTTACAAATCCAACATCATAAATCGGCATTATCATTCATAACTCGGCATTATTCACGTTATTATTCAGAAAGCTGCCGTTATAGTTCAGCATTACAGTCATTAATCGGCAATAAACGCCATTAATTGGCAACTTATGTTACAACTCAGCTTAACGGACTGCTTCCCAAAAGTGAAACGTCCAACCTAACATTTCACCCTTATCATTGCTCTTTAATACAGGCAATAAAGCAGAAGCATAACCGACTTGCACATTTCACCCATAAAAGGTATGATCTTCCATCCTAAAAGGACACATTGAATTCTCAATACTGACTTAAGCTTTGGAGTGCCTTTGCAGGTACACTCCCCCTGTTTCTTGCTTAAAGCTCTACGCGATTGGACATCCTCTTGGAGTAAAGCTCGGATCACCACAAAGCTCGAAGGTCGGCACCGAAGATAACAACTCGGCGTTGATTCCCGGAGACCGAGCTCTCCCTCCAGGTATCCATACAAGAACAGTGAACATGCATCTAAGACAGCCACACTCAAGCCACAAAATGTACTCCATGGCTGCGAAGAACCATGCGTTGCACGTGGGATTTGGTGCGTGCAACGTGAAGAAGCAAACAGAGGCCAATTGTGCCTTATTTATTCATGCGTGCAACGAGGAGGATAGTGCGTTGCACTTTGGGATCAAAATAGAGGCTAATTGCTCCAAGAAAGGGTCACTCCCAGGACCTTCAACTCTTCATTAATTCTTCATTAATCCTTCAATTCTTCAAGCACTTAATTGGATATCCAAGATTAAGTTTTAAACCCATGATTTCAACTAAGCAAGACACCAAGTTTTGAATTTCAAATACAAGGATGATAAATAATTAATTAAGAGTTGTTAGAAATGATTTGATTTGATTTGATTTGATTTTGTTTTGATTTAATTTGAGTTTGATTTCTAGGTTTAGTTTTAGGTTTTAATAAGTCCGAGGGCTTTGTCCCCAAAACACACAATACACCACACTTTATAGTTTTGTTTTCATTCCACCATGAGTAACTAATCTTCTTTGTTAATGTTAGGAGCTCTGTTTATCTTTTTATGGATTATTAATTTAAGTGTTTTATTTTAATTGAGGTTTATGCTTGATCTATTTCATGATCAAATTTTTGTTTTTCATCCCTAAAGATTTAGAATTGTTGGAAAATATTCTAACTCCATTTTGAATTCTAAATATTGTTTTGGAAAAGATAATATTTGAATTAGTTTGAAAACTCTTTCTTACTACTTTTTTATTTAACTAGAAATAGTGTTTCAAAGAGTATGCCACACGTATTGATTTTTAATTGCTCTAGTTTAAATAAGTGACATAAAATTCGGATTAGAAAACTTTTGAAAATCGTTCTTTCTTGTAAGTTCAATTGTTTAGGACTATTTTGGATAAGTGACATAAAATTCAACCTAAGGACTATTCTTAAATCTTATTTGAAATTAAATCAGAATTGTACTTCACCTCTTTTCTTAAGTAATTGACTAAGAAATTAGCAATTAATTAGGTTAAAGAGAAATTGATTTGTCAAAGAATTGAGATTTGATTATTTATGATTTATTGTGATTTATCTTTGCAAGCCTCAAATAAATGAACATAGGGATTATTTTCTTAAAGAGTGAATATCTCTAAAACCTTAATAGCCTCATTATTATTGTTTTCACAACTCGCTGTTTGTTACTTTTATTGCCTTTGTTTTACACGTTTGCTTTTAATTCCTCACTCTCTCGTTTATTTGATTTGTCTAATTAGACTAATCAATTAATCATTACTATTTAGTCATTTAATTCTCGTGAGAACGATAACTCACTCATCATAATTTACTTGATACGATTTGATGTACTTGTCGAATTGTGTTTTTGCAAAATTTCACATCACATGCCTTGTCCCCTTTGTAATTTCCTTCCACAATTTTATAATAAGTGGCTCCAATTTATTATCACTACTATTTTCTTTTCATTCTAAGTTGAGTGTCTCCTTCATTCTTATTTAACTTATCTTCTTCCTAATTAATAGATGATTGTTCGAATTTAACATACAATTTTATATTTGACACCTAAGCTTAATTCTATTGATAGATCAAGAATATTTGTTGTATATTGACTTCATCAGTTGCATTCAATCTTTGAAATGACTTTGATGCGTTGATAATGTCACTTTGTAACTCTTAAAAGAAATAATGTGAAGAATAACTAATTAAATAAGTTATATTATCATACACAAATCTCCCACCTCCATGTATAGTATAATCTTACTATCATAAAATATTCGTTAACACACATTAGCTTTCATTTCTTCTTCTTATACCTTAATAATCCATTATTCCTTTCTTGAGTTTTCTATGCCTTCTCTCATCCTAAGTTTAAGTAACTCAACTGATATTGCTTAAAACTTAGAAAATTTGAAAAAGAACAACTTATACAAAGGTGAAGATCAACAAAAGTTATATATATAGAATCATATAATTTTCTATGTATTTTTTCTTTTGCTACCTTACAGTTTTAAAAAGATATTATTGAATTTGTCTACTCCATCTGAAAAGTATGCTTCTCATACCTCGCGAGAAGCTAAAGTGAGTGCTCACTTTAGTCTAAAAATTTTTTTTGCGAGATGTGTTTCATTCAATTTTTGATATTGTTCGATAAGATATCGAATTGAGTTTGTATTCCGATGTCAGTTCAGGGAGCAGATACGACTCTTTTGAAAAAGAGTGAGCTCAATCCAAAAATTACTTAACAATAGTGTTGAAGTGACTTGTGTCAAAATTTCTAGTGATAAATTTATTTTAATCAAGGTAAAATAAATAAAGAAGCAGAGAAAGATTTAAAATTAATGAAGCATAAAATTGAATCGTAAAGGAAAGAGAATAACGACAAAATATAAAGAAATGAAAGATAATGAATCAAACAAACAAAAGAAAACAAGTTAAAAGTCGACTTCTAATACTCACATGCACTTGCACTTCATATTCTTTTGTTGCGTTACGGAGACTGAAAATTTTATGAATTTATGTGATGATCTACTGTTCTTAATTGAGGTCCCAAGACTCTTCTGCGTTTCTACTATTTGTAATCTATGAAGATGGCCTTGTCATGCAGCATGTTGTCCACGATCTTACTTCTCATTTTTTCTCAGCCATGACCTTACCTAAGTCATGAAGAATTTTGACCCCAAATTTGATATGCACGTCTTCCTTAGTCTTCAAATACTACGTTTTTTTCAACTTTCTCCTCAAATCTCGCACTTATGTCTTCCACTTAATTTGAAGGTAGAACAGCAAACTTTGATACTTAGAAAAAGGTACTAACTAATTTTCGACTTCGACGTTCTTTATACAATCTTTCTTTGATTTTAACTTATCCGTTTCTGCTTTTGTAGTCAAAATAATTGGCAGTTGAGATGTCTTCTTGTCGAAAAAACTCATTTTTGTACCAACAATATGAAAACTAAAAAAAATAAATAAAAATAAAAATTTTATTAAGAATGCAAATTAAATATAAAAAATAACTTTATGCAAACTGTGAGATGAGTTTATAAAAAAGAAACTTAATGAATTACGAGAAGCTAAGAAGTCCGTAATCATTAATTTTAGCCATACTCCATTTTGGAGCATTTCACCAAATTGTACATTCATATTTAAAATTTTCAGCCCTGTTTTAACGGTTTTTTTCCGAAGTAGTTTATAAAAAAATATTGCGCTCGGTAATTAATGGATGGAACTGGTTGGGTCGTGTCTGTTTTCGTCCTCAACTGTTCACTTAATAACTTTTTTTTTCTACATTGGACCCTATAAGTCTATAACCCTGTTGATCCACCAATGAAGACAATGGTAGAGACGAGGCTTGTTGAGCCATGACAAAATAAGAACGGACTTGTTGAGCCATGATGTGTAATAGTTGTCAAACATTGTAGCCTCAAAAGACCAAAAACTAAAGAAAATTTAGCCTTATGAGATTTCATTTGGGTTCACCAAAATCATTAGAGGGGCTCCCACGGCCAATCAAAACATAATTTTGATCCAAAGTATAAAAAAAAGGAAAGGAAAATTACGATATGTCGGAAAATCTAGCATAAAAAAACTAACTTATTTTAGTTATTGTTTCGAAGTGTTACCTAAGTTAAAGTGGGTTTTGGACCTACACGTTAAGATTCTAACAACTTATTTGTTGAGACGGTGGTTTATCTAACATTTTTGTCTAGAGGTAAAGAAAGATATTTGTAAAGTACTTCAATGACTAAATCAACAAAAATTCTATCAAGTTTTGAGTAGGATTGAATTAGAAAAAATACTTGAATGTTAAAATATTTATTTATTATAATTATATATTAATAATTTTACAATTAAAATGTGTTACATGACATTTTTTTATTACAATTGAAATCAAATTTTTTCTTCTAAAATTAAAGAATTTTTCCGAAATTCCCTCTCACTTTCTCTATCTCTTTCATAATTTCATTCCTTCACCCACTCAATCTTTTTTATATATCATTATTAATATCCAACTCGTTGCTGCCTTGCTGTCACCGAAGCTCCGCCTTCGCTATTGCCAAGTCATCGTTGTTGTTGCCGTCGAAGCCATCGCAGAGAGAGAATGTCCGATGGTAAGAGACACGAGGAGGAAGAAAGAGTTCATGCTACCGTGCGCCATCACCGTTGCTGGAGGGCCGCCGTCATGCCAATTGCCACCGGCTGCATTGTGTCGCGCCTTGCCTCCCATCGTCGTCATTCTAATGTCGTCGTCAGGTCTGTCTTTTTCGTTGTGACACGCCAAGAGGGGCACATCTCATGCAAAGAGAGAGAGACACACACACACGATGGAGCTTGCCCTAAGCTACTGTCGTGGTGGTTGTTGTGCCTCTAGTCTCCGAAGTCAGCCGCTGGAGCCTCTTCCAGCTTGCCCCGAGCTGCTGCTCGCCATCGGACATCTCTGCCGCTCTGTTGTCTTATTCTTCTTTAGCCACAGTAAGTCATTCTTGTCTTGAAAACCCTCGTCGCTAGTGTATATGTGTTCTGTTATGGGTTTGGTGAAGATTTTGAGGTTTTGGTAACGTAGGATTGAGTTCTGGTTTTTGCATGCTGAGTTTAATAGTTGTTGCATGTGACATCAAGGTACTGGCGTTGTCACCGGAACTGCCTCTGCTCCGTTCTCTCACTTATTCATAAGTACGGTAAGTTGTTTCTTGTTCTGAACCTCTTTAATTGCTGTTTCATTATATGTTGCTGAGATTTTTGCGACGTTATTGTCATAGGATTGAGTTCCGGTTATTACATGTCGTGATTTAAGTTGTTGCTGTTGTTGTGAAAGTAGATTGGAGTTGTGGTTGCGGCTGCCGCTGTTGCGGGCCAGGAGAAAAATGAGTTTTGACATGTTTTATAGCTTTCAAGTTTCGACTATTCAAGGTAGGGGCTTATTCTTAAACTCAATTTACTTTCAAAAATTGTTACAAGTCGACATTAATACAAAAGATGTATTTTTGTGATTTTGTAAGTCTTATGAATTGAACTAAGTTGCCTTGAATGAATGTAATTGCTTGCTTGGTTGGTTTACTGATCTATTGAAGATGTTTACTTGGTAGTTGCTGAAATGGTTGTCTGATAATACTATATTGAATGTGAAATTGAAACGTGATGAGTAATTGATGAATGGAGTTGGGTTTTGTGCTTAGTTTGAAGTTGTTATGATGATGGTTGGATTGTGGTTGCTTTTAATTATTGAGTTGGCGTTATGGTAGTTAATAAAAGTTTGATTTGAAAATTTGATTCATATGTTTTATTGAGAAATGATTTGGTTTTGAATTCATTGGAAAAGATTGAGAAATGATTTGATTTTGAAAATGATTTGATATAAAAAATGATTTGATATTTGAAAATGGTTAGACATTTAGAAATGGTTGAGAAGGGTTTGAGAAATGGTTTGGATTGGACCTTTGAAGGGTGGTGAAAGTCCAAATTTTAAAGGAAATGCTGCCAAAATTTTTATGAGAAGTTGAAAGTTTTATTTTGGTTAATTTGATTAGAGAACTATTTTGTTTGATTTTGATTTTATTAAAGAAAAGAGTATGTTTTGAGGCATTTTAGCAAATTTTTAAAGTATTATTAAAGAATAAATGGTTATGTTGTTTTAGTTAAGATTTTGAATAAATAGGATTATTTTTTAGTCTTTTGAAAGAGGTTTAAATTTGAAATGGGTTTGAAGTTAGTTTAGGGGTTGTGGTTAACGTGAAAATGATTTTTAATGAATTGTTTTAATTTAAAGAATGATGTTTTGAGAATTTTAATAAAAACAAAGTGATATAATGTGTATATGAGAACAAAGGAGTTTTCGACTTTTTGAAGAAAAGTTTTGAGATGTTTTAAAGAAGTTGAAGTATTTGAATTTGATTTAACAAAATGAAATAATTTTCAGGTACTTTGAAAATGTTTTCAACTTAAAAATGAAATTAAAAATCGGTTTAAGGGTTATCCTTATGATAATGGGAACATGATGAATTATGGTTATAATGAGGTTTGATTGTGATTGTGAATGGAATGATTATTGATTGCCTATAAGGATGGTTGCATAGTCCTGCTTGCTCGGTGCTTTTGGATTCGTGGGGATGGTGGTTTTATCCTACTCACTGAGGCCGGTGGTTATATCCCACTCACCGCTTGAGTTTGATTATGACTGAAAAAATGCATAGGGCACTCAATCCTGCGAGGTGCACAAGGAATTCAATCGTGCAATGTGTACAAGACACTCTTCCTACAAGATGTACAGGGTATTCTCCCTATGAGGTGCACATGGCACTCTCCCTGCGATGTATTGGGTTTTGGCAATTTAACCGACACGTGAGTTCATGGCCAGTAGGGGATGCCTATTCAACCGTTGGAATTGTCCAAGGGAATTGCACCTTTTTCCTAGAATCAAAGAAAACAGCAAAATTTCATTAATAGAAATGTATAGAATAGGAAAACACACTTGGTATATGTTTCAAGGGTTACCTGAAACTAGAGGTCGATCTCGGATGAAATCTTCTATGCTGGTCGGGGCTACGGGGTCCGATCTGATGATAGTGGTTGGAGTCGCTGTATCCGACTCGTTGGACTTGATGATGATGTTGATCCTTCGTCCCCGGAGGGTAGGGGGTACCTGCAAGGGACTCCGATGCTTAAGTTAGAAAGGGTATTAAGCAGGTATTGAGTAGAATCAGAGTATGAGTTATACTTGGATACTCTAGTGTATTTATAATAGCGTAGAATGACCTTCTTTAGATAAGATAAGTTAGTTATCTTATCTTATCTTTATCTTATCTTCAAGGGAACCGCCTTTATCTCTACGGGCTTGGGCTACCTTTGGATTTGGGACGTGTTCCTCTATTTGGGCCCTTTGTTTGGGCTTTCCTGTGACTTAGCCAAGCTCTTTGAGAAGGGGTCGGGTTGTCCTGACCTGAAGAGGTTGGTCGCTTTGTCTGTAGAACATCCCGGGTCAAACAGCTCGACCCGGGTATGAACAGTGCCCCTGCTCGAGCTCGGTCTTCTCTTTGAGATCGAATCTTTAGTTTTAGGACTTTGATCCTTCTTTGGTGAAGCCGAACTCGAGCATTTTGTCAATTTCTTTTTGTAGAGTCCTCCTTCTTTTGAATGCGGAACGTTTCTGTTTCGTTTTCTCTGAAAGCGCGCGCTTCTGCGTTTAGTGCCCTAGCCTTGGAATGTGCGAGGGTTTTAATACCCTCATTAATTGGTTTTAATGCCCCGTTTCTCTTGGTTTCCTTTATTCAAATTTTGTATCCAAGAGACGGTTTTCCTTTCCCTGTAACTTCCCTTCTTTTTCGCCGTTTCCTGTTCTGTATTTCTCGTTTTCTCTCTTGTGACGCTTTGGCATTCGCTTGGTGCTTCCGCTTTGTGGTCGAATCTCCGCTGCTCCTTTTCAAAGTTTTCTTCCTTCTTCCAGGTTGGCTTTGCTTTTCTCTTCACCTTTTTATCTCTGCTACTTTTGTTTTTTATTTCTTTGATGACGCTCTAATTTTGTACGTTTGGAAAGTTTGAACCTTTTTCTTGTTTATGTGCTAGGTTTATTGCTGTGATGCCTGTTTCCTGGTCTTCTTTTGTCTTTATGTATGCTTTGGGTGATTTTCCTGGTTCTGGCTTCCTTTTAGGGTTGATTTCCGTACTGCTATTTTGAAAAAGGTTGCTCCTTTGATAACTTGTTTGTTTCGTTGATGATTTTGCTATACTGGTTGATGACTGCTCTTCAATAGAGATGATGGTTTTTGATGACTTTCTTTTGAATTTTTTTGGGATGTGAAAAGATGTAGGCTTTGTTGGCTTCCCTGAATCTTCTTTCTGCCTCCAAAGGATGCCCCTGGAACCTTTTTGGGTTGGGTCCTGGGGTTTCCTTTTCTTGCTTTTCCTGGTTTCTCTGTCACCTATATGCTTTAGTTTTGTGAGTTGCCTCTGTTTGTTGCCTTCGTTTATGCCCGAGTTGTTCAATTAGTGTCCGAGGTGTTTTTTGAGTAATCCAATCTTCTTTTCTTCTTGTAGGACTAGTTAACCATGTCTTCTCGCAAAAATATTGTCGAGGTGTCTTCTAAAGTTTCCGAGGGAATGTCTGACTGGTTGGACTCCCTTGTGCTATTATGTGTATCTCTGGCTAATTCGGAGTTCTGTGCGGCACTTAGAAAACACCATCGGATATGTAGTAGTGAGAATCAAGAATGCAATTATGAGTTGGTGGCACCTGACTCTGATGACCAGGTCTACTTTCTTACTTTGACCCAAGGGGAGCGTCCTTTCTTCTATGCATATGATTTCTTTTTTAGCCAGATGGATATTACTCTTCCTTTTTCTTCCTTTGAGACCGAGTTGTTGTGGTCTTGTTACGTGGCCCCATCTCAGCTTCACCCGAATTCTTGGGGTTTTATTAAGATTTTTCAGATGGTTTGTCATGAATTCGGCATTGAGCCCTCTTTGACTCTTTTTCTGTATTTGTTTGTGTTGACCAAACCTGGGACTACCAAAAAGAAAGCTTCTTGGATTTCTTTTAGGTTGGCCCAGGGGCGTAAAGTCTTCTCCATGTATGATGAGTCTTTCCGCGATTTTAAGAATTACTTTTTCAAGATCCGAGCTGTTGAAGGGGCTCGCCCTTTCTTTCTGGATGAGAATGACGAGCCTCGTTTTCCTTTAGAGTGGCAGAGAAATGTAGTTGTGTCTAGGTATACCTGGGAGATGCTAGATGAGGTCGAGCAGGCCTTTGTTACTGCTTTGGAGGATATTTGGGGGGAACCTCCTCATCTTGAGACCAAGAAATTTCTGGGGGATCCGTCCTTGATTCGTGTTGTGCTGGGTATTTTATAGACTGTGCTCTCCTGTCTTTGTTTTCTTTCTTTCTTTTTTGGGTATTCATAAGTCGTTTGTACTTTTCTTTGTTTTTCAGATATGTCGAAGAATAATGACTCACTGAAGGCCTTTAAGAAGGCGAGGAAAGCTACCGCGGCTCAGAGCGTCCCAGCCAAGGTGGTCGGGGAAGGGTCCTCCCAGGCTTTGTCGAAGCCGTCTGTCTCGAGCTCTCCTGGGCCGAGGAGGATGATCCCGACCCCTCGGGTTCGTTTGGTTGATCCGCCTCAAACTTCAGTTGGTACCTCTATTCCTTCAATCGCTCCTCCTCCAAAAAGACCTTGGACTGTCGAGCCATTTAATCTTGGTGCTCCTGACTTTGATGCGGTCGGATTTGTGGATCAACAGATTGCTCCCTATGGTGTCATGCCTACTGGCGATGTATCCATTCTTCGTCATTTGGATTATATTACCCGGAGCAGTATTACGCTGGCACATATGGGAGTGGCTCTATACCGAACTGCTCAAGATCTTCCTATTCATGCTACCAAGGCTTTTATGGAGGAGGCGAAGTCAGAGTTTGATCGAATCAAGGGTTTGAAGGAGGATCTCGAGGTGAAGGTGTCCGAGCTGGAAAAGGAGTTGAAGGGGGAGAAGGCCCGGTCTGTTGGTCTGGCGGCTGCTGCGCAACTGGCCGAAGATACGGCACTAAAACATAAGGATAGCTATGTTACCACTTATAAGGAGCTGATGGGTTTTAGGGAGGATTTGGAGTCTGCCCGAGCTGATTAGGCCGAGCTCCAAGGTCATCTTGTAGGCAGTGTAACTGCTGCTTCTGAGAATCTGGTGGAGCAGTTCCGGATTGTTGCCCCTGATGCCGATTTGACTCTCGTTAGCCTTGATAACGTATTAAAGGATGGCAAGATTGTCCCGGATGATTCCGATGATGACATTGAACCTCCTCCTGCGCCTTCTCTTAAAGCTTCTGCTATGCCAGTTTCTTCAGCCCCCTCGACCGTGGTTGAGCCAGATCCTGAATGTCAGATCTTGAATCAAGGCGACGGAATAGTGGATGCGGTACCTCTCCAGACTCGCCCTCCTTCTCCCCAAGATGCTGCCACTGGGAAGCCTTTGGATCCTCTATGATTTCTCTATCATGTTTGTGTATAGCCCGTTTTGTGGGCTTTTGAACTCTTTATCTTTGTAACTGGTGTTTTGGTGACTTCTTTGATACTTCCTTTGGTTGCTCATTTAGCAACTTTATTTTGAAAAACAAAGTAGTTCTCGATCTTCCGGGGCTGGTCTTTGATGGCCTCTGGAGTTTATTATCATAACTTAGCAGCTTTTATATCATGTCTGCTTGCACTTATCTTGGTACCTTAGTAGGCTGAGATTTTTTCCAACATAATCATCTTAATTATTTGGTTTGATTTCGTTTGTAATTTCTGTGTCCTGGGCTTGACTTCATCATGTCGGATCCTGCCGAGTTTGCTTGGTAATCCTCTTTCTTGGACTTTGTTCAGGTCTCTTTTTGGGGATTACCTTTGTAGCTTTTTCTTTCCGGGCCGACTTTGTCACGTCGGGCCCTGTCGAGTTACTTGATAATCCTCTTTTTTGGACCTCGTTTTAGGTCTCTTTCAGGGATTATCTTTTGTAACTTTTTCTTTCTGGGCCGACTTTGTCACGTCGGGCCCTGTCGAGTTACTTGATAATCCTCTTTTTGGACCTCGTTTTAGGTCTCTTTCAGGGATTATCTTTTGTAACTTTTTTCTTTCCGGGCAGACTTTGTCACGTCGGGCCCTGTCGAGTTACTTGATAATCCTCTTTTTTGGACCTCGTTTTAGGTCTCTTTCAGGGATTATCTTTTGTAACTTTTTCTTTTCGGGCCGACTTTGTCACGTCGGGCCCTGTCGAGTTACTTTGATAATCCTCTTTTTTGGACCTCGTTTTAGGTCTCTTTCAGGGATTATCTTTTGTAACTTTTTTGTAGGAGTCCGACTTCCTCATGTCGGGCTCTTCGAAGTTATAGTAATCCTCTTTTATAGGGTTAACCAGACCTCTTTCTAGGGATTTACTTATAACTTGGGTTGTTGTGGCTGGTCCGACTTTTTGTGCCGGCCAGTCTTTAAGTTATTTTATAGAAATCCATTTTATTAGGTCCTCGTCAGGTCCTTTCTATGGATCACTTTCTATAACTTCTTGCATTATTCTATTTTCATCTTTGCCGATTTTGTAGAATTTGGGTTTTTAAACTTCGTTTTTATCGTGATCGCGTAGTGAAATTCGTTTTTCACTTTTTGTCTATCTGTAGCTTTATAATTGGGCAATGAATATTTTCAAAATAATATGACTTAAGCGTTTTTAGAGAATCTGAACAAATTTTATTAAAGGAAAATGCAAATATATATAAGGAATTAATTTCCTAAGTTGGGTGATTTGTAGGTCTTGGCGGGGCGCCTCGTTAAAAAACCTTTTTCAGGAAAAAGAGTGCGCCTTGTCCAAGATCTTTTATCATCCCTAGCTATAGTACCTTCTTAGGTTGCAGGCGTGCCATGATCTAGGAAGCTCTCACCCGTCGAGTTCGAAAAGTTTGTAGTAGCCCTTTCCCAAGACTTCTATGACTCGGAAGGGTCCTTTCCAGTTTGCGGCTAGCTTTCCTTCTCCAGGTCGAGTTGTCCCTATATCGTTTCGGATTAGGATAAGATCATTTTCAACAAAGGCGTGCTGTATTACTTTTCAGTTGTATCTGGAGGCCATTCATCGTTTAAACGCTTCTTCCCTTATCCAAGCTCTTTCTCGGATTTCCGGAAGTAAATCGAGCTCTTCTCTTTGGAGTTGGGAATTGGCTCTTTCACTATAATGGATTACTCTGGGTGATCCTTCTTCGACCTCCACTGGAATCATCGCCTCCATTCCATAAGCTAATCGGAAAGGTGACTCCTTTGTCGTGTGATGAGCGGATAATTTATACGCTTTTTGGCACTGTTTTTAGTATGTTTTTAGTACATTTTAGTTAGTTTTTAGTATGTTTTTATTAGTTTTTATTTAAAATTCACTTTTTTGGGCTTTACTATGAGTTTGTGTGTTTTTCTGTGATTTCAGGTAATTTTTGGCTGAAATTGAGGGACCTGAGCAAAAATCTGATTCAGAGGCTGAAAAAGGACTGCAGATGCTATTGGATTCTGACCTCCCTGCACTCGAAGTGGATTTTCTGGAGCTACAGAAGCCCAATTAGCACGTTCTCAATTGCGTTGGAAAGTAGACATCCTGGGCTTTCCAGAAATGTATAATAGTCCATACGTTGCCCGAGATTTGATGGCCCAAACCAGCGTTGCAAAACAGCTTCAGAATTCCCGACGTTTAACGCCGGAACTGGCACAAAAATTGGAGTTAAACGCCCAAACTGGCACAAAAGCTGGCGTTTAACTCCAGGAAAAGTCTCTACACATGAAAGCTTCAATACTCAGCCCAAGCACACACCAAGTGGATCCCAGAAGTGGATTTTTACGTCATTTACTCATTTCTGTATATCCTAGGTTACTAGTTCACTATAAATAGGATATTTTGACATTGTATCTTTACCTCATGACAGAATACACGTTTCATATTGTATCTTCTACGGCATGACTCTCTAAACCCCATGGTTGGGGGTGAGGAGCTCTGCTGTGTCTTGATGGATTAATGCAATTACTACTATTTTTCATTCAATCACGCTTGCTTCCATTCTAAGATATCACTTGTTTCTCAACTTGATGAATGTGATGATCCGTGACACTCATCATCATTCTCACCTATGAATGTGTGCCTGACAACCACCTCCGTTCTACCTTAGATTGAGTGGATATCTCTTGGATTCTATAATCAGAATCTTCGTGGTATAAGCTAGAATATATTGGCGGCCATTCTTGAGAATCCGGAAGGTCTAAACCTTGTCTGTGGTATTCTGAGTAGGATTCAGGGATTGAATGACTGTGACGAGCTTCAAACTCGCGATTGTGGGGTGTTAGTGATAGACGCAAAAGAATCACTGGATTCTATTCCGACATGATCGAGAACCCACAGATGAATAGCCGTGCTGTGACAGAGCGCGTTGAACATTTTCACTGAGAGGATGGGAGGTAGCCATTGACAACGGTGAAACCCTACATACAGCTTGCCATGGAAGGAGCCTTGCGTGCATGAAGAAGAAGACAGTAGGAAAGCAGAGATTCAGAAGATAGAGCATCTCCAAAACCTCAACCTGTTCTCCATTACTGTAAAACAAGTATTTATTTCATGTTCTTTTACTTCTTACAATTAAATCTGAGAATTATTGATATCCTGACTAAGAGTTACAAGATAACCATAGCTTGCTTCAAGCCGACAATCTCCGTGGGATCGACCCTTACTCACGTAAGGTATTACTTGGACGACCCAGTGCACTTACTGGTTAGTTGTGCGGAATTACAAAAGTGTGATTGTGATTTCGTGCACCAAGTTTTTGGCGCCGTTGCCGGGGATTGTTCGAGTTTGGACAACTGACGGTTTATCTTGTTGCTTAGATTAGGAATATTTTATTTTTGTTGGTTTAGAGTCTTTTATTTGAGTTTAGTTTCAAATTTTAAGTTTGGTGTCTTTTGTGCTTTTATTCACTTAAAAATTTTTCAAAAATTTGTTCTTCGTGTTCATCTTGATCTTCAAAGTATTCTTGGTGTTCATCTTGACATTCAAAGTTTTCTTGTTTGTTCTCTTTGTTTTGATCTAAAATTTCTAAGTTTAGTGTCGATTTGTTGTTTTTCTCTTCCCTCATTAAATTTTAAAAAAATCAAAAAAATATATTTCCCTTATTTTACTCATAATTTTTGAAATTTTGCATTAATTTAGTCAAAGATTTTCAAAATCATATCTTTTTTTTTAGTCAAGTCAAAATTCTAATTTCAAAAATTGATCTTTTCAAATCTTTTTCAAAAATCAAATCTTTTTAATTTCTTCAATCATATCTTTTCAATCATTTTTCATTTTTTTTATTCGCAATCATATCTTCTCAATCATATCTTTTTCAAAATAATTTTCAATCATATCTTTTTAGTTGCTAATTCCAAAATCTTTTTAATTAACTAATTAATTTAGCTTTCAATTTGCTTTGATTTTATTCTCTTTTGGTTTTTGAATTTTTATTTATTTTATTTTATTCGGTTACTGTTAATTAAAAAAAATATATAACAATATCCACATCATCTCCCTTTCTCCATCATGGACCTAAGTGGAATTGAGCAGCCCAGAAGGACTCTGGGGTCATATGCTAACCCCATTACAGCTGCATATGGGAGTAGTATCTGTATACCTCCCATTAAAGCAAGCAGCTTTGAGCTAAATCCTCAACTCATTATCATGGTGCAGCAAAATTACTAGTATTCCGGTCTTCCACAGGAAGAACCTACTGAGTTTCTGGCACAGTTCTTACAAATTGCTGACACAGTACATGATAAAGAAGTGGATCAGGATGTCTACAGATTGTTACTGTTTCCATTTGCTGTAAAAGATCAAGCTAAGAGGTGGTTGAATAATCAACCCACAGCAAGCATAAAAACATGGAGACAGTTATCAGACAAATTCCTGAATCAATTTTAGCCTCTAAAAAGGATGACACAGCTAAGGCTGGACATCCAAGGCTTTAAACAAGAGGATAATGAATCCCTTTATAATGCCTGGGAGAGGTATAGAGAGATGCTAAGAAAATGTCCCTCTGAAATGTTTTTAGAGTGGGTACAGTTAGACATCTTCTATTATGGGCTTACAGAAAAAGCTCAGATGTCTTTAGACCACTCAGCTGGTGGATCTATACACATGAGGAAGACGATTGAAGAGGCTCAAGAGCTCATAGATACGGTTGCTAGAAATCAACATCTATACTCAAGCAGTGAGTCCTCTATAAAAGAAGAAGCCATGGCAGTAACTACTGAACCTAGCCCTCAAGAATAGATGGTTGAGCTAAATCAGCAATTACTCCTAATGACAAAACAGTTAGCAGAATTTAAAGAGATGCTCCAAGAAACTAAAATTGCTAACAAGAATATAGAATTACAGTTGAATCAGACAAAACAGCAGCTATCTAAACAGATAACAGAAGAATGCCAAGCAGTTCAACTAAGGAGTGGGAAGACATTGAATAATTCAGCTCAAAGTGGCAAAAATCCAAGAAAGGAACAACTGACAGAGGATGACCAAACCACTGCCCAAAATTCCTCTGAGGACAGTAAGAGCCCAGAGAGGAATGATTCTGGCGTTCAAACACCAGAAAAAGGGTAAGAAAGTGGCGTTAAACGCCTAATAGGTAGCCAATTCTGGCGTTCAAACGCCACAAAGGGATCAGACACCTGCAAGTGCTGATAGTAACCCCTCTAAGAAGGCTTCTCTAACCACCTCTGTAGGGAATAAACCTGCAGTAACTAAGGTTGAAGAATATAAAGCCAAGATGCCTTATCCTCAGAAACTCCGCCAAGCGGAACAGGATAAACAATTTGCCCCCTTTGCAGACTATCTCAGAACTCTTGAGATAAAGATCCCGTTTGCAGAGGCACTTGAGCAAATACCCTCTTATGCTAAGTTCATGAAAGAAATCTTAAGTCATAAGAAAGATTGGAGAGAAACTGAAAAAGTTTTTCTCACTGAAGAATGCAGTGCAGTCATTCTGAAAAGCTTACCAGAGAAGCTTAAAGACCCTGGAAGCTTTATGATACCATGCACATTAGAGGGTACTTGTACCAAGAAAGCTCTATGTGATCTTGGGGCAAGTATCAACCTAATACCTGCATCCACTATCAGAAAGCTTGGCTTGACTGAAGAAGTCAAACCAACCTGAATATGCCTCCAACTTGCTGATGGCTCCATTAAATATCCATCAGGCATAATTGAGGACATGATTGTCAAGGTGGGACCATTTGCCTTTCCCACTGACTTTGTAGTGCTGGAAATGGAGGAGCACAAGAGTGCAACTCTCATTCTAGGAAGACCTTTCCTAGCAACTGGACGAACCCTCATTGACGTCCAAAAAGGGGAATTAACCCTGAGAGTCAATGAGGATGAGTTCAAGTTAAATGTTGTCAAAGCTATGCAGCATCCAGACACATCAAATGACTGCATGAGCGCTGATATTATTGACTCTTTAGTGGAGGAGGTCAATATGACTGAAAGTCTCAAATCAGAGCTAGAGGACATCTTTAAAGATGTTCAGCCTGATCTAGAGGAACTAAAGAAAATAAAAGAACCTCTAAAAATTCCTCAGGAAGAGGAGAAACCTCTTAAACCCGAGCTCAAACCACTACCACCATCCCTGAAATATGCATTTCTGGGAGAGGGTGACACTTTTCCAGTGATCATAAGCTTTGCTTTAAATCCACAGGAAGAGAAAGCACTAATTGAAGTGCTAAGGACACACAAGACAGCTCTTGGGTGGTCCATAGGTGATCTTAAGGGCATTAGCCCAGCAAGATGCATGCACAAGATCCTATTGGAGGACGATGCTAAGCCAGTGGTTCAACCACAAAGGCGGCTAAATCCAGCCATGAAGGAGGTGGTGCAGAAAGAGGTCACTAAGTTACTAGAGGCTGGGATTATTTATCCTATTTCTGATAGCCCCTGGGTGAGCCCTGTCCACGTTGTCCCCAAGAAGGGAGGCATGACAGTGGTTCATAATGAAAAGAATGAACTGGTTCCTACAAGAACAGTTACAGGGTGGCGTATGTGTATTGACTACAGAAGGCTCAATACAACCACCAGGAAGGATCATTTTCCTTTACCATTCATAGACCAGATGCTAGAGAGACTGGCAGGTCATGAATATTACTGCTTTTTGGATGGCTATTCAGGTTACAACCAAATTGCAGTAGATCCTCAGGACCAAGAGAAAACAGCATTTACATGTCCTTCTGAAGAATTTGCCTACAGAAGGATGCCTTTTGGTTTGTGCAATGCACCTGCAACCTTTCAGAGGTGCATGCTCTCTATCTTCTCAGATATGGTAGAGAAATTTCAGTATGGGAGGTAGCCATTTTAAATCTGAGAGGATGGGAGGTAGCCATTGACAACAGTGAAACCCTACATACAGCTTGCCATGGAAGGAGTCTTGCGTGCATGAAGAAGAAGACAGTAGGAAAGCAGAGATTCAGAAGATAGAGCATCTCCAAAACCTCAACCTGTTCTCCATTACTGCAAAACAAGTATTTATTTCATGTTCTTTTACTTCTTACAATTAAATCTGAGAATTATTGATATCCTGACTAAGAGTTACAAGATAACCATAGCTTGCTTCAAGCCGACAATCTCCGTGGGATCGACCCTTACTCACGTAAGGTATTACTTGGACGACCCAGTGCACTTGCTGGTTAGTTGTGCGGAATTACAAAAAGTGTGATTGTGATTTCGTGCACCATCGTGGAATGTGGAGTCGTTCGATATGCCCATAGGACTTGTGGGAGCTCCTCAGCCCAGGCTCCCTTTGCATCCTGTAATCTCCGTTTTATCCCTGCTAATATAACTTTGTTAGCAGTTTCGGCTTGCCCATTGGCTTGGGGGTGCTCGATAGAGGTGAATTATTGTTTTATATTCAGGTCGGCCGCTAGTTTTCTGAAGCCTGCGTCTGTGAACTGGGTACCAATGTCTGTAGTGATGGAGTATGGAACTCCGAACCTTGTGACGATGTTTCTATACAGAAATTTCTGAATTCTTTGAGATGCGGCATTGGCTAGGGGTTCTACCTCGATCCATTTTGTAAAGTAGTCTATTCCTACTATGAGGAATTTGACTTGTCCTGATCCTTGAGGAAAAGGTCCGAGGAGATCGAGTCCCCATTTTGCGAATGGCCAAGGTGAGGTTACGCTGATGAGTTCCTCTGGCGGAGCGGTGTGGAAGTTGGCATGCTTTTGACATGGCGAACATGTCTTTACGAATTCTGTGGCTTCTTTTTGTAGGGTTGGCCAATAGAATCCTGCCCATAGTACTTTTTTGGCTAGTGCTTGCGCTCCGAGGTGATTGCCACAAATGCCACTGTGTACTTCTTCTAAGATATCCTTAGTGTTGGGAGTCGGCACGCATTTTAGCAATGGTGTTGAAATCCCTCTTTTGTATAAAGTATTATTTATGATGGTATAGTATTGTGCTTCCCGTTTTAACCTCTTTGCCTCTTTCTCATCTGTAGGGAGGGCCTCTGTGGTGAGGTAATTAATTATGGGGGTTATCCATCCCTGATCGTGATCTGTTATGGCTAAGACATTTTCTTCTTCTGAGATTGATGGCTTCTGTATAATTTCTTGGATAAGGCTTCTATTGTTGCCTCCTGGTTTGGTGCTGGCTAGTTTTGAGAGTGCATCAGCCCGGGCATTCTGTTCTCGGGGTATGTGTCAAATCTCATACTCTCCGAGTTGTCCGAGCTGTTCCCTAGTTTTGTCCAGATATTTTTTCATAGTGGGATCTTTGGCTTGGTAGCTGCCCGTTATTTGTGAAGTGACTACCTGTGAGTCGCTGAAGATGATAAGTTTTTGAGCTCCAACCTCCCTAGCTAGCTTCAAACCAGCAAGTAGTGCCTTATATTCCGCTTGATTGTTTGAGGCAGGGAACCCAAATTTGAGGGAGAGTTCGATCTGGGTCCCCTGGTCGCTTTCAATTATTACGCCTGCGCCACTTCCCATTTTATTTGAGGAGCCGTCCACATATAGATTCCATTATGTGGGGATTTCTGGTATGTCCGTGAATTCCGCAATAAAGTCGACCAGATATTGAGATTTGATGCCCGTCCGAGCTTTGTATTGAAGGTCAAATTCGGACAACTCGACTGCCCATTGCAAGATTCTGCCTGCCAAGTCTGTTTTCTTTAGGATTCTTTTTATGGGCTGGTTGGTCTGAATTTTAATGGTGTGAGATTAGAAATATGGGCGAAGTCATCGAGATGTTATTATGAGAGCGTAAGTGAACTTTTCTATTTTCTGGTAGTTCTGCTCGGACCCTTGTAACATTTTGCTGATGAAGTATATGGGTTGTTGTCCACTGTTGTCTTCTCGGACCAGTGCTGAGGCTATTGCCCGATTTCCTACTACGAGGAACAAGATGAGTGGTTCTCCTTCCCGTGGCCGACTTAATATAGGTGGCTGTCCCAGAAATTTTTTGAAGTCTTGGAAGGCTTGCTCGCATTCAACTGTCCATCTAAACTCCTTTCCCTTCCATAGAGTGGCGTAGAAGGGGAGAGATCTTATTGCGGATCCCGCCAGGAATCTGGACAAGGCTGCCAACTGCCCGTTGAGTTGTTGTACCTCTTTGATACAAGTCGGGCTTTTCATGTCGAGTACGGCCCTGCACTTGTCCGGGTTTGCCTCGATTCCTCTCTGTGTGATCATAAAACCCAAAAATTTACCAGCTTCTACTGCAAAGGTACATTTTGTGGGATTGAGTCGCATGCCGTGTCGTCTTATGGTGTTGAATACTTGTGTCAGGTCGGATAATAACATCTCTTCGTTTTGCGTCTTCACTAGCATGTTGTCTACGTAGACCTCCATGATTTTTCCGATGTGATCTGAAAAAACTTTGTTCATTAATCTTTGGAAACTGGCTCCCGCATTTTTGAGACCGAAGGGCATAACAATGTGGTAGTAATTTGCCTTTGGGGTTAAGAAAGAGGTTTTTTCTTTGTCGGGTGGGTACATTGGGATTTGGTTATATCCCGAGTATGCGTCCATAAAGGAGAGGTATTTGTATCCGGAGGAAGCATCTACTAGTGCGTCGATGTTTGGGAGTGGATAAGGATCTTTTGGGCAAGCTTTGATGAGATCGGTATAGTCGGTGCACATTCTCCACTTCTCATTTGACTTTTTTACCAAAACGACATTAGCAAGCCATAATGGGTATTTGGCTTCTCTTATGAAGCCTGCCTCCAGTAGAGCTCGTATCTGTTCTTCCACTGCCTGAGAACGTTCTGGTCTTAGCTTTCTGCGCCTTTGTTGTACCGGCTGAGATCTTGGGTAGACTGCTAGCTTGTGGCACATTAGTTTGGGATCTATGCCTGGCATGTCTGCGGCTTTCCACGCAAAGAGGTCGGCATTGTCACGTAGGAACAGTATGAATGATTCTTTTATGTCCCCTTTTAGGAGTGTGCCGATGTTGGTTGTTTGGTCCGGGGTGTTCCCGATCTGGATTTTCTCTATTTCTCATTCAGGTTTTGGGCGGAGCTCCTCCTGCCTCCGAACTCCACCGAGCTCGATTGTGTGAAATTCTTCTCCCCTGCCTCTGAGGTTTAGACTTTCGTTGTAACAGCGACGCGCCATCTTTTGATCTGCCTTTACTGTGGCTATTCCTTCTGCGGTTGGGAATTTCATGCATAGATGCGGAGTCGAGACTATTGCACTGAGTTGATTTAATGTTGCCAGACCTATTAGGGCATTATAGGCTGAGCTTACGTCAATGACGATGTAATCTATTTTGAGTGTTCTTGACTGGCTTCCCTTTCCAAAAGTTGTGTGGAGCGGGATGTATCCCATTGGTTGAACCGGGGTATCACCTAACCCGAACAGGCTGTCCGGGTATTGGTGGACGAAATTGTGATAAAAGAATTTCAGGCACTGTTAGAGAAGCTCACAACTCCGTTCAACTAACCAGCAAGTGTACTGGGTCGTCCAAGTAATAAACCTTACGTGAGTAAGGGTCGATCCCACAGAGATTATTGGTATGAAGCAAGCTATGGTCACCTTGTAAATCTCAGTTAGGCAGATTAAATTGGTTTATGGGTTTTCGAAAATAGAAATAAGAAAATAAATAATAAAAGGGATAGAGTACTCATGCAGCTTCATTGGTGGGAATTTCAGATAAGCGAATGAAGATTCTGTATGGCTCAAGGACGCCTGCTCTCCCACTACTTCGAATCAATCCTTCTTACTCCTTTCCATGGCAAGCTGTATGTAGGGCATCACCGTTGTCAATGGCTACATCCCATCCTCTCAGTGAAAACGTTCCTATGCTCTGTCACAGCACGGCTAATCATCTGTCGGTTCTCAATCAGGTTGGAATAGAATCCCTTGATTCTTTTGCGCTTGTCATCACGCCCAGCCTTCAGGAGTTTGAAGCTCGTCACAGTCATTCAATCCCAGGATCCTACTCGGAATACCACAGACAAGGTTTAGACTTTCCGGATCCTCATGAATGCCGCCATCTATCTAGCTTATACCACGAAGATTCTGTTGGGGAATCTAAGAGATACACATTCAAGCTCTTGTTGCATGTAGAACGGAAGTGGTTGTCAATCACGTGCGTTCATAAGTGAGAATGATAATGAGGGTTACTTATCATCACATTCATCATGTTCTTGGGTACGAATGAATATCTTGGAATAAGAATAAGAGAGAATTGAATAAAAGACAATAGAATTGCATTAATACTTGAGGTACAGCAGAGCTCCACACCCTTAATCTATGGTGTGCAGAAACTCCACCGTGAAAATACATAAGTAAAAGGTTCAGGCATGGCTGAATGGCCAGCCCTCTCCATGATCAAGTGACCGAATGATCAAAAGATTCAAAGTGATCAAAAGATGTCTAATACAATAGATAAATGTTCTATTTATAATAAACTAGCTCCTAGGGTTTACATGAGTAAGTATTTGATGTATAAATCCACTTCCGGGACCCACTTGGTGTATGCTTGGGCTGAGCTTGACTAATCCACGAGCTGAGGCTTCTCTTGGAGTTGAACTCCGAGTTATGACGTGTTTTGGGCGTTCAACTCCGGATCATGACGTTTTTCTGGCGTTTAACTCCATACAGCAGCATGTACTTGGCGTTCAACGCCAAGTTACGTCGTCAATCTCCAAATAAAGTATGGACTATTATATATTACTGGAAAGCCCTGGATGTCTACTTTCCAACGCCGTTTAGAGCGCGCCAATTGGAGTTCTGTAGCTCCAGAAAATCCATTTCGAGTGCAGGGAGGTCAGATTCCAACAGCATCAGCAGTCCTTTTGTCAGCCTTCTTCAGAGTTTTGCTCAAGTCCCTCAATTTCAGCCAGAATTTACCTGAAATCACAGAAAAACACACAAACTCATAGTAAAGTCCAGAAATGTGAATTTAACATAAAAACTAATGAAAACATCCCTAAAAGTAGCTCAAACTTACTAAAAACTACCTAAAAACAATGCCAAAAAGCGTATAAATTATCCGCTCATCACAACACCAAACTTAAATTGTTGCTTGCCCCCAAGCAACTGAAAATCAATTAGGATAAAAAGAAGAGAATATACTATAAATTCCAGAATATCAATGAATGTTAATTATAATTAGATGAGCGGGACTTGTAGCTTTTTGCTTCTGAACAGTTTTGGCATCTCACTTTTTCCTTTGAAGTTCAGAGTGATTGGCGTCTCTGGGAACTTAGAATTTTGGATAGTGTTATTGACTTTCCTAGTTAAGCATGTTGATTCTTGAACACAGCTACTTATGAGTCTTGGCCGTGGCCCTAAGCACTTTGTTTTCCAGTATTACCACCAGATACATAAATGCCACAGACACATAACTGGGTGAACCTTTTCAGATTGTGACTCAGCTTTGCTAGAGTCCCCAGTTAGTGGTGTCCAGAGCTCTTAAGCACACTCTTTTGCTTTGGATCACGACTTTAACCATTCAGTCTCAAGCTTTTCACTTGGACCTTCATGACACAAGCACATGGTTAGGGACAGCTTGATTTAGCCGCTTAGGCCTGGATTTTATTTCCTTGGGCCCTCCTATCCATTGATGCTCAAAGCCTTGGATCCTTTTTACCCTTGCCTTTTGGCTTTAAGGGCTATTGGCTTTTTCTACTGCTCCTTCTTTTTTTTTCTATTTTTCTTTTTTCAAGCTTTTTCACTGCTTTTTCTTGCTTCAAGCATCAATTTCATGATTTTTCAGATCATCAATAACATTTCTCTTTGTTCATCATTCTTTCAAGAGCCAACAATTTTAACACTCATAAACAACAAGATCAAAAATATGCACTGTTCAAGCATTCATTCAGAAAACAAAAAGTATTGTCACCACATCAATATAATTAAATTAAATTCAAGGATAAATTTGAAATTCATGTACTTCTTGTTCTTTTGAATTAAAACATTTTTCATTTAAGAGAGGTGAAGGATTAATGAATTTTATTCATAGCTTTAAGGCATAGTTACATACTAATGATCATGAAGTAGAGACACAAAACATAGATAAACACAATATTAAAAACCGAAAACAGAAAGAAATAAAGAACAAGGAATGAATCCACCTGAGTGAGGGTGGCACCTTCTTGAAGGTCCAATGGTGCTTTTTGAGCTCCTCTATGTCTCTTCCTTGCCTCTGTTGAATGATTCCTAGTAATTTTGGTGTTTCTACCCTTAGTTGCTTCCAATGTTTGTGTGGAGGACAATTTATCCCCTGAGGTATCTCAGGGATCTCTTGATTTGCAGCCACATGTTCTACCACTGAGCTATGACGGCTTATATTAGTCTTTCCATCTCCCAAGACTCAGAGGTGGAAGCTTTTGTCTTCCCTTTGAGGTTTCTCTGGCCTTAGGTGCCATTAATGGTAATGGAAAAGCAAAAAATCTATGCTTTTACCACACCAAACTTAAAATATTGCTCGCCCTCGAACAAGAGAAGAAAGAAGAGAGGAAGAAGAAGAAGAAAAAAAATGGAGGTGAGTGAGGGGAGATGGATTCGACTATATGGGTGGGATTGGGTGGGAAAGAGAAGTTGAATTGTAAAGGTAGGTGAGGTGTATGGGGAAGAGTGGATAGATGTAGGTGGTGAATGAAAAATAGAAGGAATGACCATGAATGGAAAGAGAGAGGGCGAGGTAGGTGGGGATCCTGTGAGGTCCACAGATCCTGAGATGATCCTGTGGGGTCCACAGGTCCTGAGGTGTCAAGGAATTCCATCCCTGCACCAAATAGGCATGTAAATTGCCTTGGCACACCATTCTGGCGTTTAAACGCCCATTGGTGCACGTTCTGGGCGTTCAACGCCCATGTAAAGCATGTTTCTGGCGTTGAACGCCAGTTTCATGCTTGTTACTGGCGTTCAGCGCCAGTTTTTCCTCTCTGGGCACATTCCTGGCGTTCAGCACCAGGATGTTGCTTGTTTCTGGCGTTCAGCGCCAGAATGGTGCTCTGTTCTGGCGTTGAACGCCGGCCAGATGCACCTTACTGGCGTTGAACGCCAGCCCGTGCGTCCTCCAGGGTGAGAAAATTTTTTTCTTCTGTTTTTTGACTCTGTTTTTAATTTTTTTGATTTTTTTGTGAATCCTCATGATCATGTACCTAATAAAACACAAAATAACAATAAAACAAAAATTAGATAATTAAAATTGGGTTGCCTACCAACAAGCGCTTCTTTAATGTCAAATAGCTTGACAGTGGCTCTCATGGAGCCACTAGGTGATCAGGTCAATGTTGTATAGTTGCCAACACCAAAATTAGAGTTTGGATATGGGGTCTTAACACCAAACTTAGAGTTTGGTTGTGGCCTCACAACACCAAACTTAGAGTTTGACTGTGTGGGCTCTTCTTGACTCTGAATTGAGAGAAGCTCTTCATGCTTACTCTCTTTTGTCACAGAGGGATGGCTATGTGCCTTAAACACAAGGTAGTCCCCATTCAATTGAAGGACTAACTCACCTCTGTTGACATCTATCACAGCTCCTGCTGTGGCTAGGAAAGGTCTTCCTAGGATGATGCATTCATCATCTTCCTTCCTAGTGTCTAGGATTATGAAATCAGCAAGGATGTAAAGGCCTTCAACCTTTACTAGCACGTCCTCTACTATTCCATAAGTTTGTCTCACTGACTTGTCTGCTAATTGTAATGAGAACAAGGCAGGTTGTACCTCAATGATCCCTAGCTTCTCCATTACAGAGAGTGGCATAAGATTTATCTCTGACCCCAGATCACATAGAGCTTTTTCAAAGCTCATGGTGCCAATGGTACAAGGTATTAAGAACTTGCCAGGATCTTGTTTCTTTTGAGGTAGAGTTTTCTGAATCCAAGTATCTAGTTCACTAATGAGCAAGGGAGGTTCACTTTCCCAAGTCTCATTACCAAACAACTTGGCATTCAGCTTCATGATAGCTCCTAAGTATTGAGCAATTTGCTCTCCAATCACATCTTCATCCTCTTCAGAGGATGAATAGTCTTCAGAGCTCATGAATGGCAGAAGGAGATTTAATGGAATCTCTATGGTCTCTAGATGAGCCTCAGATTCCTCTGGATCCTTATTAGGAAACTCCTTCTTGCTTGAAGGACGTCCCAGGAGGTCTTCCTCACTAGGATTTTCGTCCTCCTCCTCCCTTGTGCATTCGGCCACATTGATCAAATCAATGGCCTTGCACTCTCCTTTTGGATTCTCTTCTGTATTACTTGGGAGAATACTGGGAGGAGTTTCAATGACTTTTTTACTCAGCTGGCCCACTTGTGCCTCCAAATTTCTAATGGAGGATCTTGTTTCATTCATGAAACTGAAAGTGGCCTTTGACAGATCAGAGACAATATTGGCTAAATTAGAAGTGTTTTGCTCTGAATTCTCTGTCTGTTGCTAAGAAGATGATGGATATGGCTTACTATTGCTCAGCCTATTGCGTCCACCATTGTTAAAGCCTTGTTGAGGCTTTTGTTGATCCTTCCAGGAGAAATTTGGATGATTTCTCCATGATGGGTTATAGGTGTTTCCATAAGGTTCACCCATGTAATTAACCTCTGCCATGGCAGGGTTCTCAGGATCATAAGCTTCTTCAGAAGCTACCTCTCTAGTACTGTTGGATGCATGTTGCAATCCATTCAGATTTTGAGAGATCATGTTGACCTGTTGAGTCAACATTTTGTTCTGAGCTAATATGGCATTCAGAGCATCAATTTCAAGAACTCCTTTCTTCTGAGGTATCCCATTATTCACGGAATTCCTCTCAGAGGTATACATGAACTGGTTGTTTGCAACCATGTCAATGAGTTCCTGAGCCTCTTCAGGCGTCTTCTTCAGGTGAATAGATCCACCTGCAGAATGGTCCAATGACATTTTCGAAAATTCAGAGAGACCATAATAGAATATGTCTAATAGGGTCCATTCTGAAAACATGTCAGATGGACATCTTTTGGTCAGCTGCTTGTATCTTTCCCAAGCTTCATAGAGGGATTCACCCTCTTTTTGTTTGAAGGTTTGAACATCCACTCTCAGCTTGCTCAGCTTTTGAGGAGGAAAGAATTTGTCCAAGAAGGCAGTGACCAGCTTATCCCAAGAGTCCAGGCTATCCTTAGGTTGTGAATCCAACCATATTCTAGCTCTGTCTCTTACAGCAAAAGGGAAAAGCATGAGTCTGTAGACTTCAGGATTAACTCCATTTGTCTTTACAGTCTCACAGATCTGCAAGAACTCAGTTAAAAACTGATAAGGATCTTCAGATGGAAGTCCATAAAACTTGCAGTTTTGTTGCATTAATGCAACTAGTTGAGGCTTAAGCTCAAAGTTATTGGCTCCAATGGCAGGAATGGAGATGCTTCTTCCATCAAACTTGGACGTTGGCTTTGTGAAGTCACCAAGCATTCTCCTTGCATTATTATTATTATTTTCGGCTGCCATGTCCTTCTCCTGTTCGAAAATTTCTGAAAGGTTGTTTCTGGATTGTTGTAATTTAGCTTCTCTTAATTTTCTCTTCAGGGTCCTTTCAGGTTCTGGATCAATTTCAATAAGAGTGCCTTTTTCCCTGTTCCTGCTCATATGAAAGAGAAGAAAACAAGAAAAGAAAGAGGAATCCTCTATGTCACAATATAGAGATTCCCTTATGTTAGTAGAAGAAGAAAGGGGTTAGAAGAATGGAGATGGGGATTCAGATTTTTGGATGAAGAGAGGTGAAGAGAAGTGTTAGTAATTAAATAATTAAATGGAAGAAGAAAAGAGAAGGAAGATTTTGAAAATAATTTTTGAAAAAGAGGTTAGTAATTTTCGAAAATCAAAGACAAAATATAATTAAAATTAAAATTTAAAACAAAAAGAATTTTTGAAAAAGAGAGGGAGAATTTTCAAAAATTAGAGAGGGAAAAGTAGTTAGGTGGTTTTGAAAAAGATAAGAAACAAACAAAAAGTTAGTTAGTTGATTGAAAAAGATTTGAAATCAAATTTTGAAAAAGATAAGAAGATAAGAGGTTAGATAAGATATTTTGAAATCAAATTTTGAAAAAGATAAAATTTTGAAAAAGATAAGATAAAAGATAAAATAAAAGTTTTAAGAAAAAGATATTTTGAAAAAGATTTAATTTTTAAAAAGACTTAACTAACAAGAAACTACAAGATAAGATTCTAGAATTTAAAGATTGAACCTTTCTTAACAAGAAAGTAACAAACTTCAAATTTTTGAACCAATCACATTAATTGTTAGCATATTTTCAAAAATTAGATATAAAGATAAGAAAAAGATTTTGAAAATATTTTGAAAAAGATTTTTGAAATTTTCGAAATTTATAAAAAAATGAAAAAGATATGATTTTTGAAAAAGATTTTGAAAAGATAAGATTTTTAAAATTGAAATTTTGACTTGACTTGTAAAAAACAACTAATTTTAAAAAATTTTTGACCAAGTCAACCCAAAATTTCGAAAATTTGGAGGAAAATAAGGAAAATATATTTTTTTTTGATTTTTTGAATTTTTAATTATGAAAGAGAAAAACAACAAAAATATTCAATGCATGAAATTTTTAGATCAAAACAATGAATGCATGCAAGAATGCTATGAATGTCAAGATGAACACCAAGAACACTTTGAAGATCATGATGAACATCAAGAACATAATTTTGAAAAAAATTTTAATGCAAAGAAAACATGCAAGACACCAAACTTAGAAATCTTTAATGCACGGAAAATATGAATGCAAAAGTGCACATGAAAAACAACAAACAACACAAAACAAGAAATCATCAAGATCAAACAAGAAGACTTATCAAGAACAACTTGAAGATCATGAAGAACACTATGAATGCATGAGATTTTTGAAAAATGCAAGAAAAATTTTAAAAGCATGCAATTGACACCAAACTTAAAAATTAACACAAGACTCAAACAAGAAACACAAAATATTTTTTTGGTTTTTATGATTTTCTAATTTTTTTTGTATTTTTATTAAAAAAAATTTTTTGAAAATATTTTTTGGAAAAACGAAAAATAAAAGAAAAATTTTTTGAAAAATATTTTTGAAAAGAAAATTACCTAATCTGAGCAACAAGATGAACCGTCAGTTGTCCATACTCGAACAATCCCCGGCAACGGCGCCAAAAACTTGGTGGACGAAATTGTGATAAAAGAATTTCAGGCACTGTTAGAGAAGCTCACAACTCCGTTCAACTAACCAGCAAGTGTACTGGGTCGTCCAAGTAATAAACCTTACGTGAGTAAGGGTCGATCCCACAGAGATTATTGGTATGAAGCAAGCTATGGTCACCTTGTAAATCTCAGTTAGGCAGATTAAATTGGTTTATGGGTTTTCGAAAATAGAAATAAGAAAATAAATAATAAAAGGGATAGAGTACTCATGCAGCTTCATTGGTGGGAATTTCAGATAAGCGAATGAAGATTCTGTATGGCTCAAGGACGCCTGCTCTCCCACTGCTTCGAATCAATCCTTCTTACTCCTTTCCATGGCAAGCTGTATGTAGGGCATCACCATTGTCAATGGCTACATCCCATCCTCTCAGTGAAAACGTTCCTATGCTCTGTCACAGCACGGCTAATCATCTGTCGGTTCTCAATCAGGTTGGAATAGAATCCCTTGATTCTTTTGCGCTTGTCATCACGCCCAGCCTTCAGGAGTTTGAAGCTCGTCACAGTCATTCAATCCCAGGATCCTACTCGGAATACCACAGACAAGGTTTAGACTTTCCGGATCCTCATGAATGCCGCCATCTATCTAGCTTATACCACGAAGATTCTGTTGGAGAATCTAAGAGATACACATTCAAGCTCTTGTTGCATGTAGAACGGAAGTGGTTGTCAATCACGTGCGTTCATAAGTGAGAATGATAATGAGGGTTACTTATCATCACATTCATCATGTTCTTGGGTACGAATGAATATCTTGGAATAAGAATAAGAGAGAATTGAATAAAAGACAATAGAATTGCATTAATACTTGAGGTACAGCAGAGCTCCACACCCTTAATCTATGGTGTGCAGAAACTCCACCGTGAAAATACATAAGTAAAAGGTTCAGGCATGGCCGAATGGCCAGCCCTCTTCATGATCAAGTGACCGAATGATCAAAAGATTCAAAGTGATCAAAAGATGTCTAATACAATAGATAAATATTCTATTTATAATAAACTAGCTCCTAGGGTTTACATGCGTAAGTATTTGATGTATAAATCCACCTCCGAGGCCCACTTGGTGTATGCTTGGGCTGAGCTTGACTAATCCACGAGCTGAGGCTTCTCTTGGAGTTGAACTCCGAGTTATGACGTGTTTTGGGCGTTCAACTCCGGATCATGACGTTTTTCTGGCGTTTAACTCCAGACAGCAGCATGTACTTGGCGTTCAACGCCAAGTTACGTCGTCAATCTCCAAATAAAGTATAGACTATTATATATTGCTGGAAAGCCCTGGATGTCTACTTTCCAACGCCGTTGAGAGCGCGCCAATTGGAGTTCTGTAGCTCCAGAAAATCCATTTCGAGTGCAGGGAGGTCAGATTCCAACAGCATCAGCAGTCCTTTTGTCAGCCTTCTTCAGAGTTTTGCTCAAGTCCCTCAATTTCAGCCAGAATTTACCTGAAATCACAGAAAAACACACAAACTCATAGTAAAGTCCAGAAATGTGAATTTAACATAAAAACTAATGAAAACATCCCTAAAAGTAGCTCAAACTTACTAAAAACTACCTAAAAACAATGCCAAAAAGCGTATAAATTATCCGCTCATCAGGTATGCTCTAAGTTCTTTTTCTTCTAAGCCGAGTTTGTCGAAGGCGGTTTTGAATAAGATATCGGCAGAGCTCCCCTGGTCTATCAGTGTACGATGAAGATTTGCGTTTTCCAGTATAATAGTGATGACCATGGGATCGTCATGCCCTGTCGCGATGCCGGATGCGTCTTCCTTGGTAAAAGTGATTGCCGGGATGTCGGGTGCTTCCTCCCTTTCTGCGACGTGATATATGTCTTTGAGATGTCTTTTGCGGGATGATTTGGAGATTTCTCCCCCGGAGAATCCGCCGTGTATCATGTGGACATGTCTTTCTGGTGTCCGGGATGATCGCGCAGCTGGTCCGACATCTTCTGCTCTTCTTCTTTTCCTTTGTTCATCCTCATGGGTAGCCATGTATCGATCTAGCTTTCCTTCTCGTACGAGCTTTTCTATGACGTTTTTTAAGTCAAAAGACTCATTGGTGGAGTGCTCGCGGATCCGATGGTATTCACAATATTCAGCCCAGTTTCCTCCTCTTTTTTTGCCTTTGAGTGGTCGAGCTGGTGGTATTTTTTCTGTGTTGCAAACCTCTCTGTAGACATCTACGAGAGACACCCGAAGAGGGGTGTAATTGTGGTATTTTTTATTTTCTCTCCATGTCGATCTTCCTTTTTTCTAGAATCTTTGTCTTTATCCCAAGGGGTGAACCCTGCTTTTGAGGTCTCTCCTAATCGGGAGTTTTCCTCCATGTTGATGTATTTTTCCGCTCGCTCCTGTACCTCGTTCAGGGATGTGGGGTACTTCTTTGATATGGATTGACTAAAAGGCCCTTCTCGCAGGCCATTAATGAGACCCATGATGGCAGCTTCTGTTGGAAGGTTTTGTATATCCATGCATGTTTTGCTGAATCTCTCCATGTAGTTACGCAGGGTTTCCCGCTCTCCTTGTCTGATTCCCAGTAAGCTCGGCGCATGTTTTGCTTTGTCCTTTTGGATGGAGAATCAGGCCAGGAACTTTTTGGCCATGTCGTCGAAACTCGAGATGGATCTTGGAGGGAGGTTATCGAACCATTTAATTGTCGTTTTTGTTAAAGTAGTTTGAAAGGCTTTGCAACGAACTGCATCTGAGGCATCGGTGAGGTACATTCTGCTTCTAAAGTTGCTAAGATGATGGCTGGGATCTGTAGTGCCATCGTACAAGGTCATGTCTGGGAGTTTAAAGTCTTTTGGGATTCTTGTCTTCATGATCTCCTTGGTGAATGGATCTTGGTCCTTGCAGGTGCTATCTTCGGGAGTGGATTGGCTGGCTTTAGTCTTGACATCGGCTTCAAGTTTTAGGAGTTTGTTCTCCAATTCCCGGCGTCGCCTTTTTTCTCTTTGTAGATCCTTCTTGGCCTCTCGTTGACGTAGAACGTCTTCCTCAAGTTGTTTTAACCGGTCTTAAAATGCCTCCAGGGCTCCCTCGTTTGGAGAGTCTTTATTGTTGATTTGGGGAGTGACTTTTGGTGTAGTGTCTGTGTTTTTGTGCGGCGTTCTATCCTCTAGATCTGAGCCGTGGTTGTTGTCATGGTCGTCCGCTATGGTGCTGGGATGACTTCCAGGTTCCCTGGCAACGGCGCCAATGTTCCGAGGGTTACCTGAAACTAGAGGTTGATCTCGAACGAGATCTTCTATGCTGGTCGGGGCTACGGGGTCCGATCTGATGATCGTGGTTGGAGTCGCTGTGTCCGACTCGTTGGACTTGGTGATGATGCTGATCCTTCGTCCCCGGAGGGTGGGGGGTATCTGCAAGGGACTCCGATGCTTAAGTTAGCAAGGGTATTAAGCAGGTATTGAGTAGAATCAGAGTATGAGTTATACCTGGGTGCTCCAGTGTATTTATAATAGCGTAGAATGACCTTTTTTAGATAAGATAAGCTAGTTATCTTATCTTATCTTTATCTTATCTTCAAGTGAGGTCATCTTATCTTCAAGGGAACCGCCTTTATCTCTACGAGCTTGGGCTGTCTTTGGATTTGGGACGTGTTCCTCTATTTGGGCCCTTTGTTTGGGCTTTCCTGTGACTTGGCCGAGCTCTTTGAGAAGGGGTCGGGTTGTCCTGACCTGAAGAGGTCGGTCTCTTTGTCTGTAGAACATTCCGGGTCGAACAGCTCGACCCGGGTATGAACAGTATACTAAACTAATAATATCTTAGAACTGACTATTAAAGATTCCAATATTCATACTAGCAGCAACTAAACAAACTGTATTTACCACGAGATAATCCAAATCAAATATATAATTTATTTAAAAAGAAAGTCAATTCTTACATTCAAGTCTTGAAGCTTGAAATTAAACAAGCATACCAATACATTATTAGGACCATCAGCCATCCAGAGACAACAAATTTCCTCAATTTTAGAAATTAAACTACTCAGGATACACTTGCTTAGATAACATAAGCCTAGATAACATTTTAACATACTTAGGATACACTTGCTTCATCAACCAAGTAGAAAAGGCACTTGTTAGTTGTTACTTCTAATCCAAACATGAACAATACATATTGATGACAAAAACTGCAAATGAATCAATGAACATACATGTATACAAGGCACTGTATGCCAAGTAAGGAACATATTCCATAAAAGTAAAATACTTTCCCATATTAATAATTAAACATTAGCTAGAAACCTTACAGAATAATAAGGAATTAAGAAAACTTACAGAATCCAGCAAATGTAATAGAAAGTGTAACACCCTACCACACTTAATCTTATGCTTAAGTCATAAGACTGAGGTGATGAGGTATTACGACCTTTAAAGGCAAAAATATGTATATATATGATAGTGAAAAAGATATTTAACTAAGAGTCTTGAAAAATAGGTGAAACAAAAATCATAAAAATAAAAGCGCAACGCTCAGGAAACGTGATTACTTACGTGTGAAGAAATCTAGAGTTTTAAAAGCATAACTAAATAGGAAATAGGAACAGAGAGACAAGGAAACGATATAACAAGTTCTGAACTCAGCCTGCGAAACTAAGGCTGGCCGGAGAATATTTACATACATACATACATACTCTAAAATCCAAAACACAAAGATAAACCCTAATTCTCCGTAAACCTCTAAAAGGTACAAAAGAAAAATATAGGTATATAGGGAGAATCTACACACGTATATATATAACAAAAATAGAACAGAAATATAAACCCAAAAGCCACTTCACTGCGGAGAGCTCCAGACGCCTTGCGAGGTGCCTCTCGACCTGTATCTAAAAAACACAACATTGTATGGAATGAGAACCGCAGGTTTTTAGCATGGTAAAGGTTCTACGCACATAATATATAAGGTCGTGAGAATGCTAGAGGCAATTATGGAACGCCGATACTCAGATTATAAAGCTTAAAAGATTTAAATAGAAGCCATGAAAGGTGGTCTTCTAAGATATCTATGCCTAACTTAACTTAACCATAACTCTAAGTCTTTCCCCCTTCCTCCATACCTCCGTATCCAATAATTCTTATAGACAAAACAAAGAGACAAGGCAAGCAAAGGTTGAAAACAAGTAGTTTAAGTAACAATTACAACAATTAGCATAATATAATCAATTAGGCATTCCCAATTACGGCATGGAAAACAAAGCACATATATGCATATGATGAATGTCTATCCTACTGGCCATGAGCTCATGCGTCAGTTACTTTGCCAGAACCCGACACATTTGGTAGCTAACCCAGACATTTGTCTTTAAGTTGTGCATCTCCAGGAGGATCATAAATGAAGGAGGGTGCCTTTCCACCTTCCCCACATCCCCATCACGACAAGAGAGGAAACTCACGTCGTCATCTTGCCCTCTCAACCATTTCGGCCACATACATGTCTCGGCCATTCTGGCCATACATACTCGACCTTTCTAGCCACATACACACCTCGACCATTTTGGCCACACACAGTCATCCCCAATCTCATCATTCTCAACCTTTACTTCATCCCTAAGTTTCCTTAATTTTCTAACTCCACTTTATTACTAGGCCTACTAACCAAGTTTAGGACTAACAGTATGAAAATAGAAGTTTAAGAGGTCAAATTGGCTTTGAGAACTCAAAATAATAAGTTGTTAAAAACAGGGGTATGCGTACGCATATATATGAGCGAAAAATTGCAAAACTAGAAAATTCATACACACCATTGATCTCTGTTCAGTGCTAATGTCTCAGTTTATCGTTACTACCATCTCAGTTTTCCATCGCGGTTTGTCATCACCAAGGCCAACTTGTCATTCTTCATTGTTCTTTGTCTCTGACAACAGAGAAATAGCGGTTTTGATCGAGACCAACTGAGTGGTTACGGGAGGGATAGAGAGGTTCTGAGACATTAGAATGTAGAGCCGGAGTGGTGAGTAGAGATGAATCAATTACAAATGAAAAGTGTGACGCAACGTCGCAGAGTTATCTCTTTCGCAACGTCGCATCTTCGCATCTCCACCCCCATATCAGTCACAGTCGCACCTCGCCTCCTCTGTTCTGTTGCTCTCTACTTGTCGTGGTTCTATTACTAAATGCCTCCCTGCCATTAGCTGTCGTTTGTCCAGTGTCGGCACCGTAAATGAGTGTTTAAGAGATGAGAGTGTGTGGTTTTGGAGATAAATGCACAAGGGTTTCAAGAGAATTAAAAGGGGAAAAGGGTTTTTACTTTTTAGAGACATCAGAGTGGTTTCAGAGAATTAGACGGGGGAAGGGAAATGGTTTTTCAAGATTAAGGGTAAAGAAGGGATTTCACGGGTTTGTTAAGAAGGAGGGCAAAAACGGCAGAGAAGAAGGTAAAATCTGATCTCTGAATGAAGGAGAAGGGCATAGGTTTATGTAAAGGAAAAATTCATTGAGGTTATAGCGCACTTACTTTAGGAAACGCTTCGTAAGTGTACCCAAAACATAACCATTAGGCTACTTTTAAAAGCGTTCTTTTTTATAAAAAAATGTATTCATAGATATTAAGATAAGGCTACGCTTTATGAGTGATCTTTATAATATCTAAAAAGACACTTTTCAAGTGATGCCACAATTGTGTTTCCTACTCTTCTATAAAATGGTAACACAGAGAAAACCATAGCCTATTCTATGAATAGGCTACGCTTTTCAAATATAGCGTAAAAAAAGTGTGGCTGAATGGATATTTTTCTTGTAGCGTTCTTAAATTCCTTTGGTAAAACTCTGTGGTTAGGTTCTCAGCCGTTACAACTTATCTTTTTTAGAAAACAGACAAGAAAACCGATAAAGATTCTACTGAGTTTTTTTATCGTACTTTTCTTTGATGTATTATCTCAGCTATTGTTTTTCCTTACCATTATTATTATATTTTGTAAAGAATGATAGGAGTTGTGATTTGATGGTTTTGTATATACATATATACTTGTAGAAGTTATTCTTGTGAATGTAAAGTGTGATGAGATGTATTTGAGTATATACCATTTGTATGTATGTACGTATAAAAGAAAAGTATTTTTAGTTTTTTAAAGAAAAATCAATACGATTTTCAGTTAAAGGCTCCTATTTTATTATTATGTATATAGAAGTCACCGTAATATCCTCTCTATCAGACTGGCGCATTTGGAAGCGTGACATTCTGATAGTAAGAATGTTACAATGACAAACCAAAGTATATATATCACGAGATATTCTTTCATTACAATTAAAATAATTTTTTCTCTAAAATTAATAAATTCTCTCTCTCTCTCTCTCTCTCTCCTTCTTCTTCTTTATCTTTTTCTCTTATTCTTTATCTATTTCTACGTTTCTGTTCTATCAAAAATAAAATTAATAAAATTATAAAAAATACATTAATTTATAATTAAATATAATTAAAAAATATCCTATAATATTATTCACATAAAAATATATTATTATTATTATTATTATTATTATTATTATTATTATTATTATTATTATTATTATTATTATTATTATTATTATTATATATCTTTTTTAGTTTTTATTTAATTTTAAATTTCATTGCTTATCTTTCTAATTTATATTTTTCATTTTCTTCTTTCAAATATTTATTACATATAATTTAGAGAGAATACTAATATTGTGATTAATAATTAGAATCAAGATTCAATTATTTCAAAAAAAATATTTTAAGTTAATTTTATAACTATCAATATAAATCATTTTTTACGGACAAAAATACTAGTATACATAATTATAAATGTGACTTAGTCATTCCTTAGAAATGACTTTAGATAATCATAAATAGTTATTCTATTACAAAATGAGAAGTTATCTCTATCTTTGAATTAGTTATCACAACTATACTGGAAAAAGCTTTTAACTTGTTCACTAAGTCAGATTGGATACGAACTAAGAGGCCTGTATCCAAGTCGGTCCAACCTATGTGAGTGAGACCACACAAATTGGGTTTGTTACTGTAGGGTTGACCTTACTGCAACCCAATTTTAAATGTTGCTTGCTCTTTGTTTGGATTGTAGGCTGGACCAGTATTTGTAGGTAGGCCCACGTATAAACAATTATTAATTATTATTATAATATTTTTAATATTATGTAGTTATATTTAGATCTAATTTAATTAAGAGTAAAGTATTATTTTTGTCCTTAACATTTGGGGTAAGTTTTATTGGTGTCTCTAACGTTTAAATCATCCTATTTGTATCTCTAACGTTAGGGGTGAAAACAGGTCAGGTCAGACCAGGCTTGCTCTAACAAGCATGACCTATTAATTAGTCTGAGTCTAGCCTGTAGTATGCTATAAACTTTTTTTAAAGTACTAAACCTGGCATGTTATTCAGCTTGGATTAGCTTGAAGCCTGTTAAAAGGCCTAATAATTTTTTATAAAAATAAAAATATCATTTAAAAAAACTAGTTTTTAATGAAAATATTTATATGCAATATGTCATATTTAATATTTATAAGAATTTTTAAACTTTTAAAGTATTTAAAATATACAAAAGTATTTATAATAAAGTATAATAAATTTAAAATATATCATAATTTTGTTAATAATAAAAAAATTATTTATATATTTAATTATGTGTTAACAGGTCCAGGCAAGTCTGATAGGCCAATAAGACTAATTAGTGAACCTAGGCCTGGTCTATTAATATATTAAGGTTTTTACAAGAGTCTAAACTTGTGCCTATTTTATAACAAGTCAGGCCAGGCCAGGCTGCAGGCCCTAACAGGCCATCTGACCCTTTTCTACCCTTACCTACCATTTATAAAAGCGATTTAATGTTATTCTGCCATTAATTATACTAATAGATCAGATTATATTTTTCAATTATTCTCACTTGGATGTATTTATTCTCAATTAGGTCTCATTTGGATGTGTTTGATTTTAATATTGTACCCAAAATTTGTGTTCAGGTTCAATTATGTCTCTAAAAAAGTGAATTATATAAACGTTGCAGGGATTAGTTTCAACTTTTAATGAGTTATTATCTGGAGTAGATTATCAGTTCTGACCTATACATTTCTATTCTAACTTCAAGAAGAGATTTTTAGAACTCCAACTAAATCTCATGATGTGTAATTGACAGCTTTTAGCAATTATCAAATCTTCGGAAATGATTGCTGCAACGTATCACGTAAATTCTTGAAATTAAAAAACAAATTCTCTAATGATTTGAATTGTTTAAAAAACTCAACATGCATCTTTTTTGCATTGGGCTTTTTCATTAACTTGGCCCTTTCCACAAAAAAGGGAATCTTTTGTTACAATAGAAACAGAAGTGATATTGATTATTCACCCAATCCAGATCATAATGAAAAATTCCCGTGTTTTCTTTCGGAAAGGTAAAAACTAAGACGAAAAAAAAATCGACCCTTTCGGGAAAGGGATCTCCTGAATATTGGGTAGCTGTCGTTAAACCTGGTAGAATACTTTATAAAATGGGCGGAGTCGTAGAAAATATAGCCAAAAAGGCTATCTCAATAGCCGCATCAAAAATGCCTATCCAAACTCAATTCATTATTTTTCAAGATAATAAATAATAAAAACCAAAGGAAAGAGGTCTTTTGGAGGAAAAAACATGGCAATTTTTCCTTTCTTTTGTTGAATAGAGAATATTTTTTTTACTTCAAGCCTTGGACTGAAAAACCAGATAAAATAAGAATGATATGATTCAACCTCAAACCCATTTGAATGTAGCCGATAACAGCGGAGCCCGCCAATTGATGTGTATTTGAATCATACGAGCAGGTAATCGACGATATTTTGAAAATATTTTGAAAAAGATTTTTGAAAATTTTGAAAAAGTAAAAAAAATGAAAAAGACATAATTTTTGAAAAAGATTTTGAAAAGATAAGATTTTTAAAATTGAAATTTTGACTTGACTTGTAAGAAACAACTAATTTTTAAAAATTTTTGACCAAGTCAACCCAAAATTTCGAAAATTTTGAGGGAAATAAGGAAAAGATATTTTTGATTTTTGAAATCTTTAAAGAAAAACACAAAAATGACCCAAAACATGAAAATTTTGGATCAAGACACAAGATGCATGCAAGAATGCTATGAATGTCAAGATGAACACCAAGAACACTATTGAAGATCATGATGAACATCAAGAACATAATTTTAAAAATTTTTGATGCAAAGAAGACATGCAAGACACCAAACTTAGAAATCTTTAATGCATGAAAAATATGAATGCAAAGATGCACAAGAAAAACAACAAAAGACACAAAACAAGAAATTATCAAGATCAAACAAGAAGACTTGTCAAGAACAACTTGAAGATCATGAAGAACACTATGAATGCATGGATTTTTGAAAAAAAATGCAAGAAACATTTTAAAGGCATGCAATTGACACCAAACTTAAAAATTGACTCAAGACTCAAACAAGAAACACAAAATATTTTTGATTTTTATGATTTTCTAATTTTTTTTGTATTTTTATTAAATTTTTTTTTCGAAAATATAGTTTGGAAAAACGAAAAATAAAAAGAAAAATTTTTGAAAAAGATTTTTGAAAAGAAAATTACCTAATCTGAGCAACAAGATGAACCGTCAGTTGTCCATACTCGAACAATCCCCGGCAACGGCGCCAAAAACTTGGTGGACGAAATTGTGATCGTCAATATTGGCTCTTTAGCATATACACAAAAACTATTGTGGCTCTTGGTTAAATTCACAACTCCGTTCAACTAACTAGCAAGTGTACTGGGTCGTCCAAGTAATAAACCTTACGTGAGTAAGGGTCGATCCCACAGAGATTGTTGGTATGAAGCAAGCTATGGTCACCTTGCAAATCTCAGTCAGGCAGATTAAATTGGTTTATGGGTTTCGAAAATAAAAATAAGAAAATAGAAATAATAAACGGATAGAAGACTTATGTAGATTCATTGGTGAGAATTTCAGATAAGCGAATGGAGATGCTGTATGGCTCAAGGACGCCTGCTCTCCTACTGCTTCTATTCAATCCTTCTTACTCCTTTCCATGGCAAGCTTTGTATAGGGGTTCACCATCAGCTGTGGCTACTTTCAATCCTCTCGGGAAAATGATCCTATGCGGTTGTCAGTCGCACGGCTAATCGTCTGGAGGCATCACCCATGGTTGATGGCTACATCCCATCCTCGCAGTGAAAACTAATGCTCACGCACTCTGTCACAGTACGGCTAATCACTGGTTGGTTCCCGCTCCTACTGGAATAGAATCCCTTGATTCTTTTGCGTCTGTCACTAACGCCCAGCAGGTTGCAAGTTTGAAGCACGTCACAGTCATTCATTACCGGAATCCTACTCGGAATACCACAGACAAGGTTAGACTTTCCGGATTCCCAGGATCCTACTCGGAATACCACAGACAAGGTGAGACTTTTCGGATCCTCATAAATGCCGCCATCTATCTAGCTTATACCACGAAGATTCTGTTGGGGAATCTAAGAGATACGCATTCAAGCTCTGTTGCATGTAGAACGGAAGTGGTTGTCAATCACGCGCGTTCATCAGTGAGAATGATAATGAGGGTTACTTATCATCACATTCATCATGTTCTTGGGTACGAATGAATATCTTGGAATAAGAATAAGAGAGATTTGAATAAAAGATAATAGAATTGCATTAATACTCGAGGTACAGCAGAGCTCCACACCCTTAATCTATGGTGTGCAGAAACTCCACCGTTGAAAATACATAAGTAAAAGAGGTTCAGGCATGGCCGAATGGCCAGCCCCCCTAAATGTGATCAATGATCTCCTAAGATGAAGAATAAAACAAAACTGAGACCAAAGATGAAACGTGGTCAAAAGACATCTAATACAATAGATAAATGTTCTATATATACTTAGACTAGCTCCTAGGGTTTACATGGGCAAGTAATTGATGCATAAATCCACTTCCGGGGCCCACTTGGTGTATGCTTGGGCTGAGCTTGATTAATCCACGAGCTGAGGCATTTCCTGGAGTTGAACTCCGAGTTATGACGTGTTTTGGGCGTTCAACTCCGGATCATGACGTTTTTCTGGCGTTTAACTCCAGACAGCAGCTTGTACTTGGCGTTCAACGCCAAGTTACGTCGTCATTCTTCGAATAAAGTATGGACTATTATATATTGCTGGAAAGCCCTGGATGTCTACTTTTCAACGCCGTTGAGAGGGTGCCAATTGGAGTTCTGTAGCTCCAGAAAATCCATTTCGAGTTCAGGGAGGTCAGATTCCAACAGCATCAGCAGTCCTTTTGTCAGCCTTCTTCAGAGTTTTGCTCAAGTCCCTCAATTTCAGTCAGAATTTACCTGAAATCACAGAAAAACATACAAACTCATAGTAAAGTCCAGAAATGTGAATTTAACATAAAAACTAATGAAAACATCCCTAAAAGTAGCTTAAACTTACTAAAAACTATATAAAAACAATGCCAAAAAGCGTATAAATTATCCGCTCATCACAACACCAAACTTAAATTGTTGCTTGTCCCCAAGCAACTGAAAATCAATAGGGATAAAAAGAAGAGAATATACTATAAAGTCCAAAATATCAATGAATATTAATTTAATTACATGAGCGGGACTTGTAGCTTTTTGCTTCTGAACAGTTTTGGCATCTCACTTTTTCCTTTGAAGTTCAGAGTGATTGGCATCTCTAGGAACTTAGAATTTTGGATAGTGTTATTGACTTTCCTAGTTAAGCATGTTGATTCTTGAACACAGCTACTTTATGAGTCTTGGCCTTGGCCCTAAGCACTTTGTCTTCCAGTATTACCACCGGATACACAAATGCCACAGACACATAACTGGGTGAACCTTTTCAGATTGTGACTCAGCTTTGCTAAAGTCCCCAGTTAGTGGTGTCCAGAGCTCTTAAGCACACTCTTTTGCTTTGGATCACGACTTTAACCATTCAGTCTCAAGCTTTTCACTTGGACCTTCATGACACAAGCACATGGTTAGGGACAGCTTGATTTAGCCGCTTAGGCCTGGATTTAGATTCCTTGGGCCCTCCTATCCATTAATGCTCAAAGCCTTGGATCCTTGCTTTTTCTTTAAAATTTTCGCCATTTTTTTTTGCTGCTTTTTCTTGCTTCAAGAATCAATTTCATGATGTTTTTCAGATCATCAATAACATTTTTCTTTGTTCATCATTCTTTCAAGAACCAACAATTTTAACACTCATAAACAACAATATCAAAAGACATATGCACTGTTCAATCATTCATTCAGAAAACAAAAAGTATTGTCACCACATCAATATAATTAAATTAAATTCAATAATAATTTCGAAAATTATGTACTTCTTGTTCTTTTGAATTAAAACATTTTTCATTTAAGATAAGTGAAGGACTAATGGATTTTATTCATAGCTTTAAGGCATGGTTACACACTAATGATCATGAAGTAGAAACACAAAACATAGATAAACATAATACTTAAAAACCGAAAACAGAAAGAAAATAAAGAACAAGGAATGAATCCACCTCTAGTGGCGTCTTCTTCTTGAAGGACCAATGATGTTCTTCAATTCTTCTATGTCCCTTCCTTGCCTTTGTTGCTCCTCCCTCATTGCTCTTTGATCTTCTCTTATGTCTTGGAGAATGATGGAGTGCTCATGATGTTCCACCCTTAATTGTTCAACATTATGACTCAAATCTTCTAAAGAGGTGCTGAGTTGCTCCCAATAGTTGTTGGGAGAAAAGTGCATTCCTTGAGGCATTTGTTGATGATGAACTTCCTCATGTTCTTCTTGAGGGCCGTGAGGAACTTCTCTTGTTTGCTCCATCCTCTTCTTTGTGATGGGCTTGTCTTCTTCAATGGAGACATCTCCATCTATGATAACTCCAGCCGAGTAACATAGATGACATATAAGGTGGGGGAAGGCTAGCCGTGCCATGTGTGAAGGCTTGTCAGCTATTTTGTAGAGTTCATTGGAGATGACTTCATGAACTTCCACTTCCTCTCCAATCATGATGCTATGAATCATGATGGCCCGATCCACAGTAACTTCAGATCGGTTGCTTATAGGAATGATGGATCTTTAGATGAACTCCAACCATCCTCTAGCTACAGGCTTGAGGTCCAGTCTTCTTAGTTGGACTGGTTTGTCTTTGGAGTCTATTCTCCATTGGGCACCTTCCACACATATGTCCATTAGGACTTGGTCCAACCTTTGATTAAAGTTGACCCTTCTTGTGTAGGGGCGTTCATCACCTTGCATCATGGGTAAGTGAAACGCCAACCTCACATTTTCCGGACTAAAATCCAAGTATTTCCCCCGAACCATTGTGAGATAGTTCTTTGGATTCGGGTTCATACTTTGATCATGGTTCCTAGTAATCCATGCATTGGCATAGAACTCTTGAACCATCAATATTCCGACTTGTTGCATGGGGTTGGTTATGACTTCCCAACCTCTTCTTTGGATTTCATGTCGGATTTCCGGATACTCATTCTTTTTGAGCTTGAAAGGGACCTCGGGGATCACCTTCTTCTTTGCCACAACATCATAGAAGTGGTCTTGATGGCTTTTGGAGATGAATCTTTCCTTCTCCCATGACTCGGAGGTGGAGGCTTTTGCCTTCCCTTTCCCTTTTCTTGAGGATACTCCGGCCTTAGGTGCCATTGATGGTGATGGAAAAAACAAAAAGCTTAGGCTTTTACCACACCAAACTTAAAATTTTTGCTCGCCCTCGAGCAAGAAAGAAAAGAAAAGTAGAAGAAGAAGAAGAGAATTTGGTAGAGGAGGAGAGAGGTGGGTTCGGCTATATGGGAGAAGAAGGGGTTTGTGTTGTGTGAAAATGAAGAAGAATGGAAGGGTATTTATAGGGATAGGGGAGGGTATAGGTTCGGCCAATTTGGGTGGGAATGGGTGGGAAAATGAATTTGAATTTTATGGAGGTAGGTGGGGTTTATGGGGAAGAGGAGGTTGATGTTAATGGTGAATGGGGTAATAGGGAAGAGGAATTGAGGTGATTGGTGAAGAAGATTGGGAATTGTGACATGGGGAATTCAAATCACAAAAGTAGGATTAGAAGGTAAGGTGGGAATATGGTAGGTGGGGATCCTGTGGGGTCCACAGATCCTGAGGTGGGGATCCTGTGGGGTCCACAGATCCTGAGGTGAAAAGAAATACCATTCCTTCACCATATAGGCATGTAAATTGCCTTCGTGCATCATCCTGGCATTCAAACGCCCATTGGTGCATGTTCTGGGCGTTAAACGCCCATGTAATGCATGTTTCTAGCGTTGAACGCCAGTTTCATGCTTGTTTCTGGCGTTCAGCGCCAGTTTGTCCTCTGTATGCACATTCCTGGCGTTAAACGCCAGGATGTTGCTTGTTTCTGGCGTTCAGCGCCAGAATGGTGCTCTGTTCTGGCGTTGAACGCCAGCCAGATGCATCTTACTGGCGTTGAACGCCAGTCTGCGCTACCTCCAGGGTGAAAAAATTTTTTCTTCTGTTTTTGACTCTGTTTTTAATTTTTTTGATTTTTTCGTGACTCCTCATGATCATGTACCTAATAAAACACAAAAATAACAAAGAAACAAAATAAAATAAAATTAGATAAATAAAATTGGGTTGCCTCCCAACAAGCGCTTCTTTAATGTCAATAGCTTGACAGTGACTCTCATGGAGCCACAAGATGATCAGGTCAATTTTAGTGTGTAGTCCCCACACCAAACTTAGAGTTTGGATATGGAGTTTGAACACCAAACTTAGAGTTTGACTGTGTGGGCTCTTCTTGACCTTGAACTAAGAGAAGCTCTTCATGCTTACTCTCTTTTGTCACAGAGGGATGGCCATGTGCCTTAAACACAAGGTAGTCCCCATTTAATTGAAGGACTAACTCACCTCTATTGACATCTATCACAGCTTCTGCTGTGGCTAGGAAAGGTCTTCCTAGGATGATACATTCATCATCTTCCTTCCTAGTGTCTAGGATTATGAAATCGGCAGGGATGTAAAGGCCTTCAACCTTTACTAGCACGTCCTCTACTATTCCATAAGTTTGTCTCACTGACTTGTCTGCCAATTGCAATGAGAACAAAGCAGGTTGTACCTCAATGATTCCCAGCTTCTCCATTACAGAGAGTGGCATAAGATTTATCCCTGACCCCAGATCACATAGAGCTTTTTCAAAGCTCATGGTGCCAATGGTACAAGGTATTAAGAACTTGCCGGGATCTTGTTTCTTTTGAGGTAGAGTTTTCTGAATCCAAGTATCTAGTTCACTAATGAGCAAGGGAGGTTCACTTTCCCAAGTCTCATTACCAAACAGCTTGGCATTCAGCTTCATGATAGCTCCTAAATATTGAGCAACTTGCTCTCCAGTCACATCTTCATCTTCTTCAGAGGAAGAATAGTCTTCAGAGCTCATGAATGGCAGAAGGAGATTTAATGGAATCTCTATGGTCTCTAGATGAGCCTCAGATTCCTCTGGATCCTTAATAGGAAGCTCCTTCTTGCTTGAAGGACGTCCCATGAGGTCTTCCTCACTGGGATTTTCGTCTTCCTCCTCCCTAGTGCATTCGGCCACTTTGAGTAAATCAATGGCCTTGCACTCTCCTTTTGGATTCTCTTCTGTATTACTTGGGAGAATACTAGGGGGAGTTTCAATGACTTTCTTACTCAGCTGGCCCACTTGTGCCTCCAAATTTCTAATGGAGGATCTTGTTTCATTCATGAAACTGAAAGTGGCCTTTGATAGATCAGAGATTATATTGGCTAAATTAGAAGTGTTTTGTTCTGAATTCTCTGTCTGTTGCTGAGAAGATGATGGATATGGCTTACTATTACTCAGTCTATTGCGTCCACCATTGTTAAAGCCTTGTTGAGGCTTTTGTTGATCCTTCCAGGAGAAATTTGGACGATTTCTCCATGATGGGTTATAGGTGTTTCCATAAGGTTCACCCATGGAATTAACCTCTGCCATGGCAGGGTTCTCAGGATCATAAGCTTCTTCAGAAGCTACCTCTCTAGTACTGTTTGATGCATGTTGCAATCCATTCAGATTTTGAGAGATTATGTTGACCTGTTGAGTCAACATTTTGTTCTGAGCCAATATGGCATTCAGAGCATCAATTTCAAGAACTCCTTTCTTCTGAGGTATCCCATTATTCACGGAATTCCTCTCAGAGGTATACATGAACTGGTTGTTTGCAACCATGTCAATGAGTTCTTGAGCCTCTTCAGGCGTTTTCTTCAGGTGAATAGATCCACCTGCAGAATGGTCCAATGACATTTTCGAAAATTCAGAGAGACCATAATAGAATATATCTAATAGGGTCCATTCTGAAAACATGTCAGATGGACATCTTTTGGTCAGCTGCTTGTATCTTTCCCAAGCTTCATAGAGGAATTCACCATCCTTTTGTTTGAAGGTTTGAACATCCACTCTCAGCTTGCTCAGCTTTTGAGGAGGAAAGAATTTATCCAAGAAGGCAGTGACCAGCTTATCCCAGGAGTCCAGACTATCCTTAGGTTGTGAATCCAACCATATTCTAGCTCTGTCTCTTACAGCAAAAGGGAAAAGCATGAGTCTGTAGACTTCAGGATCAACTCCATTCGTCTTTACAGTCTCACAGATCTGCAAGAACTCAGTTAAGAACTGATAGGGATCTTCAGATGGAAGTCCATAAAACTTGCAGTTTTGTTGCATTAAAGCAACTAGTTGAGGCTTAAGCTCAAAGTTATTGGCTCCAATGGCAGGAACGGAGATGCTTCTTCCATCAAACTTGGATGTTGGCTTTGTGAAGTCACCAAGCATTCTTCTTGCATTATTATTATTATTTTCGGCTGCCATGTCCTTCTCCTGTTCGAAAATTTCTGAAAGGTTGTTTCTGGATTGTTGTAATTTAGCTTCTCTTAATTTTCTCTTCAGAGTCCTTTCAGGTTCTGGATCAACTTCAACAAGAGTGCCTTTTTCCCTGTTCCTGCTCATATGAAAGAGAAGAAAACAAGAAAAGAAAGAGGAATCCTCTATGTCACAGTATAGAGATTCCTTTATGTTAGTAAAAGAAGAAAGGGGTATAAGAAAGAAGAAGGAAGGATTCGGATTTTTGGATGAAGAGAGATGAAGAGAAGTGTTAGTAATTAAATTAATTAAATAGAATAAGAGAAGAGAAGAGGAGAGAAATTCGAAAATAATTTTAAAAAGGGGTTAGTGATTTTCGAAAATTAGAGATAAAATATAATTGAAATTAAAATTTAAAACAGAAAGAATTTTTGAAAAAGAGAGGGAGAATTTTCGAAAATTAGAGAGGGAAAAGTAGTTAGGTAGTTTTGGAAAAGATAAGAAACAAACAAAAAGTTAGTTAGTTGATTGAAAAAAGATTTGAAATCAAAATTTGAAAAAGATAAGAAGATAAGAAGTTAGATAAGATATTTTGAAATCAAATTTTGAAAAAGATAAGATTTTTAAAAAAGATAAGATAAAAGATAAAAAGATATATTTGAAAAAGATATTTGAAAAAGATTTAATTTTTAAAATTACTTAACTAACAAGAAACTACAAGATAAGATTCTAGAACTTAAAGATTGAACCTTTCTTAACAAGAAAGTAACAAACTTCAAATTTTTGAACCAATCACATTACTTGTTAGTTAATTTTCGAAAATTAGATATAAAAGATAAGAAAAAGATTTTGAAAATATTTTGAAAAAGATTTTTGACAATTTCGAAAAAGTAAAAAAAATGAAAAAGACATAATTTTTGAAAAAGATTTTGAAATGATAAGATTTTTAAAATTGAAATTTTGACTTGACTTGTAAGAAACAACTAATTTTTAAAAATTTTTGACCAAGTCAACCCAAAATTTCGAAAATTTTGAGGGAAATAAGGAAAAGATATTTTTGATTTTTGAAATCTTTAAAGAAAAACACAAAAATGACCCAAAACATGAAAATTTTGGATCAAGACACAAGATGCATGCAAGAATGCTATGAATGTCAAGATGAACACCAAGAACACTATTGAAGATCATGATGAACATCAAGAACATAATTTTGAAAATTTTTGATGCAAAGAAGACATGCAAGACACCAAACTTAGAAATCTTTAATGCATGAAAAATATGAATGCAAAGATGCACAAGAAAAATAACAAAAGACACAAAACAAGAAATTATCAAGATCAAACAAGAAGACTTGTCAAGAACAACTTGAAGATCATGAAGAACACTATGAATGCATGGATTTTCGAAAAAAAATGCAAGAAACATTTTAAAGGCATGCAATTGACACCAAACTTAAAAATTGACTCAAGACTCAAACAAGAAACACAAAATATTTTTGATTTTTATGATTTTCTAATTTTTTTTGTATTTTTATTAAATTTTTTTTTCGAAAATATAGTTTGGAAAAACGAAAAATAAAAAGAAAAATTTTTGAAAAAGATTTTTGAAAAGAAAATTACCTAATCTGAGCAACAAGATGAACCGTCAGTTGTCCATACTCGAACAATCCCCGGCAACGGCGCCAAAAACTTGGTGGACGAAATTGTGATCATCAATATTGGCTCTTTAGCATATACACAAAAACTATTGTGGCTCTTGGTTAAATTCACAACCCCGTTCAACTAACCAGCAAGTGTACTGGGTCGTCCAAGTAATAAACCTTACGTGAGTAAGGGTCGATCCCACAGAGATTGTTGGTATGAAGCAAGCTATGGTCACCTTGCAAATCTCAGTCAGGCAGATTAAATTGGTTTATGGGTTTCGAAAATAAAAATAAGAAAATAGAAATAATAAACGGATAGAAGACTTATGTAGATTCATTGGTGAGAATTTCAGATAAGCGAATGGAGATGCTGTATGGCTCAAGGACGCCTGCTCTCCTACTGCTTCTATTCAATCCTTCTTACTCCTTTCCATGGCAAGCTTTGTATAGGGGTTCACCATCAGCTGTGGCTACTTTCAATCCTCTCGGGAAAATGATCCTATGCGGTTGTCAGTCGCACGGCTAATCGTCTGGAGGCATCACCCATGGTTGATGGCTACATCCCATCCTCGCAGTGAAAACTAATGCTCACGCACTCTGTCACAGTACGGCTAATCACTGGTTGGTTCCCGCTCCTACTGGAATAGAATCCCTTGATTCTTTTGCGTCTGTCACTAACGCCCAGCAGGTTGCAAGTTTGAAGCACGTCACAGTCATTCATTACCGGAATCCTACTCGGAATACCACAGACAAGGTTAGACTTTCCGGATTCCCAGGATCCTACTCGGAATACCACAGACAAGGTGAGACTTTCCGGATCCTCATAAATGCCGCCATCTATCTAGCTTATACCACGAAGATTCTGTTGGGGAATCTAAGAGATACGCATTCAAGCTCTGTTGCATGTAGAACGGAAGTGGTTGTCAATCACGCGCGTTCATCAGTGAGAATGATAATGAGGGTTACTTATCATCACATTCATCATGTTCTTGGGTACGAATGAATATCTTGGAATAAGAATAAGAGAGATTTGAATAAAAGATAATAGAATTGCATTAATACTCGAGGTACAGCAGAGCTCCACACCCTTAATCTATGGTGTGCAGAAACTCCACCGTTGAAAATACATAAGTAAAAGAGGTTCAGGCATGGCCGAATGGCCAGCCCCCCTAAACATGATCAATGATCTCCTAAGATGAAGAATAAAACAAAACTGAGACCAAAGATGAAACGTGGTCAAAAGACATCTAATACAATAGATAAATGTTCTATATATACTTAGACTAGCTCCTAGGGTTTACATGAGCAAGTAATTGATGCATAAATCCACTTCCGGGGCCCACTTGGTGTATGCTTGGGCTGAGCTTGATTAATCCACGAGCTGAGGCATTTTCTGGAGTTGAACTCCGAGTTATGACGTGTTTTGGGCGTTCAACTCCGGATCATGACGTTTTTCTGGCGTTTAACTCCAGACAGCAGCTTGTACTTGGCGTTCAATGCCAAGTTACGTCGTCATTCTTCGAATAAAGTATGGACTATTATATATTGCTGGAAAGCCCTGGATATCTACTTTCCAACGCCGTTAAGAGTGTGCCAATTGGAGTTCTGTAGCTCCAGAAAATCCATTTCGAGTGCAGGGAGGTCAGATTCCAACAGCATCAGCAGTCCTTTTGTCAGCCTTCTCCAGAGTTTTGCTCAAGTCCCTCAATTTCAGTCAGAATTTACCTGAAATCACAGAAAAACACACAAACTCATAGTAAAGTCCAGAAATGTGAATTTAACATAAAAACTAATGAAAACATCCCTAAAAGTAGCTTAAACTTACTAAAAACTATATAAAAACAATGCCAAAAAGCGTATAAATTATTGGTGGACGAAATTGTGATCTTATTCATTGTAATTGGATTTTAGAAATTGGCACGAGTGGACACAACTCCGTTCAACTAACCAGCAAGTGTACTGGGTCGTCCAAGTAATAAACCTTACGTGAGTAAGGGTCGATCCCACAAAGATTGTTGGTATGAAGCAAGCTATGGTCACCTTGCAAATCTCAGTTAGGCAGATTAAAGGGGAATTGTGATTATTGGAATAAATAATAAATAAAAAGGAATGATAAAAGGGATAGAATACTTATGCAGATTCATTGGTGGGAATTTCAGATAAGCGGATGGAGATGCTGCAGAGCCCAAGGACGCCTGCTCTCCTACTGCTTCTACTCAATCCTTCTTACTCCTTTCCATGGCAAGCTTTGTATAGGGGTTCACCATCAACTGTGGCTACTTTCATACTCTCGGGAAAATGATCCTATGCGGTTGTCAGTCGCACGGCTAATCGTCTGGAGGCATCACCCATGGCTGCTGGCTACATCCCATCCTCGCAGTGAAAACTAATGCTCACGCACTCTGTCACAGTACGGCTAATCACCGGTTGGTTCCCGCTCCTACTGGAATAGAATCCCTCTTTTGCGTCTGTCACTAACGCCCAGCAGGTTACAAGTTTGAAGCACGTCACAGTCATTCATTACCGGAATCCTACTCGGAATACCACAGACAAGGTGAGACTTTCCGGATTCCCAGGATACTACTCGGAATACCACAGACAAGGTGAGACTTTCCAGATCCTCATAAATGCCACCATCTATCTAGCTTATACCACGAAGATTCTGTTGGGGAATCTAAGAGATACGCATTCAATCTCTGTTTCATGTAGAACGGAAGTGGTTGTCAATCACACGCGTTCATAAGTGAGAATGATAATGAGGGTAATCTGACTCATAACATTCATCATGTTCTTGGGTACGAATGAATATCTTGGAATAAGAATAAGAGAGATTTGAATAAAAGATAATAGAATTTCATTAATACTTGAGGTACAGCAGAGCTCCACACCCTTAATCTATGGTGTGCAGAAACTCCACCGTTGAAAATACATAAGTAAAAGAGGTTCAGGCATGGCCGAATGGCCAGCCTCCCTCACGTGATCAATGATCTCTTAAGATGAAGAATAAAACAAAACTGAGACCAAAGATGAAACGTGGTCAAAAGACATCTAATACAATAGATAAATGTTCTATATATACTTAGACTAGCTCCTAGGGTTTACATGAGTAAGTAATTGATGCATAAATCCACTTCCGGGGCCCACTTGGTGTATGCTTGGGCTGAGCTTGATTAATCCACGAGCTGAGGCATTTCCTGGCGTCAAACTCCAGGTTATGACGTGTTTTGGGCGTTCAACTCCGGATCATGACGTTTTTCTGGCGTTTAACTCCAGACAGCAGCGTGTACTTGGCGTTTAACGCCAAGTTACGTCGTCATTCTTCGAATAAAGTATGGACTATTATATATTGCTGGAAAGCCCTGGATGTCTACTTTCCAACGCCGTTGAGAGCGCGCCAATTGGAGTTCTGTAGCTCCAGAAAATCCATTTCGAGTGCAGGGAGGTCAGATTCCAACAGCATCAGCAGTCCTTTTGTCAGCCTTCTTCAGAGTTTTGCTCAAATCCCTCAATTTCAGTCAGAATTTACCTGAAATCACAGAAAAACACACAAACTCATAGTAAAGTCCAGAAATGTGAATTTAACATAAAAACTAATGAAAACATCCCTAAAAGTAACTCAAACTTACTAAAAACTATATAAAAACAATGCCAAAAGCGTATAAATTATCCGCTCATCACAACACCAAACTTAAATTGTTGCTTGTCCCCAAGCAACTGAAAATCAATTGGGATAAAAAGAAGAGAATATACTATAAAGTCCAAAATATCAATGAATATTAATTTAATTAGATGAGCGGGACTTGTAGCTTTTTGCTTCTGAACAATTTTGGCATCTCACTTTTTCCTTTGTAGTTTAGAGTGATTGGCATCTCTAGGAACTTAGAATTTTGGATAGTGTTATTGACTTTCCTAGTTAAGCATGTTGATTCTTGAACACATCTACTTTATGAGTCTTGGCCTTGGCCCTAAGCACTTTGTCTTCCAGTATTACCACCGGATACACAAATGCCACAGACACATAACTGGGTGAACCTTTTCAGATTGTGACTCAGCTTTGCTAAAGTCCCCAGTTAGTGGTGTCCAGAGCTCTTAAGCACACTCTTTTGCTTTGGATCACGACTTTAACCACTTAGTCTCAAGCTTTTCACTTGGACCTTCATGACACAAGCACATGGTTAGGGACAGCTTGATTTAGCCGCTTAGGCCTGGATTTAATTTCCTTGGGCCCTCCTATCCATTGATGCTCAAAGCCTTGGATCCTTGCTTTAAAATTTTCGCCATTTTTTTTTCACTGCTTTTTCTTGCTTCAAGAATCAATTTCATGGTTTTTCAGATCATCAATAACATTTCTCTTTGTTCATCATTCTTTCAAGAGCCAACAATTTTAACACTCATAAACAAAAATATGCACTGTTCAAGCATTCATTCAGAAAACAAAAATTATTGCCACCACATCAATATAATTAAATTAAATTCACTAATAATTTCGAAAATTATGTACTTCTTGTTCTTTTGAATTAAAACATTTTTCTTTTAAGATAAGTGAAGGACTAATGGATTTTATTCATAGCTTTAAGGCATGGTTACACACTAATGATCATGAAGTAGAGACACAAAACATAGATAAACATAATACTTAAAAACCGAAAACAGAAAGAAAATAAAGAACAAGGAATGAATCCACCTCTAGTGGCGTCTTCTTCTTGAAGGACCAATGATGTTCTTCAACTCTTCTATGTCCCTTCCTTGCCTTTGTTGCTCCTCCCTCATTGCTCTTTGATCTTCTCTTATTTCTTGGAGAGTGAGGGCGTGTTCATGATATTCCACCCTTAGTTGTTCCATATTATGTCTCAAATCTTCTAAAGAGGCATTGAGTTGCTCCCAATAGTTGTTGGGAGGAAAGTGCATTCCTTGAGGCATTTGTTGATGATGAACTTCCTCATGTTCTTCTTGGGGGCCGTGAGGAACTTCCCTTGTTTGCTCCATCCTCTTCTTTGTGATGGGCTTGTCTTCTTCAATGGAGACATCTCCATCTATGATAACTCCAGCTGAGTAGCATAAATGGCATATAAGGTGGGGGAAGGCTAGCCGTGCCATGTATGAAGGCTTGTCAGCTATTTGTAGAGTTCATTGGAGATGACTTCATGAACTTCCACTTCCTCTCCAATCATGATGCTATGGATCATGATGGCCCGATCCACAGTAACTTCGGATCGGTTGCTTGTAGGGATGATGGATCTTTGGATGAACTCCAACCATCCTCTAGCCACAGGCTTGAGGTCCAGTCTTCTTAGTTGGACTGGTTTGCCTTTGGAGTCTATTCTCCATTGGGCGCCTTCCACACAAATGTCCATTAGGACTTGGTCCAACCTTTGATTAAAGTTGACCCTTCTTGTGTAGGGGCGTTCATCACCTTGCATCATGGGTAAGTGAAACGCCAACCTCACATTTTCCGGACTGAAATCTAAGTATTTCCCCCGAACCATTGTGAGATAGTTCTTTGGATTCGGGTTCATACTTTGATCATGGTTCCTAGTGATCCATGCATTTGCATAGAACTCTTGAACCATCAATATTCCGACTTGTTGCATGGGGTTGGTTATGACTTCCCACCCTCTTCTTTGGATTTCATGTCGGATTTCCGGATACTCATTCTTTTTGAGCTTGAAAGGGACCTCGGGGATCACCTTCTTCTTTGCCACAACATCATAGAAGTGGTCTTGATGGCTTTTGGAGATGAATCTCTCCTTCTCCCATGACTCGGAGGTGGAGGCTTTTGCCTTCCCTTTTCCTTTTCTTGAGGAAACTCCGGTCTTAGGTGCCATTGATGGTGAATGAAAAATAAAAAGCTTAGGCTTTTTACCACACCAAACTTAAATTTTTGCTCGCCCTCGAGCAAAAAAGAAAAGAAGAGTAGAAGAAGAAGAGGATTTTGGTAGAGAAGGAGAGGAGGGGGTTCGGCTATATGAGGGAAGAAGGGGTTTGTGTTGTGTGAGGGTAGGTGGGGTTTATGGGGAAGAGGAGGTTGATGTGAATGGTGAATGGGGTAATTGGGAAGAGGAGTTGAGGTGATTGGTGAAGGTTTTTGGGAAGTGTGACATTGAAAATGAGATTTGGATTAGGAGAGTGTGATTAGGATTAAAAGAAAAGGTAGGTGGGGATCCTGTGGGGTCCACAGATCCTGAGGTGAAAAGAAATACCATTCCTTCACCATATAGGCGTGTAAATTGCCTTCATGCATCATTCTGGCGTTCAAACGCCCATTGGTGCATGTTCTGGGCGTTAAACGCCCATGTAATGCATGTTTCTGGCGTTGAACGCCAGTTTCATGCTTGTTTCTGGCGTTCAGCGCCAGTTTGCCCTCTCTGTGCACCATCCTGGCGTTTAACGCCAGGTTGTTGCTTGTTTTGGGCGTTCAGCGCCAGAATGGTGCTCTGTTCTGGCGTTAAACGCCGGCCAGATGCACCTTCTGGGCGTTGAACGCCAGCCCGTGCGTCCTCCAGGGTGAAAAATTTTTTTCTTCTGTTTTTGACTCTGTTTTTAATTTTTTTGATTTTTTCGTGACTCCTCATGATCATGTACCTAATAAAACACAAAAATAACAAAGAAACAAAATAAAATAAATTTAGATAATTAAAATTGGGTTGCCTCCCAACAAGCGCTTCTTTAATGTCAATAACTTGACAGTGGCTCTCATGGAGCCACAAGGTGATCAGGTCAATGTTGTATAGTCCCAACACCAAACTTAGAGTTTGGATATGGGGTCTTAACACCAAACTTAGAGTTTGGTTGTGGCCTCACAACACCAAACTTAGAGTTTGACTGTGTGGGCTCTTCTTGACCTTGAACTGAGAGAAGCTCTTCATGCTTACTCTCTTTTGTCACAGAGGGATGGCCATGTGCTTGAAACACAAGGTATTCCCCATTCAATTAAAGGACTAACTCTCCTCTGTTGACATCTATCACAGCTTCTGCTGTGGCTAGGAAAGGTCTTCCTAGGATGATGCATTCATCATCTTCCTTCCTAGTATCTAGGATTATGAAATCAGCAGGGATGTAAAAGCCTTCAACCTTCACTAGCACGTCCTCTACTATTCCATAAGCTTGTCTCATGGACTTGTCTGCCAATTGTAATGAGAACAAGGCAGGTTGTACCTCAATGATCCCTAGCTTCTCCATTATAGAGAGTGGCATAAGATTTATCCCTGACCCAAGATCACATAGAGCTTTCTCAAAGCTCATGGTGCCAATGGTGCAAAGTATTAAGAATTTGCCAGGATCTTGTTTCTTTTGAGGTAGAGTTTCCTGAATCCAAGTACCTAATTCACTAATGAGCAAGGGAGGTTCACTTTCCCAAGTCTCATTACCAAATAGCTTGGCATTCAGCTTCATGATAGCTCCTAGATATTGAGCAACTTGCTCTCCAGTCACATCTTCATCCTCTTCAGAGGATGAATATTCTTCAGAGCTCATGAATGGCAGAAGGAGGTTTACTGGAATCTCTATGGTCTCTGTATGAGCCTCAGATTCCTTTGGATCCTTAATAGGAAACTCCTTCTTGCTTGAGGGACGTCCCAGGAGGTCTTCCTCACTAGGATTTTCCTCCTCCTCCTCCCTAGTGCATTCGGCCACTTTGATTAAATCAATGGCTTTGCACTCTCCCTTTGGATTCTCTTCTGTGTTGCTTGGGAGAATACTGGGAGGAGTTTCAATAACTTTCTTACTCAGCTGGCCCACTTGTGCCTCCAAATTTCTAATGGAGGATCTTGTTTCATTCATGAAACTGAAAGTAGCCTTTTGACAGATCAGAGACTATATTGGCTAAATTAGAAGTGTTTTGTTCAGAATTCTCTGTCTGTTGCTGAGAAGATGATGGATATGGCTTACTATTGTTCAGCCTATTGCGTCCACCATTGTTAAAGCCTTGTTGAGGCTTTTGTTGATCCTTCCAGGAGAAATTTGGATGATTTCTCCATGATGGGTTATAGGTGTTTCCATATGGTTCACCCATGTAATTAACCTCTACCATGGCAGGGTTTTCAGGATCATAAGCTTCTTCAGAAGCTGCCTCTCTAGTACTGTTGGATGCATGTTGCAATCCATTCAGATTTTGAGAGATCATGTTGACCTGTTGAGTCAACACTTTGTTCTGAGCCAATATGGCATTCAGAGCATCAATTTCAAGAACTCCTTTCTTCTGAGGTACCCCATTATTCACGGAATTCCTCTCAGAGGTATACATGAACTGGTTGTTTGCAACCATGTCAATGAGTTCTTGAGCCTCTTCAGGCATTTTCTTCAGGTGAATAGATCCACCTGCAGAATAGAATATATCTAACATGGTCCATTCTGAAAACATGTCAGATGGACATCTTTTGGTCAACTGCTTATATCTTTCCCAAGCTTCATAGAGGGATTCACCATCTTTTTGTTTGAAGGTTTGAACATCCACTCTCAGCTTGCTCAGCTTTTGAGGAGGAAAGAATTTATCCAAGAAGGCAGTGACCAGCTTATCCCAGGAGTCCAGACTATCCTTAGGTTGTGAATCCAACCATATTCTAGCTCTGTCTCTTACAGCAAAAGGGAAAAGCATGAGTCTGTAGACTTCAGGATCAACTCCATTCGTCTTTACAGTCTCACAGATCTGCAAGAACTCAGTTAAGAACTGATAAGGATCTTCAGATGGAAGTCCATAAAACTTGCAGTTTTGTTGCATTAATGCAACTAGTTGAGGCTTAAGCTCAAAGTTATTGGCTCCAATGGCAGGAATGGAGATGCTTCTTCCATCAAACTTGGACGTTGGCTTTGTGAAGTCACCAAGCATTCTCCTTGCATTATTATTATTATTATTTTCGGCTGCCATGTCCTTCTCTTGTTCGAAAATTTCTGAAAGGTTGTTTCTGGATTGTTGTAATTTAGCTTCTCTTAATTTTTTCTTCAGAGTCCTTTCAGGTTCTGGATCAACTTCAACAAGAGTGCCTTTTTCCCTGTTCCTGCTCATATGAAAGAGAAGAAAACAAGAAAAGAAAGAGGAATCCTCTATGTCACAGTATAGAGATTCCTTTCTGTTAGTAGAAGAAGATAGGGGTATAAGAAAGAAGAAGGATGGATCTGTAGATGAAGAGAGGTGAAGAGAAGTGTTAGTAATTAAATAAGTAAATAGAAGAAGAAAAGAGAAGGAAGATTTCGAAAATAATTTTTGAAAAAGAAGTTAGTAATTTTCGAAAATCAAAGACAAAATATAATTAAAATTAAAATTTAAAACAAAAAGAATTTTTGAAAAAGAGAGGGAGAATTTTCGAAAATTAGAGAGGGAAAAGTAGTTAGATGGTTTTGAAAAAGATAAGAAACAAACAAAAAGTTAGCTAGTTGATTGAAAAAGATTTGAAATCAAATTTTGAAAAAGATAAGAGGATAAGAAGTTAGATAAGATATTTTGAAATCAAATTTTGAAAAAGATAAAAAAAATTTTTTGAAAAGGATAAGATAAAAGATAAAAAGATATATTTGAAAAAGATATTTTGAAAAAGATTTAATTTTAAAATTGACTTCACTAACAAGAAACTACAAGATAAGATTCTAGAACTTAAAGATTGAACCTTTCTTAACAAGAAAGTAACAAACTTCAAATTTTTGAACCAATCACATTAATTGTTAGCTAATTTTCGAAAATTTGATATAAAGATAAGAAAAAGATTTTGAAAATATTTTGAAAAATATTTTTGAAATTTTCGAAATTTATAAAAAAAATGAAAAAGATATGATTTTTGAAAAAGATTTTGAAAAGATAAGATTTTTAAAATTGAAATTTTGACTTGACTTGTAGGAAACAACTAATTTTAAAAATTTTTTGACCAAGTCAACCCAAAATTTCGAAAATTTGGAGGAAAATAAGGAAAAGATATTTTTTTGATTTTTTTGAATTTTTAATTATGAAAGAGAAAAACAACAAAAATACTCAATGCATGAAATTTTTAGATCAAAACAATGAATGCATGCAAGAATGCTATGAATGTCAAGATGAACACCAAGAACACTTTGAAGATCATGATGAACATCAAGAATATAATTTTGAAAAATTTTTAATGCAAAGAAAACATGCAAGACACCAAACTTAGAAATCTTTAATGCATGGAAAATATGAATGCAAAAATGCACATGAAAAACAACAAACAACACAAAACAAGAAATCATCAAGGTCAAACAGGAAGACTTGTCAAGAACAACTTGAAGATCATGAAGAACACCATGAATGCATGAATTTTCGAAAAATGCAAGAAAAAATTTTAAAAGCATGCAATTGACACCAAACTTAATAATTAACACAAGACTCAAACAAGAAACACAAAATATTTTTGATTTTTATGATTTTCTAATTTTTTTGTATTTTTATTAATTTTTTTTTTCAAAAAATATTATTAGAAAAACGAAAAATAAAAGAAAAATTTTGAAAAAGATTTTTGAAAAGAAAATTACCTAATCTGAGCAACAAGATGAACCGTCAGTTGTCCATACTCGAACAATCCCCGGCAACGGCGCCAAAAACTTGGTGGACGAAATTGTGATCTTATTCATTGTAATTGGATTTTAGAAATTGGCACGAGTGGACACAACTCCGTTCAACTAACCAGCAAGTGTACTGGGTCGTCCAAGTAATAAACCTTACGTGAGTAAGGGTCGATCCCACAAAGATTGTTGGTATGAAGCAAGCTATGGTCACCTTGCAAATCTCAGTTAGGCAGATTAAAGGGGAATTGTGATTATTGGAATAAATAATAAATAAAAAGGAATGATAAAAGGGATAGAATACTTATGCAGATTCATTGGTGGGAATTTCAGATAAGCGGATGGAGATGCTGCAGAGCCCAAGGACGCCTGCTCTCCTACTGCTTCTACTCAATCCTTCTTACTCCTTTCCATGGCAAGCTTTGTATAGGGGTTCACCATCAACTGTGGCTACTTTCATCCTCTCGGGAAAATGATCCTATGCGGTTGTCAGTCGCACGGCTAATCGTCTGGAGGCATCACCCATGGCTGCTGGCTACATCCCATCCTCGCAGTGAAAACTAATGCTCACGCACTCTGTCACAGTACGGCTAATCACCGGTTGGTTCCCGCTCCTACTGGAATAGAATCCCTCTTTTGCGTCTGTCACTAACGCCCAGCAGGTTACAAGTTTGAAGCACGTCACAGTCATTCATTACCGGAATCCTACTCGGAATACCACAGACAAGGTGAGACTTTCCGGATTCCCAGGATCCTACTCAGAATACCACAGACAAGGTGAGACTTTCCGGATCCTCATAAATGCCGCCATCTATCTAGCTTATACCACGAAGATTCTGTTGGGGAATCTAAGAGATACGCATTCAATCTCTGTTTCATGTAGAACGGAAGTGGTTGTCAATCACACGCGTTCATAAGTGAGAATGATAATGAGGGTAATCTGACTCATAACATTCATCATGTTCTTGGGTACGAATGAATATCTTGGAATAAGAATAAGAGAGATTTGAATAAGAGATAATAGAATTTCATTAATACTTGAGGTACAGCAGAGCTCCACACCCTTAATCTATGGTGTGCAGAAACTCCACCGTTGAAAATACATAAGTAAAAGAGGTTCAGGCATGGCCGAATGGCCAGCCTCCCTCACGTGATCAATGATCTCTTAAGATGAAGAATAAAACAAAACTGAGACCAAAGATGAAACGTGGTCAAAAGACATCTAATACAATAGATAAATGTTCTATATATACTTAGACTAGCTCCTAGGGTTTACATGAGCAAGTAATTGATGCATAAATCCACTTCCGGGGCCCACTTGGTGTATGCTTGGGCTGAGCTTGATTAATCCACGAGCTGAGGCATTTCCTGGCGTCAAACTCCAGGTTATGACGTGTTTTGGGCGTTCAACTCCGGATCATGACGTTTTTCTGGCGTTTAACTCCAGACAGCAGCGTGTACTTGGCGTTTAACGCCAAGTTACGTCGTCATTCTTCGAATAAAGTATGGACTATTATATATTGCTGGAAAGCCCTGGATGTCTACTTTCCAACGCCGTTGAGAGCGCGCCAATTGGAGTTCTGTAGCTCCAGAAAATCCATTTCGAGTGCAGGGAGGTCAGATTCCAACAGCATCAGCAGTCCTTTTGTCAGCCTTCTTCAGAGTTTTGCTCAAATCCCTCAATTTCAGTCAGAATTTACCTGAAATCACAGAAAAACACACAAACTCATAGTAAAGTCCAGAAATGTGAATTTAACATAAAAACTAATGAAAACATCCCTAAAAGTAACTCAAACTTACTAAAAACTATATAAAAACAATGCCAAAAAGCGTATAAATTATCCGCTCATCATTTACCCGAGATTTGATGGCCCAAACAAGCGTTCCAAGTCAGCTCAAGAATTCTGGCGTTTAGGGTTTAGGCTTTCCAAGTCAGCACAAGAATGGGAGTTAAACGCCCAAACTGGCACAAAAGCTGGCGTTTAACTCCAAGAAGAGTCTCTACACGAAAATGCTTCAATGCTCAGCCCAAGCACACACCAAGTGGGCCCGGAAGTGGATTTTTATGTCATTTACTCATTTCTGTAAACCCTAGCTACTAGTTCTCTATAAGTAAGACCTTTTGCAATTGTATTTACATCTTTTAATCACTTTAGATCCTTAGATCATCTTTGGACGTCTAGTTCTTAGATTATTGGGGGCTGGCCTCTCGGCCATGCCTAGACCTTGTTCTTATATATTTTCAATGGTGGAGTTTCTACACACCATAGATTAAGGTGTGGAGCTCTGCTGTACCTCGAGTATTAATGCAATTACTATTGTTCTTCTATTCAATTCAGCTTATTCTTATTCTAAGATATCACTTGTTCCTCAACTTGATGAATGTGATGATCCATGACACTCATCATCATTCTCACCTATGAACGTGTGCCTGACAGCCACCTCCGTTCTACCTTAGATTGAGTGGATATCTCTTGGGTTCCTTAATCAGAATCTTCGTGGTATAAGCTAGAATTGATGGCGGCATTCAAGAGAATCCGGAAGGTCTAAACCTTGTCTGTGGTATTCTGAGTAGGATTCAAGGATTGAATGACTGTGACGAGCTTCAAACTCGCGATTGTGGGGCGTTAGTGACAGACGCAAAAGAATCACTGGATTCTATTCCGACATGATCTTGAACCGACAGCTGAATAGCCGTGCTGTGACAGAGCGTGTTGAACATTTTCACTGAGAGGATGGGAGGTAGCCATTGACAACAGTGAAACCCTACATACAGCTTGCCATGGAAAGGACTAAGAAGGATTGGATGAAGACTGTAGGAAAGCAGAGAGACGGAAGGGACAAAGCATCTCCATACGCTTATCTGAAGTTCTCACCAATGAATTACATAAGTATCTCTATCTTTATTTTATGCTTTATTCATAAATCATCTATAACCATTTGAATCTGCCTGACTGAGATTTACAAGATGACCATAGCTTGCTTCATACCAACAATTTCCGTGGGATCGACCCTTACTCGCATAAGGTTTATTACTTGGACGACCCAGTGCACTTGCTGGTTAGTTGTGCGAAGTTGTGATAAAGAGTTGAGATTGCAATTGTGCGTACCATGTTGATGGCGCCATTGATGATCACAATTTCATGCACCAACCCCACGGAAGGATAGCAAGTACCATCCATAACAAAGAAAACGGGCCAGTCATCATCGAAGCACGACATCTCGAAAAGACGGGTGACAAAGCAGCCCAAATAATCCAAGACCTCTACTTCCGAGTTCAAGAACTTGATGGCAGAATTGCTACCAAGGAAAAACACAACGCCGAAAATGGAAGTCACGCAACCTTCAGATTGAAATCCCACCACGGCAGATCGCCAGAACGACAACATACCAGAAGAAGCTACCGAAGCATCTCGCGTGAGCCCAGACACGGAAGGTCGCCAGCACGGAGACACAGCAAAAGGCACAACCGCAGCACCTCCCGTGACCCAGATCATCAGCATGACACGGATGAAGACTGACAACACCGAAAAACCAAGCGCACGAAAAACGACCACATAATAATGGGAGCTACTCCTTTTACTGAAAGAATCTTAAGAGCAAAACTCCCTAAAGGTTTTAATAAACCCACGGATATGAAATACGATGGAACTAAAGACCCCCAGGAGCACTTGACGGCCTTCGAGGCCAGAATGAACCTAAAAGGCGCCGCCGACACAGTCCGATATAGAACTTTCCTGGTAACCCTAGCTGGGCCAGCGAAAAAATGGTTCAACGCCCTCCCCAACGGGTCTATAACCGGATTCTACGACATCTCGTGGAAGTTCATGACCCAATTCACTACCAGAATCACTAAAGCCAAACACCCTATCAGCCTATTAGGAATCACGCAGAAACAAGACGAGTCCATGAGAAAATACCTCGACCGCTTCAACGACGACTGCCTAATAGTCGACGGACTCACGGATTCCGTCGCAAGACTCTACCTAACAAACGAGCTCATAAATGAGGAATTCTGTAAATACCTTACTACCAAACCAATATGGACCATGCACGAGATCCAAAGCGTCGCCAGGGACTACATAAATGACGAGGAAGTTAGCCAAGTCATAGCCGCCAATAAGCGGCAACACTGCAACACCCAACACAGTAACTTGGTGCCTCGGTATAATCCCCCACCCAGAGAAAGTCAGAAGGACCATCCCAAGCCAGCAAACACAAACCGACCACCCAGAATCGATAAATTCTCTAACTACACACCCCTGACAGTCTCGATCACCGAGATATACCACCAAATAGCAGATCGAGGTATCATCCCGAAAGCCCGGCAACTCAAGGAAAGAACCGGCGGCAACAAAATCCTATACTGTGACTACCATCGAGGTTACGGGCACAGGACACAAGACTGTTTCGACCTAAAAGACGCCCTCAAACAAGCTATAAGAGACGGCAAGCTCCCCGAGTTCGTCAAAATCATTAGAGAACCAAAACGCGCCAAAAGGGACAGGTCACCAGAAAGAGAAGGATGCAACCCGAGAACACAAAGGCAACTGATGAGCGGATAATTTGTATGCTTTTTGGCATTGTTTTTAGTATGTTTTTAGTATGATCTAGTTAGTTTTTAGTATATTTTTATTAGTTTTTAGCTAAAATTCACTTTTCTGGACTTTACTATGAGTTTGTGTGTTTTTCTATGATTTCAGGTATTTTCTGACTGAAATTGAGGGTCCTGAGCAAAAATCTGATTCCGAGACCAAAAAGGACTGTAGATGCTGTTGGATTCTGACCTCCCTGCACTCGAAGTGGATTTTCTGGAGCTACAGAAGCCCAATTGGCGCGCTCTCAACGGCATTGGAAAGTAGACATCCTGGGCTTTCCAGCAATATATGATAGTCCATACTTTGCCCAAGATTTGATGGCCCAAACCGGCGTGGCAAAACAGCCTCAGAAATTCCAGCGTTAAACGCCGGAACTGGCATAAAACTTGGAGTTAAACGCCCAAACTGGCATGAAAGCTGGCGTTTAACTCCAGAAAAGGTCTCTACACGAAAATGCTTCATTGCTCAGCCCAAGCACACACCAAGTGGACCCAGAAGTGGATTTTTACGTCATTTACTCATTTCTGTACACCCTAGTCTACTAGTTTACTATTAATAGGATCTTTTGACATTGTATCAGGACCGGATGACCTTATGACACTTTTACACCTTTCTTTGTGTACTTTCCACGGCATGAGTCTCTAAACCCCATGGTTGGGGGTGAAGAGCTCTGCTGTGTCTTGATGGATTAATGTAATTACTACTGTTTCTCATTCAATCATGCTTGCTTCCATTCTAAGATAATACTTGTTCTTAATCCGGATGAATGTGATGATCTGTGACAATCATCATCATTCTCAATCATGAACGTGTGACTGACAACCACCTCCGTTCTACCTTAGATTAAGTAGTTATCTCTTGGATTCTTTAATCGGAATCTTCGTGGTATAAGCTAGGACTGATGGCGGCATTCAAGAGAATCCGGAAGGTCTAAACCTTGTCTGTGGTATTCTGAGTAGGATTCGATGATTGAATGACTGTGACGTGCTTCAATCTCCTGAAGGCGGGGCGTTAGTGACAGACGCAAAAGAATCACTGGATTCTATTCCGGCCTGATTGAGAACCGACAGATGAATTCCGCTATGCTGTGACAGAGCATATGCAATCGCTTTCACTGAGAGGATGGGAGGTAGCCATTGACAACGGTGAAACCCTACATACAGCTTGCCATGGAAGGAGACTTGCGTGTTTGAAGAAGAAGACAGTAGGAAAGCAGAGATTCAGAAGATGGAGCATCTCCAAACCTCAACCTATTCTCCATTACTGCAAAACAAGTAATCATTTCATGTTCTTTTGCTTTTCACAATCAATCCTGATAATTTCTGATATCCTGACTAAGATTTACAAGATAACCATAGCTTGCTTCAAGCCGACAATCTCTGTGGGATCGACCCTTGCTCACGCAAGGTATTACTTGGACGACCCAGTACACTTGCTGGTTAGTTGTGCGGGATTGCAAAAGTGTGATTGCAATTTCGTGCACCAAGTTTTTGGCGCCGTTGCCGGGGATTGTTGAGTTTGGACAACTGACGGCTTATCTTGTTGCTTAGATTAGGACTTTTTTATTTTTGTTGGTTTAGAGTCTTTTAGTTGAGTCTAGTTTCATATTCTAAGTTTGGTGTCAATTGCATGATTTTGTTTTTCTTTTGATTTTCGATTTTTGCATGTTTTTAGTCCCTTTTTGATTTACAAAAATTCTAAGTTTGGTGTCCTCTTTGTGTTTTTCCCTTAAAAATTTTCGAAAACTGTGTGTTTGATTTTCTAAAATTTTAAGTTTGGTGTCTTTTTGTGTTTTTCTCTTTCCTCTTTTCAAAATCAAATCTTTTTCATAAAAATTTTTCAATCATATCTTTTTAATTGCTGTTTTCAAAATCTTTTTGATCAACTAATTGATTCAGTTCTCAATTTGCTTTGATCTTATTTTCTTTCTTTGATTTTCGAATTTTTATTTTAATTTTCTTTTGTTTTATTTTATTTTTTTTCGTTAATTCAAAAAAAAAAACAAACAAAATTTATCTCTTTGCAATCATTATCATTTCCCTCTTGTCCATTATGGACTTAAGTGGGATTAATCAGTCCAAAAGGACTCTGGGGTCATATGCTAACCCCATTACAGCTGCATATGGGAGTAGCATCTGCACACCTCCCATCAAAGCAAGCAGCTTTGAACTAAATCCTCAACTCATTATCATAGTGCAGCAAAACTGCCAGTATTCCGGTCTTCCACAGGAAGAACCTACTGAGTTTCTGGCACAGTTTTTACAAATTGCTGACACAGTACATGATAAAGAGGTGGATCAGGATGTCTACAGACTATTACTGTTTCCATTTGCTGTAAAAGATCAAGCTAAAAGGTGGTTGAATAACCAACCTACAGCAAGCATAAAGACATGGAAACAGTTGTCAGACAAATTCCTGAGTCATTTTTACCCTCCAAAAAGGATGACACAGCTAAGGCTGGACATCCAAGGCTTTAAACAAGAGGATAATGAATCCCTTTATAATGCCTGGGAGAGGTATAGAGGTATGCTAAGGAAATGTCCCTCTGAAATATTTTCAGAGTGGGTACAGTTAGACATTTTCTACTATGGGCTTACAGAAAAAGCTCAGATGTCTTTAGACCACTCAGCTGGTGGATCTATACACATGAGGAAGACAATTGAAGAAGCTCAAGAGCTCATAGACACTGTTGCTAGAAACCAATATTTTTACTCTAGCAATGAGTTCTCTCCAAAAGAGGAAGTCATGGCTGTAGTCACTGACCCTAGTCCTCAAGAACAGATAACTGAGCTTAATCAACAATTGCTCCTAATGACAGAACAGTTAGCAGACTTTAAAGAGATGCTCCATGAAACTAAAGTTGCTAACAAGAGCATAGAACTGCAGTTGAATCAAGCAAAACAGCAATTATCTAAACAGATAACAGAGGAATGTCAAGCAGTTCAACTGAGGAGTGGGAAGACCCTGAATAACACTGCTCAAAAGAGTAAAAAGCCAAACAAGGAACAATTGACAGAGGACAACCAAACCACTGTTCAAAATCCCTCTGAGGACAGAAAGAGCCCAGAGAGGAATGTCACTGGCGTTCAAACGCCAGAAAGGGAAGGAAAGCTGGCGTTAAACGCCCATTCCTTGCCCAGTTCTGGCGTTCAAACGCCAGAAAAGGGGGAAAAGTTGGCGTTAAACGCCCAATTTCCTCCCAATCCTGGCGTTCAGACGCCTAGGGAGAATCAGACACCTGAGAGTGCTGACAGTAATCCCTCTAACAAGGCTTCTTCAACCACTTCTGTAAGGAATAAACCTGCAGCATCTAAGGTTGAAGAATATAAAGCCAAGATGCCTTATCCTCAAAAACTCCGCCAAGCAGAACAGGATAAGCAATTTGCCCGCTTTGCAGACTATCTAAGGACTCTTGAAATAAAGATTCCGTTTGCAGAGGCACTTGAGCAAATACCTTCTTATGCTAAATTCATGAAAGAAATCTTAAGTCATAAGAAGGATTGGAGAGAAACTGAAAAAGTGTTTCTCACTGAAGAATGCAGTGCAGTCATATTAAAAAGCTTACCAGAAAAGCTTCAAGATCCAGGAAGCTTTATGATACCATGCACATTAGAAGGTGCTTGCACTAAGACAGCTCTATGTGATCTTGGAGCAAGCATCAATCTAATACCTGCATCCACTATCAGAAAGCTTGGGTTGACTGGAGAAGTCAAACCAACCCGGATATGCCTCCAACTTGCTGATGGCTCCATTAAACACCCATCAGGCATAATTGAGGACATGATTGTCAAGGTTGGGCCATTTGCCTTTCCAACTGACTTTGTGGTGCTGGAAATGGAGGAGCACAAGAGTGCAACTCTCATTCTAGGAAGACCTTTCCTAGCAACTGGACGAACTCTCATTGATGTACAAAAAGGGGAAGTAACCTTGAGAGTCAATGAGGATGAGTTCAAGTTGAATGCTGTAAAAGCTATGCAGCACCCAGACACACCAAATGACTGCATGGGCGCTGACATTATTGACTCTCTAGTAGAAGAGATCAATATGGCTGAAAGCCTAGAGTCAGAGCTTGAGGACATCTTCAAGGATGCTCAACCTGATCAAGAAGAACTAGAGGAGGCAAAGGAATTTTCGAAAATTCCTCAGGAGGAGGATAAGCCTCCCAAGCCTGAACTCAAACCACTACCACCATCCCTGAAATATGCATTTCTGGGAGAGGGTGACACTTTTCCAGTGATTATAAGCTCTGCTTTAAATTCACAGGAAGAGGAAGCACTGATTCAAGTGCTAAGGACACACAAGACAGCTCTTGGGTGGTCTATAAGTGATCTCAAGGGTATTAGCCCAGCTAGATGCATACACAAGATCCTATTGGAGGATAATGCCAAACCAGTGGTCCAACCACAGAGGAGGCTAAATCCTGCCATGAAGGAGGTGGTGCAGAAAGAGGTCACTAAGTTACTAGAGGCTGGGATTATTTATCCTATTTCTGATAGCCCCTGGGTGAGCCCTGTCCAAGTTGTTCCCAAAAAGGGAGGCATGACAGTGGTACATAATGAAAAAAATAAACTGGTTCCTACAAGGACAGTCACAGGGTGGCGCATGTGTATTGACTACAGAAGACTCAATACAGCCACCAGAAAGGATCATTTTCCTTTACCATTCATAGACCAAATGCTAGAAAGACTAGCTGGTCATGATTATTACTGCTTTTTGGATGGCTATTCAGGCTATAACCAAATTGCAGTAGACCCTCAAGACCAAGAGAAAACAGCATTCACTTGCCCTTCTGGCGTGTTTGCCTACAGGAGGATGCCTTTTGGTCTGTGCAATGCACCTGCAACCTTTCAGAGGTGCATGCTCTCTATCTTCTCAGATATGGTGGAGAAATTTTTGGAAGTCTTCATGGATGACTTTTCAGTATATGGAGACTCATTTAGCTCCTGTCTTAATCACCTAGCACTTGTCTTGAAAAGATGCCAAGAGACTAACCTGGTTTTAAACTGGGAGAAATGTCACTTTATGGTGACTGAAGGAATTGTCCTTGGGCACAAAATTTCAAGCAAGGGAATAGAGGTGGATAAGGCAAAGGTAGAGGTAATTGAAAAATTACCACCACTTGCCAATGTTAAGGCAATCAGAAGCTTTCTGGGGCATGCAGGATTTTACAGAAGGTTTATAAAGGATTTTTCGAAAATTGCAAAACCTCTGAGTAGCCTGTTAGCTGCTGACACACCATTTGTGTTTGACACACAGTGTCTGCAGGCGTTTGAGACCCTGAAAGCTAAGCTGGTCACAGCACCAGTCATCTCTGCACCAGATTGGACATTGCCATTTGAACTAATGTGTGATGCCAGTGACCATGCCATTGGTGCAGTGTTGGGACAGAGGCATAACAAGCTTCTGCACGTCATTTACTATGCCAGCCGTGTTCTAAATGACGCACAGAAGAACTACACAACCACAGAAAAAGAGTTACTTGCAGTGGTCTATGCCATTGACAAGTTTAGATCCTATCTAGTGGGGTCCAAAGTGGTTGTGTACACTGACCATGCTGCTCTTAAATACTTACTCACAAAGCAGGATTCAAAACCCAGGCTCATCAGATGGGTGTTGCTTCTGCAAGAGTTTGATATAGAAATAAGAGACAGAAAAGGGACAGAGAACCAAGTAGCAGATCATCTGTCCCGAATAGAACCAGTAGCTGGGGCGTCCCTCCCTTCTACTGAGATTTCTGAGACTTTCCCGGATGAGCAACTATTTGCCATTCAGGAAGCTCCATGGTTTGCAGATATTGCAAATTATAAAGCTGTGAGGTTCATACCCAAAGAGTACAGCCATGTGCAGAGAAAGAAATTAATTTCAGATGCCAAGTACTACTTATGGGATGAACCATATCTCTTTAAGAGATGTGCTGACGGAGTGATCCGCAGGTGTGTACCCAGAGAAGAAGCACAAAGGATCCTATGGCACTGCCATGGATCACAGTATGGAGGACATTTTGGAAGTGAGCGAACAGCCACTAAAGTCCTCCAATGTGGCTTCTACTGGCCTACTCTCTATAAAGATTCCCGAGAGTTTGTGCGTAACTGTGACAGTTGCCAAAGAGCTGGTAACCTGCCTCATGGATATGCCATGCCTCAACAAGGGATATTAGAGATAGAACTGTTTGATGTATGGGGGATTGACTTCATGGGGCCATTCCCACCATCATACTCAAACACTTACATTCTGGTGGCAGTGGACTATGTATCTAAGTGGGTAGAAGCAATTGCTACACCCACTAATGACACAAAGACCGTACTGAAATTCCTCCAGAAAAATATTTTCAGCAGATTTGGCGTTCCCAGAGTGCTAATCAGTGATGGGGGCACTCATTTCTGCAATAAACAGCTACACCTTGCTATGGTTAGATATGGAATTAGCCACAAAGTGGCAACTCCGTATCATCCACAGACAAATGGGCAAGCTGAGGTCTCTAACAGAGAGCTAAAGAGAATCCTGGAACGGACTGTGATGGCCCGAAGAAAGGATTGGGCAAAGAGCTTGGATGATGCTCTGTGGGCATACAGAACAGCATTCAAGACTCCTATAGGAACCTCCCCATACCAACTGGTGTATGGGAAGGCCTGTCATTTGCCTGTGGAACTGGAACATAAAGCCTACTGGGCAACCAGATTCCTAAACATGGATGCACAGTTAGCTGGTGAAAAAAGACTGCTCCAGCTAAATGAGCTAGAGGAGTTCAGACTCAATGCCTTTGAAAATGCAAAAATTTATAAGGAAAAGGCAAAGAAATGGCATGACAAGAAGTTGTCAACCAGAGTCTTTGAGCCAGGACAAAAGGTTCTGCTCTTCAACTCTAGGCTCAGACTGTTTCCAGGAAAACTCAAATCCCGTTGGAGGGGTCCGTATGTGATTACAGGAGTGTCACCATATGGATATGTTGAGCTTCAGGATATTGATTCTGACAAGAAGTTCATTGTTAATGGACAGAGAATCAAGCATTATCTTGAAGGGAATTTTGAGCAGGAATGCTCAAAACTGAGACTTGAGTGATTCTCAGTGAAGGTCCAGCTAAAGACAGTAAAGAAGCGCTTGCTGGGAGGCAACCCAGTCATTAGTAGGTTATATGATTAGTTCTTACAGAGGCAAATATCAAAAATGAAGGAATTCACAGAGTTACAGAAGGATTCAGCTCAAAAAGCAGAGAAAATGAGCTTACTGGCAAAAAAACGCCAGTAAGGGGCATTTTGGGCGTTAAACGCCAGAATGGGTACCATTCTGGGCGTTTAACGCCAGGAATGGTGCCATTTTGGGCGTTAAACGCCAGAATGGGCACCATTCTGGGCGTTTAACGCCAGGTGTGCAGCATCCTGGGCGTTTTGAAAAACGCCCAGTGATAAAGGCTTTCTGGCGTTTAACGCCAGCCAGGGCACCTGGCTGGGCGTTAAACGCCCAAAAGGGGTGCCAATTGGGCGTTAAACGCTAGAATGAGTGCCATTCTGGGCGTTTAACGCCAGAAAGGTGGGGGGACCACATTTTTGTTTTCAACTCAAATTTTTTCAAACTTTCCTCTTTTTACCCATACTCTTCTACATAAATGCACTTCAACCTTTCATCATTCACTTTCAAATCTTCACAAATCAAAACCATTCTTCAAATCTATTTCAAATTAATCCCAAATCTTCTTCAAAAACTCACCCTTTTCTCAATTTCTTTCCATATCTTCTCAAATCTCCTTTAAAATCTCTCTTTTTTTTCGAAAAAACTCTCCCCCTCACCTCATAAATTCGTGTTTGGCTTCCTCTTTCCACCACACCATTCGAATTTCCTCTTCCTCTCTCTCTCTCTTCTCTTCTTTCTTCTCTTTTTGCTTGAGGACAAGCAAAACCTCTAAGTTTGGTGTGCTTTTCCGTGATCACTAAGCCAAGATTCATCAAGATCATGGCTCCTAAGGGAAAACAAACCAACTCAAGAGGAAAGAAAGAGACTAATCCAAAGAATCTTTGGAATCAAGAGAAGTTCTTAACCAAAGAACATGAAGACCATTATCACAAAATAATGGGTCTGAGGTCAGTGATCCCGGAAGTTAAATTTGATCTGAAAGAAGATGAATATCCGGAGATCCAAGAGCAAATTCGAAACAGAGGATGGGAAGTTCTGACCAATCCAGAAATAAAGGTTGGAAGGAACATGGTTCAGGAATTCTACTCTAATCTGTGGCTAACAGATAAGCAGAGAATGACTGGAACTGCTTACCATACCTACAGAACCATGGTCAGAGGGAAAGTTATGTACTTCTATCTGGACAAAATAAGAGAAATCTTCAAACTACCTCAACTACAAGATGATCCTGATTCCTTCAATAGAAGGATGGTGAGAGTAGATAAAGGGTTGGATCAAGTTCTAGAGGATATATGCCTCCCTGGGACTAAGTGGATAACCAATTCAAAGGGTGTCCCAAACCAACTCAAGAGGGGAGACCTCAAGCCAATTGCAAGAGGTTGGCTAGACTTTATTGGGCGTTCTATATTGCCCACTAGCAACCGTTCTGAGGTCACCATCAAGAGAGCAGTGATGATTCATTGCATTATGCTTGGAAAAGAAGTGGAGGTTCATCATGTGATTGCTTGTGAGATCTACACAATTGCAAATAAGAATTCCACTGAAGCCAAATTGGCTTATCCAAGCCTAATCTCCTTGCTCTGTAAAGAGGCTGGGGTGAAGATGGGAGTAGATGAGTTCATACCCATTGAACACCCAATCACCAAGAAGTCAATGGAAGGACAAGTCCAAGACAACTCTATCAAGAAGAGGGCGCAGGAATTCCTCCCTGAATTCCCAAGAAATTGACTACTGGACCAGTCTAGAAGCATCTATCACCAAGTTGCAAGAGACTATGGAGCAACTGAAGGAAGAACAGCAGAATCAGAACTGCATGCTCTGCAAATTGCTAAAGGAACAAGAGAAGCAGGGGCGTGAACTCCAAGAATTGAAACGCCAAAAGTTCTCCTCTCAAGCTGAGGGAGCATCCACTTCTCAAAATCAAGGTTGTTGAGTCCTAACTCTGTGAAAACCTCTATCATTAGGAGCCTATGTTTGCGTTTTTTTTTCCTTTTTGTTTTGTTTTTATTTTTCATTTTTTTTTAGTTTCATTTTATATCTATTTTTGAGTCTTGTCTTAATTTATAATTAATAAAATTGAATTTTTATGCCTTAAAGATATGAATGTCCTATGAATCCATCACCTCTCTTAAATGAAAAATGCTTTAATCACAAAAGAACAAGAAGTACAGGATTTCAAAATTTATCATTGAAACTAGTTGAATTAGTTTGATGTGGTGACAATACTTTTTGTTTTCTGAATGAATGCTTGAACAGTGCATATGTCTCTTGAATTTGTTGTTTTGAGAATGTTAAAAATTGTTGGCTCTTGAAAGAATGAGGAAAAGGAGAACTGTTATTGAGGATCTAAAAATCATTAGACTGATTCTTGAAGCAAGAAAAAGCAGTGGATACAAAAAAAAATATTTCGAAAAAAAAGAGAAAAAGAAAAAATAAAGAATAAAGAGTTGTGATCCAAGGCAACAAGAGTGTGCTTAAGAACCTTGGACACCTCTAATTGGGGACTTTAGCAAAGCTGAGTCACAATCTGAAAAGGTTCACCCAATTATGTGTCTGTGGCATGTATGTATCCGGTGGTAATACTGGAAGACAGAGTGCTTTGGGCCACAGCCAAGACTCATACACTAGCTATGTTCAAGAATCATTATGCTCAACTAAGAGAATCAATAACACTATCTGAGTTCTGAGTTCTTATAGATGCCAATCATTCTGAACTTCAAGGGATAGAGTGAGGTGCCAAAACTGTTCGGAGGCAAAAAGCTACTAGTCCCGCTCATCTAATTGGAGCTATGTTTCCTTGATATTTTGGAGTCTATAGTATATTCTCTTCTTTTTATCCTACTTTGATTTTCAGTTTCTTGGGGACAAGCAACAATTTAAGTTTGGTGTTGTGATGAGCGGATAATTTGTATGCTTTTTGGCATTGTTTTTAGTATGTTTTTAGTCTGATCTAGTTAGTTTTTAGTATATTTTTATTAGTTTTTAGCTAAAATTCACTTTTCTGGACTTTACTATGAGTTTGTGTGTTTTTCTGTGATTTCAGATATTTTCTGGCTGAAATTGAGGGTCCTGAGCAAAAATCTGATTCCGAGACCAAAAAGGACTGTAGATGCTGTTGGATTCTGACCTCCCTGCACTCGAAGTGGATTTTCTGGAGCTACAGAAGCCCAATTGGCGCGCTCTCAACGGCATTGGAAAGTAGACATCCTGGGCTTTCCAGAAATATATGATAGTCCATACTTTGCCCAAGATTTGATGGCCCAAACCGGTGTGGCAAAACAGCCTCAGAAATTCCAGCGTTAAACGCCAGAACTGGCATAAAACTTGGAGTTAAACGCCCAAACTGGCATGAAAGCTGGCGTTTAACTCCAGAAAAGGTCTCTACACGAAAATGCTTCATTGCTCAGCCTAAGCACACACCAAGTGGACCCAGAAGTGGATTTTTACGTCATTTACTCATTTCTGTACACCCTAGGCTACTAGTTTACTATTAATAGGATCTTTTGACATTGTATCAGGACCGGATGACCTTATGACACTTTTACACCTTTCTTTGTGTACTTTCCACGGCATGAGTCTCTAAACCCCATGGTTGGGGGTGAGGAGCTCTGCTGTGTCTTGATGGATTAATGTAATTACTACTGTTTCTCATTCAATCATGCTTGCTTCCATTCTAAGATAATACTTGTTCTTAATCCGGATGAATGTGATGATCTGTGACAATCATCATCATTCTCAATCATGAACGTGTGACTGACAACCACCTCCGTTCTACCTTAGATTAAGTAGTTATCTCTTGGATTCTTTAATCGGAATCTTCGTGGTATAAGCTAGGACTGATGGCGGCATTCAAGAGAATCCGGAAGGTCTAAACCTTGTCTGTGGTATTCTGAGTAGGATTCGATGATTGAATGACTGTGACGTGCTTCAATCTCCTGAAGGCGGGGCGTTAGTGACAGACGCAAAAGAATCACTGGATTCTATTCCGGCCTGATTGAGAACCGACAGATGAATTCCGCTATGCTGTGACAGAGCATATGCAATCGCTTTCACTGAGAGGATGGGAGGTAGCCATTGACAACGGTGAAACCCTACATACAGCTTGCCATGGAAGGAGACTTGCGTGTTTGAAGAAGAAGACAGTAGGAAAGCAGAGATTCAGAAGATGGAGCATCTCCAAACCTCAACCTATTCTCCATTACTGCAAAACAAGTAATCATTTCATGTTCTTTTGCTTTTCACAATCAATCCTGATAATTTCTGATATCCTGACTAAGATTTACAAGATAACCATAGCTTGCTTCAAGCCGACAATCTCTGTGGGATCGACCCTTGCTCACGCAAGGTATTACTTGGACGACCCAGTACACTTGCTGGTTAGTTGTGCGGGATTGCAAAAGTGTGATTGCAATTTTGTGCACCAGCAACCCCCCAGGGAAAGCCCAGAGTCTGACCCGACCATAATTGTAAACGTCATCACAGGCAAAGATACATCGAGCAAGTCAAAATTAGCACTAAAGAAAGATATCAAAGTCCTGGCAGTCCAGAACCAAACCCCTACCACCACTGCCGACAACGCGGTAACATTCTTACCCGAGGACTGTCAACACGGCACCTCGGCGGAAGATGCCCCTTTGTCATCTCGGCAAAAATCGGAACGGGGCTAGTACGAAGGATACTAGTGGACATAAGCGCAGACTCTAACATCCTCTTTAGAGGAGTCTTTGACAAGCTCAGACTCTGCAACGACAATCTCTAGACACACTGCAACAGCGTCACGGGACTCAGAGGCAACTTCCTCAAACCATACGGTTCCATCATCCTTCCCCTCACCATAGGAACGGGAAACCAGAGGAAGACAATCCTATCCGAGTTCGTGGTCCTCAAAGATTCCACCGCTTACAACGTCATCCTCGGAAGAAAAACAATCAACAACCTCTCCGCCGTCATCTTCACCAAATACCTCCTCATGAAGTTTACAACAGAAGATGGATCCATCGGTACCATCCACAGAAACCGGGAAATCGCAGCAGAGTGCGATAACACCAGCCTAGCTCTAAGGAAGAAGTCTCGCGACGCAGCTGGCATATTCTTAGCCGACCTGGATGCCCGACAAGACATGAAAAAACTGCAAATAGGGCGAACCAAAGACGAATACACTTTTATCAATAGGAACCTCACGTACGACCTTAAAGATGACCTCTCCCAACTCGTAAAACAAAATAGAGACCTATTCGCATTCACACCGGACGACATGCCAGGAATAGACCCCGACCTAATGTCCCACCGGCTGGCCGTAGATCCCAAAGCCAGACCCGTGGCACAAAGAAGACGGAAAATGTCCCCAGACCGAGCAGCCGAGGTAAAAAAACAAGTCAAAGCCCTACTCGAAGCAAACTTTATCAGGGAACTACCCTACATGACATGGTTGGTGAACGTCGTACTAGTAAAAAAGTCTAACGGGAAGTGGCGAATGTGCATCGACTACACAAACCTGAACAAAGCTTGTCCAAAGGACGCCTTTTCCCTACCAAACATCGACAGACTAGTAGATGCCGCATCCGGACAACTCCAATACCTCATCGTCGCCATAAATTATTACACTAAATGGATCGAGGCCGAATCCCTAGCCTCCATCACGGCAACCTAATGCCGAAAATTTCTCCGGCAACATATCATAACCCGGTTCGGGATCCCCGAGATCGTAATCTCAGACAACGGAACCCAATTCACCGACAAAAAATTCCGAGAATTCCTGGAAGGGCTGCACGTATCCCACCGTTTCAGCTTGGTAGAGCACCCCCAAACAAACAGACAAGTGGAGTCCGCAAACAAAATAATCGTGAAGGGACTCAAGAAACGGCTCGACGAGCCAAAGGACTATGGGCCAACGAACTCGGATCAGTCTTGTGGTTGTATCGAACAATCCCCCAAACAGCCACCGGGGAAACCCCCTTCCGTCTAACATACGGCGTTGAAGTTATTATCCCGGTAGAGATAGGAGACCCGAGCCCAAGAAGAACGATCAGGGGTAACGATGAAAAAGTGGAACGAGACCCCACATACAAGGTGAGAAGCATAGCCCACATCAGAGAGCTAGCCCTTAAACAAAGAATCAGCCTAAGATACAACCACGGCGTGGTCTAACGAGAATTTGTACCCGCCGACCTCGTCCTACGACGAAACCACATCGGCGCCCCAGCCCCAGGGGAAGGGAAACTCACCCCCAATTGGGAGGGCCGTACAGAATCAAGGCAGCAATTGAGAAGGGAGCATACAAGCTTGAACGACTTAGCGGTGACGAGATCCCGAGGACTTGGAACGCCGCCAACCTATGACGATACTACACATAGGCCGACCCTCTAAGTCATATCTTACCTTGTTTTCCTTTTGCTTTAATTTTTTAATTTCGCATAAGTGTCAATCTCGGGTACTCTTTCCCGCCATAAACGGAGGGTTTTAACGAGGCCCAAACATCAATAAAATTTCATCAAATTATTAATACTTTTCTTATATTCCCCCTAAACACGGAATAAAAATACGGCCAGCACTGGGAGACTGATCACCCCCAAAGCCCGAGAAACGGATATCCAAATAACAAAACGGGTATCCAAATAACAAAAAATAGCGGCCCAGAGATCGATCACCCACGAGGCCAACAGCACGGATATCCAAATAATAGAACGGATATCCAAATAAGTAAACAGCTACCCAGGGACCGATCATCCCGAGGCCAACAAAACGGATATCCAAATAAAATGGATATCCAAATAAGTAAACGGCTACCCGGGAATCGATCACCCTGAGGCCAAAAAACGGATATCCAAATAATTAAAATGGCGGCCCGGGGATCAATCACCCCGAGGCCAACAAAATGGATGTCCAAATAATAAAACGGATATCCAAATAAGTAAATGGCTACCCGAGAATCGATCACCGCTAGGCCAACAAAACGGATATCCAAATAACAAAACGGGTATCCAAATAACAAAAATGGGGGCCCGGGGATCGATCACCCCGAGGCCAACAGCACGAATATCCAAATAACAGAATGAATATCCAAACAAGTAAACGGCTACCCGAGAATCGATCACCCTGAAGCCAATAAAACGAATATCTAAATAAGTAAACGGCTACCTGGGAATCGATCACCCGGAAAGCCAACAAAACGAAAATCCAAATAAGCTAAATAAACAAAGTCTTGAAATCGGCCCACCAAGAGGTCTAAAATAAGTTCACAATAACGGCCCAAAAAAGGCCACACAAAACAAGCATGAGCTGACGGTCTTCCAAACTCGCGGAAAGCCAAACTGACCAACATCCTACCAATTGGTGCAGAATGACGTCATGCCCTTTTCAGGCCCCCACAGTCTCCCGAACTACAGAGAATTGGACTCTCCAATGACTTAGCATTGAGACGAAGAAAGCATACTCTCATGCTTCCGGGGCAACTGTTCCAGACCCGATCTCTGGGCCCTTCTTCGGAATGGTCATCAAACCCGGCATGTGATGAGATGCCCAAACAACACACTTCTCGCCTGACCATGAAGCGGCCAGGAACTCCCCAAATCCTCGACCTCGACCGGAAAAACCAAACAACGATGTCCTTACCAAACCACAACGGCGAAGAAAAGGTTTCTCCAGCGATGAGATCGAGCATCCTCACTCTCTCACTCTGGGACAACTGTTACGGATCCGGCCCATGGATCCTACACCCAGGACGGTCCCCGAGCCCGATTACCCGGGTCCAACCCGCTTCATCCTTCCAGAAGGTTCGGAACCAGCCCACTAGAGCTCCTAACCAACTGAGCTAAACGTCTCCCTTATCTTAGCCAAATAAGATAAGATAAGATAATTCAAACGTCTCCCTTATCTTAGCCAAATATGATAAGATAAGATATTCACTATCACCTATAAATAGAGGACCCAGGTCCCTCCAGGTATTCACTCATTCCTCACATCTTCTACCTCTTAGATCCATTCTTACTTGAGCGTCGGAGTGTCTTTGCAGGTACCTCCCCCCTCATCGCTCTAATCAAGTAATCCGACATCCGCCTCAACCCACAAATTCTCGATCCATCTCTCAACATGTACCGGAGACATCTTATACACTTACCCATATGTTTAGTCGTCTCATAAAGTAGACTCTTGTTCGTTTTTGGTTTTGATATATAGAATTTAGTCTTTTGCATACACAAAAACATGAGTATATGCAATTAAAATAGCAAAACTTTTTTTTTTGTCGTATACCAGTAGATTTTGCATACATTATTAGTTCATGTACCTTTCGCAACAAAGGCTTTTTAAATATGTGAAGGTGGTACTTGAGAATAATTATTGTAACTTTATCAATATCAATAATTGTACTAATTTTTTTCTTTTCATTTTCTTATCCTCTTTAAATTTTTTAAAAGAATTATAATACATGGTTGTACGAGATTCAATTTTTAGCAAGGGTAGGCTAACATGATATGATTATGTCTAAGTACCAACTAACAAGAGACATCATCTAGTTATATAACCTATCTTGCTAAGATATATTTTCCTTATTGGAGTAATTAATCGAGAACTCCCTATATTTTCCATGGTGATTAATTAAGAAGAGTTTGATTAATTATGTGGAGAGGACGGCTTTAGGTTTTACCAACATTATTGCGCTGGCCAAATCTTAATAGACCAAAAAAAAATTATCTTATTTAATATTTATTAATTATCATAATAATTTGATAATACTTAAAAGACAAAAAAATAGTCAAAATTTATTTTATTTAGTATTTATTAATTATTAATAATTAATGAATGTTAAATAAAATAAATTTTGATTGTTTTTAACTAATTTTTTTAATTATTAAATATTTTTATAATTAATAAATATTAAATAAGATAAATTATTTTTTTTGGTTACCAAATATTTTTAAGGATTGAATTAGGAATTTTCATGCATGTATGATGTATGCACTACTCGTGTGTCCCCTTTGACTCCCACCCAACAAACCCACTTAGTGTCGGGGAGCATTAGGAAAATGCTTACTGATTTTAAGCCTTTATCAAGCAAAAGCTTAATGAGTTTCTTTGTCATTATTGTACAAATATATTTATAATGACTAGCTCGGTTCCTTTAATTGTTTGGAGGAAACCTAATTATTAGGGTCGTACAAAGACTATATATGTGAGATACCCCCACCATTTGTTTAAGAATATTGATATTTGTAGCATATGCATCAATGTAATTTTTATTACTATAATTTTTTATGTTGCACATTAATTAAAATGCTTTTTAAAAGAAACAGTAAGAGTAAGAAATAAAACTTTGGACAAAAATATACCTATACCACTCAGCGCATGAAAATTACATAATTCTCTTTTGCTATTAATACTGTTGCTGCTTCTTCATCATCATATTCTTGCTACCATACCTTTTTTTAAAAAATTATTTTTTCTGTTCTTTATATTTTTTATTGACACAAAATAATTTATGTTTATGTTTATATTTCTTTCAAAAAAGAGAGGATGAAGTTTCATTAAAAGAATCAATTCTTGAGTAGAATTATATAGAAATACAACAAAGAAAAAATAGAAAAAATATAAAAATTTTAATTACAAAATATAAAAATTATTTTGATCTGTATAAATTTTAGTTGAATGATACACAAGAGTAACACAAAATGTTAGTTAAAAAATATTTTTGTGTTTATCTTCAATACTCAACAAATTTTTGGGTTTTCTTTTTTTTATTTCTCTTCAAAAGATTTGTGTGTTTATCATAACAAAAATTTTGTATTTATCGTCAATAAATTTTTTTACTTTCTTCCTTTGTTTTACTTCAAAATTTAAGCCTATTCTTAAAAAAATTTAATATTTATCATCATAAAATTTTTATGTTTTTTCTTAATGAATTTATGTGTTTTTTCTGTATTTTTTTTCAAAAAGTTTTTTTTTACTTTAAAAAAATTATATGTTTATTCTTACAAAATTTCTATATTTTCTTTTGTTTCTCTTCTTTATTCTTTTTTATAAAATTCTTAAAAATAAATAAATAAAAAAAAGATACATAAGAAAATGGAGAAAACATAGAAAAATAACAAGGAGGAATAAAAAGATGCAGAAAAAGAATAATCTTAAGTTGTAGAAGGAGAAGATGTAAAAAAAAGAAAGAGGGAAGAAAATGAGATGCTAGAAGCTAAGTGTATGTAAGATAGGTTTAAAAATATATGTAGAGATATTTGGTTAGACTTAATTATAAAATTAACTTGATAGTTATCAAATATTTCTATTATTCAAATATTAGTTCGGGAGATATTATTAGACCAATTAAAGAATATTCATTATCTTTGAAGAGACAGAAAAATTTAGGAAAAAGGACAAATTAGGTACATAAGTGATAGATAATAATTAAAACCTTTAACTTAAAAGTTTATTCAAACTTCACTCATAATATTTTAATAATATATATATATATATATATATATATATATATATATATATATATATGGTCATTTTAAATACGTCTATGCCGATCTAATAAGCTTAGCAAGTTTGAGTTTGGCCTCTTAAAAAAAAAAAAAAGATTTATCATGCATTTAGGTCTGAATTTTTTCATCTGTTTAGAATAGGTCCAAAGTCTAGAAAAGCCATCTAGTCGGATTTCCCCTCTCATGTGATCTCATCTGTTTTATCCAAATTAATAGTTACTTTGTGATGATAATTCTTCGTGTAGTCAGTAAATTAAAGATAAGTTTCGGATCAACACAGTCCATATAATTTAGCTAAGAATTAATTTATTATAAATTTAAATTTTATTTTAGAGTCTATTATTTGTCATTGAATTGTTATATTATATAAAATAAGATTTAAATTGTCAATCCTTGTTTAAAATAATAAATTAGTTGATCATTCAGTTTACCTTTTTTTTATCAGATAGATTCGATAATACATTCGTCCACACAATACTAAAAGATTCTTTTTCAATACTTGGTACATTCATCAAATTTCGAATTCAAATGCTGCATATTAAAAGACATATGGATTACTATCTAAGCGCTGCCTTCGGTCCACCTAAATTGGAGTCATTTATTAACCATCTTCATTATCTTTTGTGTTTTTGTGAAATACTACTTTTTTGTTTTAGGTCATGCTGTTCTTTTTGCCGCATACATGACTTGGGTCCCTCCCATGTATGAACTTTAAAGAAGACTTGGGCAGGTGTACGGCCCAGAGATAGGCCCATCATTAAAGCATATATAGACTCCAATGGCAAAAGGCATGGCATATTGAATAGTGAGGGCCCATAGGGACTAATAATGGGTTCATATTCAATAGAGAATTACTGAACAAAAACAATATTCAATATAGATACTTACTTCACCAGTTGTATGAAAAGTGGATGGGTAATACTATAAAGAATGAAATTTTAGTGAACAATAAATATTATTTTCTTAAATAAAAAAACATATTATTACAGTATTTGTCATATGCAATGCACATATTTTTTTCTCAATTTAGTTAAAATAATGTTCACTTTCCATTCAATTTTACTCGTCATAAAAAAATCCATAGTGAATACTCCCTCTATATATGCAACGAGCTATGTTTGTCTTCAAAAGATGATGACACTCATAAGGGTGCTTCACTACCTACCAACGCACTCAAACTCCTTTAATTTGGAGAAGAAAAACATGAACACCTGGAAAATAGGTTGCATTATTTATTCTCTTATATATAAACCTCTATTATTTGGATATATATAAGCTAGCTGGCCTCATAAATTATTAATCACACTTAAATTTGTTTATTGCAAATATGTAACACATCACCCTAACATGTGTCAATTTTTGAAGCTTTATAGTAATCTATCCCCACAATGTGCCAAATTGAGCAATGTACCAGTACCTAATCTCATGTAGATTTTGGGGGACATTCATGTATAAAATTGGTTATTATTATGTTGTTGGTTCCATGCTTTGTGCAAATTTCTTTTCTATTTTATTAGGATGATTAGATTATTGTTAAAGGTAAAGCTAAGGTTTGGTTGACATGGGTGTATTAGATATATCTTTCTGTAAATAAGAACCTAATAAAATATTTGGTATCTGCACAAAATTCATATGTAAATACAGTACACCGTGGGGACGGAAGTCACTAAATGCATGTTATGATTCTCCTAAGGCTCTACCAAATTAAATGGAAGGCAATATTGCACTAAAGCAATATTTAAATATCATTTGTATCACATGTTAGAAATTTGTTAGTTTTTTTTTTTAATTTTATTAGCATTCTATGTACCGCCAAATTTTGTTCCAAGCAATTCGTATGTTTAGTATACCGACACTGGAAACAATAATATTCGCTTAACCAAAAAGATATGTAAAAAGAGTTAGGGTTCTTGAACCATACTGAAAATGCTATCTATCTATGATGTTATAAAATTTTTAGTCTCTTACTCTTGCCAAGGAAAAAAAAAAGGATATGTAGCAGGAGGTTATGTGTTTTAGAAATGGCTAAAGTAGATCTAAAATTTTCAATGAAGCTGAGAACCTCATTAATATATGAGAGTTGGAGATATTAAACCAATTTCTTGATGTTTTACAATTAATTACTTTGTCAAGAGAGAATACAGGATAGAGTAACGTAAAAATTTGATAAAACAATATGTATTTTATTAATTTATTTGTGTAGGTATTATAGACAAAAATTTTAATAGACGATATAATTAATTATAATTTTAGTAAAAGAATTTGAAAAGATTCAATTCTTTCTTAAGTTGAGCTATTTACATAGTTTGTTCTAGTTGACAAGTTAATACTAAAAATTAATTAAAAAAAATTATTAGAGATTATTGAATAAATTATTATTTTTTGTGTATTATGTAAAAAAGATGTTAAAATGATATATTCTCTGTTTATTACTTATGAATTTATTTAGCTGATATGTGTGTTTGATTAGCTGAAGGTAGAAATTTATGTACTACATCAGGTATCGTAAAACAATACTATGAGAAAATTGTATAACTGTATCAATAAAAAAGTAGGTGCGAAAAAAAAAGTTGATTACTTCTTCTTTATTATTTGAAATATTTGGTTGAGTAAAAATGATAGCATATTTCAAAACAAAATAATAGGGTTGCATATACTATTAACAGGTCATTCAAATTTTAAACAAATATAAAGAGTTAAAGTAAGGTTATGAAAATCAAACCGATCAATAAATTAATGGAATAATTGGTTTAATAGTTTAAAAATTCAAATGAGATTTAATTGGTTTAATTAAATATAAATAAAATTATTAAAAATTTAATATATAATTTTAAATATTTAAATTCAATCATTTTTAAATTAATAAAATTTAAAAATTTATAAAGGATAAACAACTTTAAACATTAATGTTTTAACTAACAAAAATCAAAATTTATATAAATGCCAAAAACATAATGTTCTACCACCATCACTTATTCCATTTCATAAAAGTTATAACAACAAAAAATTAACAATAGAATCAAAAAAATCAGCAAAAAAAATCATCAACAATTCAAAATTAAAAAAAAAAGTATAAACAACTCGGAATAAGAAAAATTCTAGCATATACTTAAAATCTCAAAAAAATTCTAACACAATACAGTGAAGTACTGTACTGTAACACTATCAATAACTCAAAATAAAAAAAATCAATGACTAGAATCAGCAACATAAAATAAAAAACAGCATAAACAACTCAGAAAATTAGAATCATAGCATAAACAACTCGGAATAAAAAAAAAATTCAGCATAAATAAAATAGTGATGAAGCACTACACTATAACACCATCAAAAGCTCAAAATAAAAAAAATCAGCAACTGGCAACTCAAAAATCAGAATAAATAAAATTAATAAGATAACTAAAATAAATTGAGACAGCAGTGTTTATCGCGCAGCGAAGGAGGAAGAAAGGTGGCAGTGCGACAAATACGAGAGAGAGAGAGAGAGAGAGAGAGGCACCAATAGATCGAGTAGAAGAGACGACGACGGAGCAGTAGTCCTCTGCGACGGCAATGCCAATAGCTTTGAGTAAGCCTTCGTGCAACACTAAAGAGAAGAATATCGAGAAAAAACAAGCAAACCTTTCACAGGTGACGATGGCACCACAGTCTGTTCCCGTTGGCTGTGAAGCACCCTTTACTAGAAGAGAAGAGTTCGGCAATAGGATGGTGACTGGATTTCACGAAGGGTTTGGACGTTAGGGTTGGGTTCTGGGTTTGCAGTAAAAGAGAGAGAAAGGAGAGGGTGGGTAACTGGATTTGATTTTTTTTAATATATACCTAAACCGATAACTCTAAAAAAATTCGGCCGATTCTGACATTTCATCTATTAACCGCTAGTTCAACTAATTTTAAGTCGATTTTTTGCAGAACGGTTTTTTATGTCTACCAGACTAACCAAATATTTGATTTATGATTAATCCAGTCGGACCGATCGGTCCAATTTAGTTTTAAGAATAATGAATCAAACAATAATAATTTTTTGTAGTTGTTGATGACAATAATACAAAAAATAACAAAAATAATATACTATTTGATGATTTTTGTTAGTTTGATTGAATGCTCTTAAAAAAAAAACTTGGGTCCATTTCTTTTCTTAATTCAGTATGTAATTATGAAATCAAAGTTGAGATATGTATATTTAAAAAAATCATTTTAACTGTGTGTTTTAGGGTTCAATAAACATACCATCAAGGTGTGATATATGTCTATTCCTTGTTTATAGGAAAAAAGAATATATATATATATATATATATATATATATATATATATATATATATATATATATATATATATATATATATAACGTGTTAGTTGTTTGGATTTGGGGTGGTTCGATCGATACAAATCTAGATGTGATCTGTCTCTGTTAAGAATGTTAAATGTGTTGTTGGGTTGGGAGTAAAGTAGTAGAATTAAATTTAGTAAAATTAAATTTGTTTCCTTTTTAATTATTTTTACGCATGCAGGTTCTTGTTAGTTTATTGGATCTACCTGCTCACCATTTTCAAAGGGGCCTTTTTAGTTTTTAACTAAGAAAACAATATTTAACGACAAGAATTTTAGTTTGCTGATTAAGAAGGGGCACAATGATGATGATGACTGTGGTAATTACTTAACCCATAAGACTAAATAAGCATGCCGCTAATTTCACAATCATGGTTGCTGAAAAGAATATATGCATATTTCTATAGTATATAGGACTAAAATGAAATATTTATGAAAGCCTAACTTAATTTAATGGACTTAAAATGGAGATATGGACGCACGTGAATGATTATATATAGATCCATGCTCTTTATGCATTTGAGTATTTTTCTTTTTCTTTTTTATTTTTTTGACACTTGAAACATAAATTGTGTATATGTCTATTTTTTTACACATCTTGAAATTATTATAAATAACAAAAAAAAATGAGACTTTTTAGTCAAATGAGATGTTATGAAATCACTTATTTTAAAAAGTTTAAATTATTAGGTAGAAATATATGAATATAATTATATATTTAATCAAATATTTTACTAATAAAATTAAAATTAAAAATTAATAACATAAAAATTGTGACAAAGCACACGAGTTTAGATGGTTAACTTTTTTCCCTTGGCCCAACCTAATTATATATGATTACCATATGCGACAATTTTAATATAAGTTTGAAGTGACATTGATCGATCATTAAACTGATAATTACTGAAAGTAACAGAGTAATATTTTTTAATCTTTACGAACTCATTTGTCCGAAAACATTAATGTGCTATAACCGGTTAGGTACTACTTATAGTCACAAGGAATTGTGTGCGCATCTATATATATATATATGAGAAAAAAGTTAGAGGATCATTTAAATTTGTTATTTTTTTATTAATAATATTTAAAAGTATGAAATAAAATATATTATTAAATTATTAGATTAAAAAAATTATATTAAAATAATTGAATTAATTATTAAATAATAATAAATAATAATAAATTTTGATGACAAGTTAATATTTTTTTCTTTATATATATATATATATATATATATATATATATATATATAGCTTAACTCTCTTCTACGAGGGTTATGTATGCACTCATGGCTTCTAACAAATTCAATACCATTATTATTGTACGTGTATATGAAAAACTTATATTATAACAGGGGAAATTAAAATGCATAACAAGAGATATAAATAAAGCTGGCTAACAGGAAATAAAGGACTGCTTATTAAAAAATAAAAATAAAAGAAAGAAAATTACAGAAGGTAAATTAGCAAGAGGATATTTTTCTTAATTACATTGAATTAGATTAATTAGTACTTAGTAGTTAGTAAGGAGCCTATTTGATTATGTATCATTATTGTATATTTATTTAGTTGATCTGGAACAGAGATTCAAAAATTATGAATGAGACGGAGAGAATGGCTAAAGGGTTTTTGGCCGTACACATTACTTTATGCCATCATAATTTATTATTTTTAATTATTATTTAATTATAAATTTAATTTTTTAATTTAATAATTTAATAATATATTTTATTTTTTATTTTTAAATATTAATTATTAATGATTAACTGATGGCAAAAAAACAATAGATTCTAATAATCGTATAGTATTTCTCGTACCTATATGTATTAGTGTTATTGTTACATATATGTTCTCCTGCACATATGTATATTTAATTAATTCAATAATTATAGCCCTTAGCTTAGGTTGCTCTTCTATATAAGGACCCTCATGGACCTTCTCCTAACTCATCCCACCAAGCTTCTTTTATTAATATCTTAATTACTTCTTCTATTCTCTCTCCTTTCTCATTTATCATCAATAGATCCCTTTCTTTCTTTAATTTCTGTCTATATTATCCACTACTCTGATTTCTTATCATGGAGAAGAAAGTAGTGCTTGTTAGGCTTCTGGTTATTCTTCTAGGTCTAATGTCCTTACTTGTTTATGCTCTTGCTGTTCCTGCAACAAGTAAGTTTTTCAAGGTTCTCACTAATTAGGGTTTGAATTTTTCTTAATTAATATGCCTTAATTATTTTTTTGATATTAATATGCTTTAATTGTCATGTGATTATTATATAGGAAGCTCTATGATAATGGAAAAGATGGAATTTTCAGTGCAAGATCAACTTGTAACTAAGGTCCTCTCTCTCATAACCTGCTCGATCAGGTTCTTTTATTTTATCAAGGACAAATATTATTGACACTAAAAATGTTAAATAAAAAAAAATTAATTAATTGGCAAAACAGCTTTGAAAGAGACATGGCTGGTTATGGTTTGTGCCCTAGTTACTTGACAGAATCATCAATTATTTTCTTAATTGATTAATCTTTGAATTTATAGGAACAAAAAGATATGTCTTCAAAAGATGATCTCAAATTTGAAATGAAAAAATAAGGGTACATTTTGTTTATATTTATATTTTTTATTTTTTATTTTAATATATTTTTTAAAACGCACCCTAAATATTTTAATTTCCAATTTTCCTAAGAATTAAAGATCCAAGCCTACATTAACCACGTTATAAATTGTATCCAAAATTAATTATGCAGCCATCTATCTTCTTTAATTTAATTATATCTAAAATCAATCTAGGGATGATAGATTATTTATTTTTAACCTGTAGCAGGATCTAGTTACGACGGGTGCGGTAGAGAAAATTGATGAGAAAGAGGAAGGTGAAGAATCAGAAGAAAGAATGATTTTGGAGATTTCAGACTACCGTAGTCCCGGGGCAAATCACGCTCATGATCCAAAGTGTTGTTGAGAATCAACCAAGGGTTTCAATATATAGTGTTATTAATATTGTTTAGACTAAAACTATAACAACCCTCTTATATAGCATGGTTTAATTTGGTACTATGGTGTGCTAAGTTGAAGATGTGTGCTTTTTGAGTGCAGAAATGTCGTCCCTGTAATCTATGATTATGAATTAATTATTATCTAATATTTGTGTTGTTTATTTGCAGTAATTAAGCTGCGCCTTGTGCTGTTTGATTTTGTAAAATGCTCATAGCCGTGTGTTAGTATCCTTGATTCCCTTGTGAAATCTCACTATTTAAGTTTCGTTCATCCTAGTTTATAAATTATATATGTGATATTGAATTATTGATCTATGTTACTATTAACCATGAATGAATAATGATATTGTTCCTGAATAATGGTATTTGACTAATAGAATTTATTATTTTTAATTAATTAAGTATTAAATTTTAAATATTAAATTATAAAATTCTAATAATATATAAATAAGATGTTGATTATATATATATATACTAATATTCACACAAAAATGTTAGATTCCTAATAATATTTCTCATTATATATATATATATATAATACAAAATCATATTAATTTATAAAATCATCTATTGAGTGTTTTTATATTACAACAATGAATAATATATTAACTATGTTAGGTTTATAAAAAATGACCATTAAGCCAATTATTTATATAAAATATATATTAAAATAAAAAATATATATTAAAAATAAATTAAATAACATAAATATTTATTTATAAATACATGATGAAATATATAATTGGCTAATTTAGTGAATAACTTTTGTGTGCATATAATTTTTTAGAATAATATATTGTTAATAGCACGCATCTATATCTTTCCTTCTGTGACTAAATTAAAATACTTTCTTTCAAAAAACAAATTTCTCAATATGAAGTTAAAACCGTAATTCATTTTTTAACAAAAGAGGAAAAATACTTCTGCCTATCATGTATACATTAACAAATTCAGAAATATTTAGTAACAAAAAGAATTAACTAAAAAAGTTAAAATTTATTTTATTTAATATTTATTAATTATTATAATAATTAATAAATACTAAATAAAATAAATTTAAGTTTTTTTGTCTCTTTAACATTATCGTTTTACCTTCTATTTCTATCTTAATTTTAATGCTCAAATTCTTATTTTTTGGCTGTATGAAAAACTAAATCAGTTGTTTTTGTACGTGTAAGAACAATGTTAGAGGGAAAAAAAAATCTAAAAGAACAATGCTAAAAAACTAAAAGGGTAATAGCAAAAAATCTGCTAATTAAATACCTTTAATTTGAGTGAATCCAAAATCTCTACGAGTTAATATATATGGATGTTTTTTCTACTAAGTATCAGAATGTTTCTTTTCATACTAAATGGATGTTCTTTTATATATTTTCGAATTTTTTTGTATTGCAAATGTGAATATCTCTATTTTTTAAAAATTTCATTTTTTTTAATTTTATGGATATTTAATTACTTTTGCTATAAAATATAACTGGATATTTCTTTTGTTAAAGTATTAGGATGTTTTTTTATATTAAATGAATTTTTTTTTATAATTCTATAATTGTGTAGTTTGTAGTCTCTTTAATCATAAAAACAGCACCAAATATCCCAAAATGCAGAGAGTAACATCTGTAACAAACCCCTATTTACAAACATGTGTGTTGAATACAAAATAAGAACTCCATCATCTACCATCCTTCTCACTAGCATCATAGCACCATCCACCTTTTTAACCTTACACGTGCCCAACACAAGCGCGTCGAACGTATGTGCATCCGCATCGATCCCATCTTCCTCCATCTTCTTCAAAACTCTGGCAGCGGCAGCCACGTCTCCAGCGTAGCAGTGTGCAACGAGGAAGTAGTTGTGTCCCGTCAGATCCAGATTCACGCCAAGCGTGGACACGAAATCCACCACGCGCTGCGCGTGGTCTATGGCTCCCTGTCGCGTTAGGATGTTCAGGACGGGGTAGAAGGTGGTCGCACTGGGGCGGCAGCCTCCGACATCAGTACGTGCCATATATTTGATGGCGTGGAGCGCGTCATCGACGCGCTGGAACTTGCAGAGGCACGTGATGAGGGAATCGAATGCATTCTTGTGAGTGACGCCGCGGTTGAGGGTGGATAGGGTTTGAAAGAGGTGGTTGAGGAGGGAAGAGGAGAATGTTTCATCGGTGACGAAGTCGAAGGTGGACTTCGTGTTGAAGCAGTTGTCTTGGATGCGCTTGTTAAGGGCATCGCGGAGAGCATGGAAGTCGCCGGCGCTTCCAGCAGCATTGGTGAGAGAGAGAGGTTTGTGTGTGTGATTGTTGGAGGTGGGTAGGTTAATGTGAGAGAGAAGATGAAAGTTTTTATAGGTTTTAATTAGGTTTACTTAGTCAATTTTAAATTTTTTAAATTTTGAATTTAAAAAATTTAAAATTAATAATTAATATAAATTAATGTGATTTTATTTAGTTTTTTGCTGGTAACCTCTTGGTTCCATATACTTTTTCAATCTAAAATTATTCTATTTAACTTAATAGCGATAACTTTATATATATAATATCTAAACTTATATATTTATTAAATCTAATATTATACACTTATTTTAAAAATAATTAATGAATATAAAATAAGCCAATTTTAGACTAATTTTAATAATTTAGACTAATTTTTATTTTCTCACGAATATTTTCGTTTGTTTCTATGACAATATGAGTCTAATTACAGAATGCTAATATTAGTATCTTGTGTCTCCTTTATATACTAAGAATTGCTAATCAAAGAAGAAAGTTAGACCCTAATAAGGCATGTGCAAACCAATAACCAGCAAAAATGATTTTGTTATATAAGTTTTCTTACCTAAAACAGAAAAACAGAATCAATAAAATTAGTTGCTTCGCTGCAACTAAACTACTTCATCCACGTTAATTAACTGTTAGATATTTGCTTAGCTTTATCAATCTAACATCCATTTTTATATATCCAAATAACATTGTTACTATATATCTAAACCAATTTCAAATTATCTACGTACACTAAATATAGCTAGAAACTGAATTAATAGATTTATAGTTTTCAATTTTATTGCTCAAGAAAGCCGAAATACATAATTTCTCTTCTATACTAACATTCTTATGTACATTTTATGTGATCCAATTTTTACGTATATATAGTTTGCCTTTTAGGTGAGAAAAATTTTATTTAGAGGGAAGTTGTATGAATTTATTTCAAAAGCACACTATATTACGTGTCAGAAAAATAATAATTTAAAATTATTTTATTTAATTTAATATTTATCGTTTTATGTATATAATATTTATAATTATATATTTGTTATTTTTAATCTTTTGCATTTATTCTAATCGCAATTAATAAATACAAATAAAAGGTAACAAAGACAAATTATGACTTTTTATAATTTTTAAAGTAGGGCCTCAAAGGCTCAAACATTTTTCTTTTCAGAAATTGGGTTCCAAAAGTATTGTTCACGTAAAAATCGAAATATTCATTCATGTATGTTAACATGGTTTTTATACGCTTCTGAAACTTTGAACATACTTCCCAAAACAACGAATATAAAATTCTAATCAGATCCCGGGGGGGGGGGGGGGGTGAACTTTTTTTGTTTTCAAGGAAAAAAAAAATTCTTGACGACGTGTTTGAGTTTTATTAGTTCCAAACAAATCAAGATTTGATATGTTACCTCTCCGATCGAGTGTAGTAGTGTAGGAACTAGGAAGCAATGTGTATGGTGCAGCTTTCTTTTTCTACTTTTTGTCTTTAATAAACTAATATGTACTTATTTACACGTATAAATTAGATTTGCCGAATTCAGCTACGTTCTATCATGTTCAAAATAAAAATAATAAAATTATATACATATAATCATTCATGTTACTTTTTTGGGATAGTACGAGGAGTCGATATAATATTTGTACAATGCGTACAATGGAAGTTTAAGGAGTATTAGAGATATAACCATTAGTGTTACATTTTTCCATCAGCGTAAACCTCTGAGATGAGTGATATCATGACATAGTATTAGAGCTTTAGATCCAAAAGGTCAAGAATTTGATTATTGGTGAATCTCAAAATCAGCTTAAACTTTTGGAATGAGTGGTTTTATGATATGAGATGTTTATTATTCCTAGTACCTGGATGGTTATTCTGAATATTATGGGTGATGTTCATTTTGTAACTCATATAACCCATTGTACACATTGTATAAATAAGCCATAGACTTCCTAGCTAGAATTTTATGTCCGAAAAATTTAGAGTTCGATCTTGAATGAACTCTAAAAATAAAAAAATAATATAAGATAAATAAAAAGAGAAAATAAAGTCTAAAAAAAAAACTAAATCTAAAAGAGGCTTAGGGGTGGCAAGAGTACCCGAACCCACGGGTACCCGACCCGCCCTACCCGGTAGGGACGGGTTTAAACCCGACCCGAGGTGGGGCGGGTTTTGATCGGGGCGGGTAGTTCAGCGGGGCAGGGCGGGGTCTGAGTCAGGATAAACCCGCCCCGGAGTACATACTATATATATGTGTCTTAGGGATTAGGGTTTTTAAGTGCCTCCACCAACCATCAGACCCCAACTCCAAATCGTATTCTTCTTTTCCATATAATCAAAGCTCCTTGCTGCTCAGCTCAGCCTCTCATCCCCTTTCCACAATTGCCTCGTCGCCGCAGCTCGTTGCCGTCACCGCAGCACGTTGCCATCGCCGCAACTCCTTGGAGCCACCGCTTAGTCCCGCTGCTCCTCGCCGTCGCTGCTCACCTCCTGCCAGCCGTCGTTGCTCAGCCACGCAACTCCTCACCGTCGCTGCTCAGTCGCGCAACTCCTCGCCGTCGCTTATTAGCTCGCAGAGCTCCGTAAGTTCCTCTCTCTCTCTTGCTCTATCGCGCTCTCTGTCTCTCCATCATTGTGAGATCTAAGTTCTTCTCTTGTTCTTCCATAGATTTATCGCTCGGTCGCCGTTGTTGTGAGCTTGACCGTCGCCGTTGCATGTGAGCCTGTCACCAGAGCCATTTCTCGGTCTTTGACCACCGGTAAGTCTCTGAGCCCCTCTATCTTTGTAGATTTGCCATCTCACAAGCATGCTCTACCATCTTTGGTGAAAAATACAGGAAGCTCACTTTGAAATAACTATAAAATAAACTGAACTAAAAATTTTGACAAATAATAGTAAATAATGAACAACAACCTATAACAAAAAAGTCTGATCTATCAATTATTATTTGAAGAATATGCTTACATATTTATTATGTGAACACAATTGAATTAAGTGTATATATGGCATTTCATGATTTTGCTGTGAAATTAGTCTTATGCCGAAGATGATTTTTAATTAATTATCCTTGTGTGCATACCGTTATCAATTTAATTTGGCTACCATTAAAGAGTGCTTCTGTTGAGTTCTTCAAGTCTATTGCACTTTTTATGTTGATACACATTGTTAATTGCTTCCGTAGGATACACAATATTAATTAATTTAAGGATATGTGATTGGTTGAATTATTATTCTTTGCATAATCTGATTTGTTGATTTGATGTGCCAAGTGCAAACTATAGGAATGAGCTCTACAAGGAGTGTCTTGAAGCCTTACAAGGTGGGTTAGTATTGTTGAGAAAGATTTCAAAGCCATTAAAAAAGTATTAGAGGAAGCATTTGCCATGGTGACGCCAAGTTGTTGAAATGGTAAAGCAAATAAACTAGTATACAAAGTAGGAAATCTACAAAATGTATCTAATTGAATTGGTTTTCATATTGGTATGATTCAATTGAAGGTTTAGACAATATTTCATTTTTTAAAGGCTTGAAGTAAACAGAAAGGGGATGAATTAGGCGCAACAGCAACAGCAGTGTACATAAGGGACGATACGCTGCTCAATTCGCACATTGGCGACTCATTTGTGGTATGAACTATGTATTATCAATTTTTCAATAAGCTTTTGATCCAGAATATTCTGTTTTTATTTTTGAAATAGAGCTTCTTAATTTGGTAACAATTAAATTGCTATCTCTTTTGATTTTTAGGTTTGAATCTTACCTTCAAACCTTTAATAATGATGAAGATGTGAAAAATGATCAAGAATAAGTATTGAAGACTTTTATATTTAATGATGCAATTTTTTTATTATGATGTTAACTTTTTAAGGATCAAACATTAACTTTTTTTAATTTAAGTTATTTGATATTGTATGAATTTTATGTTTTTATTTTAATTTAGGTATGAATTTTAAATTTTTAACTTAATTTATATATGAATATATAAAACTTAAAATGTTATTTATTTTTTATAGAGGTGGGTGGGAGCGGGGCGGGTACCCGCAAGGACGGGTTAGGGTTTAGAAATCTACTACCTGCAGGTAGGGGTGGAACGGGTAGCAGTGGAGTGTAAGGACGGCGGGGCGGGGTCGGATAGGGCAAAAACCTACCCCTACCCACCCCACTGCCATCCCTAAAGAGGCTCTTACTTAAAAAGTCTATTAAAAATATAATTATTCATGTTTTTTTTTTTTAATTAGCTCAAACTTTAAAAAAAAAAAGTAGTTTTATGATGATTATATTCAAATATTTACTATTAAATTGTTAAATCGATTATTTTAAAACATAAAATTGTTTAAATAAAAGTAACTAATTTTAACCTACGAATATGACTATGTCATGTTCAAAAGTATGCTCAAAATGAGTATAAAAGAAAAATCTAAATCAAAATGTGTATTTAAATGTGGGGAATTATGGTATTACACGTTTATATAATTACTCCTTTAAATATATTGTCCGTCATAATTAATTTAGGTGGGTCGATGAGTTAGTTTATTCGTAAATTTAAATAGGTGTCGAAAATTTAAATTTTATTTTATACATACGATAATTTATTATAATAATAAATTTTTAAATAAAACTTAAATTTATGACAAATTAGTCTTAATTTATTATGTTGGGGGATAATATAAAAAATAATATTATATTGTATATATTATTACTCTTTTGATAGTGATGAGCATTTCACGGTTAATTTTATTTTAATAATTGACCTTGACTTTAGTGAAGACTTGAGAGTAAAGTTGATTTTTCTATATTTGCTAAATGCTAAAGAAGAGGAGCACACCGATAATTGAAAGTTAAAGGTCAAAAAAGAGGGTGGGGAGAGGGGGGAATATATACTTTCTACTTTTGGGGACGGCATGTATAAGGCTTTACTAGTTATTAGTGTGTTCTTTCTTTGTGGCCTATCAGATCACAACTTAAGATCTTAGTTAGCTAGGAACATGCCTAACCATGGGCGAAGTTGGATGATTTATAAAGGGGCTTTTAATTATTATTGACAATGATATACTCTTAGGGATTGAGTTAAATTTTGAAAATGTATTCTTAGACATTTATTATTATTATTATTATTATTATTATTATTATTATTATTATTATTATTATTATTATCAAGTTAAATTATCGTATTTTTATGTAGACATATTCCATAATAATCATGACAATAATTATGTATTTGGTAATGGCATACATTACTCATCTTTTATTTGTTTGTAGTAGTGACTTGTGATTGCATTTTTTTTATTTTTTATTTTTTTTTTTGTTGTATTCTCTGTCAGTTTGGCGCTGGAGAGGTTCAAATTATTAAAAAAAATATTGTTTTCTTCAAAATTTCTATGTTAAAAACGGTTTGCGAATAGATGTTTTATAGTTAGCATGCAAAAAAATATAACAGATGTCACTGTCATTATCAGAAATATGATTATTTTTGTCGAATTTTTTATCAAAAAAATCTGATAGTATTATTGAGGAAATTATTGAAAAAATTTTTGACAATAATATTGAAATTAAAATATTCAAAAAATTACCATTAGAAAAAAAATTGATCAAAATCTGATAATAAGTTTGGAAAAATATGTTTTTAATTTGGCGCCAATATTATCGACAAAATTAGAGTAAATATTTCCAACAGTAATATTACGAAAAAAATTTCTATTAGTAGTTATCGTTGAAATTTTTCCATTAAAAATCCGACGATAATCCCAACACCAAATTACGATCACGTAAAATCCTAATCTTTTTCTCCCTATTTTCGAACCTGAACTCGTCTCACTACAAGAAACATAGTTAAAATTGACGGCCAAATCGATGGCCAAGCTGTCGATAATATTAAAAATCGATGGCAAAATCGACGCCAAAAGTGGTCGCTATTAAACTGGTCGATTTTTCAAAATTCTAATAAAATCGACGGCTTTTATAACTGTCAATAATAATCTAATAAAATCGACAGCAGTTCCGTCTATAATGAGTTTGAGAATTTTGCTTCCTTCATAAAATCAACGATATTATTATATAAAATTGACAACAATTTTGTCAATATTTGATTCAATAAAATTGACAAAAGGACCGTCGATTTAATTATTTAGATACCAACACATACTTAATAAAATCGACAAAAAAGTCGTTGATTTAATTACTTAGATACTGACAAATTCTATGTCTGTATTTTTTTCTATTTTAAATTTAAAAAGCGACAACTCTGCTGTCGATTTTAATAGCTATAATTTTTTTATTTGAAAAATAGTAAACAATTAATACAAATAAACTTTTAAATATAGAAATAAAATATATACAAAATATTAGATAAATAAACTTCTAAATATAAAAATAAAATTTATACTAAATATTAGATAATAAATTTACAAACTTATCGAAATAATAAATAATCCTCTAATATAAAGACTCTAGACAAGATAAATAACTAAACTTAGAGTTATATTCGTTTAAATTCAATCTACTAATAATACAAAATATTCAAAGAAAAGTAAATAACCCTACTCATACTCATCTAAATAATCATCCGAGTCACCTAGATCGTCAGAATCATTGTCCCTTTGAGAACTCTGTGGTTGTCCTGGTTGCTGCAGAATAGGTGGGAATTTTCTACCTAGAGATGTGCTTTTCTGGGAGCTTGAAAAAGTAAAAGGAGGAGGTGGGAGAACATGTGATTCAGAACTACTAGGACCCATGGCCCTTACATACTCAGTCAAGCTACTCAATTGATGACTAAACTGATCTATTTGTGAGTTACTGGTATTGAGATCCTCACGCAAGGATTCAACAGTCTGTTGGCACTCTCTTTTCTCCCTCTGATAGCGATATTCAAGCTCTCTATATTTAGCGGCATGTTATTCAACTTCTCTATTGAGTATTGCGATTTGTTCTTTAAGATCCAAAACATCAGTGCTGGTGGTCGTGGTTGGCCCATCAACTCGAGGTCGCACCATGGAAGAGTCCCTTACCTCACCCATGCCATATACCCTACCTCTTCGTTTTTCATCTACTATCTCAATCCATATGCTTTCCTCAGAGACAGGCGGTGGATCAGTTACACTAGCCTCTATAGCAACCTGCCGCTCTTGCTTAGCCTGAAACATACACTTTTGAAATATATCCTACAATGAGGAGAAATGATTGATAAACTACTAGAAGTATCAATAATGCAAAAATTAAGGGGATATGTGAAAAAAATAAGTCCGACATTACAATGAAGCTAAGTTACCTTTGTCTTTCGGGAGTGTTCATCAACCCATTAAGTCCTATCCTCTTTGCGAGTGTGAGTAAGCTCAAAAAACTCATCCATACGTGATGGTCTTCCAAGTGAATGATTCTACATAATGTAACCAAAATATCAACAAATATGGGTATACAATTGATATGTACTGAACTAAACCACTGCACTTAGATAGAGCACTTCATAAAAGCATGCTCATAAAAGATAACTCATAAAAGCATAGTTCGGCAGAGACAGAGGCAAAACAATATTAATTAAAGAGAAACAAAATCAACAACATCATCATCATCAAAGGCAGAGGCAGCAACAACAACATAATAATAATCTTCCAAGGCAACTATTTGATGTTAACTTCTCAAAGAAGAAAAAGGTTCCTAATGCTTCAGATCCTCTTCACAATCGTTGATGACTTCAAGCTTCCATTTTCTTTGCATATTGTTATTCATGTTTGAGTTTTGAGGTTACAAAACCAATTAAAATAGCATTTATAGAGTTCAGAGGTTCATTCTCTATTAAATTGTGGAAGCTAAGGAAGGTTAGTACTTCATTTTCTTTTATTGTTTTTTACAGGAACTCATAAAAGCATGCTCAAAGAAGTTCATGAAAATCATGACTATATCGTAATTGATGATGATGATGATCAAAGGCACTTTAAACCATTCTTAATGAAAAAGAGAACCAACACAAAAGGTAACTGAAATCTAACTTCAATTATTTTTATTTTATATTTTTTATTTCATTATTTAGCTCATATTTTGAAATAAAGCTGAAGAAATCCAAAAGTCAAAGCTTCGATTTAGATCAAAAGAATAATAGTATAAACTAATATCAAATCAACTCTATAAATAATAGTATAAATTATGATGGCAACTGATAGTATAAAGTAAAAAAAGAGGGTTCTATAAGCAACTTACCAAGTGAAACCTCGCTTTTGGAAAGGTGGTGCCTCCTGTAGTGTGAAGGGAGGTACCTCGAGTCGATTTTCTGGCAGCTGTATTTCTCGTCTGTAATTATTTATAGGCATCAGTGTCCCAACGTCTCATCAATTCACCAAGAACTTCTGGTGGAATCCAATATGGACGGGCACCTTTTTTGCGAATGGCATAGAGCATACCTCGCAAGTGCTTGGCAGCTCTAAACCTCTAAGTTTGATAGATATCATCCTCTTCCGTGTCAAGAATGTCAAAACATTTCTATTTAAAAAAATATCTTGTTATTATATAACATACTATGATACATATTTACCCTCTACTCTATCCACTCTGTCCACTATATCTTTTCTAATCTTAATTTATCTAAAAATATTAGGTAGTAGTAGTCTGAATTATTGAAAAATCTTGTAAGTCAAGTAACCAAGAGATTCCAAAAAGTAAGACTCAAATTCTTCTTGGGTAGTAGCTATAATAATTGGTGTTTCTAAAGTTTATATAGTGATCATTACCTTATAAATCAATATATATTTCATCCATGATACAAGGACATACATGTTAACTAAAGCAGTCAGCAAGTATATATATAAATCAAATGGTATAGTATATAATATGGCATTGAAATTCTAAACAACAAGATCCAAAAAAAAAATGTACCAGCAACAAATTAGCCCTTCATCACGTTGAAATTAAACAAATTATGACATGTACTTTAGTAATTAATTAATGAGATTAGCATGTGCAATGAAAACATGCAGGTCCTTAAAAACTCAGCCATATAATTTTTCGAGTTAATTACTGTAATATAGTAATTAAAATTTACCCTCCACTCTGTCCACCAAATTTTTCGAGTATCATCATCTGCCTCATCAAAACTCAGCCAAGGCTTGCTGTAGTTTTCCTTAAAAACTTGAGAAATACGCTTCAAACCAGACTTAGGTGGGTGCCAACTATATCAAAAAAAAAAATAATAAGGACATATTAATTAATAAAAATGAGACAAGCAATTCATAAAATTTAAAGCAAATAACAAACCATTTGGCACCATCATATCTAAGCTTGGGAGCACTTGTGCTGGAGCGACCATGGCAGTGGATATTCTTTGACCATGAGTATCTTGGGTACCATTAGATGTGGTTTGTCTTTCTCCACAAGATCCTGCTCGACTGGGTGCTACAATAGCTGGATCACTATGCACACCATGTGAGGCAGTGTTGGAAGGTTCATTGGCTTATTGTGTGCATGATCTTGGCACACCCGGAGTAGGCATCATGTGTATCTGAGGCTCCTGACGAGAGGGGGTAGTCGTAGCAATAGGTGGCGGTCTCCTATTGGTCAGAGCAGTCGTGCCTGATGATGACCCAACAAGAGTGTATGGATCCGCATGCAAGTCAAGGGGGTGACCGGTAGAAAGCCTAGGCCTCCCCTTTCGGCCTCGGCCTCGGCCACAGCTGCGATCTTCGTCTCTACCAACCATATCCTATATTGTATTCCAGCTTTCGAAATTTTTTTGATGTATGGGCTGCTTCTCAATACTATATTAAAAGAAAAATAGAAAATTAAAAAAAGCATTAGATGCCAAGCACTTTTTTCTAACACATACAGTTTCTACTACAAGATAGAAATGCCTGTGAACACTTAAAAAAAGGCTCAATCAGATGTAGAAAACAAAAGGATAAAAGAATGTGGACAGTTTATATGAATGAGTAAACATGAACTGTACTCTTTGTAGCGTCATATGGACCATCAAGATGATATACATAATATATATGGATGATTCTGCTTGGATTTATCCATGTTAAACAAACAAACCATGACCACAAATCTTCATAAGAAAACAATAAAATCAACAAAGGAAATACAACACATTGATAAAAGAAAGAGATAACAGCAGAATCAATACATGATTATGTGATGACCAATTCAATCCCAAAGCTGCAATGACCCCCAAAACCACAAACCAGCATCATCTTATGACTTAAACAGAGGGAGAAAATAAAAACCTAATTCCTCAGAAACCAAATTATATCAGTGTCATCTTCCACACGCACATACTAAATATTTATTTAATTATTGTCCAAGATAATTTCTTAAAGGTGTTTGATTTGAATTACAAGTAATCGATACAAGAAATTACGAAATATGAATTACAACTAAAACCTCAACCCGAGAATTCTGAACTTCCATCATCATCATCAATGTAAGCATCATCGTCATCATAGATCTCAATGTCATCGTCCTCCTCATTATTTACATTAGGAACCTGGAGTTCAGCTACTTGAAGTTGTATCATATTAACATCTCCTGATGTAGATGCTAATGATGGTGGAAACTCGATTTCTGAAATGATCCTAGCATGTGGAGGATTATCATTCTGATAGACCTCGGTTTCAGACTCATTTAGTGCCTCCTCCATTATTTTTCGTAGTTTACATGTAATCACAACCTTCCAATTAGACTTACAGCCTTGTGGATATAGCATGTAATACACTTGTCTAGCTTTTTGTGCAAGGATGAATGGATCGTAACTCTGATATCTCCTAGTAGGTAATACTTCAGTTATTTTGTAGTCTTTGTGTCTACACGTTTCCCGAAGCCTGGTAGGGTCATACCACTCACAGTAAAACAAGGTGACTCTCAAATTAACAAGACTTGGATATTCAATAATCAAAATCTCTTTAAGAGTCCCATACCAGTCAGATGCATCATTCTCTCCATCACCTTTAGCATATATACTTGTATTACCTGTCTTTTTTCCACATACATGCTCAGGAGTATGAAATCTATACCTGTTGACCTTGAACATACCAACACTCGTTGCCTTAGTTTTTGGACCGAATGCTAAACTCAATAGATGAGGACAAGTTATGCCATTACTAAGATTTTTTACCTAATTTTGTCAAACAAAATATAGTATTTAGAAAAACAAGATTTACTTTGACATATTTTAGTACAGTCAACAAAATGTAATAACTTCCATGCTCATGGAACTATGATGGAAATTCGGATAAAAAATTATTACTCCCATGAATTTGCTCGTATTGACTTCTAAATTTATCGACTTCAGGATAATTCAACAAGATATGTAAGTGAGCGGCTTTCATTTTCATATTAGTGAACCACCTGTCTTTGTTGGCTCCCCCAAGAACACCCGGTTGATCAAAAAATAGAAAGAGTAGGCTCAGATGAACTTTCACCACCATCATCATTCCGATTCGACCTTGTTCTCTTAGACATTACATGTGGCTCAAAGTAATAAGAACAATAACTTGATGTCTCTCTAGCCAAGTATGCTTGACAAATTGAACCCTCTACTCTAGCCCGATTCTTCACCAATCTCTTATACGTGCCTATTTCACGCTCAAATGGATTCATCCACCTATACTAAGCTGGTCTACAAACACGTGCCTCATATGCCAAGTGAATTGGTAGATGCTCCATTATGTCAAGAAAAGCAGAGGGAAAAATTCTTTTTAACTTGCACAAATAATAAGAATATTAGCTTCAATTTGTACAATATCGCTAACCCAAAGAGTAGATAAATAAAGGTCCCTAAAATATTGACTTATTTCTACATGTGGTCTGGCAACTCTTTGAAGGCTAACAGAAGCAAACACTCCATAAATACATGACAATCATGAGTTTTCATCCCAAACAATTTTTCTCCCCTGACATGACACACCTTTGTAAATTTGAAACATATCCATCTGGCATTTTCAACTATTGTACCCATTTACGAATATTTTTTCATTGTTGGAGTGTCAAGACATAGTTGCCATTAGGCTTTTCCCAATGACCTTCACGTACCTACACCAAATTTAAATTCAGTCGCCTACAAAGTACAACCATGTCTAACTTTGCCTTTTCATTATCTTTTGTTCTTTCTGTATCCATAACAGTATTAATTATGTTATCAAAAACATTCTTCTCAATATGCATTAGATCCAAACAATGAAGAACCAAATGATCTTTCCAATATGGGAGATCCCAAAATATACTCCTTTTGGTCCAATTGTGTTCTACCCCATATCCGCTCAATCGCACTTGTCCTCCTATGTCAACTATTTTAGGATATTGTCTAACTCTTTCCCAGACCTGTTCGCCGCTAAGCCTAATAGGAGGTTCTTCATCCTCCTCAATATTCTTCTTAAAACCAACTTTATTACGCCTATAAGGATGACCTTCAGGTAAATATCTCCTATGACAGTTAAACCACAAATTCTTTCCGCCATAATCTAACCGAAAGGCCTTGGAATTCTCCATGCATATTGGACACGCTAATCTTCCCCCCATACTCCAACCAGACAACATTCCATAAGCAGAAAAATCGTTAATGGTCCACATTAATGCGGCCTTTAACTGAAAATTCTTCTTGCTATAAATGTCGTATGTTAGGACGCCTTCATCCTACAACTCTTTAGGTTCATCTATCAATGGTTGAAGATAAACATCAATTTTTGCTTTGGAATTTTCTTTTCCAGGTATGATACACGTTAGGAACAAGAAAGGATCTTTCATACACATATGAGGTGAAAGGTTATAAGGGGTGACTATAACAGGCCAGCAAGAGTTCGGTGTGCTAAAATGAACATTAGGAGAAAATCCATCAGAACAAAGTCCAAGTCTAACATTACGCGGTTCGCTTGCAAAATGAGGATGCTTGGTATCAAAATGTTTCCATGCTTTACCATGAGAAGGATGTGTCATCACGTCGTCGTTTTTGCGATTTTGGTGATGCCACAAGATATGAGGGGCAGTACTCATTGATGCATATAACATTTGTAGCCTTGGAATCAATGGCAAATAATACATTCTTTTATATGAAACCTCTTTATTTTTACCCTTTGCTAGGCTTAAATATTTGCTCTCCACAAAATTTACATTGTCTAAGATCTTTGACCTCCTTGTAATATATCATATAACCATTGACACAACAATCTATCTTAACCTCCTTAAACCCAAGCTGGGAAACAATTTTTTTAGCTTCATAGTAATTAGCAGGAATTTCATTTGGAGTTGTTTGCATTTCTCTAAACAAAGTTGCCCACTGGTCAAAAGATCCCTGGGATTGGTTTTCTTCTGATTTTATACTCAACATCCTACTAGCAAGTAACAATCGTGAATGGATACAATTTTTTCACAAAGGTTTACTAACTGAATCTAAGAGGTTATAAAATCTCTTAGCATCTCGATTTGGTTCATCCACTGCTGGTTGTATGTACATGTGAAACTCGAGTTGCAAAGCATCAACAACCATCTCATGATAACAATCAAAATTTTCTTTCCATGTAACACCACCTAATGCAGAGCTACTTTCAATGTCTTCATCAATTCTAATCTGATTCTCTATGGTTATCTCCTCTCCATGCTCTGTCCAAACCCAATAATTAAGTTTAAATCCATGAGTATATAGATCAATCTTAATGTCGATCAACTGTTTAAATCTCTCACATTGACATCTGGCACATGGATACCTAACTAAACTTTCTCTGAGAAATTCATGAGTTCTAGTACACACATCCACAAATTCATTTACCCCTTTAACAAAACTAGGCTTAAGATCTCGCCTTTGGTCATACGTTCTATCATACATCTAACTTCGATTTTGGTTTTCTATTATTAATGATTTTAGTTTCCTACTTATCAAATGGATAATATTCAATTTTTAAATAAAAGTCTTATCATAAATATAATTTATACTTTCACCATGAATAGTTTACCCAAACAAGCATAGATAAGTAAGTATAGATAAGCATGCATAATAATTTAATAGAGATAATAAAGACAAAGATAAATTAAAACTCAATAGTTTAACAAAGATAAATAAATAAAAAAATAGAAGGTTAAACCTTAAATAGCTTCTCTGGGAGTCTTAAACTCTACCAATACTTGAGATAGTCAAAATTGATGCCATTGCAACTTTGATAATACTTGTGACTATGTCAACCCTACCAAAAAAATATATATAGGCACATCAAAACTAAAAACAATACATAAAAATCTTATCATGAAAACCTTGTAATTTGCATAAGATATTTTATTTTTTATAATTATTTTTAATTATTAATATTAAATTTATAATTTTAAAAATAAAAATATAAAATTAATTTTTTAAACTTAATAGAAAAATAGCTAAAAAATACAATAATATCTATTGAATCATTAGTATATACTAAAATCAATCAATAATATAAAATATATATATAACTTAATTTTATAAGAATACAGCTTATTGCTAATGGATACTAATGGATAAGAAATTAGGAGGGAGAAAAAAAACTAATTTCATATTACATGAAGATTGTGTGCGCAAAACAAAGTTGACTTTAATGATTATAATGAAACTTCTATAACATGCATTATACAATGATTTAAAGAAGCGAGGAGAATCCATAATGATTATAATGAAACTTCTATAACATGCATTATACAATGATTTAAAGAAGCGAGGAGAATCCATAGCCTGATTTAAAGATGCATGAATCCATAGCCTAATATTAACACATATTACTGATATTAGTGCTTTGGTAATAACAAATTGTAGTAACAGTAATAACAAGACATTGTATTCAGCTGGTTTATTATATAATTTATATTGCAGCATTATAGTACTAATGAACTAAGAAACCAAGATGGATACCTTTTTTTGTTTGAAGATAGAGAAAGCAAATCAGAGAATAATAGATCCTAAAAATCCAATTAAAATATTACTAGCTCCAAGATCAGAGGCTGCCTTTATAAGCAATGCCCTGTAAACAACATAAGGAGAGAAAAAAAATAAACAAACAAAAAATATTAATATTAAAATGTCATTAATAAAAAGAACAACATAAGTTAAGAAATTAACAGAGAAAAATCATACTGTGCATGAGAGAAAGAAAGAAAAACAGGTGATTTGAAATTATTTTCCTAGCAACAATTTCTTACTTGAGTTACCGTATGATCCTTCCTCAATAACCAAACTGTACTTGCAAATAGGCATTAATATATTTATGAACTTGAAAGCAAATATTTTATTTTTTTTCAAAAAAGCAATTAGAAGGATAAATCATAAATGGGAGTCCATAACTCTCACTAGATACAGTGGATGAAGCCTTAATGGAGTATATGTTGAGTGTGAATGTGTGTAAATTGTATGACTAAGAAAAAAAAGATTAATGTCAAATAATTTTATTTATCAAAGTAAATAATATTTCATAATAGCTGGCTGATTTTTTCTATCAATAAATAAATAGGATCATTCCATTTTTTAATACAAATTCACATAATTAGCCGCCTTTGGAATGAATTGAAATGTTTCTTTTTAATTGAACAAAAAGAAGGCAGGTTTACAAAAGAATTTACATTGACCAATATGTTGATAATTGAACAAGAAATGTGGTCAATTTTCTAAGTGTCAATACTCAACAAAATGCAAACACTGAAACATAAATTCAAGAATCCGATGTGGACAAACATAAAACAAAGAGAAGAAGACAAAATTGGACGATTGTTGGGCTTTTGGAAGAATTGGCGTCCCCACTCAACCATAAATCAGCCGTAAATTAAGTCACTTGTATAAGAAAGTAGTAGTCTTATGTTCAAATCTATAATCAAACTTAATTTATAAGTTATATAAGAAAATATAATTCATGTTTATAAATAAAATTCATAAATAATATAACCAAAGTGCAAAAAATCCAAGTATCTACAGAGAATGTTTTATTTTCTTTAACGCTAACTATAAACTATAATCAGTCTCATATAGTTTATTGATAAACACATCCATTTACACAAAATCACATAAATAAAAATAGTAAATTACTATATCATTTTCAAGCAATAACCAATTCACCTTTTTGTCTTTTCCACACAAGTCAACAAAGCAAAGCCTTGTGTTGATAGAAGTTACACAAACAGCTTCCACTCACTTTCCTATTTTCACACGCAAACACTTTTAGTGTTTGCTAATAATCTTGTATTAACAAAACACTGCTTGAATTGAAGAAACATTGCATCAATCCTATATTTAAATTTGTCAGAAAGATAACTTTGAAAGCTAATGATATTTTCACTTTTTCTTTTCCAATTTTGATCAGTTTTAAAGAAGATGAAGTATACAAATATGAGTTTGGCCAAGCACACTAAACAGGAAAGTGATTCAAGCTCAATGCTCATAGTTAACATTGTTGTTGAGTTAGTGGAAATAGGTTCAAAGAAGTATATATTACCCATTCCACATAAAAAAAATTCACATCACGTGCAAGAAGAGAATTAGGGTTTCGAAGCTGCCACACAACCAGCAAGGTAACAAAAACTTGTTAATGTTACCAGTTAGGGTTTCGAAGCTACCACACACAGAGAAAGAAGAGTTCATAGCTAATAAGCAATAAAGGAGAAAGAATTGAATTAGCAGACAAACCGAAGAAGAAAGAGGGGAAACTGACCCTCGCTGGAGTTCTACTCGCCTTGGGTTCATTGTCAGCTTGTGCAATTAGCTGTCGCATCGAACTACTGAGTAAGGCTGATAAACCCATTTTTAGAGTTTATCTTGCATTTAATTTAGAGGGTTTTTATCAACTTTTCTCATATTTATTTAATGAATTATCATGGTTTTGTAGATTCTCCTTTAATTATGCTTAAGTGTGAAAACATGCTTTTTAGGCCTTTAATTTGCTAGTTTTAATTCACCTTTGATTCCACTAGATACCTTGATGTATTTGTTAGTGAATTCAGGTTGAAAAGGGCTAGAAATGGATCAAATGAGTGAAGAGAAAAGATGCAAAGTAGAGAACTCATGAAAAAGCAAGGATTTGGAGAGCACTCATCAACGTGCACGCACAACATATGCGCACGCGTGGATGATGAAGTTGCATGGCGACGCGTACGCGTATACTACGCGTATGCGTGAATAGCAAAATGCCAAGCGACGCGTACGTGTGACCCACATGCACACGTTGATGCTCACATGTGACTTCATTAAAGTGAAAATGTTGGGGGCGATTTCTGAGATTCCCAGGCCCAATTCCAATGGATTCCAGAGACTATTTCATGCAGAATTGAAGATTGGACAAGGGGGGAGCACTTAGTGTAGTTATGATGAGCCTTTAGTTAGTTTTCTAGAGAGAGAAGCTCCCTCTTCTCTCTAGAAGTAGGTTAGGGTTAGGTTAATCTCTCTTAGATCTAGGTTTAATTTCATATTTTCATCTTGTTCTCTTTAGGATTCCTTGTTGTAGTGTCTTGATTTCCCTTTCTTCTCTTGTTAATTTCTCATTTTAGGTATGTTTATGTTATGAACACTCTTGTCAATTTCAACTTCCTTTAATGCAATTTGAGATATTTCATGTTAATTTTGCTTTCTTTAGCAGATTGTTTGTATTGGGTAGTAGTAGATTTTATTAATTCTTGCAATTTACTATACTTTCCTTTCATGCCTTCCAAGTGTTTGATAAAATGCTTGGAAGGATGTTAGAGTAGATTTTTGTGTTCTTGCCTTGGGATGGTAACTTAGGAACCCTTGAGTTACTAATGTCCAAGTGATTGATAATTGGGATCCATTGACACTAGATCTCACTAAGTCAATTAGTGAAATGGTTAGGACTTATGGACTAGGATTGATAAATCTCATTTGACTTTCCTTCATTTGATGGAGGATGACTTAATGGGATTGATCCTTGAAATTATCATATTGTGGTTAGTAATAAGGATAGAGATCCTTGACCATCAACCCTTTCCAAGACCTTTTTATCCTTTAAGTTTCATTTACTTTTCTTGTAATTTACACTTCATGTCCCTTATTCCAAAAAACCCCAAATATACTTGTCCCATAACCAATAACAAGATCACTTCCCTGCAATTCCTTGAGAGACGACCCGATGTTTAAATACTTCGGTTATTATTTTTATTGGGGTTTGTTACTTGTGACAAACAAAATTTTTTATCGAAGAAATTGTTTGTCGGTTTAGAAATATACTTGCAACGAGACTTCATTTGTGAAATTCTTTACCGACACGACAATTTACCGCTCGTAAAAAATGGCGCCGTTGCCGGAAAATTGCAATTGTGTGTCTTATTATTGGTTATTGTACATATGTTGATATTGTGAATAGCTTGATTTTTGGATTGCTTTTTAGTTTTTGCTAGTTTTAGAACGTTGTTTCATTATTTCTTGTTAGTTTTTGTTTTCATTTTGTCATTGCTACTATGAATTCTCACCCCTTTGGCTTTGAGTTTGGTTCAAATCATGTTGTAGGAAATGTGAATTTCAATGACAACATGCATCAAGGTTGGAACAATCAAAGATGGGAGGAGCCACAAGGATTTGATCAACCCCCTTGGCAACAACCCCCTCCAATGTACCATGAGCAAGATCCATTCCAAGATGCATACCAAGGCAATAGTTATGGTGGACCTCTTCGTGACAATCAACACCCACCATACTATACCCATGAACCCCATCCTCAACATAGCCCTCAACCATACTCACAAGCCCCTTTTTACCAAACACTTCTATATGACCTTAATCCTTATCCACCATACCAACAACCATATGAGCCATATGAACCACACATAGAACCACCACAATTCCAATCCAATTACTCCCAAGAACCACCTCAACACACACCATCTCCATATTTCCACCAAGAAGAACCATCTTCCTATTATGAACCTGGTGCACATAATTGTGATAATCAACAATGGCTCCAATGACTTGGTAGCTCTCACATGTGAATTACACTTAGTCACAACTCCGCACAACTAACCAGCAAGTGCACTGTGTCATCCAAGTAATACCTTATGTGAGTAAGGGTCGATCCCACGCAGATTGTTGGTATGAAGCAAGCTATGGTCATCTTGTAAATCCCAGTCAGGTGGATTTAACTAATTTAAGAGATTATTGGTTTAAATAAAAATAATAAAATAAACAAAAAATAAAGATAGAGTTACTCATGTAATTCAATGGTGGGAATTTAATATAGGTGTATGGAGATGCTTGTCCCTGTTGAATCTCTGCTTTCCTACTGCTTTCATCCAATCCTTCTTAATCCTTTTCATGGCAAGCTGTATGTAGGGCATCACTGTTGTCAATGGCTACATCCCATCCTCTCAGTGAAAATGGTCCAAATGCTCTGTCACAGCACGGCTAATCATCTGTCGGTTCTCAATCAGGTTGGAATAGAATCCAGTGATTCTTTTGCGTCTGTCACTAACGCCCAGCCTTCAGGAGTTTGAAGCTCGTCACAGTCATTCAATCCTGGGATCCTACTCGGAATACCACAGACAAGGTTAGACTTTCTGGATTCCCATGAATGCCGCCATCAATTCTAGCTTATACCACGAAGATTCTGATTAAGGAATCCAAGAGATATGCGCCCGGCCTAAGGTAGAACGGAAGTGGTTGTCAGTCACGCACGTTCATAGGTGAGAATGATGATGAGTGTCATGGATCATCACATTCATCAAGTTGAAGTGCAATGAATATCTTAGAATAGGAATAAGTCGAATTGAATAGAAAATAATAGTAATTGCATTGAAACTTGAGGTACAGCAGAGCTCCACACCCTTAATCTATGGTGTGTAGAAACTCCACCGTTGAAAATATATAAGTGATAGAGATTCAGGCATGGCCGAATGGCCAGCCCCCATGAAGGTCTAAGGACTAGGCGTCCAGAGATTGAATAATACAATAGTAAACTATCCTATTTATACTAGACTAGCTACTAGGGTTTACAAGAGTAAGTAATTGATGCATAAATCCACTTCTGGGGCCCACTTGGTGTGTGCTTGGGCTGAGTTTGATCTATCCACGAGCTGAGACTTCTTTTGGAGTTGAACGCCAAGTTGTAACGTGTTTTGGGCGTTCAACTCCGGTTCATGACGTGTTTCTGGCGTTTGACTCCAGACAGCAACATGGAACTGGCGTTGAGCGCCAGTTTACGTCATCTAATCACGAATAAAGTAGTGACTATTATATATTTCTGGAAAGCTCTGGATGTCTACTCTCCAAAACCGTTGAGAGCGCACCATTTGGAGTTCTGTAGCTCCAGAAAATCCATTTTGAATGCAGGGAGGTCAGAATCCAACAGCATCAGCAGTCCTTTGTCAGCCTTTTCTCAGAGTTTTGCTCAGGTCCCTCAATTTCAGCCAGAAAATACCTGAAATCACAAAAAAACACACAAACTCATAGTAAAGTCCAGAAATGTGAATTTATCATAAAAACTAATGAAAACATCCCTAAAAGTAACTAGATCATACTAAAAACTACCTAAAAACAATGCCAAAAAGCGTATAAATTATCCGCTCATCACAACACCAAACTTAAATTATTGCTTGTCCCCAAGTAACTGAAGATAAATTAGGATAAAAAGAAGGGAATATACTATAAATCCAAAAATATCAATGAATATTAATTCTAATTAGATGAGCGGGACTTGTAGCTTTTTGCTTCTAAACAGTTTTGGCATCTTACTTTTTCCTTTGAAGTTTAGAATGATTGGCTTCTCTAGGATCTTAGAATTTCAGATAATGTTATTGATTCTCCTAGTTAAGTATGTTGATTCTTGAACACAGCTACTTTTATGAGTCTTGGCCGTGGCCCTAAGCACTTTGTTTTCCAGTATTACCACCGGATACATAAATGCCACAGACACATGACTGGGTGAACCTTTTCAGATTGTGACTCAGCTTTGCTAGAGTCCCCAGTTAGAGGTGTCCAGAGCTCTTAAGCACACTCTTTTTGCTTTGGATCACGACTTTAACCACTCAGGCTCAAGCTTTTCACTTGGACCTACATGCCACAAGCACATGGTTAGGGACAGCTTGATTTAGCCGCTTAGGCCTGGATTTTAGTTCCTTGGGCCCTCCTATCCACTGATGCTCAAAGCCTTGGATCCTTTTTACCCTTGCCTTTTGGTTTTAAGGGCTATTGGCTTTTTCTGCTTGCTTTTTTCTTTTTCTTTCTATTTTTTTCGCAAATTTTTTTCTGCAAGCTTTTGCTTTTTCAATGCTTTTTCTTGCTTCAAGAATCAATTTTCATGATTTTTCAGATTGTCAATAACATTCTCTTTGTTCATCATTCTTTCAAGAGCCAACAATTTTAACATTCATAAACAACAAGATCAAAATTATGCACTGTTCAAGCATTCCTTCAGAAAACAAAAAGTTTTGTCACCACATCAATATAATTAAACTAAATTCAAGGACAATTTTTGAAATTTATGTACTTCTTGTTCTTTTGAATTAAAAAAAATTTCATTTAAGAGAGGTGAAGGATTAATGGAATTATTCATAGCTTTAAGACATAGTTACTAACTACTAATGATCATGAAGTAGAGACACAAAACATAGATAAACATATAACATAAAAAACCGAAAAATAGAGAGATAAAAATAAGGAAGTTAAGGAATGAGTCCACCTTAGTGAGGGTGGCACCTTTTGAAGGTCCAATGGTGCTTTTTGAGCTCCTTTATGTCTCTTCCTTGCTTCTGTTGCATGATCCCTAGTGATTTTGATGTTCCTACCCTTAGTTGCTTCCAATAATTATGTGGAGAAACATGTATCCCCTGAGGTATCTCAGGGATTTTTTGATGAGGGAATTTCTCATGCTCTCTTGATGTGCAGTCAAATGCTCTTCTACTGAGTTATGGACCCTTGAGATGAATATCTCCATCTCCCATGACTCAGAGGTGGAAGCTTTTGTCTTCTCTTTTCTCTTCTCTTTCTTTTCTCTCTTTTTTTTGAGGTTTCTCTGGCCTTAGGTGCCATCAATGGTTATGAAAAAGAAAGAAAAGCAAAAAAGCTATGCTTTTACCACACCAAACTTAGAATGTTGCTCGCCCTCGAGCAAAGAAGAAAGAATAGAAGGGGAAAAAGATATGGAGGAGAGGGAGAGATGTGTATGTTGTGGCCATATGGGTGGGATTGGGTGGGGAAGAGATGGATGTGAGTGGTGAAGAGGTGATGGGGAAGAGAGATTGAGGTGATTGGTAAGAGAGGATGAATGTTAAGAAGAGGGGAGAATATGGTAGGTGGGGATCCTGTGGGGTCCACAGATTCTGAGATGTCAAGAATTTACATCCCTGCACCAATTAGGCATGTAAAATGCCTTTTCATGCAATTCTGGCGTTTAAATGCCGAAGTGATGCATGTTCTGGGCGTTCAACGCCCATGTGCAGCATGTTTCTGGCGTTAAACGCCAGTTCCATGCTTGTTTCTGGCGTTCAGCGCCAGCTCTATGCTCTGTTCTGGCGTTGAATGCCAGCCAGATGCACCTTACTGGCGTTTAAACACCAGTAAGTCCTTCCTCCAGGGTGTGATTTTTCTTTTGCTGTTTTTGATTCTGTTTTTAATTTTAATAAATTTTTTGTGACTCCACATGATCATGAACCTACTAAAACACAAAATAACAATAAAATAAAAATAAAATTAGATAAATAAAGATTGGGTTGCCTCCCAACAAGCGCTTCTTTAATGTCAATAACTTGACAGTGGGCTCTCATGGAGCCACAAAGGTGGTCAGGTCAATGTTGTGGACTCCCAACACCAAACTTAGAGTTTGGATATGGGTGTTCAATACCAAACTTAGAGTTTGGTTGTGGCCTCCCAACACCAAACTTAGAGTTTGATTGTGGGGGCTCTGTTTGACTCTGTATTGAGAGAAGCTCTGCATGCTTACTCTCCCTTGTTACAGAAGGATAGCCGTGTGCCTTAAACACAAGGTAGTCCCCATTCAATTGAAGGACTAATTTTTCTCTGTTAACATCTATCACAGCTTCTGCTGTGGCTAGGAAAGGTCTTCCAAGGATGATGCATTCATCCTCTTCCTTCCTAGTGTCTAAGATTATGAAATCAGCAGGGATGTAAAGGCCTTCAACCTTTACTAACACGTCCTCTACTAATCCGTAAGCCTATCTTACTGACTTGTCTGCCAATTGTAATGAGAATAAGACAGGCTGTACCTCAATGATCCCTAGTTTCTCCATTATAGAGAGTGGCATAAGATTTATCCCTAACCACAGATCACACAGAGCCTTGTTAAAGGTCATGGTGCCTATGGTACAGGGTATTAAGAATTTACCAGGATCTTGTCTCTTTTGAGGTAAAGTTTTCTGAAACCATGTATCTAGTTCACTAATGAGCAAGGGAGGTTCACTTTCCCAAATCTCATTACCAAACAACTTGGCATTTAGCTTCATGATAGCTCCTAGATATTGAGCAACTTTCTCTCCAGTTATATCTTCATCCTCTTCAGAGGAAGAATAATCTTCAGAGCTTATGAATGGTAGAAGGAGATTTAATAGAATCTCTATGGTCTTTATATGAGCCTCAGATTCCTTTAGGTCCTCAATAGGGAACTCCTTCTTGTTTGAGAGACGTCCCAGGAGGTCTTCCTCACTAGGATTTTTGTCCTTCTCCTCCCTTGTGCATTCGGCCATATTGATTACATCAATGGCCTTGCACTCTCCTTTTGGATTCTCTTCTGTATTGCTTGGGAGAATACTAGGAGGAGTTTCAATGACTTTCTTACTCAGCTGGCCCACTTGTGCCTCCAAATTTTTGATGGAGGACCTTGTTTCACTCATGAAACTTAAAGTGGCCTTAGACAGATCAGAGACTAAATTTGCTAAATTAGAGGGGCTCTGCTCAGAATTCTCTATCTGTTGCTGAGAAGATGATGGAAAAGGCTTGTTATTGTTTAGCCTGTTTCTTCCACCATTATTAAAGCCTTGTTGAGGCTTTTGTTGATCCTTCCATGAGAAATTCGGATGATTTCTCCATGATGAATTATATGTGTTTCCATAAGGTTCACCCATGTAGTTAACCTCTGCCATTGCATGGTTTTCAGGATTATAAGCTTTTTCAGAAGTTGCCTCTTTAGTACTGTTGGATGCATTTTGCCATCCATTCAGACTTTGAGAGATCATGTTGACTTGCTGAGTCAACACTTTGTTCTGAGCCAATATGGCATTCAGAGCATCAATTTCAAGAACTCCCTTCCTCTGAGGTGTCCCACTATTCACGGAATTCCTCTCAGAAGTGTACATGAATTGGTTATTTGCAACCATGTCAATAAGTTCTTGAGCTTCTGCAGGCGTTTTCTTTAGGTGAATGGATCCACCTACAGAATGGTCCAATGACATCTTGGAAAACTCAGATAGACCATAATAGAATATATCTAATATGGTCCATTCTGAAAACATGTCAGAAGGATACTTTTTGGTCATCTGCTTGTATCTTTCCCAAACTTCATAGAGGGATTCACCATCTTTTTGTTTGAAGGTCTGAACATCCACTCTAAGCTTGCTCAGCTTTTGAGGAGGAAAAAATTTATCCAAGAAGGTCGTGACCAGCTTATCCCCAGGAGTCCAGGCTATCTTTAGGTTGTGAGTCCAACCATGTTCTAGCTCTGTCTCTTATAGCAAAAGGGAAAAGCATGAGCCTGTAGACTTCAGGATCTACTCCATTCGTCTTTACAGTCTCACAAATCTGCAAGAACTCAGTTAAAAACTGGTAAGGATCTTCAGATGGAAGTCCATGAAACTTGCAGTTCTGTTGCATTAGAGCAACTAATTGAGGTTTCAGCTCAAAATTGTTTGCTCCAATGGCCGGAATGGAGATGCTTCTTCCATCAAATTTGGAAGTTAGTTTAGTGAAATCACCAAGCATCCTCCTTGTATTATTGTTGTTGGGTTCGACTGCAATCTCCTTTTCTTGTTCGAAAATTTCAGAAAGGTTGTCTCTGGATTGTTGTAATTTAGCTTCTCTTAATTTCCTCTTCAGAGTCCTTTCAGGTTCAGGATCAGCTTCAACAAGAATGCCTTTTTCCTTGTTCCTGCTCATATAAGGAAGAAGAGAACAAGAAAAAAAAGAGGAATGCTCTATGTCACAGTATAGAGATTCCTTTATGTTAGCAGAAGAAGAAAGGGAATATGAGTGAAGAAGAATGAATAGATAGGGGCAGTGATTTGAGATGAAGAGAGGTGAAGAGAAGTGTTAGTAAATAAATAAATAAATAGAAGAAGGGGAGAGGGAAGAAATTTCAAAAATAAATTTGAAAAGAAGTTAAATGATTTTCGAAAATAAAAGATAAGATAGAATTAAAATTAAAACAGTTAATTAATTAAAAAGAATTTTTGAAAAAGGGATGAGATATTTTCGAAAATTAGAGAGGGAAAAGTAGTTAGGTGGTTTTGAAAAAGATAAGAAACAAACAAAAAGTCAAATAGTTAGTTGAAAAATCAAATTTGAAAAGATAAGAAGATAAGACGTTAGATAAGATATTTTTAAATTAAATTTTGAAAAAGATAAGATAAGATAGATTTAATTTTTAAAATTAAAATTAATTACTTGACTAACAAGAAATTAAAAGATAAGATTCTAGAATTTAAAGATTGAACCTTTCATAACAAAAAAGTAACAAACTTCAAATTTTTTGAATCAATCATATTAATTGTTAGCATAATTTCGAAAATTATAAAGTTAAGAAAAAGAGATTTTGAAAAATAATTTTCAAAATTTTCGAAAAATAGAAAAAAATGAAAAATATATGATTTTTGAAAAAGATTTTGAAAAGATAAGATTTTTAAAATTGAAAATTTGACTTGACTTACAAGAAATAACTAATTTTAAAAATTTTTGACTAAGTCAACTCAAATTTTTTGAAATTTTTGAAAGAAATAAGGAAAAGATATTTTTTTATTTTTGAATTTTTAATGATGAGAGAGAAAAACACAAAAATGACCCAAAACATGAAAATTTTGGATCAAAACACAAGATGCATGCAAGAACACTATGAATGTTAAGATGAACACCAAGAACACTTTGAAGATCATGATGAACATCAAGAACATAATTTTGAAATTTTTTTTATGCAAAGAAAACATGCAAGACACCAAACTTAGAAATCTTTAATGCATGGACTCTAACAAACGAAAAATGCATATGATAAACAACAAACAACACAAAACAAGAAAATCATCAAGATCAAACAAGAAGACTTACCAAGAACAACTTGAAGATCATGAAGAATACTATGAATGCATGGAATTTTCGAAAAACTAATGCATAAATTTTAAAAACATGCAATTGACACCAAACTTAAAAATTGACTCAAGACTCAAACAAGAACACAAAATATTTTTGATTTTTTACGATTTTATGATTTTTTTTTGAAAAAAAATTCTTTTGGAAAAACGAAAAATAAAGAAAAAATTTTTTTTGAAAGATTTTTGAAAACTTTTTTGAAAAGAAAAGTACCTAATCTGAGCAACAAGATGAATCATCAGTTGTCCATCTTCGAACAATCCCCGGCAACGGCGCCAAAAACTTGGTGCACGGAATTGTGATCATCAACAATGGCTCCAATGACTTGGTAGCTCTCACACGTGAATTACACTTAGTCACAACTCCGCACAACTAACTAGCAAGTGCACTGGGTCGTCCAAGTAATACCTTACGTGAGTAAGGGTCGATCCCACGCAGATTGTTGGTATGAAGCAATCTATGGTCATCTTGTAAATCCCAGTCAGGTGGATTTAACTAATTTAAGAGATTATTGGTTTAAATAAAAATAATAAAATAAACAGAAAATAAAGATAGAGTTACTCATGTAATTCAATGGTGAGAATTTCAGATAGGTGTATGGAGATGCTTGTCCCTGTTGAATCTCTGCTTTCCTACTGCTTTCATCCAATCCTTCTTAATCCTTTCCATGGCAAGCTGTATGTAGGGCATCACCGTTGTCAATGGCTACATCCCATCCTCTCAGTGAAAATGGTCCAAATGCTCTGTCACAGCACGGCTAATCATCTATCGGTTCTCAATCAGGTTGGAATAGAATCCAGTGATTCTTTTGCGTTTGTGATGAGCGGATAATTTGTACGCTTTTTGGCATTGTTTTTAGTATGTTTTTAGTATGATCTAGTTAGTTTTTAGTATATTTTTATTAGTTTTTAGTTAAAATTCACTTTTCTGGACTTTACTATGAGTTTGTGTGTTTTTCTGTGATTTCAGGTATTTTCTGGCTGAAATTGAGGGACTTGAGCAAAAATCTGATTCAGAGACTAAAAAGGACTGCAGATGCTGTTGGATTCTGACCTCCCTGCACTCGAAGTGGATTTTCTGGAGCTACAAAAGCCCAATTGGCGTGCTCTCAACGGCGTTAGAAAGTAGACATCCTGGGCTTTCCAGCAATATATGATAGTCCATACTTTGCCTGAGATTTGATGGCCCAAACCGGCGTTCCAAATCAGCTCAGAATTGCCCGGTGTTAAACGCCGGAACTGGCACAAAAATGGGAGTTAAATGCCCAAACTGGCACAAAAGCTGGCGTTTAACTCCAAGAAGAGTCTCTACACGAAAATGCTTCAATGCTCAGCCCAAGCACACACCAAGTGGGCCCGGAAGTGGATTTTTATGTCATTTACTCATCATTTGTAAACCCTAGGCTACTAGTTCTCTATATATAGGACCTTTTGCTATTGTATTCTCATCTGGGTAGCTATCTTCATTCTTATGCTATCTTAGATCATTGGGAGGCTGGCCTCACGGCCATGCCTAGACCTTGTTCTTATGTATTTTCAACGGTGGAGTTTCTACACACCATAGATTAAGGTGTGGAGCTCTGCTGTACCTCGAGTATTAATGCAATTACTATTGTTCTTCTATTCAATTCAACTTGTTCTTGTTCTAAGATATCACTTGTTCTTCAACTTGATGAATGTGATGATCCGTGACACTCATCATAATTCTCACCTATGAACGTGTGCCTGACAACCACCTCCGTTCTACCTTAGATTGGGTGGATATCTCTTGGATTCTTTAACCGGAATCTTCGTGGTATAAGCTAGAACTGATGGCGGCATTCAAGAGAATCCGGAAGGTCTAAACCTTGTCTGTGGTATTCTGAGTAGGATTCAATGATTGAATGATTGTGACGAGCTTCAAACTCCTGAAGGCTGGGCGTTAGTGACAGACGCAAAAGAATCACTGGATTCTATTCCGACCTGATTGAGAACCGACAGATGAATAGCCGTGCCGTGACAGGGTGCGTTGAACATTTTCACTGAGAGGATGGGAAGTAGCCACTGACAACGGTGAAACCCTTGCATACAGCTTTCCATGGAAAGGAGTAAGAAGGATTGGATGAAGACAGTAGGAAAGCAGAGAGACGGAAGGGACCAAGCATCTTCATACGCTTATCTGAAATTCCTACCAATGAATTACATAAGTATCTCTATCTTTATCTTTATGTTTTATTCATCATCCATAACCATTTGAGTTTGCCTGACTAAGATTTACAAGGTGACCATAGCTTGCTTCATACCAACAATCTCTGTGGGATCGACCCTTACTCGCGTAAGGTTTATTACTTGGACGACCCAGTACACTTGCTGGTTAGTTGTGCGAAGTTGTGTTTATGCCATGGTATTGAAAACCAAGTCTTTGGGTTCATCACCGGGGATTATTTGAGTTGTGAAAAGTATTGATCATAATTTCGTCCACCATGTTTTTGGCGCCGTTGCCGGGGATTGTTCGAGTATGGACAACTGACGGTTCATCTTGTTGCTTAGATTATGTATTTTTCAGAAATCTTAAGAATGAATTCTAGAGTTTCATGATGATCTGTTGAAGTCTGGCTTGTTGATTTCTATCAATCTTGCTGTTGGAGCAGTGATCTGCTAAGGCTTGGCTGGCCGTTGGCCATGTCTAGTGTTTTGGACTGGAGCTTTCTTTGAAAGCTTGGCTGGCTATGAAGCCATGTCTAATTCCTGGACCGGAGTCTTAGACTAACATTGCATGATTCCTGGAATTCTCATTAAGAATTTTGATATCTTTGTTTTCTTTTTCCACTTAATTTTCGAAAAAACCAAAAAAATTACAAAATCATAAAAACCAAAAATATTTTATGTTTCTTGTTGAGTCTAGAGTCTCATGTTAAGTTTGGTGTCAATTGCATGTTTCTGTTCTTCTTGCATTCATTCATGTGTCTTAAGTGATCTTCAAGATGTTCTTGATGATTTCATTACTCTGATCTTTGAATTCTATTGACTTGAGTGTTTATGTGTCTCATATGCATTCTCATTTTGTTAGTGTCAGTAGTATACAAACTGCTAAGTTTGGTGTCTGCATGCATTGTTATTTGATCTTAGTTGCATTTTGATTATTCCTTATTATTAAAAATCCAAAAATATTTTTAATTTGTGTCTTTTCAAGTCAATAATACAGAGAATTGAAGATTCAGAACATTCAACAGAGGAATTACACAGAAAAAGCTGGGCGTTCAAAACGCCCAGTGAAGAAGGCAAACTGGCGTTTAAACGCCAGCCAGGGTGCCTGGCTGGGCGTTTAACGCCCAAAAGGGTAGTGATTTGGGCGTTAAACGCCAGAATGTGCACCATTCTGGGCGTTTAACGCCAGGATGGCACAAGAGGGAAGATTCTGTTTTTAATTCAAAATTTTTTTCAGGTTTTCAAAATTTTTTTCAAAATCAAATCTTTTTCAAATCATATCTTTTCAATCAAATCTTTTTCGAAATCAATTTCTTTCCATTTTCAAAAATACTTGCTATCAATTAATGATTTGATTCCACATTTCAAGTATGTTGCCTTTTCTGTTGAGAAAGGTTTAATGTTTGAATCATATCTTTTCTTGTTAGCCAAGTTATTATCATTTTTTTTAAAATCAAATCTTTTTAAAATATTTTTTAAATCATATCTTCTCAATCACATCTTTTTAAAACCAATCATATCTTCTTAACCACATCTTTTTCAAAATAGTTTTCAATCAAATCTTTTTAATTTCTAATTTCAAAAATCTTTTTTCAAAAATCACTTTACTACTTTCTCAATCTTGGTTTTTGAAAATCAATTAAAGTTTTTCAAAATGTTTTCAAAATCTTTTACTTAATTTTTGAAAAATTTCTTCCCCTCTTCTCACATCCTTCTATTTATGGACTAACACTATTCCTCAATGAACAATTTGAACTCCATCTTCTTTGATAAGTTTGAATTTTCCACCTCTGCCTTCTATTTTTCTTTTCCTCTGACACCTCAAGGAATATCTATACTGTGACGTAGAGGATTCCATATTTTCTTGTTCTCTTCTCTTTCATATGAGCAGGAGCAAAGACAAAAGCATTCTTGTTGAGGCTGATCCTGAACCTGAAAGGACCTTGAAGCGAAAGCTAAGGGAAGCTAAGGCACAATTCTCTATAGAGGACCTAACAGAAATCTTCAAAGAAGAAGAACTCATGGCAGCCGAAAACAAGAACAATGCCAACAATGCAAGGAAGGTGCTGGGTGACTTTACTGCACCTACTCCCGACTTCTATGGGAGAAGCATCTCTATCCCTGCCATTGGAGCAAACAACTTTGAGCTTAAGCCTCAATTAGTTTCTCTAATGCAACAGAATTGCAAGTTCCATGGACTTCCATTAGAAGATCCTCATCAGTTTTTAGCTGAATTCTTGCAAATCTGTGACACTGTCAAGACTAATGGGGTTGACCCTGAGGTCTACAGACTTATGCTATTCCCTTTTGTCGTAAGAGACAGAGCTAGAACATGGTTGGACTCACAACCTAAAGAAAGCCTGAACTCTTGGGAAAAGCTAGTCAATGCCTTCTTGGCAAAGTTCTTTCCACCTCAAAAATTGAGTAAGCTTAGGGTGGAAGTCCAAACCTTCAGACAGAAGAAAGGAGAATCCCTCTATGAAGCTTGGGAAAGATACAAACAGTTGATCATAAAGTGTCCCTCTGACATGCTTTCTAAATGGAGCATCATAGGTATTTTCTATGATGGTCTGTCTGAACTGTCCAAGATGTCTTTGGATAGCTCTGCTGGAGGATCTCTTCATCTGAAGAAGACGCCTACAGAAGCTCAAGAACTAATTGAAATGGTTGCAAATAACCAATTCATGTACACTTCTGAAAGGAATCCTGTGAACAATGGGACTAATCAGAAGAAAGGAGTTCTTGAGATTGACACTCTGAATGCCATATTGGCTCAGAACAAAATATTGACTCAGCAAGTCAATATGATTTCTCAAAGTCTGTCTGGAATGCAAAATGCACCAGGCAGTACTAAGGAAGCTTCATCTGAAGAAGAAGCTTATGATCCTGAGAACCCTTCAATGGAAGAGGTGAATTACATGGGAGAACCCTATGGAAACACCTATAATCCTTCATGGAGAAATCATCCAAATCTCTCATGGAAGGATCAACAGAGACCTCAACAAGGTTTCAACAATAATAATGGTGGAAGAAACAGGTTTAGCAATGGCAAGCCTTTTCCATCATCTTCTCAGCAACAGACAGAGAGTTCTAAGCAGAACACTTCTGACTTAGCAACCATGGTCTCTGATCTAATCAAAACCACTCAAAGTTTCATGACTAAAACAAGGTCCTCCATTAGAAACTTGGAGGCACAAGTGGGTCAGCTGAGCAAGAAAATTACTGAACTCCCTCCTAGTACTCTTCCAAGCAATACAGAAGAAAATCCAAAAGGAGAGTGCAAGGCCATCAACATGGCCGAATTTGGAGAGGAGGGAGAGGCAGTGAACGCCACTGAGGAAGACCTCAATGGACGTCCACTGGCCTCCAATGAGTTCCCTAATGAGGAACCATGGGAATCTGAGGCTCATAATGAGACCATGGAGATTTCAGTGGACTTACTTCTGCCATTCATGAGCTCTGATGAGTATTCTTCCTCTGAAGAGGATGAGTATGTCACTGAAGAGCAAGTTGCTAAATACCTTGGAGCAATCATGAAGTTAAATGACAAGTTATTTGGAAATGAGACTTGGGAGGATGAACCCCCTTTGCTCACCAAAGAACTGGATGACTTGTCTAGGCAGAAATTACCTCAAAAGAGACAAGATCCTGGGAAGTTCTCAATACCTTGTGCCATAGGCACCATGACCTTCAAGAAGGCCTTGTGTGACTTAGGGTCAAGTGTAAACCTCATGCCTCTCTCTGTAATGGAGAAGCTAGGGATCTTTGAGGTGCAAGCTGCAAAAATCTCACTAGAGATGGCAGACAACTCAAGAAAACAAACTCATGGACTTGTAGAGAATGTTCTGGTAAAAGTTGAAGACCATTACATCCCTGCTGATTTCATAGTCCTAGAGACTGGAAAGTGCATGGATGAATCCATCATCCTTGGCAGACCCTTCCTAGCCACAGTAAAGGCTGTGATTGATGTTGATAGAGGAGAATTAATCATTCAAGTGAATGAAGAATCCTTTGTGTTTAAGGCTCAAGGATATCCCTCTTTCACCATGGAGAGGAAGCATGAAGAGCTTCTCTCAAAACAGAGCCAAACAGAGCCCCCACAGTCAAATTCTAAGTTTGGTGTTGGGAGGACACAACCAAATTCTAAGTTTGGTGTTGAACCCCCACATTCAAACTCTAAGTTTGGTGTTGGGAGGTTCCAACATTGCTCTGAACATCCCTGAGGCTCCATGAGAGCCCTCTGTCAAGCTACTGGCATTAAAGAAGCGCTTATTGGGAGGCAACCCAATGTTATATTTTATCTATTTTTTCCTTTGTTATTTTATGTTTTCTGTAGGTTGATGATCATGAGAAGTCACAAAATCAATTGAAAAAGCAAAAACAGAAAGAAAAACAGAAAGAAAAACAGCACACGCTGGAGGAGACTTAGCTGGCGTTTAAACGTCAGTAAGGCTAGCAGATGGGCGTTTAACGCCCAGTTTGGCACCATTCTGGGCGTTTAACGCCAGAAAGGGGCACTAGACTGGCGTTAAACGCCAGAAATGGGCAAGAACTTGGCGTTAAACGCCAGAAATGGGCACCAGCCCGGTGTTTAACGCCAGATTTGGCACAAAGAGCAATTTTGCTCGCCACTTGGTGCAGGGATGACTTTTCCTTGACACCTCAGGATCTGTGGACCCCACAGGATCCCCACCTACCCCACCACTCTCTCTCTTCTTCACCCATTCACCAATCACCTCAACACCTCTTCCCCAAAAACCCTTCACCTATCAAATCCCATCTTTCTCTTCACCACTCACATCCATCCTTCATAAAACCCCACCTACCTCACCATTCAAATTCAAAACACTTTCCCTCCCAAATAATCCCTCCCATAACCGAACCCTACCCCTCCCCCCACCCATATATAAACCCATCTTCACTCCTTCATTTTCACACAACCTAAACGCTACTTCTCCCCCTTTTGGCCGAACCACAAAGCCATTCCCTTTCCCTTCATTTCTTCTTCTTCTACTCTCTTCTTTCTTCTTTTGCTCGAGGACGAGCAAACCTTCTAAGTTTGGTGTGGTAAAAGCATTGCTTTTTGTTTTTTCATAACCATTTATGGCATCCAAGGCCGGAGAAACCTCTAGAAAGAGGAAAGCGAAGGCAAAAGCTTCCACCTCCGAGTCATGGGAGATGGAGAGATTCATTTCAAAGGTGCATCAAGACCACTTCTATGAAGTTGTGGCCTTGAAGAAGGTGATCCCCGAGGTCCCTTTCAAACTCAAAAAGAGTGAATATCCAGAGATCCGACATGAGATCCGAAGAAGAGGTTGGGAAGTTCTTACCAACCCCATCCAACAAGTCGGAATCTTAATGGTTCAAGAATTCTATGCCAATGCATGGATCACCAAGAACCATGATCAAAGTGTGAACCCGGACCCAAAGAATTGGCTTACTATGGTTCGGGGAAAATACTTGGATTTTAGTCCGGAAAATGTAAGGTTGGCATTCAACTTGCCCATGATGCAAGGAGATGAACACCCTTACACTAGAAGGGTCAACTTTGATCAAAGGTTGGACCAAGTCCTCACAGTCATTTATGAAGAGGGCGCCCAATGGAAGAGAGATTCAAGAGGGAAGCCAGTTCAACTGAGAAGGCATGACCTCAAGCCCGTGGCTAGAGGATGGTTGGAGTTTATCCAACGCTCAATCATTCCCACTAGCAACCGGTCCGAAGTTACTATAGACCGGGCTATCATGATTCATAGCATCATGATTAAAGAAGAAATAGAAGTTCATGAGGTTATATCCCAAGAACTTTATAAGGTGGCGGACAAGTCCTCTACCTTGGCAAGGTTAGCCTTTCCTCATCTCATTTGTCACCTCTGTTATTCAGTTGGAGTTGACATAGAGGGAGACATCCCCATTGATGAGGACAAGCCCATTACTAAGAAGAGGATGGAGCAAACAAGAGACCCCTCTCATCATCAAATCCCTGAGATGCCTCAAGGGATGCACTTTCCTCCACAAAACTATTGGGAGCAACTGAACACCTCCCTAGGAGAATTGAGTTCCAACATGGGACAACTAAGGGTGGAGCACCAAGAACACTCCATCCTCCTCCATGAAATTAGAGAAGACCAAAGAATCATGAGAGAGGAGCAACAAAGGCAAGGAAGAGACATTGAGGAGCTCAAGCACTCCATAGGATCTTCAAGAGGAAGAACAAGCCGCCATCACTAAGGTGGACCCATTCTTTAATTTCCTTGTTCTTTATTTTCTGTTTTTCGAAAATTATGCTTAATGTTTATCTATGTTCGTGTCTTGTGATCATTAGTGTCTTAGTGTCTATGCCTTAAAGTTATGAATGTCCTATGAATCCATCACCTTTCTTGAATGAAAAATGTTCTTAATTGAAAAAGAAAAGAATTGCATGAATTTTGAATTTTATAACAGTTTAATTATTTTGATGTGGTGGCAATATTTTTTGTTTTCTGAATGTATGCTTAAACAGTGCATATGTATCTTGAATTTGTGGTTCATGAATGTTGGCTCTTGAAAGAATGATGAAAAAGGAGACATGTTACTGAGGATCTAAAAAATCATAAAAATAATTCTTGAAGCAAGAAAAAGCAGTGAATATAAAAAAAAAGAGAAGAAACGAAAAAAAAGGAGAAAGAGAAAAAGAAAGAAAAAGAAAGAAATAAAAGTGTGATCCAAGGCAAAAAGAGTGTGCTTAAGAACCCTGGACACCTCTAATTGGGGACTCTAGCAAAGCTAAGTCACAATCTGAAAAGGTTCACCCAATTATGTGTCTGTGGCATGTATGTATCCGGTGGTAATACTGGAAGACAGAGTGCTTTGGGCCACGGCCAAGACTCAATAAGTAGCTGTGTTCAAGAATCATCATACTTAACTAGGAGAATCAATGACACTATCTGGATTCTGAGTTCCTAAAGAAGCCAATCATTCTGAATTTCAAAGGATAGAGTGAGATGCCAAAAATGTTCAGAGGCAAAAAGTTAAAAGCCCCGCTCATCTAATTAATACTGATCTTCATAGATGTTTTTGGAATTCATTGTATAATCTCTTCTCTTTATCTTATTTGATTTTCAGTTGCTTGAGGACAAGCAACAATTTAAGTTTGGTGTTGTGATGAGCGGATAATTTGTACGCTTTTTGGCATTGTTTTTAGTATGTTTTTAGTATGATCTAGTTAGTTTTTAGTATATTTTTATTAGTTTTTAGTTAAAATTCACTTTTCTGGACTTTACTATGAGTTTGTGTATTTTTCTGTGATTTCAGGTATTTTCTGGCTGAAATTGAGGGACTTGAGCAAAAATCTGATTCAGAGACTAAAAAGGACTGCAGATGCTGTTGGATTCTGACCTCCCTGCACTCGAAGTGGATTTTCTGGAGCTACAGAAGCCCAATTGGCGTGCTCTCAACGGCGTTGGAAAGTAGACATCCTGGGCTTTCCAGCAATATATGATAGTCCATACTTTGCCCGAGATTTGATGGCCCAAACCGGCGTTCCAAATCAGCTCAGAATTGCCCGGCGTTAAACGCCGGAACTGGCACAAAAATGGGAGTTAAACGCCCAAACTGGCACAAAAGCTGGCGTTTAACTCCAAGAAGAGTCTCTACATGAAAATGCTTCAATGCTCAGCCCAAGCACACACCAAGTGGGCCCGGAAGTGGATTTTTATGTCATTTACTCATCATTTGTAAACCCTAGACTACTAGTTCTCTATATATAGGACCTTTTGCTATTGTATTCTCATCTGGGTAGCTATCTTCATTCTTATGCTATCTTAGATCATTGGGAGGCTGGCCTCACGGCCATGCCTAGACCTTGTTCTTATGTATTTTTAACGGTGGAGTTTCTACACACCATAGATTAAGGTGTGGAGCTCTGCTGTACCTCGAGTATTAATGCAATTACTATTGTTCTTCTATTCAATTCAACTTGTTCTTGTTCTAAGATATCACTTGTTCTTCAACTTGATGAATGTGATGATCCGTGACACTCATCATCATTCTCACCTATGAACGTGTGCCTGACAACCACCTCCGTTCTACCTTAGATTGGGTGGATATCTCTTGGATTCTTTAACCGGAATCTTCGTGGTATAAGCTAGAACTGATGGCGGCATTCAAGAGAATCCGGAAGGTCTAAACCTTGTCTGTGGTATTCTGAGTAGGATTCAATGATTGAATGACTGTGACGAGCTTCAAACTCCTAAAGGCTGGGCGTTAGTGACAGACGCAAAAGAATCACTGGATTCTATTCCGACCTGATTGAGAACCGACAGATGAATAGCCGTGCCGTGACAGGGTGCGTTGAACATTTTCACTGAGAGGATGGGAGGTAGCCACTGACAACGGTGAAACCCTTGCATACAGCTTGCCATGGAAAGGAGTAAGAAGGATTGGATGAAGACAGTAGGAAAGCAGAGAGACGGAAGGGACCAAGCATCTTCATACGCTTATCTGAAATTCCTACCAATGAATTACATAAGTATCTCTATCTTTATCTTTATGTTTTATTCATCATCCATAACCATTTGAGTTTGCCTGACTAAGATTTACAAGGTGACCATAGCTTGCTTCATACCAACAATCTCTGTGGGATCGACCCTTACTCGCGTAAGGTTTATTACTTGGACGACCCAGTACACTTGCTGGTTAGTTGTGCGAAGTTGTGTTTATGCCATGGTATTGAACACCAAGTCTTTGGGTTCATCACCGGGGATTATTTGAGTTGTGAAAAGTATTGATCACAATTTCGTCCACCAGTTTGTCACTAATGCTAGCCTTCAGGAGTTTGAAGCTCGTCACAGTCATTCAATCCCGGAATCCTACTCGGAATACCACAGACAAGGTTAGACTTTCCGGATTTCCATGAATGCCGCCATCAATTCTAGCTTATACCACGAAGATTCTGATTAAGGAATCCAAGAGATATGGCCTAAGGTAGAACAGAAGTGGTTGTCAGTCACGCACGTTCATAGGTGAGAATGATGATAAGTGTCACGGATCATCACATTCATCAAGTTGAAGTGCAACGAATATCTTAGAATAGGAATAAGTCGAATTGAATAGAAAATAATAGTAATTGCATTGAAACTTGAGGTACAACAGAGCTCCACACCCTTAATCTATGGTGTGTAGAAACTCCACCGTTGAAAATACATAAGTGATAGAGGTTCAGGCATGGCCAAATGGCTAGCCCCCATGAAGGTCTAAGGACTAGGCATCCAGAGATTGAATAATACAATAGTAAACTATCCTATTTATACTAGACTAGCTACTAGGGTTTACAGGAGTAAGTAATTGATGCATAAATCTACTTCTGAGGCCCACTTGGTGTGTGCTTGGACTGAGTTTGATCTATCCACGAGCTGAGGCTTCTTTTGGAGTTGAACGCCAAGTTGTAACGTGTTTTGGGCGTTCAACTACGGTTCGTGACGTGTTTCTGGCGTTTGACTTCAGACAGCAACATGGAACTGGCGTTGAGCGCCAATTTACGTCGTCTAATTACGAATAAAGTATAAACTATTATATATTGCTAGAAAGCTCTGGATGTCTACTTTCCAACGCCGTTGAGAGCGCGCCATTTGAAGTTTTGTAGCTCCAGAAAACCCATTTTGAGTGCAGGGAGGTCAGAATCCAACAGCATCAGCAGTCCTTTGTCAGCCTTTTCTCAGAGTTTTGCTCAGGTCCCTCAATTTCAGCCAGAAAATACCTGAAATCATAGAAAAACACACAAACTCATAGTAAAGTCCAGAAATATGAATTTAGCATAAAAACTAATGAAAACATCCCTACAAGTAACTAGATCATACTAAAAACTACATAAAAATAATGCCAAAAAGCGTATAAATTATCCACTCATCAAAACCCTTCCTCCCAACTAACGAATCCTCCTATCCACCCCAAGTCCCAATAGATGATTCTCTCACTTTGCTACTTCAAGGGCAAGCGGACATGCAAAGGAATGCACTAAAATTTGTGACTATCTTGACCTAGATAACACACGCTTTGGCCGGCCAATGCTCATGTACTCAAGCTACTTCCATGGCCACATGTGAAGAATCCAAAGAAGAGCATAGCATGAAAGAGAGATTGAAAAATCTGATGGAGAATGAGGAGTTAGATTGTGTATTAGAACAATTGGAGGAACCTATGATTGTTGAAGGAGAGGAAGAAGTGGTTGAAGATTTAGGAGATCTGAAACCACCATGGGAGTTTTGACAACCTCCAACGCAAACCAAGGTTGACGACTTTGAAGAGGATGATCAAGAGATAGATTTAATTATCAATTAATTCCTATCTGTAATGGAATCCTCTCCTGTTGGGTATGAAATTGAAGATAACTCTACACCAAGTGACTTTGGTGCCCTTATTAAAGACTCTTCCATTGGGTGTGAAGTTGATGTTGAAGTGGACTTCACACAACCCCCAAAATTTGATTTGATTGATGATGAGGAAGAATTGGAAGAAGTTGACAAGCAAGGCGAAGTTGAAAGTTGTCAAGAGGTGGAGGTAACTAAGGAAGACCATAAGGGAATAGTGCTTGAAGAACCGTTGGAGATATCCCTTCCTAAGTCACCATCCAACACAGCATTCAAGTGGGTAAAATTCTTACCCTTAAGCTTCACCGTCTCACTTGAATATGGTTTGATTGAAACAGATGGGCAACTTAGAGCTCTTTGTGGAATTAAGAGTAAGAGAGAGTTGTGTAGTGGCTGGAAGTTTGATGTTAGGCTCATTAAGGTCGAAGCTTTGAGGCGTAAGCACTATGGTTAGAGGAATGCTAATTTGTATGGATCTTTGAGAGGAATTTGGTGTTCTAAGGAGAATTCTATGTGTCAGCTACCCCGATGGAAGAATCATGACGATCAACTAGAAGACGGGTGTGAAAATAAGATATGGGATCCCGGATCACAACATGACGATCAACTTCGGGAGCTCATATCTTGGGTAGAACTTCACCCAAGCTTGGGGAAGACGGTTGGAAATTCTGACAACCATTTGAGGAGCATGCATCTTTGGAGGTTCAAGGATGAATACATGCATAAGCCACCATAACGAGGAGCTCCCAAGTGTCCAACTTAAGGACTTAAACTAAAATTGCTAGGTGGAAGACATCCCACCATGGTAAACTCTTTCCAATCTCTTGTAGATATAAAGAATGAGTGATTTGAGTTGCCATTGTAGGTAGTTTTCTTCCTTGGATATATCTTGTTTTAATGCTTTGGTTATTAGTTTGCTTGAATTGCACTTTTGTCTTGAATTGCATTTTGCTTGAAATGCAAGTTTTCTTTGTCTGGTATTTGAAAATTTTCCACAAAATTAAAAAGTTTTTGTTAATTTTGCATTTTGGTTGGTTTTGAGTTATAGATAATGTTAAGAGGATTTTAAGCTGTCTTTGGTATTTCTGGAAAAAAAAAAGAAGGGGCAGGCATGCGTACGTGTAGGCGTCGATGTGTCAATGCAGGTCCCATACATCCTACCCGAGAGTTGTGCGAACTTGGCATGAGACTTGTGCTTCTAGCACAAGTTTCATTCTACGCGTACGCATACATCACGTGTACGCCTGTCTGTGTATTCTCTCCATCCACGCTCGTGTGTGCAAGAAGCATACGTGTCCATTCGCTCCTGTCCATCCACCCGCACGCGTGCACTACTTGTACGCGTGGATTCGAATTCGCTAATACCCAGTGACGCGCAAGCCCTAGCCATCGCGTCCTTTCACCCTCTTCCTTCTAACATTCCATTTTCTCCTCCCTCTCTCTTCAAAGCTGTAGAACCTTCAAGCCATCACCGGCCACCCTTCCAGCGAAAGTACACTGCCGACCACCAACCTTCTTTCCTTCCTTTTTTCTTCCTTCTTTTCTTCTCCTTATCTCTTCCTTTTCCCTGACCGTTTCTTCTCTCTCTAACACCACCAATATCGCCGCGGTCTCCACTGCTGCCGGCGAGCCTCATTCCAACATCACCAACTTCTTCCTTTCCTTTCTCAGCCGTTCTTATATCTTCACCCAACCAGAGGAGAAGCTCTACTTTTCTGCTCTGTGCTTCACTAAGCTCAGCGCTGCCCTGCGACTACTTCTTAGCACCTCAGTCCGACAGCCCTGTCTCATCGCCCTCCCTAGGCGGCATTGCTTCCAATTTCTTTCTTTTCCCAGTTTTATTTCTGCCTCTGCTTCCAGGTTACCCTGCATTTCTTTTCTTGTTCTAATGTTCTGTTTAGATAATTCTGTTAGCTTAGTTTAATTTCGGTTTGATTAGATTAGTTAGAATTGCATGTGGTTAGGCAGCTAGGATGTGGTTAGAGGATTTAGGCCTGATAATTGCTCTGTTTTTATTGTCTGAATTGGCTGATTTTAAAATTGCTTTGCTGTTTGATGATGATGTTGTTGTTCTGTTCTTACATGTGCTGTGTTGTTAAATTCTTAAACTACTTCGTGTTTAGTGATGTTATGCTGATTGATGCTATGTAATATGGCTCAAAGATGCCTCATTCATATGAATTTATCTCTTGTTTTTCTTGATTCACAAATCTTGGATTCATATGTGAGACTTTGCTACTATTTGTTATTTGGGAACGTCCAAATTACTACCGAAATGCTGCCAAAATTTCTGAAAACTACTTTGTGTTAACTTGCAGCTTATGAATGGCTTTGGCATCTCTTGATTTGAACCCATTTTAGCCTATACCATGTTCAATTCATAAGCTAATTTGGTCAGCATTTCCATTTTCATTTTAGGTCCCTTTCATGTATATTGATGATTGACATGATCAAGGAACTATTTGACGAATTGCTGTGTTAAATAGACCATGGGTTAGATATGTCAATACGAACCTTGTTTTGTTTTCAACAGTACCAGTTTACATCAAATACTTTATGACTTCTTGGTTTAAGTTCAATTTTCACCTTACTAAACCAATGAAGCCTCTTTCAATGATTTTGCCATTTGATTTAAACTTGTTCTTTTTTGTTTAAGGTTCTTATGTTGTAACAAATTGGTGCTTTCCACTAGTGTCACCCTTTTATATTGAAATTGCTTTTACCATGTTTTGGTTACTAAGTGCTAATCCAAAATTTTTCTCAACACCAATTGTTACAAACTCAGCGACCATAGGCATTGATGATGACTTGCTTTTTTATTCTATGCCTTTATGCAATTTATATTTCATCATCAATGACTTGCATCATCCTCATGAATGTGAGTGTGCTTGTTTCTGATACTTTTTGAATTTCTCTTGGTTAGGCCAATAACTGTCATACCACTAATCTTTGACCCAAATTTCTGATTTCTAACTTGTTAACCGTCTGACTCTTCTTTTTAGTTTCCAATTAACCCTTTCACATTCTTTTGGGTATGACAATTATTGTTGCTTAACAAACAAGCACTTTGCTAGTATTTCATGAATTCTTAGTTTATGCCTCTGATTGATATCTGAATTATATTTTCTTACATTCCAAGAGTTCTCTTCCTTAACTCACTTCATGATTACGTTCAATCCTCTTGTCGTCTGTTTTCTGTGTGTTGCATAATTTCTTGCTTTACACTCTTTTGGTTTGCTTAATTGTTTATATCCTGTGATTTTTGTTTTTCCAGGATGTCTAACAGAGGAAAATCAAAGGTTACCTCTCAGAAAAGAAAGAAATCTTAATCTTTCGATGATTCTGTATTCTCCAGTTATGCCAAAATCTTTCTTTCCGACAAGGAGAAAGCGGATCAGTTACTGCCTCTGACCAAAGAAGGGAGGTTTCCTAATTTGTACTGTGAGCTACACTTCCCTCTCCTTCAGAAGTGGCATCTCAACTTGGAAAAGAAGTTGGATATTTCCGCTGACTTGAGGTGATCTGTTGAGAGTCGGATTGAGGGGGTAGGCTCATCTTTTGTGGGTAGGGAGTTACATGTCGATACTCGCACGTGACTTCATTAAAGTAAAAATACTGGGGGAAATTTCTGAGCTTCCCAGACCCAATTCCCATGGATTCCAGAGATTATTTCATGCAGAATTAAAGATTGGACAAGAGGGGAGCATGGTGCACGAAATTGTGATCTCTGACAACGGCACCAAAAACTTAGTACACGCGATCATAATTTCAACACTTTCCTCACAATTCATCACAACTAACCAGCAAGTGCACTGGGTCGTCCAAGTAATACCTTACGTGAGTAAGGGTCGATCCCACAGAGATTGTCCAAGTAATACCTCAAGCTTTTCACTTGGACCTTCATGCCACAAGCACATGGTTAGGGACAGCTTGGTTTAGCCGCTTAGGCCAGGATTTTATTCTTTTGGGTCCTTCTATCCATTAATGCTCAAAGCCATGGATCCTCTTTACCCTTGCCTTTTGGTTTAAAGGGCTATTGGCTTTTTTTGCTTACTTTTTTTTTCTTTTTCTTTCGTTCTCTCTTTATTTTTGCCATTTTTTTCTTTTTCAATGCTTTTTCTTGCTTCAAGAATCAATTTTATGATTTTTCAGATTATCAATAACATTTCTCTTTATTCATCATTCTTTCAAGAGCCAACAATTTTAACATTCATAAACTTCACTATAAAAAAATGCACTGTTCAAGCATTCATTTAGAAAATAAAAAGTATTGCCACCACATCAAAATAATTAAACTAATTTCAAGATAAAATTTGAAATTCAAGTACTTCTTGTTCTTTTATAATTAGGCAAATTTTTCATTTAAGGAAGGTGAAGGATTCATAGAATTATTCATAACTTTAAGACACAGACACTAGACACTAATGATCATGTAATGAAGACACAAACATAGATAACACATAAAGCATAAAATCAAAAAACAGAAAAATAAGAACAAGGAGATTAAAGAACGGGTCCACCTTAGTGATGGCGGCTAGTTCTTCTTCTTGAAGATCCAATGGAACGCCTGAGCTCCTCTATGTCTCTTCCTTGCTTTTGTTGCTCCTTCCTCATAGCTCTTTGATCTTCTCTAATCTCATGAAGAATGATGGAGTGCTCTTGGTGCTCCACCCTTAGTTGATCCATGTTGTAACTCAAGCCTTCCAAAGAGGTGTTGAGTTGCTCCCAATAGTTATGTGAAGGAAAATGCATCCCTTGAGGTATCTCAGGGATTTCATAATGAGGAATTTCCTCATGCTCTTGTTGAGGTCCATCAGTGGGCTCTCTTATTTACTTTATCCTCTTTTTAGTGATGGACTTGTCCTCTTCAATAAAGATGTCTTCCTCTATGACAATTTCAGCTAAACTGCATAGGTGACAAATGAGATGAGGAAAGGCTAACCTTACCAAAATGGAGGACTTGTCAGCCACCTTGTAGAGTTCTAGAGGTATGATCTCATGAACTTCCACTTCCTCCCCAATCATGATACTATGGATCATGATGGCCCAATCCACAGTTACTTCAGATCGGTTGCTAGTAGGAATGATGGAGCGTTGGATGAACTCCAACCATCCTCTAGCCACAGGCTTAAGGTCCAGTCTTTTCAATTGAACTGGCTTGCCTCTTGAGTCTCTTTTCCATTGAGCTCCTTCTACACATATGTCCATGAGGACTTGGTTCAACCTTTGATCAAAGTTGACCCTTCTAGTGTAGGGGCGTACGTTTTCTTGCATCATTGGCAAGTTGAACGCCAACCTTACATTTTCTTGACTGAAGTATAAGTATTTCCCCTAACCATTGTAAGCCAATTCTTTGGATTCGGGTTCATACTTTGATCATGGTTCTTTGTGATCCATGCGTTTGCATAGAACTCTTGAACCATTAAGATTCTGACTTGTTGAATGGGGTTGGTGACAACTTTCCAACCTCTTCTTCGAATCTCATGTCGGATCTCCGAATACTCATTCCTTTTGAGTATGAAAGGGACCTCAGGGATCATTTTCTTCTTGGCCACAACTTCATAGAAGTGGTCTTGATGGACCTTTGAGATGAATCTCTCCATCTCCCATGACTCAGAGGTGGAAGCTTTTGCCTACCCTTTCCTCTTTCTAGAGGTTTCTCTGGCCTTAGGTGCCATAAATGGTTATGGAAAAATAAAAAACAATGCTTTTACCACACTAAACTTAAGAGGTTTGCTCGTCCTTGAGCAAAAGAAGAAAGAAAGAAGGGGAAGAAGAAGAAAAATAGAGGAGATAGAGGGAGAGAGTGAATTCGGCCAAGGGGGTAGAAGTTGATTGTGATGTGTGAAAATGAATGAGGGATGAGGGGTTCATATAGGAGTGGGAGGAGGGTTGGGTGCGTGTATTTTGGGTTGGGTTTAGGAGGGAAAGGATTTTGAATTTTTTGGAGGTAGGTGGGGCTTTTGGGGAAGAGATATGGAGGTGATTGGTGAAGAGAATATAGGGAAGATGATAGGATTTGATAGGTGAGTGGTGTTTTGGGTAGAGTGTTATAGAGATGTATGAGGGGGAAAAGAGAGAGGTGGGGTAGGTGGGGATCTTGTGGGGTCCACAGATCCTGAGGGGTCAAGGACTTCTCATCCCTAGTCCATTTAGGTGTGCAAAAACGCCCTTAGAGTGCAATTCTGGCATTTAACGCCAGACTGCTGCCTGTTTCTGGCGTTAAACGCCAGCTTTTATACCTTTCTTGGTGCTTAACGCCATGCTGTAGCTTGTTTCTGGCGTTAAACGCCAGTTTGGTGCTTCTTTCTGGCGTTTAACGCCAAGCTATAGCCTGTTTCTGGTGTTAAACGCCAGTCTGGTGCTTCTTTCTGGCGTTAAATATGGGCGTTTAACGCCCATTCTGCTACTCCTACTAGCGTTTAAACGCCAGCAAGTTCCTCCTCCAAAGTGTGCTATTTTTAATGCTGTTTTTTATTTTGCTTTGATTTTTTCAGTTATTTTTGTGACTCCACATGATCATCAACCTAAAGAAAACATAGAACAATAATGGAAATTTAACATAGATAGATAAAAATTGGGTTACCTCCCAATAAGCGCTTCTTTAATGTCAATAGCTTGATAGTGGGCTCTCATGGAGCCTCACAGATAATCAGAGCATGGTTGTGGCCTCTCAACACCAAACTTAGAGTTTGGTTGTGGCCTCTCAACACCAAACTTACAGTTTGGTTGTGGCCTCCCAACACCAAACTTAGAGTTTGAATGTGGGGGCTTTGTTTGACTCTGTATTGAGAGAAGCTTTTCATGCTTCTTCTCCATGTGTACAAAAGGAGAACCTTGAGTCTTGAATACAAGGTAGTCTCATTCAATTGAAGAACCAACTCTCCTCTGTCAACATCAATCACAGCTTTTGCTGTGGCTAGGAAAGGTCTGCCAAGGATGATGGATTCATCCTCATCTTTTCCAGTGTCTAGGATTATGAAATCAGCAAGGATGTAAAGGCTTTCAACCTTCACTAGCACGTCTTCTACTAGTCCATAAGCCTGTTTCATTGATTTGTCTGCCATCTCTAGTGAGATACTTGAAGCTTGTACCTCAAAGATTCCTAGTTTCTCCATTACAGAGAGTGTCATGAGGTTAATACCTAACCCTAGGTCACACAGAGCATTCTCAAAGGTCATGGTGCCTATGATACAGGGTATTAAGAATTTACCAGGATCCTATTTCTTTTGAGGTAAAGTTTGCTGAACCCAGGTATTCAGTATATTAATGAGCAATTGAGGTTCATCCTCCCAAGTCTCATTACCAAATAGCTTGGCATTCAGCTTTATGATTGCTTCTAAATACTGGGCAACTTGCCCCTCAGCAATGTCTTCATCTTCTTCAGAAGATGAATAGTCATCAGAGCTCATGAATGGTAAAAGAAAGTTCAAAGGAATCTTTATGGTCTCTGTATGAGCCTTAGATTCCTTTGGTTCCTCATTGGGGTACTCCTTAATGGCCAGTGGACGTTCCCTGAGGTCTTCCTCATTGGGAATTACTGCCTTTTCACTCTCTCCAGGTTCGGCCATGTTGGTCACAGTTATGGCCTTGCACTCTCTTTTGGGATTCTCTTCTGTATTGCTTGAGAGAGTGCTAGGAGGAGTTTCAGTAACCATTTACTCAGCTGACCCACTTGTGCCTCTAAGTTTCTGATGGAGGACCTTGTTTCATTCATGAAACTGAGAGTGGCCTTAGATAGATCAAAAACTATGTTTGCTAAGCTAGATGAGTTCTGCTCAGAATTCTCTGTATGTTGCTGAGAGGATGATGGAAAAGGCTTGCCATTGCTAAACCTGTTTCTTCCATCATTGTTATTATTAAAGCCTTGTTGAGGCTTTTGTTGATCCTTCCATGAAAAATTTGGATGATTTCTCCTTGAGGGATTATAGGTGTTTCCATAGGCTTCACCCATGTAATTCACGTCTGCTATTGCAGGGTTCTCAAGATCATAAGCTTCTTCTTTAGAAGGTGCTTCTTTAGTACTGTTGGATGCATTTTGCAATCCATTCAGACTCTGAGAAATCATATTGACTTGCTGAGTCAACATTTTGTTCTGAGCCAATATGGCATTCAGAGCATCAATTTCAAGAACTCCCTTCCTTTGAGGCATCCCATTACTCACAGGATTCCTTTCAGAGGTGTACATGAACTGGTTATTTGCAACCATTTCGATGAGTTCCTGAGCTTCTGCAGGAATTTTCTTCAGGTGAATAGATCCACCTGCAGAATGGTCCAATGACATCTTAGACAATTCAGACAGACCATCATAGAATATATCTAGGATGGTCCATTCTGAAAGCATATCAGAAGGACACTTTTTGGTCAGTTGCTTGTATCTTTCCCAAGCTTCATAGAGAGATTCACCTTCTTTCTGCCTGAAGGTTTGAACATCCACTCTAAGCTTGCTCAGCTTTTGAGAAGGAAAGAATTTGGCTAAGAAAGATGTGACCAGCTTATCCCAAGAGTTCAGGCTATCCCTAGGTTGAGAGTCCAACCATATTCTAGCTCTGTCTCTTACAGCAAAAGGGAAAAGCATAAGCTTATAGACCTTGGAATCAACTCCGTTGGTCTTAACAGTATCACAGATCTGCAAGAATTCAGTTAAGAACTGAAAAGGATCTTCTGTTGGAAGTCCATAAAACTTGCAATTCTGTTGTATCAGAGAAACTAATTGAGGCTTATGCTCAAAATTGTTTGCTCCAATGGTAGAGATTGAGATGCTTCTTCCATGGAATTGGAATTTGGTGCAGTGAAGTCACCAAGCATCTTCCTTGCATTGTTATTGTTGTTGGGTTCGGCCATTACTTCTTTTTCAAGATTCTTTGTAAGGTTTTCTCTGGATTGTTGTGCTTTAGCTTTTCTTAGCTTCTTCTTCAGAGTCCTTTTAGGTTCAGGGTCAGCTTCAACAAGAATGTTCTTGTCCTTGCTCCTGCTCATATGAAAAAGAAGAGAATAGAAAATAATAGGGATCCTTTTTGTCACAGTATAGAGATTCCTTTATGTGAGTAGAAGAAGAGAAGAATAGAAGAATAATGTAGAGAGAAGAGATGGAGAATTCAAACACAGAGAGGGAGAGAGGGTTCGAATTATAAGAAGAAGAGAAGAGTGTTAGTGATTAAATAAATAAATAGAAGAAGATGAGAGAGAGAGTTTTCGAAAATAATTAAAAGGAAAAGAAAAATATTTTTTTATTTTAAAATTTAGTTAGAATTCGAAAATTAAGAGAATAAATAAAATTAAAATTAAAATTTGAAACAATTAGTTAATTAAAAGAATTTTTGAAAAAGGGTGAGGAGTTTTCAAAAATTAGAGAGAGAAAATTAGTTAGGTGGTTTTGAAAAAGATTTTGAAATTAATTTTGAAAAGATAAGAAGTTAGAAAAAGACATTTTAAAATTAAAGTTTGAAAAAGATATTATTTGAAAAAGATATGTTTGAAAAGATATGATTGAAAGGATATGATTGAAATTTATTTTGAAAAAGATTTGATTTTTAAAATTAGAATTAATGACTTGACTCACAAGAAATCAAAAGATATGATCCTAAAATTTAAAGTTTGAATCTTTCTTAACAACAAAGTAACAAACTTAAAATTTTTGAATCAAAACATTAATTGTTAGTATTAATTTCGAAAAATATGAGGTAAAAATAGGAAAAAGATATTGAAAAGGTTTGAAAAAGATTTTTGAAAATTTTCAAAAAACAAAGGAAAAAATGAAAATGATTTGATTTTGAAAAGATAAATTTTTTAAATTGAAATCTTGACTTGACTAACAGGAAACAACTTATTTTAAAAAATTTTTGACTAAGTCAACCAAAAGATTTCGAAATTTATGAGTGAAATAAGGAAAATAAATTTTTTTATTTTTTTGAATTTAATGAGGAAAGAGAAAATCCACAAAATGACTCAACACATAAAAATTTTGGATTAAAAGAAATGATGCATGCAAGAACACTATGAATGTCAAGATGAACACCAAGAACACTTTGAAGATCATGATGAAGATCAAGAACTTATTTTTGAAAAATTTTCAAGGAAGGAAAAATATTCAAGACACCAAACTTAGAGATTTTTCATGTTTAGACACTATAAATTAAAAAATTCATATGAAAAACAACAAAAGACACAAAACAAGAAAATATGAAGATCAAACAAAGGGACTCATTAAGAACAACTTGAAGATAATGAAGAATGCAATGCATGAACTTTTGAAAATTTTTAGAAAATTAAAAAGATGCAATTGACACCAAACTCAAAACTTGACTCTAGACTCAAACAAGAAACACAAGAATATTTTTGATTTTATGATTTTATAAATTTTTTGTAATTTTTCGAAATTTATTTAGGAAAAAGAAAATAAAAAAATTCAAAATTTTTAATAATAATTCCATGAATTATGCAATGTTAGTCTAAAGCTTTAGTCTAAAAAGATTAGACATGGCTAGCCAAGCTTCAGCAAGACATCACATACAACAGCCAAATTGATGGGAATAAAAAAGGCTCTTGTGATCATGAAAGTATCATCTGAAACTCTAGAATTCATTCTTAAAATTTTGAAGAAGTTTTTGAAAATAGAAGGAAAGTTTTGAAAGATTTTTTTGAAAATAAAACGAAAAGAAAGTCACCTAATCTGAGCAACAAGATGAACCGTCAGTTGTCCAAACTCGAACAATCCCCGGCAACGGCGCCAAAAACTTGGTGCATGAAATTGTGATCTCTGACAACGGCACCAAAAACTTGGTACACGCGATCATAATCTCAACACTTTCCTCACAATTCCGCACAACTAACCAGCAAGTGCACTGTGTCGTCCAAGTAATACCTTACATGAGTAAGGGTCGATCCCACGGAGATTGTCGGCTTGAAGCAAGCTATGGTCATCTTGTAAACCTCAATCAGGCGGATTCAAATGGTTATAGAGTTTTGATAATTAAAAGATAAATAAACATAAAATAAAGATAGAGATACTTATGTAATTCATTGGTGGGAATTTCAGATAAGTGTATGGAGATGCGTTATTCCTTTTGAATCTCTGCTTTCCTACTGTCTTTATTCAATCATTCATACTCCTTTCCATGGCAAGTTGTATGTTAGTGATCACCGTTGTCAATGGCTACCTCCCGTTCTCTTAGTGAAAATGGTCCTCTACGGTTTCTGTACGGCTAATCAACTGTCGGATTTCTCATCTCGGATGAAAAATACCAGGCACAGCTACCGCATGGATAATCAGCTGTTGGTCCTCACTTGTGTTGGAATAGGATCCATTAATCCTTTTGCATCTGTCACTATGCCCAACAGTCATGAGTTTGAAGCTCGTCACAGTCAACCCTTCCCATATCCTACTCGGAATACCACAGACAAGGTTTAGACTTTCCGGATCTCAGGAATGCTGCCAATTGTTTCTAGCCTATACCACGGAGGTTCTAATCTTAGATTCAGATGCCCCATTGTCAGAGGGGAGACGATGTGAATCGTTGATTAGAAACCTAATAGATATGCATTCAAGCTTGTTTTCATGTAGAACGGAAGTGTTTGTCTGGCACGCGTTCATAAGTGAGAATGGTGATGAGTGTCACTTGATCATCACATTTATCATGTTCTTGTGTGCGAATGAATATCATGGAATAAGAATAAGCTTGAGTTGAATAAAAGAACAATAGTACTTTCCATTAATACTCGAGGAACAGCAAAGCTTCACACTTTAATCTATAGTGTGTAGAAACTCCACCATTAAAAATACATAAGTGATAATGGTGTTCATTGGCTTCGGCCCCAAAGGGGGAACCAGAATAACCAAGACGTCTAATACAATGAGAAAAAGTAATATTTATACTAAAACTAGTAGCTAAGGTTTACAGACATAAGTAAATGATGCAGAAATCCACTTTCGGGCCCACTTGGTGTGTGCTTGGGCTGAGCATTAAGCTTTCATGTGTAGAGACTTTTCTTGGAGTTAAATGCCAGCTTTTATGCCAGTTTGGAGGTTTAACTCCAGCTTTTATCTTGTTTCTGGCGTTTAACGTCAGAATAGGGCAGGAAGTTGGCGTTTGAACGCCAGTTTGCATCGTCAAAACTCGAGCAAAGTATGGACTATTAAATATTGCTGGACCAGGATGTCTACTTTCCAACGCAATTGAGAGCGCACCAATTGGGCTTCTGTAGCTCCAGAAAATCCATTTCGAGTGCAGAGAGGTCAGAATCCAACAGCATCTGCAGTCCTTTTTCAGCCTCTGAATTAGATTTTTGCTCAGGTCCCTCAATTTCAGCCAGAAAATACCTAAAATCACAGAAAAACACACAAACTCATAGTAAAGTCCAGAAATGTGAATTTTTCTTAAAAACTAATAATTTTTTACCAAAAAGTAGCTAGATCCTACTAAAAACTACCTAAAAACAATGCCAAAAAGCATATAAATTATCCGCTCATCAGAGCACTTAGTGTAGTTATGATGAGCCTTTAGTTAGTTTTCTAGAGAGAGAAACTCTCTCTTCTCTCTAGAAGTAGGTTAGGGTTAGGTTAATGTCTCTTAGATCTAGGTTTAATTTCATGTTTTCATCTTGTTCTCTTTACAATTCCTTGTTGTAGTGTCTTGATTTCCCTTTCTTCTCTTGTTAATTTCTCTTTTTAGGTATGTTTATGTTATGAACACTCTTGTCAATTTCAACTTCCTTTAATGCAATTTGAGGTATTTCATGTTAATTTTTCTTTCTTTAGTTGATTGTTTGTATTGGGTAGTAGTAGATTTTATTAATTCTTGCAATTTACTATGCTTTTCTTTTGTACCTTCCAAGTGTTCGACAAAATGCTTGGAAGGATGTTAGAGTAGATTTTTGTGTTCTTGGCTTGGGATGGTAACTTAGGAACCCTTGAGTTACTAATGTCCAAGTGATTGATAATTGGGATCCATTGATACTAGCTCTCACTATGTCAATTAGTGAAATGGTTAGGACTTATGGACTAGGATTGATAAAGCTCATTTGACTTTCCTTCACTTGATGGAGGATGACTTAATGGGATTGATCCTTGCAATTATCATATTGTGGTTAGTAATAAGGATAGAGATCCTTGACCATCAACCCTTGCCAAGACCATTTTATCATTTAAGTTTCATTTACTTTTCTTGCAATTTACATTTCATGTCCCTTATTCCAAAAACCCCAAATATACTTGTCCCATAACCAATAACAAGAATATTTTCCTGCAATTCCTTGAGAGACAACCCGAGATTTAAATACTTCGGTTATTATTTTTATTGGGGTTTATTACTTGTGACAAACAAAATTTTTGAACGAAAGAATTGTTTGTCGATTTAGAACTATACTTGCAATGAGATTTCCTTTGTGAAATTCTTTACCGATAGACGATTTCCTCTAGTCAAAGGCGCCGGAGGCACTAGCCACTGGGTAGGGTTTATGGTTTGTGGTGCACGAAATTGTGATCTCAATGACGCAAACAACTTGGTACGCACAATTGTAATATCACTCTTCTTCACAACTTCGCACAACTTACCAGCAAGTGCACTGGGTCGTCCAAGTAATAAACCTTACTTGAGTAAGGGTCAATCCCACGGAGATTGTTGGTATGAAGTATGCTATGGTCATCTTGTAAATCTCAGTCAGGCGGATTCTAATGGTTATAATGGTTTTCGAAAATATAAAAATAAATAAAGCATAAAATAGAGATAGAGATACTTATGTAATTCATTGGTGGGAATTCCAGATAAGTGCATGAAGATACTATGTTCCTTTTGAATCTCTGCTTTCCTACTGCTTTCATCCAATCATTCTTACTCCTTTCTATGGTAAGCTGTATGTAGGGCATCACTGTTGTCAATGGCTACTTCCCATCCTCTCAGTGAAAATGGTCCAAATGCGCTGTCACAGCACGGCTAATCATCTGTCAATTTTCGATCATGTCGGAATAGGATCCATTGATCCTTTTGGGCCTGTCATTACGCCCAACACTCACGAGTTTAAAGCTCGTCACAGTCATCCCATCCCAAATCCTACTTGGAATACCAAAGACAAGATTTAGACTTTCCGGATCTTAAGAATGCTGCCAATGGATTCTAGCTTATACCACGAAGAATCTGATCTCACGGAATGGGAGGCTCGTTTGTCAGGCGAGGCAACCATTCGTCATGGGTCAGGAATCCAAGAGATACACACTCTAGCTTTCGCAGGTAGAACGGAAGTGTTTGTCAGGCACGCGTTCATAAGTGAGAATGGTGATGAGTGTCACGGATCATCACATTCATCAGGTTAAAGTGCGAATGAATATCTTAGAATAAGAATAAGCATGAATTGAATAGAAAACAGTAGTAATTGCATTAATACTTGAGGAACAGCGGAGCTCCACACCCTTAATCTATGGTGTGCAGAAACTCCACCGTTGAAAATACATAAGAACAAGGTCCAGGCATGGCTGAGAGGCCAGCCTCCAAAACGTGATCAAAGGATCAAAAGATAATCCAAAGATGATATAAGGATATTACAAATATTGTCTAATACAATAGTAAAAAATTCTATTTATATTAGACTAGTTACTAGGGTTTACAGAAATAAGTCTAAGTGCAGAAATCCACTTCCGGGGCCCACTTGGTGTGTGCTTGGGCTGAGCTTGAGCTTTACACGTGCATAGGCTTCTCTTGGAGTTAAAAGCCAAGTTATAACATGTTTTTGGTGTTTAACTCTGGTTTGTGACGTATTTCTGGCGTTTTACTCTAGAATGCATCATGGAACTGGCGTTGAACTCCAGTTTGCATCATCCAAACTCGAATAAAGTATGGACTATTATATATTTCTGGAAAGCCCTGGATGTGTACTTTCCAACGTAATTAAGAGCGCACCATTTCAAGTTCTGTAGCTCCAGAAAATCCATTTTGAGTGGAGGGAGGTCAGAATCCAACAGCATCAGCAGTCCTTTGTCAGCCTCCTATAAGATTTTTGCTCAGGTCCCTCAATTTCAGCCAGAAAATACCTGAAATCACAGAAAAACACACAAACTCATAGTAAAGTCCAAAAATGTGAATTTTGCATAAAAATTAATAAAAACATCCCTAAAAGTAGCTAGATCCTATTAAAAACTACCTAAAAACAATGCCAAAAAGCGTATAAAATATCCGCTCATCACAACACTAAACTTAAATTGTTGCTTGTTCCCAAGCAACTGAAAATCAAATAGGATAAAAAGAAGAGAATATACTATAAATCCCAAAATATCAATGAATATTAGTTCTAATTAGATGAGCGGGATTTATAGCTTTTTGCTTCTGAACAGTTTTGGCATCTCACTTTATCCTTAGAAGTTTAGAATGATTGGCATCCATAGGAACTCAGAGTTCAAATAGTGTTATTGATTCTCCTATTTAAGTATGTTAATTCTTGAACACAGCTACTTTTATGAGTCTTGGCTGTGCCCTAAGCACTTTAGTTTCCAGTATTACCACCAGATACATAAATGCCACAGACACATGACTGGGTGAATCTTTTTAGATTGTGACTCAGCTTTGCTAAAGTCCCCAGTTAGAGGTGTCCAGAGCTCTTAAGCACACTCTTTTTGCTTTGGATCACGAATTTAACCACTCAGTCTCAAGCTTTTCACTTGGACCTTCATGACACAAGCACATGATTAAGGACAGCTTGATTTAGCCGCTTAGGCCTGGATTTTATTTTCTTGGGCCCTCTTATCCATTGATGCTCAAAGCCTTGGATCCTTTTTACCCTTGCCTTTTGGTTTTAAGGGCTATTGGCTTTTTCTGCTTGCTTGCCCATTTTTTTCGCAAGCTTCTTCTTTTTCACTGCTTTTTCTTGCTTCAAGAATCAATTTCATGATTTTTCAGATTATCAATTACATTTCTCTTTGTTCATCATTCTTTCAAGAGCCAATAATTTTAACATTCATAAACAACAAGATAAAAAATATGCACTGTTTAAGCATTCATTCAGAAAACAAAAAGTATTGTCACCACATCAATATAATTAAACTAATTTCAAGGATGAATTCGAAACTCATGTACTTCTTGTTCTTTTGTATTAAAAACATTTTTCATTTAAGAAAGATAAAGGATTCATGGAATTATTCATAGCCTTCAGACATAGTTGCTAAATACTAATGATCATGTAGTAGAGACTCAAAATATGGACAAACATAAAGCATAAAGTCGAAAAACAAAGAGATAAGAACAAGGAAGTTAAGGAATGAGTCCACCTTGGTGATGGTGGCGCCTTCTTCTTGAAGGACCAATGGTGTCTTTGAGCTCCTCTATGTCTCTTCCTTGCCTTTGTTGCTCCTCCCTCATAGCTCTTTGATCTTCTCTAATCTCATTGAGAATGATGGAGTGCTCTTGGTGTTCCACCCTTAATTGGTTCATGTCATGACTCAATCCTTCTAGAGAAGTGTTGAGTTGTTCCCAATAGTTGTTTGGAGGAAAATGCATCCCTTGAGGCATTTCAGGGATTTCTTGATGATGAGCTTCCTCATGCGTCTCTTGAGATCTATGAATGGACTCTCTTGTTTGCTCCATCCTCTTCTTAGTGATGGGCTTATCCTCTTCAATGAGGATGTCTTCTATGACAACTCTAGCTAAGTTGCATAGATGGCAAATAAGATGAGGAAAAGCTAGCCTTGCCAAGGTGGAGGGCTTTTCGGCTACTTTGTAGAGTTCTAGAGAGATGACTTCATGAACTTCTACTTCCTCTCCAATCATAATGCTATGAATCATGATGGCCCAATCCACAGTTACTTTAGATCGGTTACTAGTGGGGATGATGGAGCGTTGGATGAACTCCAACCATCCTCTAGCCACAGGCTTAAGGTCCAGTCTTCTCAATTGAACCGGCTTGCCTTTTGAGTCTCTTTTCCATTGAGCTCCTTCCACACATATGTCCATGAGGACTTGGTCCAACCTTTGATCAAAGTTGACCCTTCTAGTGTAGGGGTGTGCGTCTTCTTGCATCATAGGCAAGTTGAATGCCAACCTTACATTCTCCGGACTGAAATCTAAGTATTTCTCCCGAACCATTGTAAGCCAATTCTTTGGGTTTGGGTTCATGCTTTGATCATGGTTCTTAGTGATCCATGCGTTTGCATAGAACTCTTGAACCGTTAAGATTCTGACTTGTTGAATGGGATTGGAGAGAACTTCCCATCCTCTTCTTCTAATCTCTTGTCAGATCTCCATATATTCGACCTTTTTGAGCTTAAAAGAGACCTCAGGGATCACCTTTTTCTTGGCCACAACTTCATAGAAGTGGTCTTGATGGGTTTTTGAGATGAATCTCTCCATCTCTCATGACTCAAAGGTGGAAGCAATTGCCTTCCCTTTCCTCTTTCTTGAGGTTTCTCTGGCCTTAGGTGCCATCAATGGTTATGGAAAAACAAAAAAAGCTATGCTTTTACCACACAAACTTAGAATGTTACTCGTCCTCGAGCAAAAGAAGAAAGAATAGAAGAAGAAGAAGAAGATAGGGAGAGAGGTGGGGGTTTCGGCCAAGGGGGAGAAGAGAGGGTAGTGTTGTGTAAAAATGAAAAAGGATGGAGGGGTTTATATAGTAGAGGGAGAGAGGTTTGGGTGGGAAAGAGATTTTGAATTTGAAGGTAGGTGGGGTTTATGGGGAAAAGTGGATGGATGTGATTGGTGAAGGGGTAATGGGGAAGAGAGATTGAGGTGATTGGTGAAGGGTATAGTGTTCTTGGATTGTGTGAAGAAGAGAGAGGTGGGGTAGGTGGGGATCTTGTGGGATCCACAGATCCTGAGGTAATCCTGTGGGGTCCACAGATCTTGAGGTGTCAAGGATTTCTCATCCCTGCACCTTTTAGGTGTGTAAAATGCCCTCTGTATGCAATCCTGGCGTTTAACCCCAGACTGCAGCTTGTTTCTAGCTTTAAACTCCCAAATGTAGCATGTTTCTGGCGTTTAACGCCAGCCTGATGCTTGTTTCTGCCATTAAACACCAACTTGGTGCTTGTTTCTGGCGTTAAACGCCCAAATGTAGCCTGTTTCTAGCGTTTAAATGCCAGATAGCTCTTCTTTCAGGGTGTGCTTTTTCTTCTGCTATTTTTGATTCTATTTTTAATTTTTGCAATTATTTTGTGACTCCACATGATCATAAACCTAATAAAACATAAAAGAACAAAAGAAATATAAATAAATAAAAATTGGGTTGCCTCCCAATAAGCGCTTCTTTAATGTTAATAGCTTGACAGTGAGCTCTCATGGAGCTTCACAGATGTTCAGAGCATGATGAGGGCCTCCCAACACCAAACTTAGAGTTTGAATGTGGGGGTTCAACACCAAACTTAGAGTTTGGTTGTGGCCTCCCAACACAAAACTTAGAGTTTGATTGTGGGGGCTTTGTTTGATTCTGTATTGAGAGAAGCTTTTCATGCTTCCTCTCCATGGTTGCAGAGGAAGATCCTTGAGCTTTAAACACAAGGTAGTCCCCATTCAATTGAAGGACTAGTTCTCCTTTGTCAACATCAATCACAGCTCCTGCTGTGGCTAGGAAGGGTCTTCCAAGGATGATGCATTCATCCTCATCCTTCCCAGTGTCTAGGATTATGAAATCAACAGGGATGTAAAGGCCTTTAACCTTCACTAACACGTCCTCTACCAATCCATAAGCTTGTTTTATTGACTTGTCTGCCATCTCTAATGAGATTCTTGCAGCTTGTACCTCAAAGATCCCCAGTTTCTCCATTACAGAGAGTGGCATAAGATTTATACTTGACCCCAGGTCACACAGAGCCTTCTCAAAGGTTATGGTGCCTATGGTACAGGGTATTAAGAATTTACCAGGATCTTGTTTCTTTTGAGGTAAAGTTTGCTGAACCCATGTATTTAGTTCACTAATGAGCAAGGGAGGTTCATCTTTCCGAGTCTCATTACCAAACAACTTGGCATTCAGCTTCATGATGGCTCCTAGATATTGAGCAACCTGCTCTTCAGTTACATCTTCATCCTCTTCAGAGGAAGAATAGTTCTTAGAGCTCATGAATAGTAGAAGAAAGTTTAATGGAATCTCTATGGTCTCTATATGAGCCTCAGATTCCTTTAGGTCCTCAATAGGGAACTCCTTTCTGTCTGGAGGACGTTCCATGAGGTCTTCCTCATTGGGATCACGTCCTCCCCTTCCTCTTTGGATTCAGCCATTTTGATTATATCAATGGCCTTGTACTCTCTTTTTGGATTCTCTTCTGTATTGCTTGGGAGAGTACTAGGAGGAGTTTCAGTGATTTTCTTACTCAGCTGACCCACTTGTGCCTCCAAGTTTCTAATGGAGGACCTTGTTTCATTCATGAAACTTAAAGTGGCTTTAGATAGATCAGAGACTATGTTTTCTAAGCTAGAGGGGCTCTGCTCAGAATTCTCTGTCTGTTGCTGAGAGGATGATGGAAAAGGTTTGCTATTGCTAAACCTGTTTCTTCCACCATTGTTATTATTGAAGCCTTGCTTCTGTGGATCCTTTCATGAAAAATTCGGATGATTTCTCCATGAAGGGATATAGGTTTTGCCAAAGGCTTTACCCATGTAATTTACCTCTGCCATTGCAGGGTTTTCAGGATCATAAGCTTCTTCTTCAGAAGATGCTTTTTTAGTACTGTTGGATGCATTTTGCAATCCATTCAGACTCTGAAAAATCATGTTGACTTACTGAGTCAACATTTTATTCTGAGCCAATATGGCATTCAGAGCATCAATTTCAAGAACTCCCCTTTTCTGAGGCATCCCATTACTCACAGGATTCCTCTCAGATGTGTACATGAATTAGTTATTTGCAGCCATGTCAATGAGTTCTTGAGCTTCTGCAGGCGTTTTCTTTAGGTGAATGGATCCACCTGCAGATTGGTCCAGTGACATCTTAGAGAACTCAAATAGACCATCATAGAATATATCTAAAATGGTCCACTCTGAAAGCATGTCAGAAGGACACTTTTTGGTCAACTGCTTGTATCTTTCCCAACCTTCATAGAAGGATTCACCATCTTTTTGTCTGAAGGTCTGAACATCCACTCTAAGCTTGCTCAGCTTTTGAGGAGGAAAGAACTTGGCCAAGAAGGTCGTGACCAGCTTATCCCAACAGTCCAGGCTATCTTTAGGTCGTGAGTCCAACCATGTTCTAGCTCTGTCTCTCACAGCAAAGGGGAAAAGCATGAGCCTGTAGACTTCAGGATCTACTCCATTGGTCTTAACAGTATCACAGAGCTGCAAGAATTCAGTTAAGAATTGAAAAGGATCTTCTGATGGAAGTCCATGAAACTTGCAATTCTGTTGCATCAGAGAAACTAATTGAGGCTTTAGCTCAAAATTGTTTGCTTCAATGGCAGGGATTGAGATGCTTCTTCCATGGAAGTTAGAATTTGGTGCAGTAAAGTCACCAAGCATCTTCCTTGCACCTCCACCATTGTTATTGGTTTCGGCCATCTCTACTTCTTTTTCGAAAATTTCAGTAAAGTCCTCTTCAAAGTGTTGTGTTTTAGCTTCTCTTAGCTTCCTCTTTAGAGTCCTTTCAAGTTCCGGATCAGCTTCAACAAGAATGTTCTTATACTTGCTCCTACCCATGTGAAAAAGAAGAGAACAGAAAAGAAGAGGAATTCTCTATGTAACAGTATAGAGATTCATTTATGTGAGTAGAAGAAGATAAGAATAGGAGAAGGAGAAGAGAAGAATTCGAACACAGAGAGGAAGAGATGGTTCGAATCATGAGTAGAAGAGAAGTGTTAGTAGATAAATAAATAGAAAGAGAAGAGAAGAAGAGAATTCGAATTTTAATTTTAAGAAAAGGAAATTATTTTATTTTTATTTTAATTTTAAGTTAGAATTCGAAATTAGAGGAAGAAATGAAATTAAAATTAAAAATTAAAATAATTAGTTAATTAAAAAGAATTTTGAAAAATGGTGAGAAATTTTGAAAATTAGAAAGAGAAAAGTAGTTAGGTGGTTTTGAAAAAGATAAGAAATAGTGGAACAAACAAAAAAATCAATTAGTTAGTTGAAAAAGATTTGAAAATCAATTTTAAAAAGATAAGAAGTTAGAAAAGATTTTGAAATTAAAGTTTGAAAAAGATATGATTTGAAAAAGATATGTTTGAAAAGATATGATTGAAATTTATTTTGAAAAAGATTTAATTTTTAAAATCAGAATTAATGACTTGACTCACAAGAAATCAAAAGATATGATCTTAAAATTTAAAGTTTGAATCTTTCTTAACAAGAAAGTAACAAACTTGAAATTTTTGAATCAAAACATTAATTGTTAGTATTAATTTCGAAAATCATGAAATAAAGATAAGAAAAAGATTTTGAAAATCAATTTTAAAGAAAATTTTCGAAAACATAAAAGGAAAAAGAAAAAAAGAAAAAATTTTATTTTGAAAAAGATTTTGAAAAGATAAATTTTTTAAATTGAAATCTTGACTTGACTAACAAGAAACAACTTATTTTAAAATTTTTTGACTAAGTCAACCCAAAGATTTTGAAAATTATGAGTAAAATAAGGAAAATATATTTTTTATTTTTTTGAATTTTTAATGAGGAGAGAGAAAAACATCTAAATGACTCAAAACATAAAAATTATGAATTAAAACACATGATACATGCAAGAACACTTTGAATGTCAAGATGAACACCAAGAACTCTTTTAAGATCATGATGAACATCAAGATTTATTTTTGAAAAATTTTCAAGAAAAGAAAAATATGCAAGACACCAAACTTAGAAATTTTTCATGCTTAGACACTATGAAGGCAAAAATGCATATGAAAAATAACAAAAGACACAAAACAAGAAAATATGAAGATCAAACAAGAAGACTTACCAAGTACAACTTTAAGATTATGAAGAACACCATGCATGAATTTTTCGAAAAAATGCATAAATTTTAAAAACATGCAATTGACACTAAACTAAAAAATTGACACTAGATTCAAACAAGAAACACAATATTTTTTGTTTTTATGATTTTATTATTTTTTTTGGATTTTTCAAAAATTATATATTTTTTTGAAAAACAAAAAAGAAGAAAAATTTTTGAAAGATTTTTGAAAACTTTTTGAAAAGAAAATTACCTAATCTGAGCAACAAGATGAACCGTCAGTTGTCCAAACTCAAACAATCCCCGGCAACGGCACCAAAAACTTGGTGCACGAAATTGTGATCTCAATGGCGCCAACAACTTGGTATGCACAATTGTAATATCACTCTTCTTCACAACTTCGCACAACTAACTAGCAAGTGCACTGGGTCGTCCAAGTAATAAACCTTACGTGAGTAAGGGTCGATCCCACGAAGATTGTTGGTATGAAGCAAGCTATGGTCATCTTGTAAATCTCAGTCAGGCGGATTCTAATGGTTATAATGGTTTTCAAAAATATAAAAATAAATAAAGCATAAAATAAAGATAGAGATATGATGATTGGATTTTTGATGGTATAGAATTTCACAAATGAATTCTCATTGCAAGTATAGTTTCTAAACTAATCAATAATCTTTTCATACAAAAAGTTGTTTGTCACTAGTACAAACCCCTAAATTTATAAACCGAAGTATTGAACCTCGGGTCGTTCTCCCTAGGAATTACAATAAAGTGTCTTGTTATTGGTTGTGAGTTATTTTGGAGTTTTTGAGATTTTAGACAAGAAATATAAATGGCAAAGAAAATAAACTAACAACTAACAAAGCTCTTGGCAAGATATGAGTACTAGAAGTCCTATCCTAGTTATCCTCCTCAATTGTGATAACAAATTATTCATTGCTCCCACTTAGTTAACCTCTAACCATGGAGGAAAGTCAAGTGGATGAATCAATTTGATTTCTCAAGTCCTAATCAACTCCTAATGGAAAGACTAGCTTTAGAGGCATTCAAATCAATTAGCAACTTCTAATTATCTATCAACAAAGGAATTAGATAACTCAAGAGTCACTAATTACTCTACCTAGGCCAAGAGGAACAAAACCTACACTAAAATCCAACCAAGCATTCCATCAAACACTTGGAAGGCACAAAATAAAGGCAAAGCAAATTGACAACAAGAATGAAATCTAACAACAATTATTGAAAGGAATTAACAACAACAATTAAAAGAAACACATTTATTATGAATTATCTTTATTGAATTGAAAGAGAGTAAAAAGAACAATACTAGATCTACAACGAAATACAAGAACAACATAAAGGAAATTACAACAAAAGAATAGAAGAAGAATGAATGTAACTACAAGGAATTGAAGAGTAGAAGTAGAAGAATGCATGAATTAAAACCTAGATCTAAGAACTAAACCTAATCCTAATCCTAATTCTAGAGAGAAGAGAGAGCTTCTCTCTCTAGAAACTACTTCTAACTAATCCTAATGTGAAAAAATGAATAGAATCCCCCTTTGCTCTTCAATCCTTGGCTTTAAATAGCATTTTTGGCGCCAAAGTTGGTTGGGATTGGGCCCCACAACCCTTCTGAATTCGCTGGCCACATTTTTATTAAAAAATCATAAACCAACACCGACGCGTATGCGCACACCATGCGTACGCGTCTATGGGGTAATTCGCAGGGTGCGCGCAAGCGCCAGGTGTGCGCGCGCGTCCATGGGCGAGTTCAACCTCTTTGACTTTTCATGATTTCTCCACTTTGCATCCTTTCCTCTTCACTCCTTCGATCCATTCCTAGCCTTTTCAATCTGAAATCACTAACAAACATATCAAGGCATCTAGTGGAATCAAAGGTGAATAAAAAACCATCAAATTAAAGGTCTAAAAGAATGTTTTCACATCTAAGCACAAATAAGGAGATAATCACAAAACTATGTTAATTTATAGGTTAAATGCGAGAAAAGGTCATCAAAATACTCTAAATTCAATACAATATAAACCCTAAAAATGGAGTTTATCAAGATACTTATGTAATTCATTGGTGGGAATTCCAGATAAGTGCATGAAGATACTGTGTTCCTTTTGAATCTCTGCTTTCCTACCGCTTTCATCCAATCATTCTTACTCCTTTCTATGGCAAGCTGTATGTAGGGAATCACCGTTGTCAATGGCTACTTCCCATCCTCTCAGTGAAAATGGTCCAAATGCGCTGTCACAGCACGGCTAATCATCTGTCGGTTCTCGATCATGTCGGAATAGGATCCATTGATCCTTTTGCGTCTGTCACTACGCCCAACACTCGCGAGTTTGAATCTCGTCATAGTCATCCCATCCCAGATCCTACTCGGAATACCACAGACAAGGTTTAGACTTTTCGGATCTCAAGAATGCTGCCGATGGATTCTAGCTTATACCACGAAGACTCTGATCTCACAGAATGGGACGCTCGGTTATCAGGCGAGGCAACCATTCGTCATGGGTCAGTAATCCAAGAGATACACACTCTAGCTTTCGCATGTAGAACGAAAGTGTTTGTCAGACACGCGTTCATAAGTGAGAATGGTGATGAGTGTCACGGATCATCACATTCATCAGGTTGAAGTGCGAATGAATATCTTAGAATAAGAATAAGCATGAATTGAATAGAAAACAGTAGTAATTGCATTAATACTCGAGGAACAGCGGAGCTCCACACCCTTAATCTATGGTGTGCAGAAACTCCACCGTTGAAAATACATAAGAACAAGGTCCAGGCATGGCCGAGAGGCCAGCCTCCAAAACGTGATCAAAGGATCTAAAGATAATCCAAAGATTATCTAAGGATATTCCAAAGATTGTCTAATACAATAGTAAAAAGTTCTATTTATACTAGACTAGTTACTAGGGTTTATAGAAATAAGTCTAAGTGCAGAAATCCACTTCCAGGGCCCACTTGGTGTGTGCTTGGGCTGAGCTTGAGCTTTACACGTGCAGAGGCTTCTCTTGGAGTTAAACGCCAAGTTGTAACGTATTTTTGGTGTTTAACTCTGGTTTGTGACGTGTTTCTGGCGTTTTACTCCAGAATGCAGCATGGAACTGGCGTTGAATGCCAGTTTGCATCATCTAAACTAGAATAAAGTATGAAATATTATATATTACTGGAAAGCTCTGGATGTCTAATTTTCAACGCAATTGAGAGCGCACCATTTAGAATTCTGTAGCTCCAGAAAATCTATTTCGAATGCAGGGAGGTCAGAATCCAACAACATCAGCAGTCCTTTGTCAGCCTCCTATCAGATTTTTGCTCAGGTCCCTCAATTTTAGCCAGAAAATACCTGAAATCACAGAAAAACACACAAACTCATAGTAAAGTCTAGAAATGTGAATTTTGCATAAAAACTAATAAAAACATCCCTAAAAGTAGCTAGATCCTACTAAAAACTACCTAAAAACAATGCCAAAAAGTGTATAAAATATCCGCTCATTAGTTTGCTCGTTGGTGATGAAATGGGGAATTTGAGAAAAAATGAGGGAATCGTGTTTCTAAGCTTTGGACGCGGGAAGTGGACACACCCCTTTTTTTCCTCCCCCTCTTCCAGCTGTAGTGTGGTCCCCCTTCTTGTTCAATGACACTAGCAGTAGCAGGAGTGCGCCTCCCCTCCCCGCCCTCTTTTTTCCTTCTTACTCCCTCCCCATTTATGCGATTGCAACGTAAAGTAGACCACGTAAATCACAACTTGCCTTATGGCTTAACTTCTTTACCACTAGCTGCTTTTCTATTCTTGTTTCACATTTCAAGAGGTGTCTTCCGGACAGAAATCTCTAGTAAATTTTAAAAAGGATGGCATATTGGTTAAAAAGTCTAACTACATTACAAGGATTTTACTCATTTGTGACGATTTTTTTTTTGTTTGTGGCAGTTTTAAATCCCGATAAAAAGGATCGTGGTAGTTTCAAAATCTTCCAAATTAAAATTTGAGGAGCCACGAGCTCCTTTGTGACAGTTTTCTATCCCTTTTGTGGCCGGTTCTGTACTGATATTTTTTTGGTAGTTCTTGGTTAATGTTTGTGGCGGTTTAGAACTTCCACAAAAGGATTTTTCAATTTTTAAAAAGAGGAATGTATTGTGGGGGTTTCAATCTCCACAAACCTATCAATATTATTTTAAAACAATTAATCTGGATACTAGAATTACATTATTACACTAATCAATTATCATTTAAAATGAATTTTTAAATAAGACACATTAAATTTTATTGGGTTAAATTATTATACCACCAACTATGTTGCTTATATTGCATTGGTTTTCACAGAACAACACATGATTGCATCAGAATGTTGCCAAAGTTGCTTCAAGATTGCATCACCAGCAGTTGACTCAACCCTAAAAAGCCCCGAACCAGTATGGACACTAAGAAAATTGTATGTTGCTGGATTAGACACATGGATTTAAAATACAACTTTTTAATTCCAATGGATTAGTGGTGCACGAAATTGCAATCACACTTTTGCAATCCGCACAACTAACCAGCAAGTGCACTGGGTCGTCCAAGTAATACCTTACGTGAGTAAGGATCGATCCCATGGAGATTATTGGTTTGAAGCAAGATATGTTTAATTTATTATTCTTAGTCAAGATTTCAATTAAAATTATCAGTTTGAATTATTAGAAAAATAAAAGAGCGTGAATTAATTACTTGTAATGCAGTAATGGAGAATATGTTAGGATTTTGGAGATGCTTTGTCCTCTGAATCCTTGCAATATAATATTCAACTCAATAACATAATTGCAAAGTTCCTTCCATGGCAAGCTCTGTGTAGGGTGTCACCGTTGTCAATGGCTACTTCCCATCCTCTCAGTGAAAATGGTCCAGATGCTCTGCCATAGCACGGCTAATCATCTGTCGGTTCTCAATCAAGTTGGAATAGAATCCAATGATTCTTTTGCGTCTGTTACTAATGCCCAGCCTTCAGGAGTTTGAAGCTCATCACAGTCATTCAATCCCGGAATCCTACTCGGAATACCACAGACAAGGTTAGACTTTTCGGATTCTCATGAATGCTGCCATCAATCCGGCTTATACCACGAAGATTCTGATTAAGGAATCTAAGAGATATTCATTCAATCTATTGTAGAACGGAGGTGGTTGTCAGACACACGTTCATGGGATGAGGAAGGTGATGAGTGTCACGGATCATCACCTTCTCCATAATTAAGCGCGAATGAACATATTAGATAGGAACACGCATATGTGAATGGAAAAATATAAGTAATTGCATTAATTCATCGAGATGCTGCAGAGCTCCTCACCCCCCAACAATGGAGTTTAGAGACTCGTGCCGTCAAAGAGTATGTAGTTCAGATCTGAAAATGTCATGAGGTACAAAATAAGTCTCTAAAAGTTGTTTAAATAGTAAACTAGTAACCTAGGTTTACAGAAAATGAGTAAACTAAGATAATTGGTGCAGAAATCCACTTCTGGGGCCCACTTGGTGTGTGCTGGGGCTGAGACTTAAGCCTCTCACGTGCTTGGGCTATTTCTGGAGTTGAACGCCAGGTTGTAACGTGTTTTGAGCGTTGAACTCCAACTTGTAACCTGTTTCTGGCGCTGGACGCCAGACTGCAACATGGAACTGGCGTTGAACGCCAGTTTACGTCGTCTATCTTTGCGCAAAGTATGAACTATTATATATTGCTGGAAAGCCCTGGATGTCTACTTTCCAACCCAATTGAGAGTGCGTCAATTAGACTCCTGTAGCTCCAAAAATTCCATTCCGAGTGCAGGAAGGTCAGGATCCAACAGCATCAGCAGTCCTTTTTCAGCCTAACTCAGATTTTTGCTCAGCTCCCTCAATTTCATCCAGAAAATACCTGAAATCATAGAAAAATACACAAACTCATAGTAAAGTCCAGAAATATAATTTTTGCCTAAAAACTAATAAAATTCTATTAAAAACTAATTAAAACATACTAAATGCTACATGAAATTACCCCCAAAAAGCGTATAAAATATCCGCTCATCACAACACCAAGCTTAAACTGTTGCTTGTCCCCAAGCAACTAGAAGAATAAAATAGGATAAAAAGAAGTTAAGAAGCAATAATATCTCAGAGTTTCAAGTGAGGCTCAGGTTTTAGTTAGATGAGCGGGGCTAGTAGCTTTTTGTTTCTGAACAGTTTTGGCATCTCACTTTATCCTTTGAAATTCAGAATGATTGGCATCCGCAGGAACTCAGGATTCCGATAGTATTATTGATTTTCCTAGTGTAGTATGTTGATTCTTGAACACAGTTACTTTATGAGTCTTGTCCGTGGCCCTAAGCACTTTGTTTTCCAGTATTACCACCGGATACATAAATGCCACAGACACATAATTGGGTGAACCTGTTCAGATTGTGACTTAGCTTTGCTAAAGTCCCCAATTGGAGGTGTCCAGAGCTCTTAAGCACACTCTTTTGCCTTGGATCACGACTTTAACCACTCAGTCTCAAGCTTTTCACTTGGACCTGCATGCCACAAGCACATGGTTAGGGACAGCTTGATTTAGCTGCTTAGGCCTGGAATTACTTCCTTGGGCCCTCCTATCCACTGATGCTCAAAGCCTTGGATCCTTTTCACCATTGCCTTTTGGTTTTAAGGGCTATTGGCTTTTTTTCTTTTTCTTGATCCAATGATTCCTTGTAATTTTTTTTTCACTGCTTTTTCTTGCTTCAAGAATCAAATTCATGATTTTTCAGATCATCAATAATATTTTTCGTGTTCCTCATTCTTTCAGGAGCCAAGATTCGTAAAATTTAAGATACAAATTATGCACTGTTCAAGCATTCATTCAGAGAACAAAAGGTATTGCCACCACATATTAATTATAATTTTTATTATTAAGAACTCGAAAAATATAAATTACTTCTTTATTCTAATTATCTACTATTTTATTCATTTTTGATGATGATGAGAAAAATAAATTGTAACTTAATTAGAAATAAAACCAGAATAGATATGCTAATTACTACTACTACTGTATAACTTCTAAGGTAAATTCCTATAATAACACTATCACAGAGTTAAAGCTAAAATTAAAACTCAACAACCTGTATTTTGGGAAGTGGATGTTCCTCTGATCTGTGGGGTGCTTGGTCCTTCAAGGATTAATTTCTGGCGCTTCAGCTCCCTTAAGTCACGCCCTTGCTCTTCTTGTTCCCTAAGCAATTTGCAAAGCATGCTACTTTGATTATTTTGTTCTTCCTTTATTTGGTTCATAACTTCTTGCAACTTGGAAACAGATGCCTCAAGATGTTCCCAATATTCGAATTGAGGAAGTTCTGGGAGGAATTCTTGTGCTCTCCTCTTGATTGGATCATCCTGCAGCTGTTGTCTTTCCATTGATATTTTAGTGATTGGCCTCTCAACTGAGATATACTCAGTTATTCCCATCTTCACTCCGGCATCTCTGCAGAGCATAGAAATTAAGCTTGGATAGGCCAATTTGGCATCCTTGGAGTTCTTGTTTGCTATTTTGTAGAGTTCACACGAGATTAGTTGATGAACTTCTACTTCTCTTCCCAACATGATGCAGTGAATCATCACTGCTCTTTTAACAGTAACTTCAGAATGGTTGCTAGTGGGCAATATAGAACGCCCAATAAAGTCCAGCCAGCCTCTGGCAACTGGTTTGAGATCTTCTCTCTTGAGTTGATTTGGGATGCCAGTGGTGCTGGTGGTCCACCTAGCTCCAGGGATGCATATATCCTCTAGAATCTTGTCTAGGCCTTTGTTTACCCTCATCATTCTCCTATTAAAGGAGTTTGGGTCATCTTTCAGTTGAGGAAGCTTAAAGATCTCCCTGATTTTGTCAGGATGGATGTCAACAATCTTTCCTCTGACTAAGGTCCGATGGTCATAGAGGGCAGCTCCAATTATTCTTTGCCTGTCTGTCTGCCACAGATTAGTATAGAACTCCTGAACCATATTCCTTCCCACTTTTGTTTCACGATTAGCTAGGATTTCCCAGCTCCTATTTTGAATTTGTTCTTTGATCTCTGGATATTCATCTTCTTTCAGATCGAACTTGACTTTCGGGATTACTGATCTTAGACCCATTATTTTGTAGTAATGGTCTGAATGTTCTTTAGTCAAGAACTTCCCTTGATTCTAAAGTGGTTTTGGAATACTCTCTTTCTTGCCTCTTGGGGTGGGTTGTTTTCCTTTAGGGGCCATGATCAAAGTGAGTATGTTTTTGTGATCACGGATAAGCACACCAAACTTAGAGGTTTGCTTGTCCTCAAGCAAAAGAAAAGAAAGGAGAGGGATAGGAGGAGAGCAAGTGTGTAATGGTGGATGATGAGAGGGGCGCCGAATGTGGATATAAAGGGAGGGAGGGTGGGTTTCGAAAATAAGAAGAAAAGATAAGATAGTAGATATGATTTATAAAAGATAAATATGATAAGAAAAAGATATAATTAAGAAATTGTTAATGATATTTGGAAAAGATAAATTTTAATTTTAATTTTGAAAGAAGATTTTTAAAAGATAATTGAGTTTTGAAAAACTTAAAAAAGAGTTGGATTGGATTGGAAAACAATTTGTCTTTATGGATTAAGATGCATTTAATATTTTTGAAAAAGGATTTTAGAAATTAGGGATTTTAGAAATTAGGATTTTTGAAAAAGGATTAAAATTTTTGAAATTGAAGGATGATATTTTGAAACATGTTTATGCAAGAAATCATGAATTGAAATATAAAAATTAGAAAATTTGTGAAGAAAAATGAATTTTACCTCCTCCCCACCATTCTGGCGTTAAATGCCCAAGCGCTGCATGTTTTGGGCGTTTAACGCCCAATTGCTACTTCTCCTGGGCGTTCAACGCCCAGCTGTTGCTTCTTTCTGGCGTTGAACGCCAGGAAGTCCTTTGTCACTGAGCGTTTTTCTGAACGCCCAGGATGCTGTCAATCTGGCGTTAAACGCCCAGAAGGTGCTTCTTTCTGGCGTTCAACGCCCAGAAGATGCTCCTTTCTGGCGTTTAACGCCCAGATGGCTACCCTTTCTGGCGTTGAACGCCCAGTGGGTGCTTCTTTTGGGCGTTCAACGCCCAAACTGTTTCTTACTGGCTTTTTCACGCCAGTGAGCTTCCAAATTCCCTTGTAACTTTGTGAATTCAAGCAATTGCTATTTTACCTTGAAGATACTTTGACATATACCTGTAAAAATCAATTAATTAACAAATAAACTTTGTAAATGGCTGGGTTGCCTCCCAACAAGCGCTTTTTTATTGTCATTAGCTGGACTATTACTGAGCTTTAATCAAGCCTCAGTTTTGAGCATTCTTGCTCAAAATTTCCTTCAAGATAATGTTTGACTCTCTGTCCATTAACAATGAACTTTTTATTAGAATCATTATCCTGAAGCTCTACGTATCCATATGGTGATACGCTTGTGATCACATATGGACCTCTCCACCGGGACTTCAATTTCCCGGGGAATAATTTGAGCCTAGAATTAAATTACAGAACTTTCTGCCCTGGCTCAAAGACTCTGGATGACAATTTCTTATCATGCCATCTTTTTGCTTTCTCTTTGTATATTTTTGCATTCTCGAAAGCATTGAGTCTAAATTCCTCTAGCTCATTTAACTAGAGCAATCGTTTTTCTCCAGCTAACTTGGCATCAAGGTTCAGGAATCTGGTTGCCCAGTAGGCCTTATGTTCCAGTTCCACTGGCAAGTGACATACTTTTCCATACACAAGCTGGTATGGAGAGGTCCCTATAGGGGTCTTGAATGTTGTTCTGTATGCCCACAGAGCATCATCCAAGCTTCTTGCCCAATCCCTTCTACGGTTAATTACAGTCCGTTCCAGGATTCTTTTGAGTTCTCTATTTGAGACTTCAGCTTGCCCATTAGTCTGTGGGTGATATGGAGTGGCCACCCTGTGGCTAACTCCATAACGAACCAAAGCAGAATAGAGTTGTTTATTGTAGAAATGAGTGCCCCATCACTGATTAGTACTCTAGGGGTGCCAAATCTGCTGAAGATGTGTTTCTGGAAGAATTTTAACACTGTCTTAGTGTCATTAGTGGGTGTAGCAATAGCTTCTACCCATTTGGATACATAATCCACCGCCACCAGAATATAAGTGTTTGAGTATGATGGTGGGAAAGGTCCCATGAAGTCAATACCCCAAACATCAAACAACTCAATCTCCAAGATCCCTTGTTGAGGCATGGCATAACTGTGAGGCAGATTTCCAGATCTTTGGCAACTGTCACAATTAAGTACAAACACTCAGGAATCTTTATAGAGAGTAGGCCAGTAGAAGCCACATTGGAGGACTCTTGTGGCTGTTCGCTCACTTCCAAAATGTCCTCCATACTGTGATCCATGGCAGTGCCATAGGATCCTCTGCGCTTTTTCTTTAGGCACACATCTATGGATTACTCCGTCTGCACATCTCTTGAAGAGATATGGTTCATCCCAAAGATAGCACTTTGCATCCGTGATCAACTTCTTTGATTGCTGCCTACTGTACTCTTTGGGTATGAACCTTACTGCCTTGTAGTTTGCAATGTCTGCAAACCATGGCACTTCCTGGATGGCAAAGAGTTGCTCATCCGGAAAGGTTTCAGAGATCTCAGTAAGAGGGAGGGACGCCCCTTCTACTGGTTCTATTCGGGACAGGTGATCTGCTACTTGGTTTTCTGTCCCTTTTCTGTCTCTTATTTCTATATCAAACTCTTGCAGAAGCAACACCCATCTGATAAGTCTGGGTTTTGAATCCTGCTTTGTGAGTAGATATTTAAGAGCAGCATGATCAGTGTACACAATCACTTTTGATCCTACTAAATAGGATCTAAACTTGTCAATAGCGTAAACCACTGCAAGCAGCTCTTTTTCTGTGGTTGTGTAATTCTTCTGTGCGTCATTTAAAACATGACTGGCATAGTAAATGACGTGCAGAAGCTTGTCATGTCTCTGTCCCAACACTGCACCAATGGCATGGTCACTGGCATCACACATTAATTCAAATGGTAATGTCCAGTCTGGTGCAGAGATGACTGGTGCTGTGACCAGCTTAGCTTTCAGAGTCTCAAACGCCCATAGACACTCCTTATCAAAGATAAATGGCGTGTCAGCAGCTAGCAGATTACTTAGAGGTTTGGCAATTTTTGAAAAATCCTTTATAAACCTCCTATAGAATCCTGCATGCCCCAGAAAGCTTCTGATTGCCTTAACATTGGCTTGTGGTGGTAATTTTTCAATTACCTCTACCTTAGCTTGATCCACCTCTATTCCTCTGTTCGAGATTTTATGCCCAAGGACAATTCCTTCAGTCACCATAAAGTGACATTTCTCCCAGTTTAAAACTAGGTTGGTCTCTTGGCATCTCTTTTGAACAAGTGCTAGATGGTCAAGACAGGAGATGAATGAGTCTCCAAATATTGAAAAGTCATCCATGAAGACTACCAGAAATTTTTCCACCATATCAGAGAAAATTGAGAGCATGCACCTTTGAAAGGTTGCAGGTGCATTACACAAGCCAAATGGCATCCTTCTGTATGCAAATACTCCGGATGGACATGTGAATGCCATTTTCTCTTGATCTTTTGGATCTACTGCAATTTGATTATAACCTGAATATCCATCCAAGAAGCAGTAGTATTCATGACCTGCTAGTCTTTCTAGCATCTGGTCTATGAATGGTAAAGGAAAATGATCCTTTCTCGTAGCTGTATTGAGCCTTCTATAATCAATACACATACGCCACCCTGTAACTGTTCTTGTAGGAACCAGTTCATTTTTTTCATTATGAACCACTGTCATGCCACCTTTCTTAGGGATGACTTGGACAGGGCTTACCCAGGGGCTATCTGAAATAGGATAAATAATCCCAGCCTCTAGTAATTTAGTGACATTTTTCTGCACCACCTCTTTCATGGCTGGATTCAGCCGCCTTTGTGGTTGAACCACTGGCTTGGCGTCACCCTCTAGTAGGATCTTGTGCATGCATCTGGCTGGGCTAATGCCCTTGAGATCACTGATGGACCACCCAAGAGCTGTCTTGTGTGTCCTTAGCACTTGAATTAGTGCTTCCTCTTCCTGTGGCTCTAAGGTAGAGCTTATGATTACAGGAAAGGTATCACCTTCTCCTAGAAATGCATATTTCAGGGATGGTGGTAATGGTTTGAGCTCGGGTTTGGGAGGTTTCTCCTCTTTCTGAGGGATTTTCAGAGGTTCTATTATTTTCTCTGGTTCCTCCAGATCAGGCTGAACATCTTTAAAGATATCCTCTAACTCTGATTCGAGACTCTCAGCCATATTGACTTCTTTTACCAGAGAGTCAATAATGTCAACGCTCATGCAGTCGTTTTGGGTGTCTGGATGCTGCATGGCTTTGACAACATTCAACTTGAACTCATCCTCATTGACTCTCAGGGTTACTTCCCCTTTTGAACATCAATGAGGGTTCGGCCAGTTGCTAGGAAAGGTCTTCCCAGAATGAGAGTTGCACTCTTGTGCTCCTCCATTTCCAGCACCACAAAGTCAGTGGGAAAGGCAAATGGCCCAACTTTGACAATGATGTCTTCAATCACGCCTGATGGGTATTTAATGGAGCCATCAGCAAGTTGAAGACATATCCGGGTTGGTTTAACTTCATCAGTCAACCCAAGCTTTTCGATAGTAACTGCAGGTATTAGATTAATACTTGCCCCAAGATCACATAGAGCTTGCTTGGTACAAGTACCTTCTAATGTGCATGGTATCATAAAGCTTCCTGGATCCTTAAGCTTCTCAGGTAAGCTTTTCAGAATGACTGCACTGCATTCTTCAGTGAGGTAAACTTTCTCAGTTTCCCTCCAATCCTTCTTATGACTTAAGATCTCTTTCATGAACTTGGCATAAGAGGGTATTTTCTCAAGTGCCTCTGCAAACGAAATCTTTATTTCAAGAGTCTTGAGATAGTCTGCAAAGCGGGCAAATTGCTTATCCTGGTCCGCTTGGCGGAGTTTCTGAGGATAAGGCATTTTGGCTTTATATTCCTCAACCTTAGTTGCTGTAGGTTTATTGCCTACAGATGTAGGTTGAGAAGCTTTTTTAGAGGGGTTGTTATCAGCACTTGTATGTGTCTGATCTCCTACTGGCGTTTGATTGCCAGGGGTGGAAGCAGGAGTGGCGTTAGACGCCAGCTCCTTATCTGTTTCTAGCATTTGAACGCCAAAACTGTGCTTCCTTTGGGAGTTCAACGCCGATTCATTGCTTGTTTCTAGCGTTGAACGCCAGAACTGAGCATGGTCTGGGCGTTCAGCGCCAGCTTTCCACCCATTTTCTGGCTTTTGAACGCCAGAGTTATTCCTCTCTGGGTTCTGACTGTCCTCAGATGGATTTTGGGTGGTTTGCTCATTTCTTAGCTTCCTGCTACCTTGAAGTGGGGTATTTAATATCTTTCCACTTTTTAATTGAACTGCTTGGCATTCTTCTGTTATTTGTTTTGATAACTGCTATTCTGTTTGCTTCAATTGTACTTCCATATTTTTGTTAGCCATTCTTGTTTCTTGTAGTATCTCCTTGAATTCGGCTAACTGTTTTGTTAGAAAATCTAATTGCTGATTGAATTCAGCAGCTTGATCTGCAGGACTGAGTTCAGCAGTTACTGTTTTAGCCTCTTTGTTGATGGAAGATTTCCTGCTTAGGTACAGATGCTGATTTCTGGCAACTGTATCAATGAGCTCTTGAGCTTCTTCTATTGTCTTCCTCGTGTGTATAGATCCACCAGCTGAGTGGTCTAGAGAAATCTGAACTCTTTCTGTAAGCCCATAGTAGAAGATGTCTAATTGCACCCATTCTGAAAATATTTCAGAGGGGTATTTTCTTAGCATCTCTCTGTATCTCTTCCAGGCATCATAAAGAGATTTATTATCTCCTTGTTTGAAGCCTTGGATGCTTAGCCTTAGCTGTGTCATCCGTTTTGGAGGAAAATAGTGATTCAGGAATTTTTCTGACAGTTGTTTCCATGTCTTTATGCTGTCCTTAGGTTGGTTGTTTAACCACCTCTTAGCTTGGTCTTTTACAGCAAATGGGAACAGTAATAGCCTGTAGACATCCTGATCTACCTCCTTATCATGTACTGTGTCAGCAATTTGTAAAAACTGTGCCAGAAACTCTGTAGGTTCTTCTTGTGGACGACCGGAATACTGGCAACTTTACTGCACCATGATAATGAGCTGAGGATTCAACTCAAAACTACTAACTCCAATGGAGGGTATACATATACTACTCCTATATGAAGCAGTAGTGGGGTTAGCATATGACCCCAGAGTCCTTCTGGACTGTTCCTTTCCACTTAGTTCCATGAGGGAGCAAGGGAGATGATATGTATGTTGATATTATTTATTTTATTAAAAATAAAAATTTATTTTCAAAATAATAAAATAAAATAAAATGAAATAAATAAATAAAAAAAGAAATTGAAAATGTTTTGTGAAAATTTTCGAAAAATTTGAGGAAAAAGAGAAAGTGGTTAGGATATTTTTGAAAAAGATAATAAATATATATATATTAAAAATATTTTTATTTTCTTTTTAAAAAATCTTAGGAGGATAAGATTTGAAAAATAAAATTAAAATTGAAATCTGAATTTTTATAAAAAATTTCGAAAAAGTAGCTTAAAAATAGTTAGAAAAGATATTTTTTTTTGAATTTTGAATTTTATGATGAAGGAGGAAAACACATAAAAGACACAAGACTTAAAATTTTTGGATCTAATGCTCCTTGTTTTTGAAAATTTTGGAGGGACAACACCAAGGAACACCAAACTTAAAAATTTTAGGATCAAAACACAAAGAAAACTCAAGAACGCTTTGAAGATTCACAAGAACACCAAGAACAAAAGAAAGAACACCAAACTTAAAAATTTTAGAAAATCAAAGTAATTTTCGAAAATTATATTAAAATTAACAAGAAAACACCAAACTTAAAGTTTGGCACAAGATTAAATCAAGAAAAATTATTTTTGAAGAAGATTTTAAAAAGAAGATACCCAATTACCAAGAACATAGACCAACGCTCTAGCCAATTGGGCAGTAAATGTAACACTTGTTCTGAATTGGTATATTCCTTTTGGAAGACTAATGTTTTGAAAAAACACAAGTGAAACAAGAAAAGACACAGAATAAGAAAAATTAAAGATCAACAAGAAAAATCAACAAGAACAACTTGAAGCTCAAAGAGCACAAATTCGAAAATTTAAAGGGAAAATATAAAATATGTAATTGACACCAAACTTAGAACAAAACACTAAACTCACGAAAAATTAAAATTGTGATAAAGGAAAATAATTTTTTTGAAAATTTTTTTGAAAAGGGAATAAAGGACTCAGAATTTAATAACTCGATAGCAACAAAAATAAATTATTCCTAATCTAAGCAATAAAATAAACCTTTAGTTGTTCAAACTCGAACAATCCCCAGCAACGGTGCCAAAAACTTGGTGCACGAAATTGTAATCACACTTTTGCAATCCGCACAACTAACCAGCAAGTGCACTGGGTCGTCCAAGTAATACCTTACGTGAGTAAGGGTCGATCCCACGGAGATTATTGGTTTGAAGCAAGCTATGTTTAATTTATTATTCTTAGTCAGGATTTCAATTAAAATTATCAGTTTGAATTATTAGAAAAATAAAAGAGCGTGAATTAATTACTTGTAATGCAGTAATGGAGAATATGTTGGGGTTTTGGAGATGCTTTGTCCTCTGAATCCCTGCAATATAATATTCAACTCAATAACATAATTGCAAAGTTCCTTCCATGGCAAGCTCTATGTAGAGTGTCACCGTTGTCAATGGCTACTTCCCATCCTCTCAGTGAAAATGGTCCAGATGCTCTGTCACAGCACGGCTAATCATCTGTCGGTTCTCAATCAGGTTGGAATAGAATCCAATGATTCTTTTGCGTCTGTCACTAACGCCCAGCCTTCAGGAGTTTGAAGCTCGTCACAGTCATTCAATCCCAGAATCCTACTCGGAATACCACAGACAAGGTTAGACTTTCCGAATTCTCATGAATGCCGCCATCAATCCGGCTTATACCACGAAGATTCTGATTAAGGAATCTAAGAGATATTCATTCAATCTGTTGTAGAACGGAGGTGGTTGTCAGACACACGTTCATGGGATGAGGAAGGTGATGAGTGTCACGGATCATCACCTTCTCCATAATTAAGCGCGAATGAACATCTTAGATAGGAACACGCATATGTGAATGGAAAAATATAAGTAATTGCATTAATTCACCGAGACGCTGCAGAGCTCCTCACCCCCAACAATGGAGTTTAGAGACTCATGCCATCAAAGAGTATGTAGTTCAGATCTGAAAATGTCATAAGGTACAAAATAAGTCTCTAAAAGTTGTTTAAATAGTAAACTAGTAACCTAGGTTTACAGAAAATGATTAAACTAAGATAATTGGTGCAGAAATCCATTTCTGGGGCCCACTTGGTGTGTGCTGGGGCTGAGACTTAAGCCTCTCACGTGCTTGGGCTGTTTCTGGAGTTGAACACTAGGTTGTAACGTGTTTTGGGCGTTGAACTCCAACTTGTAACCTGTTTCTGGCGCTGGACGCCAGACTGCAACATGGAACTGGCATTGAACGCCAGTTTATGTCGTCTATCTTTGCGCAAAGTATGAACTATTATATATTGCTGGAAAGCCCTGGATGTCTACTTTCCAACCCAATTGAGAGTGCGTCAATTGGACTTCTGTAGCTCCAAAATATTCATTCCGAGTGCAGGGAGGTCAAGATCCAACAGCATCAGCAGTCCTTTTTCAGCCTAACTCAGATTTTTGCTCAGCTCCCTCAATTTCAGCCAGAAAATACCTGAAATCACAGAAAAATACACAAACTCATAGTAAAGTCCAGAAATATGATTTTTGCCTAAAAACTAATAAAATTATATTAAAAACTAATTAAAACATACTAAAATCTACATAAAATTACCCCAAAAAATGTATAAAATATCCGCTCATCAATGAGGCAACAATTAATCTCAAAATCATCTATTAAGAGTCAATGATACCTGTAGCTTTGGCTGATCCATCTTGCCAAAGTAAGAGCCTCCGGTGAACCAGGGAGAGACTTTAGTCCCAGTTGAGTACTGAGCCTAGACGAAGCAATTGCCATTGCAACCCTCTAAACATACCCCACAACACTAACACACATACTGGTGAGTCATGGCAGCTACATTGTCACGCAAATGATTCTCAAAGGTGAATTGAAATACAATGGTAAAGATAAGAAACAATCACATCTTATTAGTCAACACAGGATGATGCATGCTAACTCAAGATTACTTTCTGGAACTCAAATCAAGATATCAAATTATCATAAAACTATGCAAGAAAAATATTGTCACTGAACTGTTTTAGGATCCAATGGTATGACACAAAATTCAGAAGGGAGTAGAAAAGCATCATCAGCAGATGATTCATCAATAGGTGCAAATACGAATTGAGCACAATTCCCAATTGTATTTTCATCAACCCTGCTACAATGTTACAAATCAAATTGCATAATAGAAAGTTAAAAAAAGAATCACTTACATAAAACACATACAAAAGAAAGAACAAAAAAATGTATATTGGCTATGTTATATTATAGGAAAAAAAGCATGACCCTTTTTCCAAACTATACCTCCAAGAACTGCGTGCATAAATTAAAATAAGAAGTAAATTAACATATAAAAAACTATATTATATTATAGGAATACTAATTAAGATTAATATTATTAGAATAAATTTAAAGTAGTACCTCTCCATGCTCAATAGTATCAAACAAGCAAAGTCGGATTGATTAGTGTCTTATAGACGCGAAAAAAGCAAGCTTTCAGCCTGTTTATATTGCAGCTCAAACAAATATCATAATTCATAACAAGTAATTCAAAGGTACTAGTATTATATCTATTTTTTTTCTGAGTAAAATGTGTAGCATCTTTGATGTGAAATAGTTAACTAAATTTTGTCAATGAAATCTTAAAATATCAATGGTAACAATCATCCAATCCAATGAAAACATTATTATGATATTATTATATTATCAATTCATCTATTTAGTTAGGATTTTTATTTGTAGAAACCTAATTAATTAACTAATCTCCTAAATATGTATTATATTTATTTATCATAGAACCAACAGCACTATCATATGGTTTCAATGGTTCCTCTTCAATCAAAGCCTCAATATGGTTAAGCAAACCTTACTTGTACCTTGGAATCTAATTTGAGATCAGATTGAAGACACTTCCACATTCACTTAGTTTGCTTTCTTCGGTTGTCTCTTGTACTCAATCCAGTCAATTCCTACAATATATAATAAAACATATAAGTTGTTAAGACTTTATGAATTAATTTATGCAAAAATAACTTTTTGAATTGGTATTTACTTGGTCACTCCTATGCGCATCGACTATGTTTTCATCGAAAAATGTCAACGAAGATATGTTAATTTCATTGCTTTAAACCATCTATAGCAATTAATGTTTCCTTGAAGAAAAAGTGAATCTCAGATTAACAAATTCAACTCAAATAACAAAAGTAAAATTAAGAAAACTATGGTGAAGAGGATATACAGTTGTTTTGACGTCATTATTTTGGTTAAGCTTTCTCTAGCCTGATTTTTGTTACAAAAATTGCATCATACATACATACATACATACAACAACAACAACAACAACAAAGTCTTGTCCTACTAGGTGGGGTCGGCTACATAGATCAAACGACGCTATTGAGCTCTATCATGTATCATGTCTACAGAGAGACTATTTACATGTAGATCTCATTTGACCACCTCATAGATGGTCTTCCTAGGTCTTCCTTTGCCTTTCACTCCTTGTCCATCTTCCATCTCATCTATCCTCCTAATTGGGTGCTCTATCGGTCTTCTTCTCACATGTCCAAACTACCTGAGATGCGATTCTACCATCTTTTCCACAATAGGTGGTACTCCAACTCTCTCTCTCTTATATCTTCGTTCCTTATTCTATCCAATCGCGTATGTCCACTCATCCATCTCAACATCTTCATCTCTACCACACTTAACTTATGTTCATGCTTCCCTTTGGCCACCCAACACTCTGTACCATAAAAGCATAGCCGGTTTGATAGTAGTGTGATTGAATTTACCTTTAAGTTTTAAAGGCACTTTTTTGTCACATATAAAACCAGACGCACTCTGCCATTTTGACCAACCTGCTTGAATACTATGATTTACATTCTGTTCAATCTCTCCATTATCCTATATGATGCACCCAAGATACTTAAAACTTTTAACTTTTGTAGGATGTTTTCTCCAATTTTCACTTCTGTATTAGGGTTTTCCCTACGGCGGCCAAACTTACATTCCATATATTCCGTCTTACTATGGTTTATGCGCAAACTATACACTTCTAGAGCTTCTCTCCATAAATTCAACTTCTTATTTAGGTCTTCTCTTGACTCTCCCATAAGGACGATATCATCGGCAAAAAGCATGCACTATGACACAGGCTCTTGGATATGCTCTGAGTACTTCCAAGACTAATATGAAAAGGTATAGACTTAAGGATGATCCCTGATGTAATCCTATATCAATAGAAAATTCCTCTGCCACACCACTTTGAGTCTTCACACTAGTTGTAGCCCCATCATACATGTTTTTAATTGCATAAATATATGCGATTCTTACTCTCTTCGTTTCCAAAACCTCCCATAAGACCTCCCTTTGCTCCCTATTGTACACTTTTTCCAAATCAATAAATACCATATGTATATCCCTTTTATTACTACGATACCTCTCCATCATCCTTCTTAATAGGTATATTACTTCAGTGGTGGATCTGCCTGGCATAAAACTAAATTAGTTCTTTGTTACTTGTGTCTCTTGTCTCAGCCTCTGTTCTATCACCATTTCCTATAACTTCATGCTATGGCTCATGAGCTTGATCCCTCTATAGTTTGCGCAACTTTTTATATCCCTCTTATCCTTATAGATAGGTACTAAAGTGCTCTTTTTTCACTCATCTGGCATCTTCTTTGACCTTAAAATCACATTAAAAAGCTTAGTTAACCAACTGATGCCTTTCTCTCCAAGACCCTTCTAGACTTTGATCAGAATATTACAGGGTCCAACTGCCCTGCCATTTTTCATCCACTTTAGAGCTTCTTTTACCTTAAAGTCTTGAATCCTTCGATAGTAGTCAAAGTTTTGATCTTCTTCCCTCGTGCATAACTGACCAAGGCTCGGAAGAGTCTTCTATCCTTCATTAAACAACTCGTAAAAGTAGCTCTTCCACCTTTCATTGATCTTCTCCTCTTGAGCCAAAACCTCTCTGTCTTTATCCTTTATACACTTAACCTAATCCAAGTTACTCGCTCTTTTTTCACGGCTCTTTGTGATTCTATATATACCTTTTTCTCCTTCCTTCGTGCCTAATGACTGGTAGAGACCCTCATATACTCTTGTTCTTACTTCACTTACAACCACTTTTGTCTCTTTCTTAGCCGCATTATATTTTTTCTAATTATCTGCATTACGACACAAAGACCACTCCTTAAAGCACTCCTTTTTTTGTCTTTATCTTTTCTTGTATACTCACATTCCATCACCAGGACTCCTTAAGTCATATACAATTCATATCATTGAAAGTACAAAATTTAAGTCCCAAACTAAACAAGAACAAAGTAGGAACAAATCCTCACCGCAATGACTTGGAATGACATGCGAATTAGTTCCACGAGATCTGATAGCTTCGAACGCAGCTTCAATCGAAGCTTCCAAAGACTCCCGCTCGCTCGCCTTCCAAATCTACTCAGCCAGCACCACTGAGTTTGCGTCCAAATTGCGCTCTGAGTGCTTCAAGCCACTAGAGCAAAAGCAAAACCAGCAGCAAAACCCACTATGAAAGACGATGCAAAAGCCGAAGATCTAAAGCATTACATCAACAATCTGAATGGAATTGTCATTGAAATACTATTTGAGAGGCAAGAGCTCTACGAATTGAGAATCTCCACGATCACATTGTCTTCCATTCATAACTCCACCAGTGACGCATTGACGAAAGAAATTTGGCGGCAAAGAGATGAATGACGGTGGCGATGGAATCGAGATTTTAAGGTTTCAGACTCTCCTTCATTTTCTCTCTCGGAGAACCTTTTAATTTTTTTTTTAATTTTTGTTATGGACTCAGTGAATATTTTTTGGATTGGATTTTTTATAATTAATTGGATTGAGAATATTATAACAGTGAGAATTTTTGTTAATTATTTAAAATTATCACAAATAAAATATACTATGAAGATTTTAATAATTTTCACTAAATAACTTTCACAAACAAATAAAAGTTTTGTAGTGGTAGTCCATGCAATAGGCTACACAAATCCGTTGTTATTAATCAATGTGTCAATGCAAATTAACAACAATTAACCTAATCATCATAAACTTTGGTTTTTCTATTAACTAGAACAAGGCTTTGACAATTTGATAACGACAATCATGGTCTTTTAACTTGTGTCAATTTTATATTCCATTCCTCCAATTAAATTAACATATCCGATCCTCATCAGTTGCATCATAGCTGTAATTTAATTGAACACAGCTTTATTTATTTGACAAATTTAATAAACCCTATCAACACCACAGTGGGACCAAAAAAACCTACTTGGATATGAATTGGAAAAGTTAATGAGAGCAGGTAATGCTTCTTATTATTATTCCAAAGTGGGACCATTTATGAGACTAACCAGAATGATTATGTCTTTCTTTGGAGAAGCAGGGCTTTAATATCACTAGAGAATGTCAATTGTCCTAAGTGACTTGCAAAATGTTTGAAGGTAGGAATTCATTTTTTGTATGTTCGTTAGTTGATTGTGATTGTGAAGCTATGAAATAAGTGGGGTTACTTTATCATTATAGAAAATTAAATTGAGTGGCTATATATATGTATATTAGCTTTTTTGATGCTTATACAGTAGCAATTTGCGTAGCCAATAGTATTGATCAAGGAGTTAACTAGGAAACAGCAATCATTTATTCATTTATTATTATTTTAAAAATTTTAGTACCCAAATTGTAGGAGATATTGTTCTTTTACAAGTGTATCTTATAGAAAATAAATTTGTGTAATCACTTTTTTTATAGGAGAATTAAGTTGTGTAAACCAGTCGTTCATCATCGTGTTCGTTTTTTTTCTTCTTTAGGTCGACATGATATTACAAAGGCACGTACGTGTGACCTAAAGATATTTTTCTGTCTCATGAAATAACTAAGCAAGTTGAATGTGGATATAAATAATAATTAAGTTATGTTGATTTTATTGATATTGACATACAAAGTCAAAATTTGAATTATAATCACTTAACTTTAAAATGGATTTTTATTTTACTGAGAGAATACGAGATTTTTCTGTTTTGTTTTATAAATTTAAGCGAATAAAAGTACAGTAATGAGAAAAGGAAGACTGTAACATTAGCATGTATCTTAATTCAGTCTCTAAGTATGATACTTATATGTACTCTCTACTATAAACCATTATAGAATTTCTATGATAAACATCACTGATTACAATTACTTTAAAGACAAAACAAAAGAACCAAAAAATCGGTTCCAACGTCAAGACAAATGAAACTCAAATCCCACGCTTCTAAAACACCAAACTGACTCAAAATTTGAATCACAAACGCCAAAAATAAACTCTAAACCACAGCCCTTTACACAAGACACATTATCGTGCCTTTTCTCTCATAACTTTTGTTGAATTCTCTCCTAATGATATAGACTTTTTCTTTATATAAAAGAGGAAGAACAAAACCAAATTCACCTAAGATTTGATTCAAAGATATATATGAAAATACTAGTTAAGTATAAGCAGAAAATTTGATATTCATTATGAACTCAGTGAAAAAAAAAGTAAAACGACTCATATTTAAATAAAATGACATTATTTCAGTTCTGCTCTTCATTTCTTGTTGATGCTTCTACCTCCTTTTGTTGTGCAAATGCTGCATTTTTTCGATCAATCATGCACTATTAGAATAACTACCAAATCATCTAATTTATTGTCCTTGCCTCTTTTATTTTCACAAATTAGTACTGCTATGATATTCTCCATTGTATTTCTCTTGATTGATATCATGTCTCATATATACAATATCTTTTATCTCCTTTTAAGTAGAATTACATCATCATCATCCCCTTAACTGTGATCTTATATAATTGATTCCTATCAACTTTATCACACAAATTATTCACACAAAAACTATTTGAGCTATATTCTAATATTCCAACAATTATATTTGTCATTATAATAAAATAATTATTTGACTCAAGAAGCACTAGTAGAAAAGAGTAAATCATAGGCAGATTTTTCTAATAGAATTTTGCTGTCGAAAATAACGATAAATTTTTTGTCGATAAAAAAATTAATTTTTTTCAAAAACTTATCGACAGATTATAAGATCTGTCAGTAATTCTATCGATAAAATTAAAATTTGATTTCAGATTTTTCACTGACGAAAAATCTGTTTGTAATTAGTTAATAAATCTGTCAAAAATTTGAGTAACCATAACTTAAACACAATCTCGAGCTCCATTTACATGCTCGCATACAAATAAAACCCACTCCTTTCTCTGTGGCTTCCTCCATTGCCGCTCACGTCGCATGAGTTCTCTCCATCACTGCTTGCATCACACGAGCTCTTTCTGCTGCCACTGTCGTCACATATACTTCCTTCGTCACCATCGTCAAAAAGCTCTCTTCGCCGCCACTTTCATCGTGTCTGTTCCCTTCGTCGCCATCGTCGCATGAGCTCTCTGTACCGTTCATAATCTATTTAGCATTGTTCATTTTCATTTTTCAATTCTGCCTCTGCCTCACTACAAGAAAAATTCAAACGCTAAGTACTGATGGAATTACTGTCGGACTTAGCGTCGTATTATACTACCATCGGATTTTCTGATGGAAAGGAGGAGAAATTCGTCCCATAAAAGGTTGCTATCAAAACAGATTCTCCGTTGCTGAATTAGTTGATGGTAATTATTGGCGCAAAAATATAACTCACTGGCATCAATGTTACTATCGGTATATTTTTCCGATATCATGATTTAATGATACACGTCATTTTGATGATTTACCATCGAAAAAATCTGTCGGTAAATCCACCGTTAAAATTGGGTTAAAATTCAAACGCGAAACCTCTCTCTCTCTCTCTCTCTCTCTCTCTCTCTCTCTCTCTCTCTCTCTCTCTCTCTCTCTCTCTCTCTCTCTCTCTCTCTCTCTCCTTCAAACAGTCACGATATCCACCGTCGGGAACTCATCGTTGTTGTTGCCACCGCCTGGAGCACCCGACGGTGCCATCGCTACACGTTATCATCGATTCTGCTGTTGCTGTTGTCCCCATTACATCTTTCGCCGTGGTTGTTTTTCACGTAGCCGTCATTTCCGTCTCTATCACCATCACGTTAAAGAGATCATGCGGCCACTATCATCAGACTTATTGTTGGTATGGTTATTTTATTTTTCATATTAATTTATAATTTTAGCATTTTGTTAGAGTTTTTGTTAAATTTTTTTAATGAAGTGTGTGATTAAGATTAGTTGTGTTAATTTAATGGATGTAAAAATTAAATAATATTAGAGTAGGTTAAGTATGGTGAGATTAAGAGTGTTTGAGTTGTTGGAAGATTTTAGTTGAGTTTAGTGAATTAGTTTCTTTTAATTGCATTAAACTTGTGCCGCTTATTTTTGTCATGCCTCTTGTTAGTTTGGTGAAATTAGAAATTAGGTTTTAATTAAATAGAATAATGAGTTTTACTTATTCTTTCAAATTATTTGTTGAATTAGTTTCACCTTTTGAATTTAATACGTTGTCCTTTTTATTAGGACGGTGCTATTTTCTCTGAGATCAGTTGGAGTTTGCTTTTTTGTTGTTTATGCAATAATATTCTAAGTTGGTTTTCTACCTCTGAATATAATGAATTGTTTAAATTTTGTGTTTGACTTACTTTTCTTAGGATAGAGTTTTAGGACAGAAGTGGGAGAATCTCGCATAGTGGCACCTTCTTGAAATTCTTATTTGCTAAAAAATTATGGAGTTATAATAAGGAGTTTTACACTAGAACGGTTAAGATTTATTGTTTTATTGAATGCGTGTATGTTATAAATTATGCCTGCAACTGTTTTTTCTGTGAAAACTATTATATTTATTTGTTGCTATGCATTGAAGAAATACTAATTGATTTTTTCTTGGAAGGATTCGGTGTACAACGAAATAGATATGATATGAGTTTGCTTTGGCAGCGATGGTGCTCTCAGACTCACACATTCTTGTCTTCTTGAGGTGAGTTTTCGTCCACTTTAGAAGATGTTGTGGTTCTTTTTCATTACCAGTATTTGGCCGTGTGAATCTCACTCTTCTTCAAAGTAGTTTAAGTGATATTAGCCATTATGCAAAAGAATTGGCCAAGAGTAGGTGTGTTAAGAAGCCTTCTTCCAAGGATAAGCATCCAAAAACTCATAGGTCCTTGGTGCGGTATTTTATAACCCACAAACTAACCGGCAAGTGCACCAGATCGTACCAAGTAATACCTTACGTGAGTAAGGGTCGATCCCACGAGGATTGATGGACTAAGCAATAATGGTTGATTAAATTACTTAGTTAGATAAACAGAACATTATGTTGGGTGTTCAAAGAGCATTAAACAATTATGCAGAAATTAAAATAGTAAAGTAAATAAGTTGGGAATAAAATATGGAAAAGATAGTTAAGGCTTCAGAGATATCTATTTTTCCGGATTAACTTTTCTTACTAACTATTTTAATCATGTAGGATTCAATTTATGGCAAACTATATATGACTAGACCCTAATTCCTTAGACCTTTCTAGTCTCCTCTAAAATTCATTATTGCCAATTCCTTGGTCAATTAATTCCAATTAGAGGGTGAAATTCAAATTCTAGTTTATATGCCACAAAAATTCTAATTATCCAAAAATAAGGGAATTATACGTCACGTATCTCGTTAAATCCAAATAATTAAAATTTAGGAGAATTTGTTTTCAAGCTGTTGTTCAAGTAAAGAGTTTTTCCAAGTTTTACAAGAACCCAAATAGAAAGAGGGTCATACTTCCGTTCCACCCAAATTCATAAAATAAAGAGTGAAAAGAATTCTTAAATTATAAATCCATGCATAAATTAAAATAGAAAAAGCAATAAAATCAATCAATACAAATAGACAAAGCTCCTAACCTTCACAATGGAGGATTAGTTGCTCATAGAATGTGGAATGTAAATTTGCATAGAATTTCCTAATGGAATCCCCCTTCTGGAACCTCCCCCAATAGAAGAGAAGACTCTCCTTTTTATAACTAATCCTAATTAATTTAAAATCTATATCTAAAATTAAGATAATATATTTTTCTATTTTCAAATTCAAATTTGAATTTAAATCAGAATTAACTAACTACTCCGCGTCTTGTAACGTGGGGACCACTTGGCTTCACTGGATCCGCGCCTAATTTGGGTGCTAAAATGGGGCCCAGAAATCACCCCCAGCGGTTTCTGCGTTTTCTGCACGTGGCGCATGTCACGCGTACGCGTCAGTCACACGTACGCGTCGATGGCCTTTTTCGCGAGTCACACGGACGCGTCGGTCACACGCACGCATTGTTGAGCAAATCTTCAAATCACGCGTACGCGTCAATCACGCGCACGCGTCGCCATGGAAAGCTCCAAATCACGCGCACGCGTCAGGCAGGCGTGCACGTCGCTCCTCGCTGCCATCTCCTTTGATTCTTGTGCTGCAGAAACTCTATCAAATTCAGTTGAATGCTACCTAAAATAAATAAAATTGCAAAAGACTCAAAGTAGCATCCATATTGGCTAAAAGATAGTTAATTCTTTATTAAAATCAACAATTTAGATGCAAATTCACTAGGAAAAGATAGGAAAGATGCTCACGTATCACAACACCAAACTTAAATTGTTGCTTGTCCTCAAGCAACCAAAACTAATATAAGCTTAGGATGTGAATTTGCATGAGAATGAGAGTTTGATTAAGCCCATGTCTCTTCTTATAGTGGGGTTTACAACTACAATCCTGAATAGGTTTGGCATTTCACTTTATCTTTTAAAGTTTAGAATGATTGGAATATGTAGGAACTCAAAATTCAAATAGTGTTATTGATTCTCCTAGTTCAGTATGTTGATTCTTAGACACAACTACTTTATGAGTCTTGGCCGTGACCCTAAGCATTTTGTTTTCTAGTATTACCACCGGATACATAAATGCCATAGACACATAACTGGGTGAACCTTTTCAGGTTGTGACTCAGCTTTGCTAGAGTGCCCAGTTAGAGGTGTCCAAAGTTCTTAAGCACACTCTTTTTGCTTTGGATCACGACTTTAACCGCTCAGTCTCAAGCTTTTTGCTTGACACCTTCACGCCACAAGCACATGGTTAAGGACTGCTTAATTTAGTCGCTTAGGCCAGGGTTTTATTCCTTTGGGCCCTCCTATCCATTAATGCTCAAAGCCTTGGATCCTTTTTACCCTTTGCCTTTTAGTTTAAAGGCTTATTGGCTATTCCTGCTTGCTTTTTCTTTTCTTTTTTTCTTTCTTTCTCTTTATTTTTTATTTTATTTTTTTCGCAAGCTTTGTATTTTTCACTGCTTTTTCTTGCTTTAAGAATCAATTTTATGATTTTTCAGATTATCAATAACATTTCTCTTTTTCTTATCATTCTTTCAAGAGCCAAAAATTTTAACATTCATAAACTTCACTATAAAAAATATGCATTGTTCATGTCATGCATTCAGAAATACAGAAAATACCACCACATTTAAGTAAATAAGACTACTTTTAAAATTAACTCAATTTCTCATGCAATACATCACTTCTGTATTTTTTATTTGAATTCAAGCTCAGTAAGTAATACATGAGACATCTTTTCAGAATTAAAGCAATTAGGAAAAAAGCTAAACTAGTCCTAGGATTCTAACTAATAAAGGATCATGCAACAGACAAAGCAAAATAGCAGAAAACCGAAACATAACATAGAAAATGAGAGGAGGAAAAAATGAAAGGAACTCAACCACCTTAGTTATCCTAGCGGTCACTTTATTCTTCAGGTTGTGCTCCTCCGTGAAGATGATTCGCCTCCCTTTTGTGCCAGAAAACCCATAAGCGCAGCGTCAACACCAAACTTAAAGGTTTGCTTGTCCTCAAGCAAAGAAGAACTGAATATAAAAACAAATAGTGAGAGGAAAGAAAAATATAAAGATAAAAGAATAAGAGAGAATTAGGAGTGGGAGAGAGAGAAAGAAAAGTGAAAACTGTGCAGCGAACAAGTGTAGTTGTGCGGCGAAGGTGACGCGTACGCGTGCAGCACACGTACGCGTGGGTCGCGAATTTTCTTAATGACGCGTTAGCGTCAGGCACGCATCCGCGTGCCATGGGTTTTGTGCGATTTGCGCGAAGCCAGCCGCGCGCATGCACAACTCTCTGTTCGCGGGTCTTGGGAACCAATATTCTCAGACGATGCGTGCGCGTCATGCACGCGCACGCGTGGAGGACCATTTTTGCAAATGACGCGCACGCGTGAGTAAATTTGTGCCTCTAGCATTCTTCTAGCCCCAAGCCCGCACAACTCTCTACCCAAACACTCCTTTACGTCAATTTTGCAGGTCACGTGTATGCATCAATAACGCACACGCGTGGATGGCGATAAGTGCAAACGACGCACATGCGTGGGGTACGCGTACGCACGGTCATGTTTGTGCACAAAACATGGGTCCAGTGCCACTCACACACAACTCTCTATTAAATTTTGTTTTTCACGCACACATGATTGACGCGTTCGCATCAGTAACGCTTGTGCATCGTGTGCTCTTTTTTTTAGCTTGAGGTGTTCGGTTCCTAGAATAACATAGCTGCATGATCAAAAAATTAGTAAGAACTCAATAAAAATAAAATAAATAAGAAAACTACTACTACGAAAAATAAAAATAGCTAAGGATACAAAATTATCGGGTTGCCTCCCGACAAGCGCTTCTTTATCGTCACTAGCTTGACGGTCAGCTCCTCTAAGGAGGAGGATCATAGGGGCTCATCTTTTCACCCCTTACTTTGAACTTCTTTCCTGTGTCTCCATAACGTAGCTCAATATGCTCCAAAGAGAGGATTATGATTACTGTATAAATCCATGCTGGATTGCTGGTCAACACCACCTTCATTCCTGGGAAAAAACCTTCAGTGGGGATCTTTTTGTTTCTCCATCCTCTGGGTACTTTCTTCTTTTTGGGAACCTCTTCCTTGGTAGATGATGCATTCCTAACACCAAACTTAGGTTTGATGTCAGGAGAAATTTTATTGATTGTTGCCAAGGGAGGTTTGAGCTGCAGATTCTGCTGTGTATCATCAGGGAATTTTTGAAGGGTTGGATCAATAAGCTCAGTCTGCATGCACCTCTCTTCTTCACCTGTTGAATGTATATCTTTGAAGACATGAAAGATCAGTTGCTCATTATGCACTTTAAGCACTAATTCACCCACTTCTACATCAATCAGAGCTCTTCCCGTGGCTAAGAATGGTCTTCCTAGAATTATAGAGGCATTCTCATCCTCCCCCGTGTCAAGAATCACAAAGTCTGCTGGGAGGAAGAACTTACCCACTTTGACCAAGATATTCTCCACTAATCCGTATCCAGGCTTCATAGATTTGTCTGCCATCTGTAATGTTATCTTTGTGGGTTGTGCCTCTTGGATTTGCAGCTTCTTCATCACAGATAAGGGCATTAGATTTATACTTGCCCCCATATCACATAGGGCTTTCTCAAAGGTTGTGCTCCCAATGGTGCATAGAATTTGAAAGCTCCCTGGATCTGACATCTTCCTTGGCAAGTTATTCTAAATTACAGCACTACATTCCTTAGTCAGAACTACTATCTCATCTCCTTTTAAACGCTTTTTCTTTGACAACAGCTCCTTCATGAACTTGACATGGATAGGCATTTGCTCCAAAACCTCAGCAAAAGGAATATTGATTTGTAACTTTCTGAAGACTTCCAAGAACTTTGAAAACTGCTTGTCCTTGGTCTCCTTTTGATGTCTCTGAGGATACGGCATCTTAGGTTTGTACTCAGGAGCCTTTGGCAGTGTAGAATAAGTGTCAAGAGAGTCTGGGAATGGGTTGTCTGCACATTTTGAAGGGGCGTGCTCTACTTCTTCCTTCTTCTCCTCTGGGAGCTTCTTTTTCAACTAACTCTTCATTGACTTTGGTCTCAGAGCCAGCTACTTTACCACTTCTCAATTGAATAACCTTGCAATCTTCTCCTGGGTTCACCACTGTATCACCTTAAAATGTACTTGAAGACCTCTCAAGTATTTGCTTAATCAGTTGGCCCACTAGAACCTCTAAATTTCTAATGGAGGCTCTGGTTTCCTGCATAACTTGTGCTTTCGTACTTGCCACTTGTCCACTTATCAAGGTGATAGCCTTGCATTCCTCTCTTGAATTTGGAATTGTGTTACTAGGAAGCCTATTAGTGGTCCTCTGGTCAATTTCAGTGACTTTTGTGGCTAATTGACCTATTTGAATCTCCAGGTTCTTGATGGACGCTCTGGTTTCCTGTCTAAAACCTGTTAATGTTGCTTCCAAATCATTGTTCTGCTGGACACCGCCCTGAGAACTATTGTTGAAGTTCTGAAGTCTCTGAGGTTGGTCCCTCCATCCAAAATTTGGGTGATTTCTCCATTTCTAATTGTATGTCTTAGAATATGGATCATTGTTGGGATTCCTAGGACCACCCCCATGTAATTCACCTGTTCAAAAGAAGGTTGAGCATAATCATAATTATCATTTTGCATAAAGCTACCTGCCATGTCATATGAGACTTCCTGTGGTGGATTTTGGGTGTTGATAGCTAAGACTTACATGCCACCCATCTGTTGAGTAAGTAGATTTATTTTCTGAGACATCAGCTTGTTCTGAGCAAGAAGAGCATTAACAACTTCTACTTCTAACACGCATCTCTTCTGAGGGGTTTCAGAGTTCACAGGATTCTTGTTAGATGAGTATAAATTTTGGTTGCTTGCAACCAATTCAATCAGCTCAATAGTCTCCTCTGGTGTCTTCTTCTTGTGTAGTGAACCTCCTGCAGAATTATCTAAGCACATATTGGACATTTCACCCAAACCTTCATAAAAGATGTCTAGTTATGTCCATTTGGAGAACATGTCTGGAGGGAATTGCCTAGTCAGTAGCTTGTATCTCTCCCAAGCTTCATACAGAGTTTTACCATCCTTCTGTTTGAAGTTCTAAACCTCTACCCTAAGCTTAGTTAGCTTCTTTGGTGGGAAAAATTTAGTAAGAAACTCAGTAACAACCTTGTCCCAAGTATCGAAACTCTCCTTTGGTCGGGAATCTAGCCATAGCTTTGCTCCATCCCTCAGAGCAAACGGGAAGAGCATGAGTTTGTACACCTCTGGGTTCACTCCATTTGTCTTCACAGTATCACATATTTTCAAAAAATTAGAAATAAATTGATTTGGATCTTCATGAGGAAGACCATGATAGTGGCTATTTTGTTGCACCAGGGTGACTAGTTGTGGCTTTAACTCAAAGTTGTTTACCACATGCTTTTTCCATACAGATCTGCTGTAGGAGTGGAGAAAGAGCCAAGTACTCTCCTTTGTTGTTCATTCCCATTCGCGTTTGCCACATTGGCATTATCAGCATCATCAGGGTCCATAATGGATTCTGCAGCCTTGTAAAATCTTGCCTATTGTAAACGTCGCCTGAAAGTCCTTTCAGGTTTAGGATCAAAGTCTAAAAGATGTTCTTTGTCTTTGTTCCTGCGTATACACAAACATAAGACAAGAAAAGACGGGAATCTCTACGTCAAAGTGCAAAAAATTCCCAGTGAGGTAACCTGTGTAAAGAAATAAAAATAGTAACTATTCTATAAAAAAATCAAAAATTAAAAAAATTAGACATAAAAATTAAAACAAAATTAACTAGGTAACACCAAACTTAACTTCAGAAATTAAGGAAAAATATTAGTCCTATATATATATATATATATATATATATATATATATATATATATATATATTAATATTTTTTTCGAAAATATTAAAAGTAGATTTTAATAAAATTAAAAATAAAACGCCTAATCTAAGCAATCAAACAACTAATAGTTGTTAATCACAGTCAATCCCCAGCAACAGCGCTAAAAACTTGGTGCGGTATTTTATAACCCACAAACTAACCGGCAAGTGCAACGGGTCATACCAAGTAATACCTTATGTGAGTAAGGATCAATCCCACGAGGATTGATGGACTAAGCAACAATGGTTGATTAAATTACTTAGTTAGATAAACAGAATAGTATGTTGAGTGTTCAAAGAGCATTAAACAATTGTGCAGAAATTAAAATAGTAAAGTAAATAAGTTGGGAATAAAATATGGAGAAGATAGTTAAGGCTTCAGAGTTATCTATTTTTCCGGATTAACTTTTCTTACTAACTATTTTAATAATGTAGGATTCAATTTATGGTAAACTATATATGACTAGACCCTAATTCCTTAGACCTTTCTAGTCTCCTCTAAAATTCATTAACTGCCAATTCCTTGGTCAATTAATTCCAATTAGAGGGTGAAATTCAAATTCCAGTTTATATGCCACAAAAATTCTAATTACCCAAAAATAAGGGAATTATATGTCACGTATCCCGTTAAATCCAAATAATTAAAATTTAGGAGAAGTTGTTTTCAAGCTGTTGTTCAAGTAAAGAGCTTTTCCAAGTTTTACAAGAACTCAAATAGAAAGAGGGTCATACTTCCGTTCCACCCAATTTCATAAAATAAAGAGCGAAAATAATTCTTAAATTATAAATCCATGCATAAATTAAAATAGAAAAAGCAATAAAATCAATCCATACAAATAGACAAAGCTCCTGACCTTAACAATGGAGGATTAGTCGCTCATGGAATGTGGAATGTAAATTTGTATAGAATTCCCTAATGGAATCCCCCTTCTCGAACCTCCCCCAATAGAAGAGAAGTCTCCCCTTTTTATAACTGGTGCACGAAATTGCAATCACACTTTTGCAATTCCGCACAACTAACCAGCAAGTGCACTGGGTCGTCCACGTAATACCTTACGTGAGTAAGGGTCGATCCCACGGAGATTGTCAGCTTGAAGCAAGCTATGGTTATCTTGTAACTCTTAGTCAGGATATAAATAATTATCAGGGTTGAATGTAAAAAGTGAAAGAACATGAAATAAGTACTTGTTTTGCAGTAATGGAGAACAGGTTGAGGTTTTGGAGATGCTCTATCTTCAGAATCTCTGGTTTCCTACTGTCTTCTTCTTCAAGCATGCAAGACTCCTTCCATGGCAAGCTGTATGTAGGGTTTCACTGTTGTCAATGGCTACCTCCCATCCTCTCAGTGAAAATGTTCAACGCGCTCTGTCACAGCACGGCTAATCATCTGTCGGTTCTCAATTGGGTTGGAATAGAATCCAGTGATTCTTTTGCGTCTGTCACTAACGCCCAGCTCTCAGGAGTCTGAAGCTCGTCACAGTCATTCAATCCTTGAATCCTACTCAGAATACCACAGACAAGGTTTAGACCTTCCGGATTCTCTTGAATGCCGCCATCAATTCTAGCTTATACCACGAAGATTCTGATTAAGGAATCCAAGAGATATTCACTCAATCTAAAGTAGAACGGAGGTGGTTGTCAGGCACACGTTCATAAGTGAGAATGATGATGAGTGTCACGGATCATCACATTCATCAAGTTGAAGAACAAGTGATATCTTAGAATAGAAGCAAGCGTGATTGAATGAAAAACAATAGTAATTGCATTAATCCATCAAGACACAGCAGAGCTCCTCACCCCCAACCATGGGGTTTAGAGACTCATGCCGTAGAAGATACAATGAGAAACGTGTAATGTGTCATTCGGTAAAGATACAATGTCAAAAGATCCTATTAATAGTGAACTAGTAACCTAGGGTATACAGAAATGAGTAAATGACGTAAAAATCCACTTCCGGGGTCCACTTGGTGTGTGCTTGGGTTGAGCATTGAAGCTTTCATGTGTAGAGACTTTTTCTAAAGTTAAACGCCAGCTTTTATGCCAGTTTGGGCGTTTAACTCCAATTTTTGTGCCAGTTCCGGCGTTAAACGCCGGGAATTCTGAAGCTGATTTGCAACGCCGGTTTGGGCCATCAAATATCGGACAAAGTATAGACTATTATACATTGCTGGAAAGCCCAGGATGTCTACTTTTCAACGAAATTAAGAGTGCGCCAATTGGGCTTCTGTAGCTCCAGAAAATCCACTTCGAGTGCAGGGAGGTCAGAATCCAACAGCATCTGCAGTCCTTTTCAGCCTCTGAATCAGATTTTTGCTCAGGTCCCTCAATTTCAGCCAGAAAATATCTGAAATCACAAAAAAACACACAAACTCATAGTAAAGCCCAGAAAAGTGAATTTTAACTAAAAACTAATAAAAATGTAATAAAAACTAACTAAAATATACTAAAAACATACTAAAAACAATGCCAAAAAGCGTATTAATTATCCGCTCATCACAACACCAAACTTAAATTGTTGCTTGTCCCCAAACAACTGAAAATCAAAATAGAATAAAAAGAAGAGAATATACTATAGACTCCAAAATATCAAAGAAACCTAGCTCCAATTAGATGAGCGGGACTAGTAGCTTTTTGCTTCTGAACAGTTTTGGCATCTCACTTTATTCATTGAAGTTTAGAATGATTGGCATCTATAGGAACTCAGAACTCAGATAGTGTTATTGATTCTCCTAGTTAAGTATGATGATTCTTGAACATAGCTACTTTATGAGTCTTGGCTGTGGCCCAAAGCACTCTGTCTTCCAGTATTACCACCGGATACATATATGCCACGGACACATACTTGGGTGAACCTTTTCAGATTGTGACTCAGCTTTGCTAAAGTCCCCAATTAGAGGTGTCCAGGGTTCTTAAGCACACTCTTTTTGCCTTGGATCACAACTTTATTATTATATTTTTTTTCTCTTTTTTTCGTTTTTTTTTTTTTTGTATTCACTACTTTTTCTTGCTTCAAGAATCAATTTGATGATTTTTCAGATCCTCAATAACATTTCTCCTTTTCCATCATTCTTTCAAGAGCCAACAATTTTAACATTCTTAAAACAACAAATTCAAAAGACATATGCACTGTTCAAGCATTCATTCAGAAAACAAATAGTATTGTCACCACATCAAACTAATTTAACTAGTTTCAAAGATGAATTCGAAATCCTGTACTTCTTGTTCTTTTGTGATTAAAGCATTTTTCATTTAAGAGAGGTGATGGATTCATAGGACATTCATAGCTTTAAGACATGAACCTTAAATTTTATTAATCATGAATTGAGAACAAGACTCAAAAATAGATATAAGATAAGACTAATAGTAATAGAAAACAAAAATTTAAATAGACTCCTAATGATAGAGGTTATCACAGAGTTAGGACTCACAACCTTGATTTTGAGAAGTGGATGCTCCCTCAACTTGTGGGGTATTTGACCCTTCAAGGGAGAGCTTTTGGCGCTTCAACTCCTGTAGCTCACGCCCCTGCTTCTCTTGTTCCTTCAGCAATTTGCAGAGCATGCAGTTTTGATTCTGCTGTTCTTCCTTAATTTGTTCCATATCTTCTTGCAACTTGGCAACAGATGCTTTTAGACGAGTCCAGTAGTCAATTTCAGGAAGTTCAGGGAGGAACTCCTGCGCCCTCCTTTTGATAGAGTTATCTTGCATTTGTCCTTCCATTGACCTCTTGGGGATTGGGTGCTCAATTGGGATGAATTCATCTACTCCCATCCTCACCCCAGCATCTTTACATAGCAAAGAGATTAAGCTTGGGTAAGCCAGTTTGGCTTCAGTGGAGTTCTTGTTTGCAATTGTGTAAATCTCACAAGCAATCAGATGATGAATCTCCACTTCTTTTCCCAGCATAATACAATGAATCATCACTGCTCTCTTGATAGTAACCTCAGAACGATTACTAGTGGGCAAGATAGAACGCCCTATGAAGTCCAACCAGCCTCTTGCAACTGGTTTGAGATCTCCCCTCTTGAGTTGGTTTGGGACACCTTTTGAATTGGTCATCCACTTGGTTCCAGGGAGGCATATGTCCTCTAGAACTTGATCCAACCCCTTATCTACTCTTACCATTCTCCTATTAAAGGATTCAGGATCATCTTGTAGTTGAGGTAATTTGAAGACCTCTCTTATTTTATCCAGATGGAAGTAAATAATTCTCCCTCTGACCATGGTTCTATAGGTATGAAAAGCGGTTCCAGTCATTCTCTGCTTATCTGTCAGCCACAGATTTGAGTAGAATTCCTGAACCATATTTCTCCCAACCTTTGTCTCAGGGTTGGTTAGAACTTCCCATCCTCTGTTTTGAATTTGCTCTTGGATCTCCGGATATTCATCTTCTTTCAGATCAAATTTAACTTCCGGGATCACTGACCTTAGACCCATTATTTTGTGGTAATGGTCTGCATGTTCTTTGGTTAAGAACTTCTCTTGACTCCAAAGGTCTTTTGGAGCATTCTCTTTCTTGCCTCTTGAGTTGGTTTGTTTTCCTTTGGGGGCCATGATCTTGATGAGCCTTAACTTAGTGATCACGAAAAAACAGACCAAACTTAGAGGTTTGCTTGTCCTCAAGCAAAAGAAAGGAAAGAGGAGAGAGAGGAGGAGAGCAAATTCGAATGGTGGGGAAGGGGGGTGTGGCCGAACATATATTTATAAGGAAGGGAGAGAGAGTTCGAAAATTTTGAAGGAGATTTGAGAGGATATGGGAATAAATTGAGAGATATTTGAGTTTTTTTGAAGATTTGGAAAGGATTTGAAAGAGATTTGAAGAATAATTTTAAATTTGAAAATTTGAAGGTGAATGATGAAAGTTTGAAATGTATTATTGTAGAAAATTATGGATTAAAACAGGAAAGTTTGAAAAAATTTTAAGTGGAAAGCAAAATCTCTGTCTCCCACCTTTCTGGCGTTAAACGCCCAGAATGGTATCCATTCTGGCGTTTAACGCCCAAATGTTGGCCAATTTGGATGTTTAACGCCCAGCCAGCTACCCTGGCTGGCGTTAAACGCTAGAAACCCCTTCATCACTGGGCATTTTGCTAAACGCCCAGGATGCTGCACACCTGGCGTTGAACGCCCAGAATGGTGCCCATTCTGGCGTTTAACGCCGAAAGTATCCCTTACTGGCATTTTTTCGCCAGCAAGCTCCTTTTCTCTGCTTTTTGCACTGAATCCTTCTGTAACTCTGTGAATTCCTTCAATTTTGATGATTGCCCTTTGAGAATATGTATCAAAGTTTGATTAAACAAAACAGATAACCTGCTAATGACTGGGTTGCCTCCCAGCAAGCGCTTCTTTAATGTCTTTAGCTGGACCTTCACTGAGAATCATTCAAGCCTCAGTTTTGAGCATTCTTGCTCAAAATTGCTTTCAAGATAATGCTTGATCCTCTGTCCATTAACAATGAGCTTTTTGTCAGAATCAGTATCCTGAAGCTCAACATATCCATATGGTGACACTCCTGTAATCACATACGGACCCCTCCACCGGGATTTAAGTTTTCCTGGGAACAGTCTGAGCCTAGAGTTGAAGAGCAGAACTTTTTGTCCTGGCTTAAAGACTCTGGATGACAACTTCTTGTCATGCCACTTCTTTGCCTTTTCCTTATAAATTTTTGCATTTTCAAAGGCACTGAGTCTAAATTCATCTAGCTCATTTAGCTGGAGCAATCTTTTTTCACCAGCTAACTTAGCGTCCAGGTTTAGAAATCTGGTTGCCCAGTAGGCTTTATGTTCCAGTTCCACAGGCAGATGACAGGCCTTGCCATACACAAGTTGGTATGGAGAGGTTCCTATTGGAGTCTTGAATACTGTTCTGTATGCCCACAGAGCATCATCCAAGCTCTTTGCTCAATCCTTTCTACGGGCAATTACAGTCCGTTCTAGGATTCTTTTTAGCTCTCTATTAGAGACTTCAGCTTGCCCATTTGTCTGTGGATGATATGGGGTTGCCATTTTGTGGCTAATTCCATATCGGACCATAGCAGAGTACAGCTGTTTATTGCAGAAATGAGTGCCCTCATCACTGATTAGTACTCTGAGAACACCAAACCTGCTGAAGATGTGTTTCTGGAGGAATTTCAGCACGGTCTTAGTATCATTAGTGGGTGTAGCAATTGCTTCTACCCATTTAGATACGTAGTCCACTGCCACCAGAATGTAAGTGTTTGAGTATGATGGTGGGAACGGACCCATAAAGTCAATACCCCATACATCAAACAATTCAATCTCTAGGATCCCTTGTTGAGGCATGGCGTAACCATGAGGCAAGTTACCAGCTCTTTGGCAACTGTCACAGTTACGCACAAACTCTCGGACGTCTCTATAGAGAGTGGGCTAGTAGAAGCCACATTGGAGGACCTTAGTGGCTGTTCGCTCACTTCCAAAATGTCCCCCATACTGTGATCCATGGCAATGCCACAGGATCCTTTGTGCTTCCTCTCTGGGTACACATCTGCGGATCATTCTGTCTGCACATCTCTTAAAGAGATATGGCTCATCCCATAGGTAGTACTTGGCATCTGAAATTAATTTCTTTCTTTGCACCCTGCTGTACTCCTGGGATATGAACCTCACAGCTTTGTAATTTGTAATATCTGCAAACCATGGAGCTTCCTGAATGGCAAAAAGTTGCTCATCTGGGAAAGTCTCAGAGATCTCAGTAGAAGGGAGGGACGCCCCAGCTACTGGTTCTATTCGGGACAGATGATCAGCTACTTGGTTCTCTGTCCCTTTTCTATCTCTTATTTCTATATCAAACTCTTGCAGAAGCAACACCCATCTTATGAGCCTGGGTTTTGAATCCTGCTTTGTGAGTAAGTACTTAAGAACAGCATGGTCAGTGTACGCAATCACCTTTGATCCCACTAGATAGGATCTAAACTTGTCAATGGCATAGACCACTGCAAGTAACTCTTTTTCTGTGGTTGTGTAATTCTTCTGTGCATCATTTAGAACACGGCTGGCATAAATAAATGACGTGCAGAAGCTTGTTATGCCTCTGTCCCAACACTGCACCAATGGCATGGTCACTGGCATCACACATTAATTCGAATGGTAATGTCCAGTCTGGTGCAGAGATGACTGGTGCTGTGACCAGCTTGGCTTTCAGGGTCTCAAATGCCTGCAGACACTGTGTGTCAAACACAAATGGTGTGTCAGCAGCTAGCAGGTTGCTCAGAGGTTTTGCAATTTTCGAAAAATCCTTTATAAACCTTCTGTAGAATCCTGCATGCCCCAGAAAGCTTCTGATTGCCTTAACATTGGCAGGTGGCGGTAATTTTTCAATTACCTCTACCTTTGCCTTATCCACCTCTATTCCCTTGCTTGAAATTTTGTGCCTAAGGACAATTTCTTCAGTCACCATAAAGTGACATTTCTCCCAATTTAAAACCAGGTTAGTCTCTTGGCACCTTTTCAGAACAAGTGCTAGGTGGTTAAGACAGGAGCTGAATGAGTCTCCATATACTGAGAAGTCATCCATGAAAACTTCCAGGAATTTCTCCACCATATCAGAGAAGAGGGATAGCATGCATCTCTGAAAAGTTGCAGGAGCATTACACAGACCAAAAGGCATTCTCCTGTAGGCAAACACGCCAGAAGGGCAAGTGAATGCTGTTTTCTCTTGGTCTTGAGGATCTACTGCAATTTGGTTGTAACCTGAATAGCCATCCAAAAAGCAGTAATAATCATGACCAGCTAGTCTTTCTAGCATTTGGTCTATGAATGGTAAAGGAAAATTATCCTTTCTGGTGGCTGTATTGAGCCTTCTGTAGTCAATACACATACGCCACCCTGTAACTGTTCTTGTAGGAACCAGTTCATTTTTTTCATTATAAACCACTGTCATGCCTCCCTTCTTGGGGACAACTTGGACAGGGCTCACCCAGGGGCTATCAGAAATAGGGTAAATAATCCCAGCCTCTAGTAACTTAGTGACCTCTTTCTGCACCACCTCCTTCATGGTTGGATTTAGCCGCCTTTGTGGTTGAACCACTGGTTTGGCATTATCCTCCAATAGGATCTTGTGCATGCATCTTGCTGGGCTAATGCCCTTAAGATCACTTATGGACCACCCAAGAGCTGTCTTATGTGTCCTTAGCACTGCAATCAGTGCTTCCTCTTCCTGTGGATTTAAAGCAGAGCTTATGATCACTGGAAAAGTGTCACCCTCTCCCAGAAATGCATACTTCAGGGATGGTAGTAGTGGTTTGAGCTCAGGTTTGGGAGGCTTATCCTCTTCCTGAGGAATTTTCAAAAATTCTTTTGTTTCCTCTGGTTCCTCCTGATCAGGCTGAACATCCTTGAAGATGTCCTCTAGTTCTGATTCTAGACTTTCAGTCATATTGATCTCTTCCACCAAAGAGTCAATAATGTCTGCGCTCATGCAGTCATTTGATGTGTCTAGATGCTGCATAGCTTTGACAGCATTCAACTTGAACTCATCCTCATTGACTCTCAGGGTTACTTCCCCTTTTTGTACATCAATAAGAGTTCGTCCAGTTGCTAGGAAAGGTCTTCCTAGGATGAGAGTTGGACTCTTTGTGCTCCTCCATTTCCAGCACTACAAAGTCAGTTGGAAAGGCGAATGGCCCAACCTTGACAATCATGTCCTCAATTATGCTTGATGGATATTTAATGGAGCCATCAGCAAGTTGGAAACATATCCGGGTTGGTTTGACTTCTTCAGTCAACCCAAGCTTTCTGATAGTGGATGCAGGTATTAGATTGATACTTGCTCCAAGGTCACACAGGGCTGTCTTGGTGCAAGCACCTTCTAATGTGCATGGTATCACAAAGCTTCCTGGATCTTGAAGCTTTTCTGGTAAGCTTTTCATAATGACTGCTGATGAGCGGATAATTTATACGCTTTTTGGCATTGTTTTTAGGTAGTTTTTAGTAAGTTCAAGCTACTTTTAGGGATGTTTTCATTAGTTTTTATGATAAATTCACATTTCTGGACTTTACTATGAGTTTTTGTGTTTTTCTGTGATTTCTGGTAATTTTTGGCTGAAATTGAGGGACTTGAGCAAAACTCTAAAAAAGGCTGACAAAAGGACTGCTGATGCTGTTCGAATCTGACCTCCCTGCACTCAAAATAGCTTTTCTGGAGCTACAGAACTCCAAATAGCGCGCTTTTAACAATGTTGGAAAGTAGACATCCAGAGCTTTCCAGCAATATATAATAGTCTATACTTTATTCGGAAATTGATGACGTAACTTGGCGTTGAACGCCAAGTACATACTGCTGTCTGGAGTTAAACGCCAGAAAAACGTCATGATCCGGAGTTGAACGCCCAAAACACGTTATAACTTGGAGTTCAACTCCAAGAGAAGCCTCAGCTCGTGGATAGATCAAGCTCAGCCCAAGCATACACCAAGTGGGCCCCGGAAGTGGATTTATGCATCAATTACTTACTCATGTAAACCCTAGTAGCTAGTCTAGTATAAATAGGATAAATTACTATTGTATTAGACATCTTTTGAAAGTTTAATCTTTTGACTTTGTAGTCTTTGATCATTCGGTCTCTTGATCATTCAGGGGGCTGGCCATTCGGCCATGCCTGAACCTTTCACTTATGTATTTTCAACAGTGGAGTTTCTGCACACCATAGATTAAGGGTGTGGAGCTCTGCTGTACCTCAAGTTTCAATACAATTACTATTACTTTCTATTCAATTCTCTTTTATTCTTATTCCAAGATATACGTTGCACAACACTTTGATGAATGTGATGATCCGTGACACTCATCATCATTCTCACCTATGAACGCGCGTGATTGACAACCACTTCCGTTCTACCTTAGGCCGGGCGCATATCTCTTAGATTCCCCAACAGAATCTTCGTGGTATAAGCTAGATAGATGGCGGCATTCATGAGGATCCGGAAAGTCTAAACCTTGTCTATGGTATTCCGAGTAGGATTCTGGGATTGAATGACTGTGACGAGCTTCAAACTCCTGAAGGCTGGGCGTGACGACAAACGCAAAAGAATCAAGGGATTCTATTCCAACCTGATTGAGAACCGACAGATGATTAGCCGTGCTGTGACAGAGCATAGGAACGTTTTCACTGAGAGGATGGGATGTAGTCATTGACAACGGTGATGCCCTACATACAGCTTGCCATGGAAAGGAGTAAGAAGGATTGGATGAATGTAATAAGAGAGTAGAGATTCAAGAGGAGCACAGCATCTCCATACGCCTATCTGAAATTTCCACTATTGATTTACATAAGTATTTCTATCCCTTTTTATTTTCTATTTATTACTAATTTTCGAACTCATCATAAACAAATTTAATCTGCCTAACTGAGATTTACAAGGTGACCATAGCTTGCTTCATACCAACAATCTCTGTGGGATCGACCTTTACTCACATAAGGTATTACTTGGATGACCCAGTACACTTGCTGGTTAAGTTGAATGGAGTTGTGTCCACACATAGTTGAAAAAGCAATGAATTTTACAAAATACAATAACAAAGGAATCACAATTTCATCCACCAAGTTTTTGGCGCCGTTGCCAGGGATTGTTCGAGTATGGACAACTGACGGTTCATCTTGTTGCTCAGATTAGGTAATTTTCTTTTCAAAAAATCTTTTTCAAAATTTTTCTTTTATTTTTCGTTTTTCCAAACTATATTTTCGAAAAAAAATTTAATAAAAATACAAAAAAATTAGAAAATTATAAAAATCAAAAATATTTTGTGTTCTTGTCTGAGTCTTGAGTCAATTTTTAAGTTTGGTGTCAATTGCATGCTTTAAAAATTTTTTTCTTGCATTTTCTTCGAAACATTCATGCATTCATAGTGTTCTTCATGATCTTCAAGTTGTTCTTGACAAGTCTTCTTGTTTGATCTTGATGATTTCTTGTTTTGTGATTGTTTGTTGTTTTTCATGTGCATTTTTCGTTTGTTAGAGTCCATGCATTAAAGATTTCTAAGTTTGGTGTCTTGCATGTTTTCTTTGCATTAAAAATTTTTCAAAAATATGTTCTTGATGTTCATCATGATCTTCAAAGTGTTCTTGGTGTTCATCTTGACATTCATAATGTTCTTGCATGCATTATGTGTTTGATCCAAAATTTTCATATTTTGGGTCATTTTTATGTTTTTCTCTCTCATCTTTAAAATTTCAAAAATCAAAAAAATATCTTTTCCTTATTTCCCTCCAAATTTTCGAAATTTTGGGTTGACTTGGTCAAAAATTTTTAAAAATTAGTTGTTTCTCACAAGTCAAGTCAAATTTTCAATTTTAAAAATCTTATCTTTTCAAAATCTTTTTCAAAAATTATATCTTTTTCATTTTTTTCTATTTCTCGAAAATTTCAAAATTCTTTTTCAAATTATTTTCAAAATCTTTTTCTTATCTTTTACATCTAATTTTCGAAAATTAGCTAACAATTAATGTGATTGGTTCAAAAATTTGAAGTTTGTTACTTTCTTGTTAAGAAAGGTTCAATCTTTAAGTTCTAGAATCTTATCTTGTAGTTTCTTGTTAGTGAAGTAAGTAATTTTAAAATTTTTAAAAATTAAATCTTTTTATCCTTTATCTTATCTTTTTCAAAAATTTTATCTTTTTCAAAATTTGATTTCAAAATATCTTATCTAACTTCTTATCTTCCTATCTTTTCAAATTTGATTTTAATATCTTTTTCAATCAACTAACTTTTTGTTTGTTTCCTATCTTTTTCAAAACCAACTAACTACTCTTCCCTCTCTAATTTTCGAAAATACTTCTCTCTTTTTTCAAAAATTCATTTTGTTTTAAATTTTAATTTTAATCTTATCTTATCTCTGATTTTCGAAAATCACTAACCACTTTTTCAAAATTATTTTCGAAATTTTATATCTCTTTTCTTATTCTATTTAATTATTCATTTACTAACACTTCTCTTCACCTCTCTTCATCTAAATATCCGAACCTATTCCCCTTCACTCTTCTCCTCTTTCTTCTTCTACTAACATAAAGGAATCTCTATACTATGACATAGAAGATTTCTCTTTCTTTTCTTGTTTTCTTCTCTTTCATATGAGTAAGAACAAGGAAAAAGGCACTCTTATTAACATTGATCCAGAACCTGAAAGGACTCTGAAGAGAAAATTAAGAGAAGCTAAATTACAACAATCTAAAGGTAACCTTTCAGAAATATTAGAACAAGAGAAGGAGATGGCAGCCGAAAATAATAATAATGCAAGGAGAATGCTTGGTGACTTCACAAAGCCAACATCCAAGTTTGATGGAAGAAGCATCTCCATTCCTGCCATTGGAGCCAACAACTTTGAGCTGAAACCTCAGCTAGTTGCCTTAATGCAACAAAACTGCAAGTTTTATGGACTTCCATCTGAAGATCCCTACCAGTTTTTAACTGAGTTCTTGCAGATCTGTGAGACTGTAAAGACGAATGGAGTTGATCCTGAAGTCTACAGACGCATGCTTTTCCCTTTTGCTGTAAGAGATAGAGCTAGAATATGGTTGGATTCACAACCCAAGGATAGCATGGACTCTTGGGATAAGCTGGTCACTGCCTTCTTGGATAAATTCTTTCCTCCTCAAAAGCTGAGCAAGCTGAGAGTGGATGTTCAAACCTTTAAGCAAAAAGATGGTGAATCCCTCTATGAAGCTTGGGAAAGATACAAGCAGCTGACCAAAAGATGTCCTTCTGACATGTTTTCAGAATGGACCATATTAGATATATTCTATTATGGTCTATCTGAATTTTCGAAAATGTCATTGGACCATTCTGCAGGTGGATCTATTCACCTAAAGAAAACGCCTGAAGAGGCTCAAGAACTCATTGACATGGTTGCAAACAACCAGTTCATGTACACTTCTGAGAGGAATTCCGTGAATAATGGGATACCTCAGAAGAAAGGAGTTCTTGAAATTGATGCTCTGAATGCCATATTGGCTCAGAACAAAGTGTTGACTCAACAGGTCAACATGATCTCTCAAAGTCTGAATGGATGGCAACATGCATCCAACAGTACTAAAGAGGCAGCTTCTGAAGAAGCTTATGATCCTGAGAACCCTGTGACAAACCCCAATTTGACGGTTTATCTTGTATTGAATTTAGGGGATTTTATCACCTTTTTCCCACATTTACCCAATGAATTAGCATGGTTTTGTATATTCTCCTTTAATTGTGCTTAAGAGTGAAAACATGCTTTTTAGGTCTTGAAATAGCTAAATGTAATTCACCTTGATTCTATTAGATGCCTTGATATGTTTGTTAAGTGATTTCAGATTTAGGAGGCAAAGATTGGATCAAGGGAATGAAGAAAAAGCATGTAAAGTTGGAGAACTCATGAAGAAATGAAAGAACCGGAAAGCTGTCAAGCCGACCTCTTCGCACTTAATTGACCATAACTTGAGCTACAGAGGTCCAAATGATGCGGTTCTAGTTGGGTTGGAAAGCTAACATCCGGGGCTTCGAAATGATATAAATTTTGCCATATGTTGCTTCGCGTTCAGGGGCGCGCACGCGCACTTTGCGCGCGCGCACCGATTCTGTCCATGGCCCACTTTAATGAAATCGTCCCCAGCGGTTTTAGGAGCCATGTGGGCCCAATCCAACTCATTTCTGATGCTATTTAAGTCAAGTATTGAAGGGAAATCAGGATACTTTTAGATACTTTTGATCATTAGCTTAGTTTTAGGAGTTAGAGTTAGTTTTAGAGAGAGAAGCTCTCACTTCTCTCTAGGATTAGGAATTAGGGTTAGATTAAGATCTCATAGTTCTAGGTTTAATTCAAGTCTCCTTCTACTTCTACCTTCAAGTGGTGATTGCTACACTTTGGTTCTTCTTTCTATCCCTATCCTCTTGTTGTAATTTCTCTTATTTTGTCTCTAGGTTTTGTAATTGAGATATTCTTGTTCTTTTGTTTCCTTTTAATAATGCAATTTGAGATAATTCATGTGATTGTGATGTTGTTGATTGTTGTTTTGTTAATTCTTTGTAATTGTTGGTTGTTGATTCCTTTTATTCTTACAAATAAAAATGCTTTCTTTCATTACCCTCCAAGTGTTTGATGAAATGATTGAGAGGATGTTAGAGTAGGATTTTATGTTCTTGGCTTGAGAAGGTAACTTAGGATTTCTTGAGTCACTAGTGTCCAATTGATTGCTAGTTGATAGCCATTAACTCTAGCCTTCATTAATCCAATTAGTGGAAAGCTAGGACTTATGGACTAGGATTGATATAACTCACTTGACTTTCCTTTGTTAATTGATTTAAGGATGACTAAGTGGGATTAATCCTTGCAACTACCATACTTGTGGCTAGTGATAATGATGAAGACCCTTGACAACCAAATCTTGCCAAGACCATTTTGTTAATAAAGTTTTCTTACCATTTACTATTCATTTTTCTCATCTAAAACCCCAAAATAAATAAATCCATAACCAATAACAAGAACACTACCCTGCAAGTCCTTTGAGAGACGACCCGAGGTCCAATACTTCGGTTTATAAATTCTAGGGGTTTGTACTAGTGACAAACAACTTTTTGTATGAAAGGATTATTGTTTGGTTTAGAAACTATACTTTACAACGAGATTTCATTAGTGAAATTCTAAACCGTCAAAAATTCATTCGTCACCCTGCAATAGCAGAGGTTAATTACATGGGTGAACCTTATGGAAACACCTATAATCCATCATGGAGAAATCATCCAAATTTCTCATGGAAGGATCAACAAAAGCCTCAACAAGGCTTTAACAATGGTGGACGCAATAGGCTGAGCAATAGCAAGCCATATCCATCATCTTCTCAGCAACAGACAGAGAATCCTGAACAAAACACTTCTAATTTAGCCAACCTAGTCTCTGATCTGTCAAAGGCCACTTTTAGTTTCATGAATGAAACAAGATCCTCCATCAGAAATCTGGAGGCACAAGTGGGCCAGCTGAGTAAGAAAGTCATTGAAACTCCTCCCAGTATTCTCCCAAGCAATACAGAAGAGAATCCAAAAGGAGAGTGCAAGGCCATTGATATAATCAATATGGTCGAATGCACAAGGGAGGAGGAGGACGAAAATCCTAGTGAGGAAGACCTCCTGGGACGTCCTTCAAGCAAGAAGGAGTTTCCTATTAAGGATCCAAAGGAATCTGAGGCTCATACAGAGACCATAGAGATTCCATTAAATCTTCTTCTGCCATTCATGAGCTCTGAAGACTATTCTTCCTCTGAAGAGGATGAAGATGTGACTGGAGAGCAAGTTGCTCAATACTTAGGAGCTATCATGAAGCTGAATGCCAAGTTGTTTGGTAATGAGACTTGGGAAAGTGAACCTCCCTTGCTCATTAATGAACTAGATACCTGGATTCAGAAAACTCTACCTCAAAAGAAACAAGATCCTGGCAAGTTCTTAATACCTTGTACCATAGGCACCATGACCTTTGAAAAGGCTCTATGTGATCTGGGGTCAGGGATAAATCTTATGCCACTCTCTGTAATGGAGAAGCTGGGGATTATTGAGGTACAACCTACCTTGTTCTCATTACAATTGGCAGACAAGTCATTGAGACAAGCTTATGGAATAGTGGAGGACGTGTTAGTAATGGTTGAAGGCCTTTACATCCTTGCTGATTTCATAATCTTAGACACTAGGAAGGAAGAGGATGAATGCATCATCCTTGGAAGACCTTTCCTAGCCACAGCAGGAGCTGTGATAGATGTCAACAGAGGTGAATTAGTCCTTCAATTGAATGGGGACTACCTTGTGTTTAAGGCACATGGCCATCCCTCTGTGACAAAAGAGAGTAAGCATGAAGAGATTCTCTCAGTTCAGAGTCAAGAAGAGCCCCACAGTCAAACTCTAAGTTTGGTGTTGTGAGGCCACAACCAAACTCTAAGTTTGGTGTTAAGATCCCATATCCAAACTCTAAGTTTGGTGTTGGGACTATACAACATTGACCTGATCACCTTGTGGCTCCATGAGAGCCACTGTCAAGCTATTGACATTAAAGAAGCGCTTGTTGGGAGGCAACCCAATTTTATCTAATTTTTATTTTATATTATTTTATTTTTATTTTGTGTTTTATTAGGTGCATGATCATGAGGAGTCACGAAAAAATCATAAAAATTAAAAACAGAATCAAAAACAGCAGAAGAAAAAAATCACACCCTGGAGGAAGCACAGGCTGGCGTTCAATGCCAGTAAGATGGATCTGGCCGGCGTTCAACGCCAGAACAGAGCATCATTCTGGCGCTGAACGCCAGAAACAAGCAATATTCTGGCGCTGAACGCCATGAATGTGCCTAAGAGGAAGAGCTGGCGCTGAGCGCCAGTAACAAGCATCAAACTGGCGTTCAACGCCAGAAACATGCTTTACATGGGCGTTGAACGCCCAGAATGTGCACCACACGGCGTTTAAACGCCAGAATGGTGTGCAAAGGCAATTTACATGCCTATTTGGTGTAGGGATGGAATTTCTTGACACCTCAGGATCTGTGGACCCCACAGGATCACCTCAGGATCTGTGGACCCCACAGGATCCCCACCTACTATATTCCCACCTTACCTCCTAATCCTATTTTGTGATTTCCCCATGTCACACTTCCCAACACTCTTCACCAATCACCTCAATCCCTCTTCCCAATCACCTCCCTCACCACTCACATCCATCCACTCTTCCCCATAAACCCCACCTACCTTCAAAAATTCAAAAACATTTTCCCACTCATTCCCACCCTAAATGGCCGAACATTCACTCCCCCCTCTCCCTATATATACCCTTCCATTTTACTTCATTTTCACACCACACAACCCCCTCTTCGTCACCTTGGCCGAACCTACATCTCTCCCTCTCTACCATATTCTCTTCTTCTTCTTCTTCTTCTTATCTTCTTTCTTCTATTGCTCGAGGGCGAGCAATCTTTTAAGTTTGGTGTGGTAAAAGCATAAGCTTTTTGCTTTTCCATTACCATCAATGGCACCTAAGGCCGAAGAATCCTCTAGAAAAGGAAAAGGGAAGACAAAAGCTTCCACCTCCGAGTCATGGGAGATGGAAAGATTCATCTCCAAAAGCCATCAAGACCACTTCTATGATGTTGTGGCAAAGAAGAAGGTGATCCCTGAGGTCCCTTTCAAGCTCAATAAAAATGAGTATCCGGAGATCCGACATGAAATCCGAAGAAGAGGTTGGGAAGTCTTAACCAACCCCATGCAACAAGTCGGAATCTTAATGGTTCAAGAGTTCTATGCCAATGCATGGATCACTAGGAACCATGATCAAAGTATGAACCCGAATCCAAAGAATTACCTCACAATGGTTCGGGGGAAATACTTAGATTTTAGTCCGGAAAATGTGAGGTTGGCGTTTCACTTGCCCATGATGCAAGGAGATGAATGCCCCTACACTAGAAGGGTCAACTTTAATCAAAGGTTGGACCAAGTCCTAATGGACATATGTGTGGAAGGAGCTCAATGGAAAAGAGACTCCAAGGGCAAGCCAGTTCAACTAAGAAGACTGGACCTCAAGCCTGTGGCTAGAGGATGGTTGGAGTTCATTCAACGCTCCATCATTCCTACTAGCAACCGATCTGAAGTTACTGTGGTTCGGGCCATCCTGATTCATAGCATCATGATTGGAGAGGAAGTAGAAGTTCATGAGGTCATCTCCAATGAAATCTACAAAATAGCCGACAAGCCCTCCACCATGGCAAGGCTAGCTTTTCCTCACCTTATTTTCCATCTATGTTACTCAGCTGGAGTTATCATAGAAGGAGACATCTCCATTGAGGAGGATAAGCCCATCACCAAGAAGAGGATGGAGCAAGCAAGAGAGACCCTTCACGGTTCTCAAGAGATGCATGAGGAAGCTCATTATCAAGAAATCCCTGAGATGCCTCAAGGGATGCACTTTCCTCCCAACAACTATTGGGAGCAACTTAACACCTCCTTAGAAGATTTGAGCCACAATGTTGAACAATTAAGGGTGGAACATCATGAGCACTCCATCATTCTCCATGAAATAAGAGAAGACCAAAGAGCAATGAGGGAGGAGCAACAAAGGCAAGGAAGGGACATAGAAGAGCTTAAGGACATTGTTGGTCCTTCAAGAAGAAGACGCCACTAAAGGTGGATTTATTCCTTGTTCTTATTTCTTTCTGCTTTTCAGTTTTTATGTTGTGTTTGTCTATGTTTTGTGTCTTTACTTCATGATCATTAGTATGTAGTAACCATGTCTTAAAGCTATGAATAAAATCCATTAATCCTTCACCTCTCTTAAATGAAAAATGTTTTAATTCAAAAGAACAAGAAGTACACGAATTTCGAATTTATCTTTGAATTTAGTTTAATTATATTGATGTGGTGACAATACTTTTTGTTTTCTGAATGAATGATTGAACAGTGCATATTTTTGATCTAGTTGTTTATGAATGTTAAAATTGTTGGCTCTTGAAAGAATGATGAACAAAGAGAAATGTTATTGATAATCTGAAAAATCATAAAATTGATTCTTGAAGCAAGAAAAAGCGGTGAAAAAAAAAGAAAAGCTTGCGAAAAAAAATGGCAAAAAAAATAGAAAGAAAAAGAAAAAGCAAGCAGAAAAAGCCAATAGCCCTTAAAACCAAAAGGCAAGGGTAAAAAGGATCCAAGGCTTTGAGCATCAATGGATAGGAGGGCCCAAGGAAATCAAATCTAGGCCTAAGCGGCTAAATCAAGCTGTCCCTAACTATGTGCTTGTGTCATGAAGGTCCAAGTGAAAAGCTTGAGACTGAGTGGTTAAAGTCATGATCCAAAGCAAAAAGAGTGTGCTTAAGAGCTCTGGACACCTCTAACTGGGGACTCTAGCAAAGCTAAGTCACAATCTGAAAAGGTTCACCCAGTCATGTGTCTGTGGCATTTGTGTATCCGGTGGTAATACTGGAAAACAAAATGCTTAGGGCCACGGCCAAGACTCATAAGTAGCTGTGTTCAAGAATCAACATGCTTAACTAGGAAAGTCAATAACACTATCCGAAATTCTAAGTTCCTAGAGAAGCCAATCATTCTAAACTTCAAAGGAAAAAGTGAGATGCCAAAACTGTTCAGCAGCAAGAAGCTACAAGTCCCGCTCATCTAATTATAATTAATATTCATTGATATTCTGAAATTTATAGTATATTCTCTTCTATTTATCCTAATTGATTTTCAGTTGCTTGGGGACAAGCAACAATTTAAGTTTGGTGTTGTGATGAGTGGATAATTTATACGCTTTTTGGCATTGTTTTTAGGTAGTTTTTAGTAAGTTCAAGCTACTTTTAGGGATGTTTTCATTAGTTTTTATGTTAAATTCGCATTTCTGGACTTTACTATGAGTTTGTGTGTTTTTCTGTGATTTCAGGTAATTTCTGGCTGAAATTGAAGGACTTGAGCAAAACTCTGAAAAAGGCTGACAAAAGGACTGCTGATGCTGTTGGAATCTGACCTCCCTGTACTCAAAAGGGATTTTCTGGAGCTACGGAACTCCAAATAGCGCGCTCTCAACGGCTTTGGAAAGTAGACATCCAGAGCTTTCCAGAAATATATAATAGTCCATACTTTATTCGGAAATTGACGACGTAACTTGGCGTTGAACGCCAAGTACATGCTGCTGTCTGGAGTTAAACGCCAGAAAAACGTCATGATCCGGAGTTGAACGCCCAAAACACGTTATAACTTGGAGTTCAACTCCAAGAGAAGCCTCAGCTCGTGGATAGATCAAGCTCAGCCCAAGCATACACCAAGTGGGCCCCGGAAGTGGATTTATGCATCAATTACTTACTCATGTAAACCCTAGTAGCTAGTCTAGTATAAATAGGATAAATTATTATTGTATTAGACATCTTTTGACAGTTTAATCTTTTGACTTTGTAGTCTTTGATCATTCGGTCTCTTGATCATTCAGGGGGCTGGCCATTCGGCCATGCCTGAACCTTTCACTTATGTATTTTCAACAGTAGAGTTTCTGCACACCATAGATTAAGGGTGTGGAGCTCTGTTGTACCTCAAGTTTCAATACAATTACTATTACTTTCTATTCAATTCTCTTTTATTCTTATTCCAAGATATACGTTGCACAACACTTTGATGAATGTGATGATCCGTGACACTCATCATCATTCTCACCTATGAACGCGCGTGATTGACAATCACTTCCGTTCTACCTTAGGCCGGGCGCATATCTCTTAGATTCCCCAACAGAATCTTCGTGGTATAAGCTAGATAGATGGTGGCATTCATGAGGATCCGGAAAGTCTAAACCTTGTCCATGGTATTCCGAGTAGGATTCTGGGATTGAATGACTGTGACGAGCTTCAAACTCCTGAAGGCTGGGCGTGATGACAAACGCAAAAGAATCAAGGGATTCTATTCCAACCTGATTGAGAACCGACAGATGATTAGCCGTGCTGTGACAGAGCATAGGAACGTTTTCACTGAGAGGATGGGATGTAGCCATTGACAACGGTGATGCCCTACATACAGCTTGCCATGGAAAGGAGTAAGAAGGATTGGATGAATGTAATAAGAGAGTAGAGATTCAAGAGGAGCACAGCATCTCCATACGCCTATCTGAAATTTCCACTATTGATTTACATAAGTATTTCTATCCCTTTTTATTTTCTATTTATTACTAATTTTCGAACTCATCATAAACAAATTTAATCTACCTAACTGAGATTTACAAGGTGACCATAGCTTGCTTCATACCAACAATCTCTGTGGGATCGACCCTTACTCACGTAAGGTATTACTTGGATGACCCAGTACACTTGCTGGTTAAGTTGAATGGAGTTGTGTCCACACATAGTTGAAAAAGCAATGAATTTTACAAAATACAATAACAAAGGAATCACAATTTAGTCCACCAACTGCACTGCATTCTTCAGTGAGAAACACTTTTTCAGTTTCTCTCCAATCCTTCTTATGACTTAAGATCTCTTTCATGAACTTAGCATAAGAGGGTATTTGCTCAAGTGCCTCTGCAAACGGAATCTTTATTTCAAGAGTCCTTAGATAGTCTGCAACGTGGGCAAATTGCTTATCCTGTTCCGCTTGGCGGAGTTTCTAAGGATAAGGCATCTTGGCTTTGTATTCTTCAACCTTAGTTGCTGCAGGTTTATTCCTTATAGAAGTGGTTGGAGAAGCCTTTTTAGAGGGGTTACTATCAGCACTCTCAGGTGTCTGTTTCCTCATTGGCGTTTGAACGCCAGGATTGGGTGAAGAATGGGCGTTTAACGCCAACTTTTCTCCCTTTTCTAGCGTTTGAACGCCAGAACTGGGCAGGGAATGGGCGTTTAATGCCAGCTTTTCCCCCCTTTCTGGCATTTGAACGCCAGGAGTATTCCTCTCTGGGCTCTTACTATCCTCAGAGGGATTTTGAGCAGTGGTTTGGTTATCCTCTATCAACTGTTCCTTTCTTGGCTTTTTGCTACTTTGAGCAGTGTTATTCAATGTCTTCCCACTTCTCAGTTGAACTGCTTGGCATTCTTCTGTTATCTGTTTAGATAACTGCTGTTTTGTCTGATTCAACTGTGATTCTATGTTCTTGTTAGCAATTTTAGTTTCTTGGAGCATCTCTTTAAATTCTGCTAACTGTTTTGTCATCAGGTGTAGTTGCTGATTAAGCTCAACCATCTGTTCTTGAGGATTAGGATCAGTGGCTACTGCCATAACTTCTTCTTTTGTAGAGGACTCATTGCTAGATTACAAATGTTGATTTCTAGCAACAGTATCTATAAGCTCTTGAGCCTCTTCAATCGTCTTCCTCATATGTATAGATCCACCAGCTGAGTGGTCTAGAGACATCTGAGCTTTTTCTGTAAGCCCATAGTAGAAGATGTCTAACTGTACCAACTCTGAAAACATTTCAGAGGGGCATTTTCTTAGCATACCTCTATACCTCTCCCAGGCATTATAAAGAGATTCATTATCCTCTTGTTTAAAGCCTTGGATGTCTAGCCTTAGCTGTGTCATCCTTTTTGGAGGGTAAAATTGATTCAGGAATTTGTCTGATAACTGTTTCCATGTCTTTATGCTTGCTGTAGGTTGGTTATTCAACCACCTCTTAGCTTAATCTTTTACAGCAAATGGAAACAGTAATAATCTGTAGACATCCTGATCCACCTCTTTATCACGTATTGTGTCAGCAAGTTGTAAGAATTGTGCCAGAAACTCAGTAGGTTCTTCCTGTGGAAGACCGGAATACTGGCAATTTTGCTGCACCATGATAATGAGTTGAGGATTTAGCTCAAAGCTGCTTGCTTTAATGGGAGGTATACAGATGCTACTCCCATATGCAGCTGTAATGGGGTTAGCATATGACCCCAGAGTCCTTCTGGACTGTTCAATTCCACTTAGGTCCATGATGGAGAAAGGAAATATGATATGGATTCACAAGTAAAGTAATTTTTTTTTAAAGGTGACCGAAAAAATTTAAAATAAAATAAAATAAAATTTCGAAAACTAAAAAAATAAAATCAAAACAGATTGAAAACTAAATCAATTAGTTAATAAAAAAAAGATTTTGGAATTAGCAATTGAAAAGATATGATTGAAAATTATTTTGAAAAAGAATCAATTTTTGAAATGAGGAAAGAGAAAAGCAACAAAATGACACCAAACTTAAAATTTTTAGAAAATCAGACACAAATTTTCGAAAACTTAAAGGAAAACACAAAGAAGACACCAAACTTAGAATATGAAACTAAACTCAAATAAAAGACTCTAAACCAACAAAAATAAAACAGTCCTAATCTAAGCAACCAGATAAACCGTCAGTTGTCCAAACTCGAACAATCCCCGGCAACGGTGCCAAAAACTTGGTGCACGAAATTGCAATCACACTTTTGCAATTCCGCACAACTAACCAGCAAGTGCACTGGGTCGTCCAAGTAATACCTTACATGAGTAAGGGTCGATCCCACGGAGATTGTCGGCTTGAAGCAAGCTATGGTTATCTTGTAACTCTTAGTCAGGATAAAAATAATTATCAGAGTTGATTGTAAAAAGTGAAAGAACATGAAATAAGTACTTGTTTTGTAGTAATGGAGAATAGGTTGAGGTTTTGGAGATGCTCTATCTTCTGAATCTCTGGTTTCCTACTGTCTTCTTCTTCAAGCACGCAAGACTCCTTCCATGGCAAGCTGTATGTAGGGTTTCACCATTGTTAATGGCTACCTCCCATCCTCTCAGTGAAAATGTTCAACGCGCTCTGTCACAGCACGGCTAATCATCTGTCGGTTCTCAATCGGGTTGGAATAGAATCCAATGATTCTTTTGTGTCTGTCACTAACACCCAGCTCTCAGGAGTTTGAAGCTCGTCACAGTCATTCAATCCATGAATCCTACTCAGAATACCACAGACAAGGTTTAGACCTTCCGGATTCTCTTGAATGCCGCCATCAATTCTAGCTTATACCACGAAGATTCTGATTAAGGAATCCAAGAGATATTCACTCAATCTAAAGTAGAACAGAGGTGGTTGTCAGGCACACGTTCATAAGTGAGAATGATGATGAGTGTCACGGATCATCACATTCATCAAGTTGAAGAACAAGTGATATCTTAGAATAGAAGCAAGCGTGATTGAATGAAAAACAATAGTAATTGCATTAATCCATCAAGACACAGCAGAGCTCCTCACCCCCAACCATGGGGTTTAGAGACTCATGTCGTAGAAGATACAATGAGAAACGTGTAATGTGTCATTCGGTAAAGATACAATGTCAAAAGATCCTATTAATAGTGAACTAGTAACCTAGGGTATACAGAAATGAGTAAATGACGTAAAAATCCACTTCCGGGGTCCACTTGGTGTGTGCTTGGGCTGAGCATTGAAGCTTTCATGTGTAGAGACTTTTTCTGGAGTTAAACGCCAGCTTTTATGCCAATTTGGGCGTTTAACTCCAATTTTTGTGCCAGTTCCGGCGTTAAACGCCAGGAATTCTGAAGTTGATTTGCAACGCCGGTTTGGGCCATCAAATCTCGGACAAAGTATGGACTATTATACATTGATGGAAAGCCCAGGATGTCTACTTTCCAACGCAATTGAAAGCGCACCAATTGGGTTTCTGTAGCTCCATAAAATGCACTTCAAGTGCAGGGAGGTCAGAATCCAACAGCATCTGCAGTCCTTTTCAGCCTCTGAATCAGATTTTTGCTCAGGTCCCTCAATTTCAGCCAGAAAATACCTGAAATCACAGAAAAACACACAAACTCATAGTAAAGCCCAGAAAAGTGAATTTTAACTAAAAACTAATAAAAATGTAATAAAAACTAACTAAAATATACTAAAAACATACTAAAAACAATGCCAAAAAGCGTATAAATTATCCGCTCATCAATAACTAATCCTAATTAATTTAAAATCTAATATCTAAAATTAAGATAATATCTTTTCCTATTTTCAAATTTAAATTTGAATTTAAATCAGAATTAACTAACTACTCCACGTCTTTTAACGTGGGGGCCACTTGACTTCACTGGATCTGCGCCAAACTTGGGTGCTAAAATGGCGCCCAGAAATCACCCCTCCGCGTCGATGGCCTTTTTCGCGAGTCACACGGACGCATCGGTCACGCGCATGCATTGCTAAGAAAATCTTCAAATCACGCGTACGCGTCAGTCACGCACACGCGTCGCCATGGAAAGCTCCAAATCACGCGCACGTGTTAGGCACGCATGCGCGTCGCTCCTCGCTGTCATCTTCTTTGATTCTTATGCTGCAGAAACTCCATCAAATCTAGCTGAATGCTACCTAAAATAAATAAAATTACAAAAGACTCAAAGTAGCATCCATATTGGCTAAAAGATAATTAATTCTTTAATAAACTCCACAATTTAGATACAAAATCACTAAGAAAAGATAGGAAAGATGTTCACGCATTAGTCCTCCAAGAGCAAAGAGGTGATTTACAAGAAACAAGATTCTAAGAGGAAGAAGATAACCATTAAATACTTTTACTCCAATTGGTCTCGTTTTTTTTTTTTTGACTTCATAATGGCGAATTTGTCCCTGCTCTTGCTATCCTTTTAGATCTTAGAGAAGCTACTTTTGTAGCTTATTGATTAAGTAAATATGTATTTTTGGGACCGGTAGACGAGTGTATGAGCCATGGTGTCTTTTCTCTAAGCTTACTTGATCAGTTATGGAAAATGTCTGCCACTTGCTTTTCTTTATTTGGGCAGTTTGTATGCATAATTGGATCAATTCTTTGAGAAACTCAAAATTCTCATGGTTGTTTTTCGGTATTTTCTCTCAGTTTACTCCTGTCTATAAGCTTCCTACAATTCTTTCGAACAAGAAGGCAAGTCTTCGTACTTGGATTCGGGTTTCAGCTCATCCTTCTAAACTTTTGGAGGATATTATTTATTTAGTGGAGAATTTTTGTTTCCATCTATACACAACCTCTTATCAACCTAGTGCATCAGCTCTTCATCCTATATATTCTACTAATCTTGAAAATGACCGTAGTGACATATTCATTGGCAAGGAGGGGCTTATGACTTTTGGCTTCTATGTACTTCTCCTACCCTTCTTCTTGGTTTGGTTGTTATGGATCGGAACTTCTCTTATGGAACTTTGATATGTCTTGTCATTTATCATCCTGATAGGGTAAGTCACCAATTAGGGTGGGACTAAGATCCAAAAAACGTGGAGCATATCTTTTTCTTAGTGGAGGACTTACAATGAAGTATGGCGATTACCATATGCGTATGAAGAAGCATATTAATCTATATGAGGGTACCTCTGCTCTAGATTTCAAATTATTTGTTCCAATTTTGATCAAGGATCCATATTTTATGACTGGGAACCTCTCTCCTTCAACTATTACAAGTAATGCTTGTTCTTGTATGATTTTTATTTTTGTTTCTTCTCTTTTTTTTGTGCTTTGTGTGTTAGTTTGACTGTTTCATCTTTCCTGCTGGTGTTTTGTAGACTTAGGCGCCAGGTGTTACAAATATCCACATTCTTCAAAGAGAAAAACTAATGATTTTGTTGTTATTGCTGAAGTGGTCAAGCATAGTAAAGTGTAGGATTCAAATCTTAAAGTTGTAAAGAGGTCTCTCAAGAAACTATCTAAGCCTCCCATTAATGCTACGCCTTCACCAGTTTCTACTAGTTCAAGGATTTCTCCTTTTTCTGCAATCAAAGCTAAGGGTTCTTCTGCTATTGATTTCTTTGTTAAGTCATCACAGTCTCCTGATAAGGATGCCGTTAACTTAACTGGGGGTGCTATGAAGCGTAAGTCTCATTGCCCTTTGGATAAGATGAAGACAATTCCTAATACATCTTCTGATCCAGTTAATGTGGGTGATGAAGGCTCCAAGAGGGCGGGGGAAGGGTTAGTGGGGACTCTCTAAATTTACTTGCTCTTGGGAATGTCCCTAGTGATGTTACTACTCAAAGTGTTGCTCAAGATAGTCCCCAAGCAATAGCAAATAGTAAGAACAATGGCATTAAGCCCGGTGTTACTTGCCAAAAGAATCCTGCTAGAAATGATCATGTATCCATTGAAATGGTGTTTCCTGGTGCAGGTACTACTGTCTTCCTCTATTCTTTATCTTTTCAATATTCCAAATGTGTTGCAAACTTACTTGTGTTCATGCTTTGTATGTCTGTATGTTTGCATCCATTGTTATTTTTTTAGCTTATAGTGTTGATTCTTAATCCACTTTTCAAGCATCAAGCACTTCTAATATCACAAAAGAACGATTATGTATCGTTATTTTTGTTTTCATTTGTTTATGTCATCAGAATTTTGTAAGTTTTTTTTTTACAGAAAAATGTGTTTTCTTACTTGTTTGTTTTGCTTGTCAGCTTCTGTTCATGACGAGTTTGAGTATTTTCATGGTGATGTGAAAATATTGTTGTATGAGATTGCATTTTGAAACCCTTCCTTCATGCTTCCTAGCGACCTCAACTGTCTTCTCAAGAAACTTGGGTATCAAATTTTTCTGGATGCATGAATATTTTTTACTTCACACACCCTTGCAGACTTGTTGGATGTTCATTGAGATATGGCAAAAAAAATATCTAAATAATCTTAAGTTATTTAAATTGGTCCTTGACTTGAGAATCTTTCTTTTAAATTGGTTCCTCCATTTGGGGTACCCGACTTTGCTAGATAAGAATTATTGTCCAATAAATCGGGTATTTCAGATGGAGGCTCCAATTTAGAAGAAAGATCCTCATGCCAAGGATCACTAAATTTAAATAACTTAAGGTTATTTAGATATTTTTCTCCTATATATCAATGAACATCCCACAAGTCTACAAGGATATGTGAAGTAAAGAACATTAATATGTCCAGAAAAGCTTGATACTCAAATTTTTTGAAAAGACAGTTGAGGTCGCTAGGAAGCAAGAAAAAAGGGGTTCTGAGATTCAATCCCATACGATAATATCTTCATATCGACATGGAAATACTCAAACTCATTATGAACAGAAGCTGGCAAGAAAAATGAATAAGAAAGAAAATACATTTTGTCTTTCAAAAACTTACAAAATTTTGGTGCTATAAACAAATGAAAATAAAAACAAGTATGCATACCAGAAGGAGCACTAGCTGAGAGTTCTTTTGTGATATTAGAAGTGCTTGATACTTGAAAAGTGGACCAAGAATCAACATAATATGCTAAAAAAAATATTGATGGATACAAACATACTCACATACATAGCATGAACACAAATATATGTGTATATAACATATTTAGAATATTTAAAAAAAGGATGGAGGAAGACAGTAGTACCTGCATCAGAAAATATCATTTAGATGGTTATAAGATCATTTATTGTATCTCTCCTTTAGCGTGTAACACACGACTCAATGCCAATATTGTCCTTACTACTCGCTATTGCTTGGTGGCTATTTTGAGCAACACTTTGAATAGTACCCTCATAAGGGACATCTCCAAGAGCAGATGAATTAGAGGAGACCCCATTGACTTCCTCTTGGGAGTTCTCATCACCCACATTCATTAGATCAGAAGGTACATTGGAAATTGTCTTCATCTTACTTAAAAGGTGATGAGACCTACTGATGAGCGGATAATTTGTACGCTTTTTGGCATTGTTTTTAGTATGTTTTTAGTATATTTTAATTAGTTTTTAGTATATTTCTATTAGTTTTTAGTTAAAATTCACTTTTCTGGACTTTACTATGAGTTTGTGTGTTTTTCTGTGATTTCAAGTATTTTCTGGCTGAAATTGAGGGTCCTGAGCAAAAATCTGATTCAGAGGCTGAAAAGGACTGCAGATGCTGTTGGATTCTGACCTCCCTGCACTTGAAGTGGATTTTCTGGAGCTACAGAAGCCCAATTGGCGCGCTCTTAACGGCGTTGGAAAGTAGATATTCTGGGCTTTCCAGCAATGTATAATAGTCCATACTTTGCCCAAGATTTGATGGCCCAAACCGGCGTTGCAAATCAGCCTTAGAATTCCCAGCGTTTAACGCTGGAACTGGCATAAAAATTGGAGTTAAACGCCCAAACTGGCATGAAAGCTGGCGTTTAACTCCAGAAAAAGTCTCTACACATGAAAGCTTCAATGCTCGGCCCAAGCACACACTAAGTGGACCCAGAAGTGGATTTTTACGTCATTTACTCATTTCTGTATACCCTAGGTTGCTAGTTCACTATTAATAGGATCTTTTGGACATTGTATCGGTACCTCATGACACTTTACACGTTTCTTTGTGTACTTCCCACGGCATGAGTCTCTAAACCCCATGGTTGGGGATGAGGAGCTCTGCTGTGTCTTGATGGATTAATGCAATTACTACTGTTTTTCATTCAATCATGCTTGCTTCCATTCTAAGATATCACTTGTTCTTAACCCGGATGAATGTGATGATCCGTGACACTCATCATCATTCTCAACTATGAACGTGTGCCTGACAACCACCTCCGTTCTACCTTAGATTATGTAGATATCTCTTGGATTCTTTAATCAGAATCTTCGTGGTATAAGCTAGAACTGATGGCGGCATTCAAGAGAATCTGGAAGGTCTAAACCTTGTCTGTGGTATTCTGAGTAGGATTCAATGATTGAATGACTGTGACGAGCTTCAAACTCCTGAGGGCGGGGCGTTAGTGACAGACGCAAAAAAATCACTGGATTCTATTCCGGCCTGATTGAGAACCACAAATGGATAGCCGTGCCGTGACAGGGTGCATTGAACATTTCCACTGAGAGGATGGGAGGTAGCCACTGACAACGGTGAAACCCTTGCATACAGCTTGCCATGGAAGGAGCCTTGCGTGCTTGAAGAAGAAGACAGTAGGAAAGCAGAGATTCAAAAGATGGAGCATCTCCAAAACCTCAACCAATTCCCCATTACTGCAGAATAAGTACTTATTTCATGTTCTTTGACTTTTCACAATCAACCTTGATAATTATTGATATCCTGACTAAGATTTACAAGATAACCATAGCTTGCTTCAAGCCGACAATCTCCGTGGGATCGACCTTTACTCACGTAAGGTATTACTTGGACGACCCAGTGCACTTGCTGGTTAGTTGTGCGGGATTGCAAAGTGTGATTGCAATTTCGTGCACCACCTACGCTTCACATTACCCCAGTTAAGCTAGCGGCATCCTTACTTGGACGATAAATGATAAGATAGATCAAAGCTCCAAAAAAGAACTCACTATCCATAACAACCAGACCAGGAAGAGGGGTAGGAGAACTGCATAAAAGATCCTACTCGAAGCTTGTAATCATTTGTCGGTTCTTGATGGTGTCGGAATAAGATCCAATGATCCTTTTGCGCACTATCACTATGCCCAGCACTCACGAGTTTGAAGCTTGTCACAGTCATCCCCTCCCAGATCCTACTCGGAATACCACACATAAGATTTAGACTTTCCGAATCTCAAGGATGCTGCCAATTGATTCTAGATTATACCACGAAGACTCTGATCTCATGTAATGGAAGGCTCTATTATCAGGAGAAGAAATCATGCGTCGTGGACCAGGAGGCCAAGAGATATGCATTCAAGCTTGTTTTCAGGTAGAACGGAAGTAGTTGTCAGGCACGCGTTCATAAGTGAGAATGGTAATGAGTGTCACTTGATCATCACATTCATCATGTTGAAGTGCAAATGGATATCTTAGAACAAGAATAAGCTTGAATTTAATAGAAGACCGTAGTAATTGCATTAATTCTTGAGGAACAGCAGAGCTCCACACCTTAATCTATGAGGTGTAGAAACTCCATCATTGAAAATACATAAGTGATAATGGTGTTCATTGGTTTTGGCCCCAGAGGGAGAACCATAACAACCAAGATATCTAATACAATGAGAAAAAGTAATATTTATACTAAAACTAGTAGCTAGGGTTTACAAAAAATGAGTAACTAAGGTAGATAGTGCAGAAATACACTTCCGGGGCCCACTTGGTGTGTGCTTGGGCAGAGCATTGAAGCTTTCACGTGCATAGGCTTTTCTTGGAGTTAAACACCAGCTCTGGTGCCAGTTTGGGCGTTTAACTCCAGCTTTAATGCCAGTTCTGGTGTTTAATGCAAGAAAAAGGTCTCTGACCGGCATTTTGACACCAATTTGGGCCATCAAATCTCAGGAAAAGTATAGACTATTATACATTGCTAGAAAGCCCAAGATGTTTAATTTCCAAAACAATTAAGAGCGCACCAATTGGGATTCTGTAGCTCCAGAAAATCCATTTCGAGTGCAGAGAGGTCAGAATCCAACAGCATCTGTAGTCCTTTTTCAGCCTCTGAATCATATTGTTGCTCAGGTCCCTCAATTTCAGGCAGAAAATACCTAAAATCATAGAAAAACACACAAACTCATAGTAAAGTCCAGAAATGTGATTTTTGCATAAAAACTAATAATTATATACTAAAAACTAATTAAATCATACTAAAAACTACCAAAAAATAATGCAAAAAAGTGTATAAATTATCCGCTTATCACAACACCAAACTTAAATTGTTGCTTGTCCCCAAGCAATTGAAAACAAAATAGAATAAAAAGAAGAGAATATACAATGAATCTCACAATATCAATGAAACTTAGTCCTAATTAGATGAGCGGGGCTAGTGGCTTTTTGCTTCTAAACAGTTTTGGCATCTCACTTTATCCTTTGAAATTCAGAATGATTGGCATCTATAAGAACTCAAAATTTAGATAGTGTTATTGATTCTCCTAGTTCAGTATGTTGATTCTTGAACACAGCTTCTTTATGAGTCTTGGTCGTGACCCTAAGCATCTTATTTTCCAGTATTACCACCGGATAAATAAATGCCACAGACACATAACTGGGTGAACCTTTTCAGATTGTGACTCAGCTTTGCTAAAGTCCCAAGTTAGAGGTGTCCAGAGTTCTTAAGCACACTCTTTTGCTTTGAATCACGACTTTAACCACTCAGTCTCAACTCTCAAGCTTTTCACTTGGACCTACATGCCACAAGCACATGGTTATGGACAGCTTGATTCAGCCGCTTAGGCCAGGATTTTATTCCTTTAGGCCCTCCTATCCATTAATGCTCAAAGCCTTGGATCCTTTTTACCCTTGCCTTTTGGTTTAAAGGGCTATTGACTTTTTCTGCTTGCTTTTTCTTTCTTCTCTTTTTTTTTGTTTTTCTCTTTTTTTTGCCATTTTTTCTTTTTTTCACTGCTTTTTCTTGCTTCAAGAATCAATTTCATGATTTTTCATATTATCAATAACTTTTTTCTTTGTTCATCATTCTTTCAAGAGCCAACAATTTTAACATTCATAAACTTCATTATAAAAAATATGCAATGTTCAAGCATTCATTCAGAAAACAAAAAGTATTGCCACCACATCAAAATAATTAGACTAATTTCAAGATAAAAGTCGAAATCCATGTAGTTCTTGTTCTTTTGTAATTAGGAACATTTTTCATTTAAGAAAGGTGAAGGATTCATGGAATTATTCATAGCTTTAAGACATAGACACTAGACACTAATGATCATGTAATAAAGACACAGACATAGACAAACATAAAGCATAAAAATCGAAAAATAGAAAGATAAGAACAAGGAAATCAAAGAACGGGTCCACCTTAGTGATGGCGGCTAGTTCTTCCTCTTGAAGATCCAATGGAATGCTTGAGTTCCTCTATGTCTCTTCCTTGTCTTTGTTACTCTTCCCTCATGGCTATTTGATCCTCTCTAATTTCATGGAGAATAATGGAGTGCTCTTGGTGCTCCATCCTTAGTTGCTCCATATTGGAACTCAAATCTCCCAAAGAGGTGTTGAGTTACTCCCAATAGTTGTGTGGAGGAAAATGCATCCCTTGAGGCATCTCAGGGATTTCTTCATGAGGGACTTCCTCATGCTCTTGTTGAGGTCCATGAGTGGGCTCTCTTATTTGCTCCATCCTCTTTTTAGTGATGGGCTTGTCCTCTTCAATGAGGATGTCTTCTTCTATGACAATTCCAGCTAAATTGCATAGGTGACAGATGAGATGAGGAAAGGCTAACCTTGGCAAAGTGGAGGTTTTGTCAGCCACTTTGTAGAGATCTAGAGATATGACATCATGAACTTCTACTTCCTCTCTAATCATGATGCTATGGATCATGATAGCCCAATCTACAGTTACTTTGGATCGGTTGCTAGTAGGAATGATGGAGCGTTGAATGAATTCCAACCATCCTCTAGCCACGGGTTTAAGGTCATGCCTTCTCAATTGAACTGGCTTGCCTTTGGAGTCTCTTTTCCACTGAGCTCCTTCCACACATATGTCCATGAGGATTTGGTCCAACCTTTGATCAAAGTTTATCCTTCTAGTATATGGGCGTGCATCTCCTTGCATCATTGGCAAGTTGAATGCCAACCTTATATTTTTCGGACTGAAATCTAAGTATTTCCCCCAAACCATTGTAAGTCAATTCTTTGGGTTCGAGTTCACACTTTGATCATAGTTCTTGGTGATCCATGCATTAGCATATAACTATTGAACCATTAAGATTCTGACTTGTTGAATGGGGTTGGTGAGAACTTCCCAACCTCCTTTTTGAATCTCATGTCGGATCTCCGGATACTCATTCCTTTTGAGCATGAAAGGGACCTCAGGGGTCACCTTCTTCTTGGCCACAACTTCATAGAGTGGTCTTGATGGACCTTTGAGATGAATCTCTCCATCTCCCATGACTCGAAGGTGGAAGCTTTTGCCTTCTCTTTCCTCTTTCTATAGGTTTCTCCGGCCTTAGGTTCCATAAATGGTTATAGAAAAACAAAAAGCAACGCTTTTACCACACCAAACTTAAAAGGTTTATTCATCCTCGAGTAAAAGAAGAAAGATGGACGAAGATGAAGAAGAAATGGAGGAGATGGAGAGTTGTGAGTGGTTCGGCCAAGGGGAGAAGAAGTGTTTGTGATGCGTGAATTTGAAGGATGTATAAGGGGTTATATAGGAGTGGAAAGAGAGGGTAGGGTTCGTGTATTAGGGGTTGGGTTTGGGAGTGAAAGGATTTGAATTTGAATGGTGAGGTGGGTGGGGTTTTTGGAGAAGAGTGGGTGGAAGTGATTGGTGAGGGGTATTTGGGGAAGGGTGTTATGGAAAGGTGTGAAAAAGAGAGAGAGTGAGTTAAGGTAGGTGGGGATCCTGTGAGGTCTACAAATCCTAAGGTGTCAAGGATTTCTCATCCCTGCACCATTACACGCCCCTTTGAGTGCCAATCTTGGCGTTTAACGCCAACTTTTCTTCCCTTTCTGGCGTTTAACGCCAACTTTGTGCCCTTTTCTGGCGTTAAACGCCAGTCTGGTGCCCTTTTCTAGCGTTAAATGCCTAGAATGGTGCCAGACTGGGCGTTTAACGCCCATTCTGCTACCCTTACTAAACGCTAGTAAGCTCATCCTCCAGGGTGTTCCATTTTCAATGCTGTTTTTTATTTTTGCTTTTGTTTTTGTGACTCCACATGATCATCATCTTAAAGAAAACATAAAATAACAATGGAAAATAGAAATTCAACTTAGACTTCGTTAGGTTTGTAGGGGGCCTGGCCGGCCAAGTAAGGGTGCTCAGAAAGTACCCTATTAAAAAGACGGAAACACTCATGTTTCTGCTCCCGGATCCGGAGATCCCGGTTTTCAAACTCAAGAAGGGATTAGTAAAAATTGGGTTGCCTCCCAACAAGCGCTTCTTTAATGTCAATAGCTTGACAGTGAGCTCTCATGGAGCCTTACAGATATTCAGAGTATGGTTGTGGCCTCCCAACACCAAACTTAGAGTTTGAATGTGGGGGTTCTGTTTGACTCTGTATTGAGAGAAGCTTTTCATGCTTCTTCTCCATGTGTACAGAAGGAGATCCTTGAGCCTTAAACACAAGGTAGTCCTCATTCACTTGAATGACCAACTCTTCTCTGTCAACATCAATCACAGCTTTTGCTGTGGCTAGGAAGGGTCTGTCAAGGACGATGGATTCATCCTTATTCTTCCTAGTATCTAGGATTATGAAGTCAGCAGGGATGTAAAGGCCTTCAACCTTTACCAAAACATCCTCTACAATTCCATAAGCTTGTTTCTTTGATTTGTCTACCATCTCTAGTGAGATTCTTGCAGCTTGTACCTCAAAGATTCCCAATTTCTCTATTACAGAGAGTGGCATGAGGTTTATGCCTGATCCCAGGCCACACAGGGCCTTCTCAAAGGTCATGGTGCAAATGGTGCAAGGTATTAAGAACCTTCCGGGATCCAGTTTCTTTTGAGGTATCTTCAACTGAGCCAAGGCGTTTAGTTCATTATTGAGCAATGGAGGTTCATTCTCCCAAGTCTCATTACCAAATAATTTGGCATTCAGCTTCATGATTGCTCCTAGATACTGAGCAACTTGCTCTTCAGTAGTAACTTCATCTTCTTCAGAAGAAGAATATTCTTCAGAGCTCATGAATGGTAATAGGAAGTTCAGTGGAATCTCTATGGTCTCTAGATGAGCCTCAGATTTCTTTGGTTCCTCATGAGGGAACTCCCTATTGGTCAGTGGACGTCCCGTGAGGTCTTCCTCACTGGGAATCACTGCCTTTCCCTCCTCTACAAGTTCGGCCATGTTGGACGTGTGGATGGCCTTGCACTCTCTCTTGGGATTTTCTTCAGTATTGCTTGGGAGAGTGTTAGGAGGAGTTTCAGTAACTCTTTTACTCAGCTAACCCACTTATGCCTCCAAATTTCTGATGGAGGACCGTGCCTCAGTCATGAAACTGAGAGTGGCCTTGGATAGATCAGAGACCATGTTTGCTAAGCCAGAGATGCTCTGCTCAGAATTCTTTGTCTGTTGCTGAGAAGATGATGGAAAAGATTTGCTATTGCTAAACCTATTTCTCCCACCATTATTGTTATTGAAGCCTTGTTGAGGCTTCTGTTGATCCTTCCATGATAAATTTAGGTGATTCCTCCATGAAGAATTATAGGTGTTTTCATATGGTTCTCCCATGTAATTCACCTCTTCCATTGCAGGATTCTCAGGGTCATAAGCTTCTCCTTCAGAGGAGGCTTTTTTAGCACTGCTAGATGCAGCTTGCAATCCAGTCAGATTCTGAGAAATCATATTGACTTACTGAGTCAATATTTTGTTCTGAGCCAATATGGCATTCAGAGTATCAATCTTAAGAACTCCTTTCTTCTGAGTTGTCCTATTGCTCACAGGATTTCTTTCAGAAGTGTACATGAACTAGTTATTTGCAACCATTTTAATGAGTTCCTGGGCTTCTACAGGCATTTTCTTTAGATGAATAGATCCACCTGTAGAATGGTCCAATGATATCTTGGATAACTCAGACAGACCATCATAGAAGATACCTATGATGCTCCATTCTGAAAGTATGTCAGAAGGACACCTTCTAATCAATTACTTGTATCTTTCCCAAGCTTCATAGAGGGATTCACCTTTCTTCTGTTTGAAGATTTGAACTTCTACTCTAAGCTTACTCATCTTTTGAGGTGAAAAGAATTTAGCTAAGAAGGCATTGACCAGCTTTTTTCAAGAGTTCAGGCTGTCTCTAGGTATTGAGTTCAACCATATACTAGCTCTGTCTCTTACAGCAAAAGGGAAAAGCATAAGTCTGTAGACCTCGGGATCAACTTCATTGGTCTTAACAGTGTCACAGATTTGCAAAAATTTAGCCAAGAACTGATGAGGATCTTCCAATGGAAGTCTATGAAACTTGCAATTCTGTTGGATCAGAGAAACTAATTGAGACTTAAGCTCAAAGTTATTTGCTTCAATGGCAGGAATAGAGATGCTTCTCCCATAGAAGTCGGGAGTTGGTGCAGTAAAGTCACCAAGCACCTTCCTTGCATTGTTGGCATTGTTGTTATTTTTGGCTGCCATGTCTTCTTCTTTTTCAAAAATTTATGTCAGGTCCTCTCCAGAGAGTTGTGCTTTAGCTTCTCTCAACTTCCTCTTTAGAGTCCTTTTAGGTTCAGGTGCAGCTTCAACAAGAATGCCTTTATCTTTGTTCCTACTCATATGAAAGAGAAGAAAACAAAGAAAGTATGGAATCATCTATGTCACAGTATAGAGATTTCTTGATGTGTCAGAGGAAAAGAAGAATAGAAGGATGAGGTAGAGAGAGGAATTCAAACTTATAGAGAGGGAGGGGGTCCGAATTATTAAGAGAGGAGAAGTGTTAGTGATTAAATAGAAAGAGATGAGAGAGGGACTTTTCAAAAACATTTTTTAAAATTAAAATAATTAGTTAATTAAAAAGATTTTTGAAAAAGTGGTTAGTGATTTTCAAAAATTGGAAGTGGAAAAGTAGTTATGTGGTTTTGAAAAAAAAAATAAGAAATAGTAAGTTTTGAAAAGATAAGAAGTTAGAAAAAGATTTTGAAATTAAAATTTGAAAAAGATATGATTTGAAAAAGATATGATGGAAAAGATATGGTTGAAAAATATTTTTTGAAAAAGATTTGATTTTTAAAATTGATGAATTGACTAACAAGAAACTAAAAGATATGATTCTAGAATTCAAATATTGAACCTTTCTTAACAAGAAAGTAACAAACTTGAAATTTTTGAATCAAAACATTAATTGTTAGCAAGGATTTTCGAAAATATTAAAAGAAAAATAAAAAATATTTGATTTTGAAAAAATATATGATTGATAAGAGAGGATATGAAAAATATAAGATTTTAAAAAATTAGTTTTAAAACTTGAAAAATTGAAAAAATTTGAATTGAAAACAAAATTTCCTCCTTGGTGTTATCCTGGCATTAAATGCCCAGAATAGTATCCATTCTGGCATTTAATGCCCACTTGGCTACCTCCTTGGGCATTAAATGCCCAGCCAAGTACCTTGACTGGCGTTTAAACGCCAGAAATCCTTTCTTACTGGGCATTTTGAATGCCCAGCTTTTTCTCTGTGATTCCTCTGTTGTATGTTCTGAATCTTCAATTCTCTATATTATTGACTTGAAAAGACATAATTTTAAATTTTTTGAATTTTTAATGATGAGAGAGAAAAATAACAGAATGAAATTAAACATGAAAAACTAAGATCAAAACAAGGAATGCATCCAAGAACACTTTGAATGTCAAGATGAACACCAAGAACACCTTGAAGATCATGATGAACATCAGGAACATATTTTTGAAAACTTTTAAGAGAAGAAAGACATGCAAGACACCAAACTTAGAAATTTTCATACTAGAGACACTAACAATTTGGGAATGCACATGAGAAACAACAAAAGACACAAAACAAGAGAATTTAAAGATCAGACAAAGAAATTCATCAAGAACAACTTGAAGATCAATGAAGAACACAATGCATGAGTTTTCGAAAAAATGCAATGATTATTAAAAACATGCAATTGACACCAAACTTAGAATGTGACACTAGACTCAAACGAGCAGCATAAAATTTTTTGTTTTTATGATTTTATAAATTTTTTTGAAAATTATTTTGAAAAAGGAAATAAAGAAATTCAAAATTTTTAATATGAATTTCAAGAATCATGCAATGTTAGTCTAAAGCTTCAGTCTAAAGAGATTAGACATGGCTAACCAAGCTTCAGCAGGATATTACATACAACAACCAAATTGATGGGAACCAACTAGCTCTTGTGATGATAAAAGCATCATCTGAAACTCTAGAATTCGTTCTTAATAATTATGAAGAACAAAATAAAAAATTTACCTAATCTAAGAAACAAGATGAACCGTCAGTTGTCCAAACTCGAACAATCCCCGGCAACGGTGCCAAAAATTTGGTGTACGGAATTGTGATTCTCACACTTCTTCACAACTCCATGCAGCTGACCAGCACGTGCACTGGGTCGTCCAAGTAATACCTTACGTGAGTAAGGATCGATCCCACGGAGATTGTCGGCTTGAAGCAAGCTATGGTCACCTTGTAAATCTCAGCCTGGCAGGTTCAAATGGTTATGGGGTTTTGATAATTAAAAGATGAATAAGACATAAAATAAGATAGAGATACTTATGTAATTCATTAATGGGAATTTCAGATAAGCGTATGGAGATGCTTTATTCCTCCTGAATCTCTGCTTTCCTACTGCCTTCATCCAGTCATGCGTACTCCCTTCCATGGCAAGCTGTATGTTGGGGGATCACCGTTGTCAATGGCTACCGTCCGTCCTCTCAGTGAAAATGGTCCGGCTACGGGTTACGTAGGGCTAATCATCTGTCGGTTCTCGATCGTGTCGGAATAAGATCCAATGATCCTTTTACGCACTGTCACTGCGCCCAGCACTCGCGAGTTTGAAGCTCGTCACAGTCATCCCCTCCCAGATCCTACTCGGAATACCACAGACAAGGTTTAGACTTTTCGGATCTCAAGGATTCTGCCAATTGATTCTAGCTTATACCACGAAGACTCTGATCTCACGGAATGGAAGGCTCTATTGTCAGGAGAGGCAACCATGCGTCGTGGACCAGAAGACCAAGAGATATGCATTCAAGCTTATTTTCAGGTAGAACGGAAGTGGTTGTCAGGCACGTATTCATAAGTGAGAATGGTGATGAGTGTCACTTGATCATCACATTCATCATGTTTAAGTGCGAATGGATATCTTAGAACAAGAATAAGCTTGAATTGAATAGAAAATAGTAGTAATTGCATTAATTCATGAGAAACAACAGAGCTCCACACCTTAATCTATGAGGTGTAGAAACTCCACCATTGAAAATACATAAGTGATAATGGTGTTCATTAGTTTCGGCCCCAGAGGGGAAACCAGAATAACCAAGACGTCTAATACAATGAGAAAAAGTAATATTTATACTAAAACTAGTAGCTAGGGTTTACAGAAAATGAGTAACTAAGGTAGATAGTGCAGAAATTCACTTCTGGGGCCCACTTGGTGTGTGCTTGGGTTGAGCATTGAAGATTTCACGTGCATAGGCTTTTTTGGAGTTAAACGCCAGCTCTGGTGTCAGTTTGGGCATTTAACGCCAGAAAAGGGTCTTTGACCGGCGTTTTGACGCCAATTTGGGCCATCCAATCTCGAGAAAAGTATGAACTATTTACATTGCTGGAAAGCCCAAGATGTCTATTTTTCAACGCAATTGAGAGCGTGCCAATTGAGCTTCTGTAACTCCAGAAAATCCATTTTGAGCGTAGAGAGGTTAGAATCCAACCACATCTGTAGTCCTTTTTTAGCCTCTGAATCAGATTTTTGCTCAGGTCCCTCAATTTCAGCAAGAAAATACCTGAAATCACAGAAAAACACACAAACTCATAGTAAAGTCCAGAAATGTGATTTTTGCATAAAAACTAATAATTATATACTAAAAACTAACTAAATCATACTAAAAATTACCTAAAAACAATGCCAAAAGCGTATAAATTATCCGCTCATCAATGCTTATCCTTGGAAGATGACTTCTCATCACGCTTATTCTTGGACAACTCTTTTGCATAACAGCCAGCATCACTTAAATTGCTTTAAAGATGTTTTGCAAGCTTAAGCAAATTAGAGTTAGGATGAAGAAGAGTGAGATTCACACGGTCAAATACCGGCAATTAAAAAGAATCATAACATCTTCTAAAGTGGGTAAAAACTCACCCCAAAAAGTCAAGAATGTGTGAGTTTGAAAGCACCATCACTATCAAAGCAAACTCATATTATATCTATTTCATTGCACACCCAAACATGTATGTCAAGAAAAAATCAATTAGTCTTTCTTTAATGCATAGCAACAAAATGAAGAAGTGATAAGAATAATTATGATAACATATTATGGCAAATAACAGACCTGTAGATGTGATGATAGCCTCAGCTACACCAACAAACTCCTATCTCCTAAAAAAATACCATCTTCTTTAAATGATACGGCAAATACCCAATTATACCAAACCTTATTAATGTGAGTGACTGCTTTAGACTTGAAAGGTGTTCATGAAAATTTTTGGCGCTTCAGTTGAGAACAAATAAGATATAATCCACTTGATACTAAGGTTTTTCAATAAATTCACTTAAAATTCCACAAGAATAAAAGGCAGACTTAACAATTTTATCCGTGTCTAATAACGATCCAAAGAAAGAAGATTTGAAAAAAAAGGCTTTTTACAATAGGGGGATCTACAAATGTAAGTCTATTGTCTGATGGCATAATACAAGGTTGGGGATAGATTCAGAGAATCCAATGGCATATTTTTGAAAAATATTGTCCATATCATCTACAAAAAAATCAGTGCCTAAACTATCATTAAAATCCTCAATTGGGTCATTATCCATTACCTTAGCAGTAAGTTTCAGACGAGGTTGGCAATAAAGAAATAAGTCCTAAAAAATAACAGCAACAAAAAAAATGGGTGAATATCAAGAATGCCTGAATCTCAGCTGTAAAAATATCTAAAAACCAGTAGCAAAATCAAAGAATATTAACATTATCAAAATTTCAATAGCAAAAATTCAAAAGTACCAACATTATCAACATTCTAGTTACTAAAATTTCAGGAGTACCAAGAATATAAAAAAGTAACAATGTCAAGAATATCAAAGAACACACTAACAAAAGTTTAGAATAACAAAGCTTTAGAATATTAAAAATGTCAAAAATATAAGACAAGTATATACAATATATAACAACAAGAAAAGAGAAGAAAAAATAAGAAGCACAAAGGTAAAGGGAAGAGATAAAAAAAGAAAAAGAAAAAAAAAATCCTAACTAAGTGTGAAAACAAAACAAAAGTGAATATAAAAGTGTTCTTTATTATAAAAGAAGTTAGAAAATGTCCTCCTCTCTAATTTTTTATTTTTCTTTTTCTGTTTCTCTCCAAAACTAAATACTCTATTTAAACTTAAAAAATTGTAACATCAAATTAAAAAGATAAAATTTTCTCTTTTTTAAAAAAAATCAAATCTTTTCTCTTCTTTTAAAAAAAATCATTTGAACAAAATAACAAATAAATTATGAATCTATTTATTTATTTTCTCTATTAGATTCAATTTTTTTTACAATAATATTTTTATTTTTTTTAGTACATAATTATATTTAAATCACATAAACATATTTATATTTTAATATCATAATATAGAAAAATATATATGTAATTATATGTAAAAAAATATAAAAAAGAGGAGATTTTATTATTTGGAGTAATAATATGTCAAAAAAAATTAATAGTTTCATAGGATACAAAAAATTCAATACGTTTTCATAAAAACTGCATGAAGATTTATGATTATATACTAAAAATATAAATTTTTTGTGTATAAATAATTTTAAAATGAATCAAAATATGACAAAAAAAATTTCTAAAGATATTGGATGAAAAGGATAAAATTCAACAAAATAGTGTGAAGAGTTGAATTTTTTTTTAATGGGTATTAAATTGGTGGAAGTGGATTAGTTGGATTTAAAAGGTAGAGAATGTTATATTGTTATTTAGTTAGAAAAGAACCAAATTAGATGTTCATTCACTAATATCACATATTATAAGCACTCTTTTACTTAGATACCTCTTTGCTGCGAATAACCAAAGTAGTATCAAAACTGCTACCTTAACTTATGGAAATTAACTTCCTTCTTACACATATTTTTAGTTAGAGACTTAAAATAATAGAAAAACTCAAAATAATTTGAAACTATAAAAATGTCTTAATCTATTTCTCTCAAGAAAACCTTTTTAAAAATTTGAGCTATATTCTTTGCTATCTTCTAATCTCATTGTCCTTTATTTGTTCATCAAATTTAAACAAGATAATTCATAAAATTAACATTAGGATGTTCTATTCTATTAGAACATCCAATAGCAAATATAATGAATCTTTGTCTACTTTTTAAAGAGATTACTCATTTTTTGTGATATTAGTAAAAGTCTTAATATTTGTTCTCTACCATTATTTTTTATCTTTAATTTTTGTATTACTTATTTGTTACTAATAGAAATTTTTTTCACAATTTTATTTACGTTTAGTGCTTGTTTCGGCGCTATTATTTTGATAAAAAAAAAATTTTTTTCAATGAAAAATATTTTTTTATTTTTTAGTGTGTTTATCAAATTTCTAGTAGTAAAAATAAAAGTATTAAAAAATATATCTTTTTTGAAAAGCTGTAATTTACATCTTTTTTTTTAAAGATTTTTTTCTTAAAAAAATATTTTTTATGTAATAAAAAAACTGAAAATACTTTTATATCATTATATCTAAACATAATTAATAGATAAAAAGAAATTTTGTATAAAATACCCAAATATAAAATTATTTTTACTTCTTTATAAAAATTTTTAAAAAAAAATAACTCAAAATTTTTTTTTTAATAAACTTACCCAAACAAATTTTTAATCTCTTCTCTTAATTTTTTTATTTAATATATTTTTATAAAATTACATCCGAATCAATTACCTAAAAGATCCAAGAACCGTCTAGTAGGTTCCAATTTGATGGATCCCGGGTGAATTTTGTAATTCTGCAACAAGACATTTATAGAAGAGGACCTAACTGGACTGAATACTCATTTTCAGTTGGTAGTTCAGTCCGATTTTTAGAATATTGGTGTTAACGGGCCATACTCATTAATAATTCAACTTCCTAATGTAACCCATTTGTTGTATTCTACCCGTAGTCTACCAGTCCAACACAACTGAGAACAATTTTCATCTGAACGCTAATTAAAAAAACTCTTATAAAACTTTTCCAAAAAAAAAAATGAAAAAACTCTTATAAAAGAAGCTGGCCTTGCTATTCAGTTTTCATAACACAGACAGGTCCTTATTGTAAGATAATCTTCATGATCCATGTTTTTCTTTAGCTCCACGTTGACCCATTGTTTGATTTGTGATAACCACCTCACATGTTATTTGATTTTTGTTTTTTTGGTTGATACTACATGACCTTTCTTATCAACTAAAAAAATATATGAATTCAAATAACATTTGAGATGGCAAATTAATCATTTAATTGCCCCTTGTAAGGATTGATTTAGTAAAATTTTTTAAAAATGTGTTTATACTTTTTTAAAATATAAACTTTTTTATTTTATGATTGGTAAATGAAAAAATTATGTATTTATATTTATAATTTTTAAAAAATAGAAATACTTTTAAAAACCCATAAAATACTTTTTTTTAAATAATTTATATTTATTAAAAATAAAAAATTTAATATAATTTTATATATTAATTAACTTTTAAATTTAACTCTAATATTTATGTTTATTATAATATTTTAAAATTTTAAAATTTCTTTTACTAAACATAATTATTGTTGTCTATATTTATTAAAAACTATTTTTAAAATTTAATTTTTATAAAATACTTTTAGAAAGTAAAAATTATATCAAACTTAATCTAAGACTGGATTGTGATTAAAGAATTCCAAAGTGTGTGTGAGTAGTGTACTCATGAAAAAAAAAAAGTATGGCCTTTCTATTAAATTTAATGAGAAGTTAGAATGGTAGAAGTTTCATATCCGAAAAAGAAAAAAGAATGGTAGAAGTTTTTAGGTTTAATTACTTTACAAGTTTCTATAGTTTTATCGAAATTTTAATTAGGTTTTTATACTTTTTTTTTTAATTGAGTTTCTATATATTATTTTTTTTAATTTAACCTCTGTCGTAACAAAACCGTTTGAGATAACAGAATATTTTATTCAAAAATCAAATATTCTCATATTTGAGTTAAAATAACTAATTAAACCGACTTCCGTTTTTTCAAAATGGCAAAATAATCCTTGGTATTTTGTCCCAAAATTAAAAAACTCTAGGCAACGCTTGCTCTTTGAATTCAGTGGCGTTTCTCCACTGTTTATCTGTATCGTCGTCCATCTGCGTTGTCGTCGTCGTTTTCTTTAGTGGCATGAGTGTCGGTCGTCTGTTGTCCTTGGTCTGCGTTGCACTGCGTCTGCTCTGTTCGTCGCGTTCTGTCGCCGTGCCTCACCGCGCCGCACCTTGCGTCGCCGTGCTTCACCTGGCAATAAAAGTAATAACGGAAGAGTGACGTGGGAAGGATGTAGCGTCTTGCTTGACATCAACGACGGTGACTGTCTCATCTTCGATCGCCTCTTCCCCGCTGCGTAAGTTCTTCTTTAATTAATTAACTAACTTAATAATAATAACAATAATGTTTTTGTTACGCAGAAAATTGAAGATTGGGGAATAAGAACTGCTCTCTCTAACCATTAACACTGCACAAACCCTCACTGGTGAAGATATTGAAGCCATGCGAAGGTAAAATTTTATGCAATCCTTATTTAGATGTGAAAAAAAATGTTTATTAAAGCATTATTAACTGCTCATGATATATTACTTGAAGAACTTTAAAGATTTAGTAAAACAATTGATCAAGCTCTTGATATTTCATAATTTCTGTTAAATATGAACAAGATGAACTCATTAAATTCTATACTTCCAGCAAATCAAGTTTTGCCACAAAGAAAATCACAAAATGGCCAAGAGGTTTTTTTTTTTCAATTTTCAACTTATATATGAATGAGCAATGTTAGAGGGCCAACAATTTTGGTATTTTGTAACCATCAATTAGCCATCAATAATATTTTTAATAGTGTGAGATTATATCAAATGGTGAGAAACCACTTACTTTTTTTTATGGTTAAGTGCTGGCCAAAAAACACAAAAGTTGCTGACCCCCTAAATTTTTCCTATATGAATTACTATTTTTATTTTAAAATAACTACGGTTAATTCGTCCAAATTGATACCAAATTTGTACAGGAATTTAGCGTTAATTTTTTGAAAGCTGAAAACCTCAAATCTCGTGATCAAAAAGAATTTTTGAAGTGTTTGAATTTATTAGGACATCAATTGTTCAACTTGTAGAACGAATTTTAAAATTTCACAGATTTTCTTTCTCATCTTGTATTACTATTAATTTGATGGTTGATTGTTAAATAAACATGCATGATTATATTTGGTCCAATGATATTCACTTGTTGATATTGTTTGATATGGTTTAATCTATGAATGTGCCGAAAAAATTTTGGACTGTTGCTATATGTCTTGTTTGAGAAAAAATTATCTGCAGAGAAAATTGGTTCTCTTGTTTGAAAAATTATCTAAAAATTATTTTTTTAAACAATTTTAGTTATTATTTTTTCACAAAGATGAGCTTACTCCGACTTCCTTTGTTCCAAAAGTAGGCTAGCTACTATGTTTTGATTGAAGCTTTTGGTGGAAAGGGCTATCTTGTTGGGACACCTAATGAACTTAAGTCTGCTCAATCTTCTCGGCTTGAATACTGGCCATTATCAACGTTATTGTTGATCCCTATGCTGGTTCAAAGAGTGAGAGGCTGCAACACAAGAATTGATTTTCAGATTATTTGTATTATACTAAAATTTCATTTTCTATGGTTTTCGTTTTTAGATTTTAAATTTCAATAACACAAATACATAGTCTTGTGGATTTCTATGGTTTACCATGATATGATAAAGATACAAACTATATTCCATGAATTCATACAGATATAAAATGTTATATGATCATAATAAATACTTAAATGATAGAAGCTGAATTTTATATATACTTATTACTACTATTTCTTTTTCATTTTATCCTTTACTTTTTTTTAATGTTTTTAAGATAAGGTATTTTAAAAGTCAAAAAAAAAAGAGAAGATATTTTTGGTACAATTTATACATCAATAAAAAAAAGAATGATAATGACAAAATAAAAGGGATTATAGGAATATTTTTTATATCGTAGAATCATTGAATAGGGATTATAGTAATATCTTTCATTGAATATTTATAGTTTTACTAAATTTTCAATTAGATCCTTATATTTTTTTTCTTTTCAATTAGGTCCCTAAGAATATATAAGTAATTTCACAATTCATTAATATCTTTTTGACGTTTAACATTAACATGAATTAAATTGAAAAAAAAATATTATATAAAAATCCAATTGAAAAAAAAATATAGAAATGTAATTAAAAATTCGATAAAATTATAGAGACCTGCAGAATAATTAAACCAAGTTTTTATGCTTTTTAATAATTAAACATTTCATGCCCAATTAAAAGATAGCAAGAGTTCAATTTATATAAATAAAAAAGAAAAGCCATATAAATAAAAACCAATAACAATAAAGATTAAATCTTTATTAAAATAATTTACCAAAATATTACATCTTATATTAAATATTACACTCAAATTTTTTCTATGACACAGATGATTAACGCAACAAATTTAATTTACAGAGTTGAGATCTCTCTTTAAAAATGAACCATAGATATCAACTACAATTATGGTATAATTTTCATTTAGCGAAGAGCGAATCTAAAATAACATATTTCAAGAATCATGTAATTATATATATATATATATATATATATATATATATATATATATATATATATATATATATATATATATATATATATATATATATATATAAATGCTGGACTAAGTTTAGCTTAAACTCAAACTCTAATATATTTATTGGAGTTATTTTAAAAAAATTAAAAAATTATTAAAATTTATTATTTTTTATTTTTTTTATTATTAATTCAATTTTTTTAATTTAATAATTTAATAACATATTTTATTTTATACTTTTAGATATTGATAATTAATTAATTAAAAAAACAATAAATTCTAATTGTTCTCTAGTATTTTTTGTTTTAAAACTTCAATTTGATTTTAAATTAAGTTAACATAGATTGAATTTGATTTTAAACAATAATGTATAATTAATATATATAAATACTAATTTCATAAAACAAATTAACAAAAAATTATTTTTAAAGTTTAAATTTAACAATATTATATAATATTTAAACTAAATAAATTATTTTAAAACAAAAATAATTCTATATAATATAAAATTATTAATTAACGTATAAAACATAATATTTTATTATTAATTTTTTCATAAAATATATATTTTAGTTATAAAACATGATTTCAGGCCGAATCGAATTTACCTAAATTATGATCTAAATTTAATCTAAAATTAATATCAAATTAAAATAATTTCTCTCAAATTTCATCTGAAACTTAATTTGGACACATTATAATTATTTTTTCTATTTAGACAAAGTCATACATTGACAATTTTATGTATGTGAATACATAAAATATAACTATGAAAAAACTTTTACACTTAATTTCCTCAAACTAGATTTTGTTGGGTGAGGTTTCAATTCGTTGGCATGTTCCGATATATGAAACAGTTTATCATTCTTTTATATCCAAAATAAAAATGAAAATCTGAAGACTTAGTTAAAGAAAATAAAGAATCTTGTTTTATATATGTAATAATTTATTGGACAATCACAAATTTTTAAATAAAATTTAAATTTGTCATAAATTAATTTTTGACCTATTAAATTAAAAATACCGTAAAAAATAAAAAAATAAAAAAACTCTACCCCCTAAGTCTTCTACTCTGCCATACTCGCTGAATTTGGTGAGTGTTTAATCAATAGAATGCAATTTTGAAGTTAACTAGTATTTAGAATTTTGACTAAATAAAATATTTGAGTGATAGCATGAGGCATGAGGTAGTGGAAGCAATGTCGGAAAAAAGCTAATTGAAGACGGCGTAAAAAGCGAGCCCCGCTGGTGACTGGTGGTAGTGGGAGTGGGAGTCTCAGCATTTAGCGTTTCAGACTTTCAGCACTGACCATCTCACCATATCACTTTTTTCTTTTCTTTTTTTTTTCCTTTGTTTTTTGCTCTTTCTCTTTCTGAGATCATCCACTACCATCTTTTGGCCTTCGTTCATTCTCATTTGCTGACTCATCTGCCACCTGTAACAACCCCAGCTTGCAGGTTACACGTTATGTCATGTCTTCGTACTTTTTTTCTTCTCTATGACGAAATTTGAAACCAAATTTGAAACAAAATTTTGGAAACAAAAATTTAATAATAATATTTATATTAAAATAAAATTTATAAATATAATTATTTATTAAATATGTTATTAATAAAATAATAAATAAATAATTTTATAGATAAAAATATAAAATAATTTATAATAATATTTTTTAAATTTTTAGTAATTTAAAATTTTTAATAATTGAATTAAAATTAAATTTTTTAATAATTTTTTAATATAAATAATCAAACTATCTACAAAAAAGTCATTTTTCATCTTATTTTTTAATTTTGTCTTCATTATTTTCATTACTAAAAATGATTGCTCTGTGATAGTGGTAAAAATTGGAAGAATTAATATCAGACGAATCAATCTATCAATTAAGTAATACACTTTTGACTCTACTAAACATTTATAAAGTTTATGAATAGTTGACAAATTTTTTATTTTTAAAAATTGACAAACATCAAGAATAAAATATTAAAGTTAAAAAGACAAATTAATTTTTTTTCTTCAGTAAAATCTTCGAAATAGTAGTTATCAACAAGAGTAAAAATTTTAGCAATATCAAAATTTTTATAAGTATCCTTAGGTATGAGACTAGAGCTCAAACTTAGTAGATCCATTGTTTGATCATTAAATCTATTATTTAATTTTTGTAATTGCTTATCAATTGTGACTAAAAATATCTCCATTCTAAAGCAGTGTTCTACTGTAATATGATCTTTTTGGTGATACGAGCGTCCTTTCCTTGCAACATAAGAAGCAGTTAAATTAGGAATTAGAATATCATGTTGCTCACAAAATAATTTCACATTTTTTAATAATTTCTCTTATCTATTATTTCTCATGTTTTGGATAAGTATTTTTGTAGAATGAACTAGTTGCACAGCATTAACTATGTCTTGAGACTGCTTTTGTAAAGCTTAACAAAAAATATCAGTTATTTCCATAATATCTTTCATCAAATGCAAGATCAATACAAACTCGAATGAGGTCAGGGTATTATAAACACTATCTGCATCACTACGCTGAGAATAAGTTGATCCATCAATAATAATCTTTTGTAAAACAGTTAACGTTGCATCATACATATTTACCAAACTGCAAACAGAAGAGAAATGAGAATTCTATCGAGTATCACCTGCTCGTTTCAAAGTACCAATTTGATTTGTTCCTTTATCAATTTCAAGTTCATCAATATCTAATAAATGGACAATTTCATCTGTCTTGCCAGCAGTAACTCATCATGTCGCTTACTAGAAGAACAACTGATGTTGACGATGAAAGTCAATTTTGAAAAAACTGATGCACAGGAATAACTTCTCTTGATGCAGCAACTAATGCAAGTTGTAATTGATGAGCAAAACAGTGGATATAGTAAGCATAAGGGCAATCTTTTAAGAATAATGCTTGTAACCCATTATATTCCCCTCTCATGTTGCTAGCGCCATCATATCCTTGACTACGAATATTAGAGACATCAAGATCCTATCGAGAAAAAATGCCGCACAATTCTTGTTTCAAAGTTAATGATGTAGTATCTTTGACATATACAAGATCACGAAAAAGCTCTTGAATAAAATCATGTATATCAACAAATCTCAAAATAAGTGTCATTTGTTCTCTTTTGGATTCATTACGAGTTTCATCTAGTACAATGCAAAACTTAGAATTTCTAATTTTCTCACAAATATGCTTTCTCACATTGTTTGAGAGAATATACAAGATTTTTTAATTTGCTGTGAAGTATATTTAGCATTATATGGAGCATTTTTTAACACAGTTTTTGTAACTTCATCATTGTAAGATGCTATGAATTTTATCAGTTAAAAAAAATTACCTCGATTTTTTTATTCTAGAGTCTCATTATGGTCTCTGAAAGTACAAGCTTCAAATGTAAATTAATGAGTTGTATCAATGAAGGATTTTAGATGCAATCGATTCTTTTGAATTTTCTTAGAAGTATGATCCTTGATTACATTTTGAATGTGACTTGTTTGATTCAATAAATCTAAACATGCCCCAACTGCATTATAGTGTGATGAGCAAAGATATCCAATATGTTTAAGAAAATCATAATACTTTCCATCATTAACCTTTTTTCAATTTATAAATCCTTTACTAATAAAAACATCTGACCCATTACGTCTACTGAATTTTTTCTAACTAAATACCAAAATAAATAATATGCAGCATCTTTAGAAGGTGAATACTCTAACCATGAAGAAAAAATACCGAATCAAGCATATTGAAATCGTCTTGGATGTTTCGTACCGGATAGAGGATAATTGTCAAGGTGTTTTTGATATGGACCCCATTTAAGATAAACTCGTCTAACCTCATCTCTCTAGTTTTGGTGATATTGCCAAATTTAAAACTATTTTTCAGGGTCTCGTTCAAAAGAATTAAGGTTAAACTCATCAGATGCAACTCTTTGAACTTTTGACGATTGTATCTCACTTTTTTCGTGATTCATTGAAGTAGAAGAACTATCTACAGGTATTGATATTGTAGAAGTTATATGTTCTCCTTCTTGAATATTAGCCTTCCTCTTAAAAAATACATCAATTTTTTAATTTTTCATCATTATTTTATATAAAAATTTGAATATATATTGAAGGTTTTGGTAGGCTTAGAGAAGGGGGGTTGAATCTATACCTTCCTTTTAAGTTGCTGTTATGACCTTTTCAAATAAACTATCAATTCTGATTCTGTTTGTACTCAGCAGCGGAAATTTATGAGACAATTTATTTTTGTCTCATGAATATCAGAAAACAAAATACATCAGAGAAGAGAAAAACTAACACCAGCATGTATCCTGGTTCGGTTGCCTTGTGCTATGCAATCTACATCCAGTCTCCTCCACAACAATGGAGGAATTTCCACTATAGTTAAAAGTATTACATATACCAATTTCACACTCAAGTTTTAACCTAACTTGACATTGGCTATGCTAATACCTAACTCTTTACTCTTAGTGCTAACCCAACTAAGAAAGGGATACCTCACAGGTACAAGATACAAGACATAGACATACCTAAAGAAATCTGAAAATAACTCTAGACTTTTCTCTTAAGCGTATCACTCAGCCTTTTTCCACTCATGGCTTTTACTTGAGCTTTCTCACTATTCCTTTTCTCACAAGAAATTACAGAAAGATAAACATAGAAAAGTACATCACAATCTGTAAAACATGAAGGAGATTGACTTCATCAATAGCCTCTTCGCCATGTGCAAAACCAGATTTACGAACCTCAGATACAGTTCTTCAGTATTGGCCGAATGCTTCTTTGAAAGAAAGCATTATCCAAGTAGAGAAACTTCTTTACAGAACACAATTCTCACACTCTGGTTTTCTCTCCTTAGTTCTGAATGAGCAGAAAGCTTCTTTTTATCTCATTGCATATTCCTTGGTTGCTCACCCTAGGTCAACTTCTTGAGCCTTGAGCTTCACCAACCCACAAACTCACTTTTTCTCATTAAATATCAGAGTAGAAACTTTGCTTCTAACTTCTTCATCTTGACCGAAAGCCATAAAATAGCAACCACAAAAGTCTTCCAATGGTCAACTTATTCTGAGCCCTTGAAAACTAATTTCGTCCCCAAGACATGTTTGAGACCGTGGATTTACAGCAGAGAAAAACAAAAATCCCCTTTTCCATATAGCTCAAAACGGAGTGGCAGAGTATTGAAGATGAAGAGAAGAAAGTATGTTGCATGTAAAAGAAAATGGGTTACCTTTAACCTAAACTTGATTTGGTTTGAAATGGTTGATTAGACTTCTGAGTTTTAAGCTTGGAATTTCTCTTTCTTGCTTCTTTGATGATCACCTTAGGGAAGAAGCTTTTTCTTTCTCTTTCTCACTTTTCTGAGTTTGTGATTTGACATGGTCAGAGAAAGAAAGAATGTTGAATTTGTGAAAGCAAATGAGAGGGAATTAAAATCAATTTGGGCTTGGATCGGGTTCTACTCAAGTTCAGCCCATTGGTGCCTTGCCTTTGCTTCTTTGAAGAATTGAGCTTGAGATGAATGACTTGGGCTTGTTTTATTTTCACTTACCATTCAACCCACCAGTAGATATCTTTTGTTTAATGTTGTGTTGCTGCAACTCTTATTTTTGGCCTGCATCACTTATCCAAAATAATCAAAACTGATTGGTGATTAGCCCACTAATCAAATGTTTGTCATCATTAATTATATTAATTAATTTATTAACTCAACAATCTCCCCCTTGATGACAAACATATTTAAACAATAACCAAAAGGAATTAAAATTTAATAAAGTTGGAAAAATTCCCTTTGATTAATGTTTCTTGCTTTTTGTGTTGCTCCCCCTTTCCTTTTCAATAGTAGCTCCCTTTGGATTTATGCTTTCTTCTTTGTTCCTGTTTTACATAGTACTTAAAGGGAATATCATAAAGAGCTACGCATATTTATCTTGTCTAAGGGATATAGAACAAACAACACCACAGAATTAGCCCAACACATTATGTCAGTAGTAAAGGCACAGTATCAAGATTAATCAAGGGCAATTTATCAACATATGAGAGCAAGTTCTAATGCAGCAGATAAACAGAAGTCACAAAGCAATAATAGTAGCTGCAGTAAATTTCATCCTATCCTTATTCATATTGCTATTACTCCTCCTTTTGTCATCAAGGGCAGATAATAAGCAAGATCAACAAAAAATGCCTGCCTAAAAACCTGCAAGAAGGAGTTAAAGCACAGTTCAAAGTACTAAGTAAAAAACCAAAAGTGCGGCAGTATTTAGAGTTATTACAATAATCCAAAAAGAAAACAGTTCAATAGTAGCAAAAGAAACAGAATTCATGAGACAAAAAGAGAGCAGCAGCAGCAGTTTTCATGAGACAAATTCTAGGCATTAGAACCATTCTCCTCCGAACCAGCTTCCTCTTCATCATCAGTGGCAGGGTCTTCATCCTTTTGAAGGTTATCAATGAAAGTCATGAACACAGCCACTCTATCCCTTGATTTCCTTAGGAAATTCTCATGCTTGCTAGCTAGCTTCCTTTGTTCCTTACTCATTGCAATCATATTATTGGATTGGGAGACAAATTCCTGAACAACATCTTTGACCACATTTAGCAGAGCGGTTTTCTTCCCAGTAGAGATGGAAGTACCCTCGGTTGAAGGAGCAAGAGATTCTTCGGGGACAAAATCATCATCTTTATTATCTAAGACCACCCTCTCAGATCGAGTAGGTCCCTTTTGTTGTTTCACTGCACCAACTCCTTTTAGATATGAATGTCTATTTTGATACTCCTCATTGGTCAAGTCAACACCAAAATACTCAAATATGCAAGTTAGAAACATGCCATAAGGAAGTGCTTTGTCTTTTCACTCCTAACAGAGTTAAACATGTATCTAACCATCAAATATGCAAATGAAATTTCAGTTTTAGTGAGAAGGGCATATAAAACAAGAGTATCAGTGTAGGAAACCCTTTGATATGAACCACTTTGAGGAAGTATAATGTGGTTGACCATTCGGTGCAACTGAGCACTCTCATATCCCAGGACTTTGTGAGTGGGTGTGATGCCATCAATTAATGAAACATGTTCACAGATGTGTACTAATGCATCATTGTAGAAAATACCAACACCCTCATCCCACTTAACTGAAGTATAAGCACAAGGCCCAACATCAGTATACTTCAAAGCATCACTGATAGTTTTATTGTTTAAAACTATGTCTTGACCCTTTACATATGAGTGAGCAGTGCCTTCATGATATGTCATGTTGGCATAAATTTCTTTGACCAATAAGGGATAAACAGGCTTTTTGATGTCAAAAAGGTGCTTCCAGTCCAGAAAAATCAAGTTATCAACAAATGGAAAACCTTTTCTTTTCAAAGATGGCAAATCAGCTAGAAAAGATGGACACAATGTACGTATCTAATAACCCCCTCATAAAAGTCATTGTTCAGGGCAGATTTGAATCTATAAGGATTATAGTTCAAATGAGAGGTCAAAAAATGAGCTTTGTGATCAAAAGGCCCAATGTCAGGTCCACTAACTGATTTAAGAGGAACTTGAGTTTTACCTCGCTGAGAATGCACAGGAACAGACCTTGACCTAGGTTGTGGTGGCTCGGGAACAGGTTCTTCAACAGCAGGGTGTTTGCCCTTGGATGAGGCATGTTTCGAGGAGCTTGGTTTGGAAGGCGTTGCCTTTGGTGGTGGCGTCGGTTTGGCAGAGGCAGGATACCTTGGTGTGGTCTTGGTTCGCGCCATGGGATCAGTGCGAGGAGGAGAGGTAGGAGGAGAAGGAGAAGGAGTGAAGGTCTGGTCTCTTGAATGAGTGGAGGGTCTCAGCTTTGATGGGAGTTTGAGAATCTTTTCACGTGGATGCCTTGGTTGAATGGTTTTCTTCCTCATATGGGTGGTTTCTGAATTTTGAGGGAAGAGAAATAATAAAGGGAGTGGAGGAAACCGAAAGGTTTGAGGACGAGTTATAGAGGAAAGAGAGGAAGTATTGGTAATCGTACCCAAAAGAAAATTTCTCAAACCATGCAACTACAGCACCTTTTGATATAACTTTGAAAAGACATGATCTCATAAAAGAAAGATTTTATTTGATTTTAAAATAAAATAGGAAATTAATTTTAAATTTTGAAAACCCTTTTTGAAAAATTAAATCAAACAGAAAATCTTTTTGGACAAAAAACTGAAACACACATGCTAACAAAAACATACATTAACAAAAAAATGTAACATTCATATTGGGCTCAGAGATTGTAGGATTTAAGGAAAGACAATGGACCACTTTAGATCTGATTTTTGAGGTTGGTCCAGATCAATTTTCTCTTGCAACAAGCCCAGAATATGCTGATTTGAAGGGAACATTCATCACCTGCCCAGAATTGTCTCATACCTGTTTATGAGACAAAATGCTCCAGCAAACAAATTAGTAATTTTCAAACAATGAATCATAACTCAAAATTCCAAGACTAGTCCTAAGCATGCAGAACTTGTCCTCAGGCAGTGGTTTAGTGAAAATATCTGCCAATTTCTCTTCTGATTTAACAAATTGAATGCTAATATCCCCCTTTTGAACATGTTCTCTTATTGAATGAAATTTCACTTCAATATGTTTAATCCTAGGGTGCAAAACTGGATTTTTAGAAATATTGATGGCACTCATATTATCACACAATAGGGGAATATTTTCAGCATTTAACTTGTAATCAGCAAGCTGTGTTTTTAACCATAAAAAGTTGAGAACAACATGAAGAAGCAGCTATATACTCAGCCTCTGCAGTGGATAAAGCCACTGTTGGCTATTTCTTACTTGACCAAACATTCAAGGACTTTCCAAGGAAGCACATAAGGCTGAAGTACTCCTTCTATTAACTCTATCACCAGCAAAATCTGCATCACAATAACCAACTACAGAAAAATCATCAATCTTAGGATACCAAAGACCAAAGTTGGATGTGCTATGAACATATCTAATGATCCTCTTAACTGCAGAAAGATGTGACTCTTTAGGTTTGGATTGGAACCTTGAACACAATCCAACACTTTGCACAATATCAAGTCTAGAGGAAGTTAAGTACATAAGAGAACCAATCATTCCTCTATACCTAGTCTCATCTACATCTTTCTCAGTTTCTCCCTTATCTAATTTAGAATTAGGGTGCATGGGAGTTCCCATGGGTTTGGCATTTTTCATACCAAATTTCTTAACTAATTCTTTGGCATACTTCTCTTGATGAATGAAAATACCATTTTCAGTTTGTTTAATTTGCAGCCCAAGGAAAAAATTAAGTTCACCCATCATACTCATGTCAAATTCACTTGTCATGAGTTTTCCAAATTCAGAACAAAGGGATTCATTGGCTGATCCAAAAATAATGTCATCAACATATATTTGGACTAGAATAAAAGAATCATTAGAATTCTTGATAAATAGAGTTGTGTCTGTGGTGCCTCTTTGAAAACCATTTTTCAAAAGAAAAGAGCTAAGTCTCTCATACCAAGCTCTAGGAGCTTGTCTTAAACCATAGAGAGCTTTAGATAATTTAAAAACATGATTAGAATGCTCTTTATTTTTAAAATCAGGTGGCTACTCCACATACACTTCTCTATCTATCACACCATTCAAAAATGCACATTTCACATCCATTTGATATAATTTAAAACCACAAAATGCAGCATAGGCTAAGAGAAGTCTTATGGCTTCCACTCGGGCAACAGGGGCAAAAGATTCATCAAAGTCTATTCCTTCTTCTTGGTCATATCCTTGTGCCACAAGCATTGCCTTGTTTCTTGCAATGCTGCCATCTTCTCCTAACTTGTTCTGAAATATCCACTTGGTGCCGGTCACTTTCTTTCCACTTGGCCTTAGAACCAAAGTCCACACTTGGTTCTTCTCAAACTCAAGAAGCTCATCCTCCATTGCTTTAACCCAAGAAGAGTCATTAAGGGCTTCCTTGACATTTTGAGGCTCCATTTGTGAGAGAAGGGCAATGTTTGATCCTTCATTTGCCTTTCTAGTGAAAGACCGAGTTCTAATCCCTTGAGAGACGTCCCCAATGACAAATTCCTCAGGATAATTCTTCAAGAATATCCATTCACGGGGTCTGGGGGACTTGGAAGAAGATTCAGGTACCAATGGATTTCGGGTGCTGCTGGCTTCAAGATTTCCCTCAGATTCATGAGACAAAATAGAATTGTCTCTTGAATTTTCAGCAACTGCAGTTTCTGGTTCAGCTTGAATAGAATTTCCATTTTCATGATTTTGAGCAGTTTCATTTTCATTTTTGGCTTGGTTCCCTGCATCACAATCTTCCAAAATACCTTGCACCAAGTTAGTATCACATAATGTAACATGTATGGACTCCTCAATAAGCCTAGCATCTTGATGATAAACTCTATATGCTTTACTAGTTGTGAAATATCCTACAAACAAACACTCATACGCCTTTGGATCAAATTTACCCAAATTATCCTTGTTATTTAAAACAAAACATTTGCATCCAAATATGTGCAAGTAGTCTAAATTTGGTGGGTAACCTTTCCAAAGTTCATAAGGGGTTTTCTTCAAAAATTTCCTTATGATTGTTCTATTCAAAATGTGGCAAGCCATGTTAACCGCTTCAGCCCAAAGAAATTTTGGAATATTACTCTCACAAAGCATAGCTCTTGTCATCTCTTGTATGCTTCTATTTCTTCTTTTCACAACACCATTTTGTTGAGGTGTCCTTGGACAAGAGAAGTTGTGAGATATTCCAAATTCCTCACAAAAGGATTCAAATAAATTGTTTTCAAATTCAGTTCCATGATCACTTTTTATAGAAGAGATTTTTAAATCCTTTTCATTTTGAATTTTCTTGCAAAAAGGTTCAAAGGCCGAAAAGACTTCATTTTTGTGTCCAAGAAATAAAACCCAATCAAACCTAGTATAGTCATCCACAATCACTAAACCATAATGTTTACCACCTAGGCTTTGAGTTCTTGTTGGACCAAATAAATCAATGTGTAGCAACTCAAATGGTCTTTTAGTAGAGATGTCTTCTTTTGGTTTAAAAGAACTTTTTGTTTGTTTTCCCATTTGGCAAGCATCACATGTGATGTCTTTGTCAAACTTTATCAAAGGAAGACCTCTTACTAATTCTTTCTTTACAAGTTTGTTTATTTGAAACATAATCACATGGCCCAATCTTTTGTGCCATAACCACTTTTCAGAATCTTTAGAATGAAAACAAGCTACATTTTGATCCTTTAGTTCATCAAGAGTATCTCCATACACATTATTAAAATGCTTGGCAACAAAAAACACTTCATTTGTTTTCTCATTAACAACACAACATTAAAGTCTTTTGAAAGTCACTAAATATCCTAAATCACACAGCTCACTTATACTCAAAAGATTGTGCTTCAAACCACATACCAAAAATACATCATCAATGAAAGTAGATTGTTCATTACCTACTTTTCCAACAGCAATGATTTTACCTTTACCATCATCTCCAAAGGTCACAAAACCTCCATCATACTTGTTTAGTTTGATGAAATAAGTTGACCTTCCAGTCATGTGCCTTGAGCATCCACTATCCATGTACCACATGTCCTTTTTGTTCTTGGATGCTAGGCAAATCTGTATGAAGAGTTCAAGTAGCCTTAGGTATCCAAATTAATTTGGATCCTTTGAAGTTAATCCATCTTAGTTGCCCAAGTGCATTGAAATCATAAACAACATTATAAATTTAGTTTCCCACAACTCTCTTTTCAATAAAATATTATGCATATGAGTGACCAAATTTTTTGCAATTAAAACAGTGATTTTCTGATGCATGTTGCTGAAATTTAGATGAGCTACCATGCTGGAAATGATTAAATGATTGAAATTTTCTGGTTTTTGGACGAGGTGCATTTCTTTTGACAAATTGATTTTTGTTATAATTATTCTTCTTTGCAAAAGCATTTTCACCAGAATTTTTGAAAACTTTTGGATTTTTCAAAAACGAGGTTTTGTTGTAAAATGGTGGTTTCTTGAAAGCTACCTCAATTTTCGAGTTGAATCCCAAACCTGGCCTATTTGAAGTAGATTCGGTTCTTGGTGAAGGCTCAGTTTCACTTGTGTGAACTTCATCAAATTTTTCCTCAAGTGTGGGAACATACCCAATACCAGATTTGTTAGATGTGGTTTTTGTATTTGATGAAGAAGCCACAAATTTTATGGAGGAATCATTAAAAACTGCACTTTCTTTGGTTGTGTAACCTAAACCAGATTTTTCAAATAATGGTCTTTGGCTTGCAAGTAATTTGCCCAAGTTACTAGAACTTTGAGCAAATTTTGCTAAGTCACCATTCAGCCTTTTAATCATATCATTTAATCTTTCATTTTCAGCGATTAGCTCTTGGGAAGGATCCATAATGTGCTTTCCTTTTAATTTTTCAAGTTCAGATTTTAGAAATTTGTTTTCTTCAATAATGTCCAAAGCACATTCAGTTTCTTTCACTTTTTCTTTTAAAAAATCATTTTCAGATCTCAACACATCTCTTTCAGATCTGCATTCATTGTACTTGTCAAGCAGTTTTGAGGTATTTAAAGTGAGATCATCAATAATAGCATGTAAATCATCAATGGTCAAATCATAATAATTTAACTCATCAAGATTGTTGTTTCCAGCCATGAAGCAGTCTTTATCTTCACCTTCAGATTCTTCTTCTTCATTTGAGTCGTTCTCAAGATCCTCTCAAGCTGCCATGAGCACTCTTTTCCTTTTTTTCTTGCCTTTGTCCTCCTTCTTGAGATTTGGACAGTTTAGCTTGAAGTGTCCAGCCTCCTTGCAATGATGACAAGTCACCTTGCTTAAGTCCATCTTGTGTTCCTTTGAGCTTGAGCCCTTGTACTTGCCCTTGTTCTTCATCATCCTTCTAAATCTCCTAGCAAAAAAATAAGAGTTCATCATCTAAAATATCATCACTAGACTCACTCTCTTTTGGTTCTACTTTTGACTTGAGGGCTATTCCCTTTTTCTTTTGAGTCGGTGTTTGTGTGTGTGGTTTTATAAGCAAGGAGTTTTCCTCTTAGCTCATCATAGGTTATGGGGCTTAGGTTGTTGCTCTCAGTTAGGACAGTGGCAGTGGTTTCCCATTCTTTTGTGAGGCTTCTAAGGAGTTTTTTCACCAAGGCTTGTTCTGCATAGTTTGTACCCATAGCATCAAGGTTGTTGATTATGATTGAGAATCTCTCAACCGTTTCATCAATGCTTTCTCCATCCTTCAGTTTGAACATTTCGTACTCTTTTCGCAGTATATCAATCCTCGTTTCTTTGACTTGTTTGGTGCCTTCGTGTGTAACCTGGAGTTTTTCCCAGATTTCGTTGGCTGTCTTGCATCTAGACACCTTCAGGTACTCTTCAAAACTGATAGCACAGTGAAGAAGGTTGATTGCTTTAGCATTCAGCTCCATCTTCTTTTTATCATCTTCATTCCATTCAGCTTCTTCTTTTGGAGTCACCACTCCATCAGTACTTATTTTTGCTGGGATCTTAGGATTGCTCACAACTATCTTCCATATGTTGTAGTCAATGGATTGGCTGAATATCCTTATCCTTTCTTTCCAGTAGGCATAGTTCTTTCTGTTGAAGAAAGGTGGCCGGTTGTTTGACTTGCCTTCAGTGAGGGTGTAGGCAATTGTGGTTGTTCACAAGTTGTTTGCCATTGGATCTTTGCTCCAAGTGATTAAGCTTGATTCTTGAGACCTTAGCTCTTGATACCAATTGAAGGTTTTGGTAAGCTTAGAGAAGGGGGCTTAAATCTATGCCTTCCTTTTAAGTTGCTGTTATGACCTTTTCAAACAAAATTTCAATTCTGATTCTGTTTGTACTCAGCAGCAGAAATTTATGAGACAATTTGTTTTTGTCTCATGAATATCAGAAAATAAAACACAGCAGAGAAGAGAAAAGCTAACACTAGCATGTATCCTGGTTTGGTTGCCTTGTGCTATGCAACCTACATCCAGTCTCCTCCACAACAATGGAAGAATTTCCACTATAGTTAAAAGTATTACATACACCAATTTCACACTCAAGTTCTAACCTAACTTGACATTGGCTATGCTAATACCTAACTCTTCACTCTTAGTGCTAACCCAACTAAGAAAGGGATACCTCACAGGTACAAGATACAAGACATAGACATACCTAAAGAAATCTGAAAATAACTCTAGACTTTTCTCTTAAGCGTATCACTCAGCCTTTTTCCACTCATGGCTTTTACTTGAGCTTTCTCACTATGCCTTTTCTCACAAGAAATTACAGAAAGATAAACATAGAAAAGTACATCACAATCTGTAAAACATGAAGGAGATTGACTTCATCAACAACCTCTTTGCTATGTGCAAAACTAGATTTGTAAACCTCAGATACAGTTCTTCAGTATTGGCCAAATGCTTCTTTGAAAGAAAGCATTATCCAAGTAGAGGAACTTCTTTATAGAACACAATTCTCACACTTTGGTTTTCTCTCCTTAGTTCTGAATGAGCAGAAAGCTTCTTTTTATCTCTTTGCATGTTCATTGGTTGCTCACCCTAGGTCAACTTCTTGAGCCTTGAGCTTCACCAACCTATAAACTCACTTTTTTTCATTAAACATCAGAGTAGAAACTTTGCTTCTGACTTCTTCATCTTGACCAAAAGCCATAAAACAGCAACCACAAAAGTCCTCCAATGGTCAACTTAATCTGAGCTCTTGAAAACCAACTTGGTCCCCAAGACATATTTGAGACCGTGGATTTATAGCAGAGAAGAACAGAAATCCTCTTTTCCATATAGCTCAAAACGGAGTGGCAGAGTGTTGAAGATGAACAGAAGAAAGTGTGTTGCATGTAAAAAAAAATGGGTTACCTTTAACCTAAGCTTGATTTGGTTTGAAATGGTTGATTAAACTTCTGAGTTTCAAGCTTGGACTTTCTCTTTCTTGCTTCTTTGATGATCACCTTAGGGAAGAAGCTTTTTCTTTCTCTTTCTCACTTTTCTGAGTTTGTGATTTGACATGGTCAGAGAAAAGAAGAACGTTGAGTTTGTAAAAGCAAGTGAGAGGGAATTGAAATCAATTCGGGCTTGGATCGGGTTCTACTCAAGTTCATCCCGTTGGTGCCTTGCCTTTGCTTCTTTGAAGAATTGAGCTTGAGATGAATGACTTGGGCTTGTTTTATTTTCACTTACCATTCAGCCCACCAGCAAATATCATTTGTTTAATGTTGGGCTGCTGCAACTCTTATTTTTGGCCTGCATCACTTATCCAAAATAATCAAAACTGATTGGGTGATTAGCCCACTAATCAAATGTTTGTCATCATCAATTATATTAATTAATTTCTTAACTCAACATATATCCTGTAAAATATGTAAAAAAGAAGTTAGAAAGATAAATATTAAAATTTATAATATTTATTGAATTTTTTATTAATTTATACAAATACAATAATATCAATACTTATTGAATATTCCAATATTTTTTTATCATATAAATTTTTTTTATATTGAATAGAAAGGGTGTATTGCATGTTGAATAGAGAGGGTGTTACGTGTTGAATAATGAGGGAGTGTTGCTTGTTGAATAGAGAGCTGCATTATCTTTATGTGTTGAATATGGAGTGTTGCTTGTTAGATAACTTTTTATTTTATTTGATTTTATTTTTTAATTTTGATGTGCTGTGCAACACATTCACTATCAGAATGTCATGCTTCTGGCTGCGCTACTCTGCTAGCAAGAAGTATTATGACTACTTTATATATTTCATAATAAGGTATGAGCCTCTACGCGTAAATCTACCAATGGTTTTGCTAAACACTTAAAACTTTTCCAACAAGAACAAACAACCCATATTCACATACTTAACATTTATAATAAATTATAGTATTACATACAAAACCAATTATAAAACCTACCCCTCTGAATAAAACTCTAACTAAAAAGGCAAGAAAAAAATAAATTCTAACAATCCAACTTATAAACATACTCTTCTATACTCATGTAACTCCATACTAAATCTTCGCACTTATAGCTGAAAGGGGTGGAAATAAGAGTTAAAAATTGGGGAGTTTTTAGTAGGATCAGGGTGTATAATTATGTTCATTTTATTATCAAAGCTTACAGCAACAAGCAGTAGAATACATTTTGACTTAGCAAATAAAGGACACAGAAATTAAACAATTATACAGCACACCTACACTCACAAGAAATACACTCAGAAACAAATATGCGCAAACAAGTATGATGCATGTCTGTCCTATGGCTAATGAGCTCATTTGTCGGTTATATAACCAAACCCGACATGTTCGGTAGCTAACCCGGACACTGTCTCTCTATTGCGCATTAATACCATTAGAGAGAATACGTGCCCTATCACCAGTAGAGGGATTATGTAACTTGTCACCATTAGAGGGAATAGGTGTCCTGTCACCCTTACAACCCTTTCAAGGTGAAGCATCGAAAATCTTCCCGGCAAAGGTAGTTCGGGCGGCGTGTGCCACAGTGTGGTGCGGCGGTGTGATGGACGAATGCTCATATGTGATGGAGGAGCTAGAGGGGAGTTGATGCTTGATGTGGATGTTCACACTTGAGGGGAAGATTGTTAATGTTGTAAGTGTAAAGAGTGTTTGAAGTTAGTCCCACATCAAAGAAAGCAAGGAAGAGTGAGGAGTTTATAAGATGAGAGACCCATTAACTTACTACCTTAAGATTTTGAGTTGGATGTGGTGTCTTCTCATCTTATGTTCTCTCACTTGATTCCTCCACGAAGTCTCTCCGGTGGTCAAGAGCTCCCCACAGGTGGCCTAACACTCTAGACATTTAGGGGAGTGACAACCAATTTCATTTCAAAATCAAATCATTTATACTCAAACATAATTCATTCTTTTCTTAAATAAATCAAAATCAAATAAAACAATTCTTCAATCTAAATTAAACAAAATAAAAATTCTCAAAATTCTAAAAGTTTCAGTAGCACCTCCCCTAAAACTCGGACCTTGCCACCCTTCTCGATGTCATCCAAACCATTTCCAACAGTAAAATCATTTACAAAATCAAACCTGTAAAATCCGGTTAATTAATGGCTAATTAATCCATAAATGAGAATTTATTCTAGAAAGCCAAAAAAATGTAATTTTTATGGCTTAATGTGATAAAGGAGATTGAGACGAGAATTTTGGTACCAATTTTGTAGAAATCGGACCAAGATTGGACCGAACGGGTCAAACTGGGCCAACCGGACCCAAAGTGGGCCCTTGGCCCAACCTAACTAAACCAAAACCCTAATTTTCAGCACTCTCTCTCCTCACTTGACACAAACACACGCTGAAAATAGGCAATGGAGGGGGGAAGAACACTCTCTCAAGTTTTATCTCTCCCTTGATCTTCAAACCACCATAACTTTTGATCTAGAGCTCCGATTGCTGCACCATTTGTGGTCACGCGTTCACCGCTGAGAGCTCTACAAAACACATACAATCAATCTTGAGGTAAACCAGAGTTTTCTCTTCGAAATTCCAGCCCTTATTTTTGAGTTTCATGGGTGAAATGTTGAGATTTTGGGCTCTTTGATGTTATAGGACCCAACTCTTTTGAAGGAGAAGATTAATCTTGTCTTCTTGAACCTTGGGTAAGGTAAAATATCTGAAATATTAGTGAGAATGTTGAATTTGTAGTTTTAGGTATTGAGCTCTTGTGTTTTGGTATGATATTGTGGCTTAGGCATTTTATATATGTGTATTGGAGCTTGATTGGTGATTTTGGGAAGCTTGGAAGGGGGTTTTGTATGCAAAAATCTGTTCTTGGAGGTGATGAGGCCTTGAGAGCTTGAGGAAAAGTGGTTTGGAAGTGCTCCGGTTGAGCTTGGGAAATCGGCTAAGGTATGGTCTCGGTTTCTCGTATCTAATATATAATGTGGTGGGAAATACTTAGGCTAGAGGCCCCAAGATAGGCATTAAATTGTTGATGTTATTGAATGGTTGAGATATATGATGTGGTCATATATATGATTATGATTATTGATGCCTTGATGGTATGATGTATGAGAAATATGCATGTTGTGATATATGCTTCATGATTGATTGAGGTTGAATTGTGGGTGAAACCATGTTGATGGTGAGTATGACATTGTTGAAAATTGGCATGAGGAAGAGTATATGATATGTAAATATGTTTGAGTTTGAGCCACTTGGGTGAAGTGGGTTAAAATGATGGGATGGTATTTTTGTGAATTGTAGTGAAGTACTAATGTGTGAGTTGAGGAGATTTGATGTTTATTTTGGTATACTTTGATTGATTTCAAAAAAACAGATGAAATTGGCATGTTTTGGTTGATTTTTAAAAGGGGGTGGAAAATGACTTATTTTTGAAAATGGCACCTGTGGTTTTGTATGACAATACGATTTTTGGGCATAATTTGATGGGACATAACTTGGACTCTGGATCCTCGTTTTGTACCAAATTAGTTTAGAAATGAAATTAGATCCGGGATGTCCATGCCGTTTGAAGAATGAGCAAAAATTGATTTAAAATGAGAAAGTTATATCCGTCGGAAGATTAGGGGTTGAATTTGTGAATTTTGCACCTTTTAACTTTGAAAAATTTTTAGCAGAATGACCCTCCATGCGTAGGCGTACTTGACGTATACGCGTCGTTCTTCGAGAAGGCACCATCCACGCGTGCGCATGGTGTGCGCGGGCGCGTCGATGTGCTGCACCCAATGCCCAGCCATTCTTCCCAAGAGTTGTGCCAGAGTTGTGCCAATTTTGTGCATGGGGCACAAACACACCCACGCGTACGCGTGGCTGGCGTGTACGCGTTGATTGGATGTTTTTCCATCCACGCGTCCGCATGAATGACGCATACGTGTCGATGAACTGTAAGGCCATCCACACGTCCGCATGAAAGACGCGTGGCGTGGCTCTGTTTTCATCCTAAAGTTGATTTTTGAGTTTTAAAAGCCAATTTTAATACTTTTAAGCCTCCGATCTCACCACTTGTGTCTTAAATCATTATGATATGCCTAGCAATGAAAAAAGGAGCTAGGAGATGTGGTAACTTGCGAGTGAAGTAAGGAAAAAATGAATGATCAATGAGGATCAAAGATGATTATATGAGATGCAGAGGATGGCGGTAGAAGTGTTGTATGTGCCATGAGCCGATGGGCTAAATTGTTTATGAATTGGCTGGTTCTGGATTGAACCATGAGCCAGATGGCTGAGTTTATTGCCGTGTTATGGCGGAGCCATGATTATGGCTAAGTATAAATGCATATATGCTGTTGAATGAAATGTGAATGTTGCACTTTCACTATCTGAGACACGAGTTTTTCTGGGAGAAAGTAGTGGCTAGCCACCACGTGCTCTAGGTGGAGACTCGAGACTCTGTTGGCCCTATGTCGTAAGGGTGGCCAGGCACTGTGAAAGACCCGGATGAGCTCGCCCCCGTGAATATACACCAGTGAGGGTGTTGGATATGGATCATGATTACGATCACGATTATGTTGAGTATAACTCGAGTTGGGGATGCACGACAGAGGGACAGTCCAATGGTTAGCTACCAGGACTTGTCGGGTTGGCTATATAACCGACAGATGATATCATCAGCCATTAGAGATAGGCATTCATCATATGCATACTATGCGAATTGTTTGAGATTGCCTATTTGACTGCATATTACTTGCTATTTGTCTAAATGTCTTATTTGTTCCTATTTGTATAACTCTTGTCTGATATAACTGTGTGTGCTATATTATACTCCTGTTGGTGGTTGGGAGGTCTGAAGGATTTGAAAAAGGAAGTATTAGTTAATAGTTAGTCTAAAGAATCTTTAGTAAGTTGCCATTTATGGTTTAGCTTGTTTATAAGTTTTGATTTTATCTGGAGGAAGATCTAGGATTGCCTTCGGCTTTCCTCTAATATTACATGTTATATATGTGGGAACTGTTACCATGCTGGGAACCTCTTTGTTCTCGAGACTCTGTTTTGGTTTTATGTTTTCTCTTAGATACTTTTATCTCCACTAAATAATACAAACTGTGATGACTCCTCTTATAGGAGATTTTGGAGAATAGGTTTTCTGTATGTGTGTCCCTTTGGATTTCCTTTGGGGTTTTCTTATTTTATTTATATGTATATATTGCTATACTCGAACCGGTTATCTTTGCAACCGGATTTTGAGTGTTGATATTCCCGTTTTTGACACTCTTTTGTATATATAATCTCACATTGATTTATCCTTGTTTGTTACGTTTTCGATCGGAGTGTTGCGCTTTCAAGTTACGATTTTTATTTACCCCTTTTTCATTCAAAGGCTCCTAGTTATAAACATTTTCACACTACTATATGTACTAAATTTTTACATTTGAGATCGTAATACCTTGCCATCTCTGAATTATGACTTAAGCATAAAACTCTATATGGTAGGGTGTTACAAAACCAATCTTAAATTGGTCCCTTTCAAAATCAAACCAACTCAAAATCCAACCGCTTCCAAAACCAAATCATTTTCTTTAATAATTCAAAATCAGCTAATATAATTTTTAAAGTTTTTGAAAATTTATTCTGACACCCCAAACTTTTTAGAAATTATACTTTAATCACTAAATTTTTAAAAATCCTATTTTAACTCACAAACTTTCTTTTATTTAATTTTCACCTCCAAAACTCTTTCTTAATTAATCTTGCAGCTCTCAAACCTCGTCAAATTTATCTCAAAATACCACATCACAATAGCTTCAAAATAATCAAAACACCCTAACTAACAGTTGTTCATAAATAGTCAAACCAAAATCTCAAGCAAACAACAATAATTCAACATAAACTTAATCAAACTCAAACAATAATCAATCAAACCAAAATTCACTTATCAAATCCACATTTAATTATTAAAATTATTAAAATTACTAAACTCTACCTCCGTACAAAATCAAAACAACAGAAACTCCGGAGAAAATTTTTGACCGAGCTATTAAAGAAAAAAACGTCAGAAATCGTCTATGCCTCCTATAACTCCAATTGGTCGAACTCAAGGAAAAGGGGAGTTACGTTACTGGCAACTTCTATCGAACAAAAGTAACGTCAATGTATAGAGGAGGAGAATACGAACACTTTTATCGGACTAGATTTTTTATTGAAGTTATAGATCTCAAGAAATTGAAGTCGGAAGTTCTCGGATTCTATAGAATTTAGGTTCGCTTTCTCTCTTTTTTTTCTTTCTTCTTATAACGTTAAAAGAAGAAGATGAAATGCTGATGATGGTGATTAAAATGATAAGGATGGTTTTGAATAATTTGGTGACACGTAAGGGATTGGGTGTCATGAAACTAAACTGTTGAGCGAGCGATTCAAATTATAAATATTCAAATGAATAATTATGAAAATTGGATATATTAAAATATAAGTAATAATATATATGAGTTACTAATATAAATGACATTAGCAACATAACGATAAAAGATATACGATGAAGCATTAACAAAACTAAATTTACCAAAGAATATCGATATTTATTCATATCGGCGGATAATATATATATATATATATATATATATATATATATATTTATTTATTTATTAACTGATTCTATATTTATGAGGCCTGCTACACATACAAGCCTTTTTGTCTTACAAGTTATATAAGTTGGTCCAAGTCCAAGACAAAAACACGCGCACCACTCCTTTAAAATCGAGCGTCCAACGCACGAGTTTATTATGCCGCACTCTTCCTCTTCTTCCTCAATTAAAACGCAAACTGTCAAAATTCAAGCGACATTCGAAACAAAAGATACGTTCCAACTCCTCACGATGAGTAAAAGAAATCAAGAAAAAAAGATACAAATCTCCATAAAAAATCACCAGAAAAAACGAAGAAACATTATTCAAGGTACTGTTTTACTGTTCTTCTAGGTTTTTTTCTAGATTGTCTCTGTCATGTGCCTCATCCTTAACCAGCAAAACATTAAAAGATTTCAAGAAGAAATATATTGTCTCCCCCATATTTTGGGTGTATTTCTTAAACCCTTTTGGGTGTATTTCTGTAATTCTTTGGGTGTATTTCTGTAACCGTTTGAGTGTATTTCTGTAATTCTTTCTGTAACTATTGGGTGTATTTCGGTAATCGTTTGGAGGTGTTTCTGTAATCGTTTGGGTGTATTTCTTTAATCGTTTGGGTGTATTTCTGAAGTTCCATTATCTTCAAAACAATTTCAAAACTTGATTTCAGAAACCATGAAAATCGAAAAAAAACAAAGCAAGAAGGAGATCCAACAAATTTGGCAAGAAATTCAAAAAAAAGAAACGACTTTTGAAAAATGGAAGTTATATATTTGTGCGTTAATTGATTTGAATTGATTTAAAAGTCTGTTAAAGAGGCACGTAACATAAGCAACGCGTTTAGTAAGTTTCGTTTTCTTCAGACTTATAAAATTTGTAAGCGCAAAACACTTGTATGTATAGAGATTAATTCTTATTGAAATTCTCTCAACTTTAAACTCAATCAAATATACTCTAGGTTTTCCTTTAGTCCCATATATACATTTGGATCATTATAGAATTATTTATACACTCACGAAATTACTACATTATTAAAAAAAATCAATTTTAAAATTCAGTTTGAGAGTCATACTTTAATTATGCATATAGTTAATTCTAATTTTATTATAATCATATAAAATTTGGTGGAGTCCTAATAAATATCTCTAGCTTTAACACGAAATTGGTCACATCCAAAAATAATATAATTATGCAGAATTTCATTTTCTATATAACCTAAATTCTCAAATCGCCCTCGCCCAATTTCAGTCATCCAAACCTCATCTAAATGCCTTCTAGAGGAGCAAGAATAAGTAATTGATGGTTAATTTGAGAGTCTAGTTTTGACCTAATTCCTTGTTCATAGAAATTCAGATTGACTTCACTTTCAAGAATCTAGAGTTACATGCAACCACTATAATTCATTCTCTATTAACAATCAGTTTTCAGCAACAAAACGCAATAATATGCAATTAGATATATTTAGTTTTAACTATTTAAATAAAAATCTAATTATTTTAATTTATATATTAGATATATTTTAATAAAAATTGAAAACAAAGATATAAATACATTTTCATATAAATTTAATAATTATAAATGTGTTTTTTGTATACAAATTATTAAGTATATTTTACGCAGCGCAAATGACTTTTTTTTTTAATTTAGGTTATGTACAGGCCTTTTTGTTTTTTTTATGTCTTATATTAATTTTTTTGTTTTTTGAGAATAATAATGGTCCAGTCTTAAACTTTATAATTATAGAAGTTTTAATATTATGAACTTACTCATTTAAAAAACTATAATAAACAAAAGTACATAAATAATTATATATTTAACAAACTTTACGATGCAGCCACAAACATAATGGTTGTTTTTAGTTATATTTTCTTAGCAATTAACAAATCTTTGCAATTTCAATAATTGTAATACAGTTATAAGTTTATCTCCCCACAGTTACTAATGACGGATAGATAACGGTATAAGGAGACGTCCGGTGAAAGTAATTAATCTCTAATAAGTGGATGCATATATAGTGTCCCTGCTAACTTATTTTTTTATTTATTAAAAAAATATTAAAAGATATCAGAATTTATTATATTATTTTTAGTCATTATATTTAGCTATCGATTTAATTGTTTTAGTTTCCTTTAATCAAGTACTAAAAAACATATGTTATCATACTTTTAAATATTGATGATTAACTAATAATAAAAAATAATAAATTCTCATGGTCATTTAATATTTTTTTTATTAAATAGGTTAAATACGATTTTGATCCTTAAAACAGGAGCTGAAATTTTTTTTTATCCCAACTATTTTTTTTTTATAAAATCGTTTCTAAGATTTAACTTAATTCTAAAATCATCTTTTTACTAAAATTTTAATTTTTATTACTAAATTACTCTTAACTAAAAAAAAATAAATGGATTAAAGGGGGAAGGAATCACGCAGGGAGAAGGAAGAAGAAAGGGGAAGGGAGGCCGTTGTCGTTGTACTGGGCTCATCGTCGCCGTTGAGCCACCGTCGCTGACCACAAAGAGAGAGAGAGGGGATGCGCGAGCTGAAGGGATTCACGTCCTCCATCCGCCGCTGCCGCTGGTGCTTCTGGTCCTTGCCGTTACTTTTGGTCCTCGCCGCTGGTCCTCTCCAAGGTTCTATTTCTGATTTTTCTAATTTCATCTACTTCTAATTTGATCTTCTACTTCTGATTCAGATTTCAAGTTTCTTGTGCTTCTGATTCGGATTCTGAGTTTGTTTCTGTCTCTGTTTTTTTATTCTATTTTCTGCTTCGGATTTCAGTGCCTAGGATGGCGGCAATGATGACAGCAATGAGAATAAAGGAGGAGACTATGAGTATAATGAGGCATTTATTTCTGTTTTTATTTTTATTTCTGCGTTTGTTTCTGCTTCTATTTTTTGCTTTTATTTTTGCTTTTGTTTTTTGCTTCGAATTTTGGTGCCTAGGACAGCGGCAATGATGACAGCGATGAGGACCATGGAGGAGACTATGAGTTTGATGAGGCGTTTGTTTCCGCTTCTGTTTTCTAGAATAAAAAGATGTATCATTAGTTCTCTAATCTTCATGTTTTTGCTTCTTTTTTTTCTTTATCATTCTATTTTTGGTTCATTGCTTCTAATGAAGAAGAGAAAGAAGAGAAAGGTATTTTAGTCCGAAGGACAATTTTAAACTTATGTTAAACTTTAGGGACGATTTTATAAGAAAAAAAATTGAAAACGAAAAAAATTTTTAACTCCTACCTTAAGGATCAAAATTGTACTTAACCCTTATTAATATGTAATATAGTACACATTTTGTTATCTTAAGAAGTAAGTTTTAGTTTAAATTTTAAACTTGACAAAACATTTTGATGCTTATATATAAAAAAATGATATTTTAAAAAATATAAAAGTTATACATCAAATCCCTTTTTGTATAGAGGAGTTTTTATTCCCCTTCACAAATAGATCAACCAAATTGTAGTGTAATTTACCTTATACTCTAATATAAACTTATAATTTCACTTTCTCCCATTTCTGAGGTGTTTTTCCTAGAGAGACAATCATATTCAAACTATAATCAAACTAAATATGAATAATATTCCTTTAAGCTAAAATTTAAACATGAATATTTCTCCCTCGCTTGGTATCTGTCGTTCCATCTATCATCTACTTCAACTATATATCTATGTAACATCAAATTCACCAAATTGTAGGAAACACCAATTTCATTTGACCTTATAGCTATGTTTTTAAGAAATTGTTTTCTCAAAAGAATACTTGTCTAATACCTTTTTCAATTGAAAAGGAAAAAGAAAAGATGGGAAAAGTGTGTGTGAGAAAAGAAAGGGAAAAAGAAAGCTTTTAGGTGGAAAAAAAAAGGAAAGAAGAAGAAGAAGAATATATTAAAATATTGAATAATAATAAATAATATATAGTACTGTATTGTGTCTCTGATGGCTGATGCCTCACGTTCTTTGTGCTTTTTGCAGGGGGGGCCTTTTTCTTCAGAGAGGGGAATGGATTCTTTAGTGGAATTCTGAAGTCCTCTATCTCTCCCCCATGAAAAGTTGTCTTGTATTGTATGGCAACATACACAAAAAGAAAAAGAGCCTCATCTTTTTCTTTTTCCTTTTTTCAACCTTTTAGCCTTTTATTTTAACCACACATATATATCTTATTCTTCATTCTCTCTTATGTGTTGTATATTATAGGTCTTCTTGTGTTTTTTCAAGTGTGGAACTCGCTTCATCTCTCTCTCTCTCTTTCTCTCTCTCTCTCTCTCTATATATATATATATACATATAGTGTGCAGCACCAACAATAACAAACAACAACATCAACATCATGTCTAAGACTCAAGAGAATGATCAAGGTATCATGCTATTTGGAAGGAAGATTCCATTGCCTGAATCTCAGATTCCAGCCATCTCTAGACACATCATGGTACGTACATATAAAAATATTATATATTAGTAACTATTTTTGCTCTCTTATTCATAAATCATAATTATGCTTTTTTTTTTCATTTTTTTGTGGTATTATTAAATTTGGCTGTATACTATGTGTGATGTTTACGAGGTTCTTGTTATTATATCCTTGTTGATTATGAGAATTCATTTCAAGCTTCAAAGCCTTCTTAAATTCAAAGGATTTATTATTAAGAACAAGAATATTTACGTGTTTTTGTCATGTTTAGACTTCAGGTTCATATAGATCAGGTTGTCTTTGTGGAATCATGTTGTATATCATGGCTTAACGTGTTCTAAGATTAAGAATTTGATTATACATAGTTTTTTGCAAAGTGCAAAGGCATTTATACACAAATATTTAGTCAAATGATTGGTATATATCCATTTTCCATGCACATCACATAAGCAAAATTGAGTCAGAGCTACATAGGTAATATATTCACAAGGGCTTTCCAATATCATATCCCATCATAAATTTACTCCGAATTTTAAGTATATTTTAAGGATCCCGCTAGGGAGACAATGGACTATTTGTACAAGGTGTACAATGGCTATTAAGTTACGAAATGAACATCCTCTATACTATTTCACAATGGGTTCACCAAGAATCGAACTCTTGACTTTTCAGATCTAGCGCTTTAATACCATGCATAATACCACTCATCCCAAAAGATTCAGCTGATGGAAAAATGTAACACTAATAATTATATCTCTAATACTTCATAAACCTCCATTGTACACATTGTATAAATATTTCATTGGCTCCTCATACTTTTCCATATTTTAATGAGTTTAGTTTGTTTTTTCTATTCGGTGTTATTTTTGGGCAAATCCAAATTATGGCTCAAGTAAATTCGATTTAGTTTAAAGTCATATTTTATAACTAAAATATATATTTTTAGTGAAATTAATTTTAATTAATATTTTTTGTATTATATAATGTTATTTTTGTTTCATAATAATTTATTTTGATATATATTTTATATAATATTTATTAAAATTAATCTTTAAATATAAGATTTTATTAGTTTGCTATATATAATTTCAAAATACATACGTTAATTGTATGTTGGATCAACAAGATCTTATTCGATTTTTATCAAATTAGTTTATTAAATTTGATTCTTAACAATAGATCCAATAAAATATTTAAAAAGAAATGGATAGAAAAAAATATAAAAAGTAACATATGTATTTCAACGAGTTAAAGTAATATGTATTTTGCTGTTAAAAAATATTATTTATATAATCAAAGTCAATCATAATATATTTCTGTATAAACATATATATAATTTAAATTATTTTTAATAAATATTTTATATTTTAATATTAATTTTATATTAGTGGTTGATTTTAATTTATTCAATTTTCATTTTCATTTGTCGATAATATATATCATTATATTAACGCATAAAAAGTAAACGAGTTGTGGACGGTGAAAGATAAAAGGAAACCTACTGAAGATTTTATAGTCTTGGATAAAAAATGAACATAAATAAAAGATGCCTTGCTTGTCTATTATTTTTTATGTTCTCAAATCATTATGATGTTTGATTTGATTTCTGTCTATTATGACTTGCATTATTAGGACCCAGAGCAAGAAATGAGTTCCTCAGATTCAAGGGATGATAAAAAAGGTTCGCAACATAATGATGAAGCAACAAATGAAGAAGACAAAACCATGAAGAAACCAGACAAGATTATTCAGTGTCCAAGATGCAAGAGCATGGACACAAAATTCTGTTACTTCAACAACTACAACGTCAACCAACCGCGCCATTTCTGCAAGAACTGCCAGCGCTACTGGACAGCCGGCGGAACAATGAGGAATGTCCCAGTTGGCGCCGGCAGAAGGAAGCACAAGCACTTGGCTTCACAGTTCCGCAGTGTCCTAGTAGCCGCCGCCGCAGCCGCAGCCGCGGCCACCCGAGTTCCAGAATCCACAAATTCGTCGTCAAAAAATAATAAGAGTGACAATGCTAGTGGTACCGTGTTGGAATTTGGCCAGGAAAGAGGAATTGTGAACGAAAATTCGTCTATCATTTATTGTACTGAATCTGAGGAGGAATCATTATCGTTGTGTACTAACAATAATAATGAATCTTCTTCAGAAAACAACAACAACAACGCATCAAAATTGTTGCAATGTTACCCTGTTCCTCCATGGGTTATGCCTTGGAACAATGTTGTTCCACAACATGGTCCAAACTCAATTCAATGGTGTCCAACACCAATGGTGGCAGCAGCAACAATTCCAGTTCATCTTGTTCCAGGGCCATGCTGGGGTGGAACACCTGTGTGGGTCGCACCTGGACCTGCACCGGGGAATGTGTCAATAGGATCCAATCATAGCCGTTCATCGCCTTCTTCGTCCACTAGTAATAACAATAGCTGCTATTCCGGCAACGGGAATTCTCCAATACTTGGCAAGCATAGTAGAGATCACAGTACTGTTTTCATTGATGAACAGAAATCAAGTAAATGTTTCTTGGTTCCGAAGATTCCGAGAATTGATGAGCAAAATAATAATGAGGCTTCAGTAAGTCCTATTTGGGCTACATTGGCATGATACATGATAACATTGTATATGATCATCAAATGTTGATATTTTGGAGAAAATAGAAACTAAAGGCAAAGAGAATTTATTACATGCGACTGAAATCTTAGAAGCCAATTAATCCAGCACCTATTTCTCGTGCTCACACGTTATTACACGAGAGCTTATAATTAAAGAGTTGTGTTATACGTGTATATATACTCATGTTAGTTTATACTTTATCTGCTACTAAATTGCAGGTGTAATCATTTATACACAATTTAAATATGTTTTACATTTTATTCAATGGTGGATGAAATATGAGTTACCATAGTATTTTACACATATTATATACGTAATTGTATTTTTTTTTTTTCAATGATGACTTTATATTATATATATACATATAGAAATATGTTTTCAAAGCGTGATATGTATCGTCCATTTGTCCCCAGCTACCTGTTTAGTTACATATATAAGATAGTAATTATATATAGAAATTCTATATTTTAGGATATTTATAATTTATCTAATATATACAAATTGACAAGTAATATATAATATTCTAGAATATTTGTGTTTTGTTCATTTTGAATTTGATATTGTATAATAAATTTTATTAATCCAAAAAACTATATTTGAATTGGGCAGGTACAATAGAAGAAAGATAAATAATTTTTACGACGTTAAAAATAATTATTTTTATATAGATAAAAGTACACATAAAATTTTATACTGTAAACAAATGAATCATGTACACACATAAATATCACGTTCCGTTAATCATTTTCATTTTTTCGTCATCTCTTTAATATTTTAGTTAGTATTAGCTGATAGCTATGCAGGTTATTTGCCAAAGTGGTATTATGGATGGTGTGAATAAACAAAACAAAGTATAGCCCTATTTATAAACAAATACACTGTATTCGTTTTCTAATGCTCTTTAACTCTTCTTTCATCTCAGCAATTATCTTTAACATCTTCTTCACATCTTCATCCTTTGAATCCAAAGCCAGCTCCTCTTCTTTGTTTTGATATCTATTCACTACAACAAATTAAATAAGGGTTTTTGCAATGGTTAAAAACTGTTTTTAAAACTTTAGGCAACATTTTGGCAACGATTTTTAACATGTAGTATATACGATTGTTGTCAACGTTTATAGGCAACAATTTTTTATTTAAGGTAACGACAACCAAAAAAGCCGTTACCATAATTACAGACATAGACAACTGTTTTGACAATTTTTAAAGAACAGTTTAAAATTGTTACTGGATAGGCAACGGTTTAAAACTGTTCTCTTTCATAATGTAACAGTTTAAAACCATAACTAAATAGGTAACAGTTTTAAGCTGTTGTAGTTTGATTATTCACAAAAACAATGATTTAAAAGCGTTGTCTTTGTTTTTTTTTTTGCAATGATTTTCATACCGTTGTCATTTTGTAGCTATCTTTGGCAATGATTTTAACACCGTTACCTTTTAATTTGTAATTTTTTACAACCATTTTTTGTAATTACATATTTCTTTATTTACAATACTTTTTTCATATTGCACTGAAATTAATTTCAATTTTTTTTTAATTTAATATCAATAAAGAAAACTAATCAAACATTAAATATCAAATTTGATTTATGAGGTATTATGTAAAATTCATACATATTTGTGACCTATAAAAGAGATTTTATAAGTCAAATAAAATAAGATACTCATCATCTTCACAAATTAGTGATTTGTACTCTCTAGTATTTGATCTTCACAAATTGTATGATTAAATTCTTTCTCTCCTTCATAATGATTTTTTTGGGAACAAAAAATTAACAAATTAAATATGCTAAGCCTAATGCTAATAATGCTTACTAATAAAGAGAGAAAAAGAGGGAAAGAAAGATAATTGTTAGTGATTTTTCTTATGCAGTTCCTTATTAATAGCTAGGTCATAATAGTTAATATTAATTTGGTCAAGCAAATCAATAATATCACTTAAATATAACACAAGAAGAAACAAGATACCAATGGAAAGACAACTAAACCATTATTTGAGATTATAAAATATGTCTGAAGAGGCTTCCATTGTCAATTATTCCATAGAAAAAGTCAATATAAAATAATTTTGACCTTTGGATATAATGATCCATAAGCAAATTGTTAAGTCTTAAAACAACTTTAGAATAATGAGTTCAATATAATTCAGTATATAAGTGGATGTCATATCAATATGAAACTTTTATAAAGATATGAGTTGCCAACAAGCTGCACATGAAAATAATCTAAGCTAAATTTTAAGATACAAACCTATAAGATAAGTATTCTGAGTTAGGAGTTAATTCTTTGGATAGTCTAAAGAAATATATCTAGAGGAATAAATGAAAACAAGAACATTAATAGATAATGAACAAATTGAGTTTGCATAATATTGCAATTACTGATTAAAATTTTTAAAGATGTAACATTATTTTGGCTAGAAGTAAGCAAGAACTGACAATAACAACATTGAAGTTGAAGGATTCTACATTGAAACTATAAATCACGTGAAAGTAATACAAACAAAAGAAATAATGGCAAAAAAAGCATAAATAAATCACAATACAGAGGGAGTAAGGCAAGGATAGGGTTAGAGAAAAATCTTTCGAGCTGAAAACTTGAACCATAGGATTCAAGTCTTAGAGAATCACAACAAAGTTGAGCAAGGATCTTGCCACCATAGACATTCTTATTTGGAGAGATGAGAAAGTTGGATGAGAACGCTTTCTTAGAGGCAATCTGATCATCTATTAAGGTAAGGCTTCCCAACCCAACAAGAAAAATATTCTTACGAAACTAAACAAGAAAACACAAACTCATTTAAAACATCAACATTGAAAAATAATAATTTATTTATTTCGAAAAAGGTTTACCACGGCTATTGCTCTTTTCAAACTATATGCTATGACATGAGTTTTGCTTAGTCTGAAATAAAATCATAACAAAACAATAAGCATAGAAGAAGTTCAAGAAAAAAAGAGAGTAAAATTTAAATTAGGTTAAAAAGAGCGAAAAAAAAGATGCAGGATAAGCAAAGCTAACAAAATCTAAACACTAAAACCAATTTTACAGTAATCAATTCCAAACTCTAAACTCAATTTCAAAGTAACAGAATCCAAACACTAAAACCAATTTCACAATAATGAATTCCAAACTCTAAACTCAATTTCAACGTAACAGAGTCCAAATACTAAAACCAATTTCACATTAATCAATTCCAAACCATAACCCCAATTTTACAGTAACAAAATCCATACCCTAAACCCCGATTTCATAGCAATTTTATCAATTTGAATGGTAGAAATGACTAACTTGCAATGGAGGAGGTGGTTGGCATCGTAACAGATTCCTTGTCGCGGAGCAGAAGCAGCGAAAATTCTTCTCGGAGCATAAGCACCGCTACAGGGAGGAAGGACCTTTCTGGTAGAGAACAGGGACACCTCACCGCCGTCCGCCACAGACCTGAGAGGGGGGAGAGAGAGAGAGAGAGAGAGAGAGAGAGAGAGAGAGAGAGCGCTTTTGCAGCCTTAAGGGAAACAGAGAGAGACAAAGACGCCGGTGCGAGGGAGAGAGCCTTGTAACACCCTAATTACCCTAAGCCTTACCTTGCATCATAAAGCAAAGGTTAATCAAAGGTTACGATAATTCTAAAGCTTATACATATAATATATAGAAAGAATTAATATATTCTAGAATCCCAATGAAAGATACAGCTCAAAAACAGGATTTAAAAAGCGCAAAACGTACTCACGAAGCTACAAACTTATCGCACAAGATATAGATATAATATAATAAAATATCAGAGTATAATAGCATAAAGATCTAGCTACGGCTCGCGGAGTTTAAGCCGGCTAGCTATATACAGATGATACAGAATTCTGAAAGTTAAAAACAGCTTATACAAGTTTTTCTCTCAAAGTAAGCCTCTAGGCAAAATAAATACAAAAGATGAGAGATCTAAACAAAATGAGCAAAAGACTCCAAAACATATCCAGGATCCTCCGCTCTGTCACCATCGAAGCAACTCACCGAGGAGTTGCTTATTTTTCATTTTTCTTTCAGTTGTTAGAGTCACGATCATGTGCATCAGTCAAGAGACAGAATTTACAGCAATGAAAACAGAGCACTCTGGTTGGAGTGTCAAAGTTGAACGCCAGTGAAGAAACCCTCACTGGACGTTCAACGCCCCAAGAGGGGAGCATTGCTAGCGTTGAACGCCAACCAGGGAGCAGTCCCTGGGCGTTCAAACGCCAGTGCAGAGAAGCAGGAAATCTGGATTCCCTAGCATCTCAGGACTAGTGGGTCCCACAGCATCTTTCACCCACCCTACCTACCCCACTCACTTTCACACTTCCCTGTACACACTTTCCCATAAACCCTAGCCCAATCAAATCCATACCACTTCCCCACATCCATCATAACTCCCACCAATCCCCACCTACTTCAAAATCAAACTTCCCACCCAAAACCCACCCTATGGCCGAACCCAAGCCCTACCCACTCCTATAAATACCCATCTCCATCACCCTTCATACACACACCTCTTATACACTAATACACCCACAAGGCCGAGGCCTCTCTCTCCCTCTTCCTCTTTCTATTTTCTTCTTTTTCTACTATATTCTTCTTCTTCCTTTACTTTTGCTCGAGGACGAGCAAAGTTTTAAGTTTGGTGTTGGGAAAGCATAGCTTTTTTTCTCTTTCCATTACCATTCATCGCACCCAAGTTTGGAGACTCCTCTAAGAAGAGGAAAGGAAAGGCAGTAGCCAATCCCTCTGAATCTTGAGAGATGGAGAGATTCATTACCAAAACCCACCAAGACCACTTCTATGAAGTAGTGGCTGACAAGAAAGTGATCCCTGAGGTCCCTTTCATTCTCAAGAAGAATGAGTATCCAGAAATCTGAAGAGAGATCTGGAGAAGAGGTTGGAAAATTCTAACCAATCCCATCCAAGATGTTGGGATTCTCATGGTGCAAGAGTTCTATGCTAATGCATGGGTTACCAAAACCATGACACAAATGTGTGAACCCAAATCCAAGGAATTGGATCACCATAGTCCGAGAAAGAATCTTAGATTTCAGCCCAAAAAGTGTGAGGCTGGCGTTCAACTTGCCCCTATTGCAAGGATATCCTCATCCTTACACTAGGAGAGTCAACCATGATCAGAGATTGGATCAAGTGCTCTCAGATATCTGGGTAAAAAGCGCACAATAGAAAAGGGATTCCTAAGGCAAGCCCATTCAGCTAAGAAGAGTTGACCTAAAGCCCATAGCTAGAGGGTGGTTGGAATTCATCCAAAGATCCATCATCCCTACTAGAAATTGATCAAAAGTGACAGTTGACAGAGCCATCATGATTCATTGCATCATGATTGGAACTGAGGTGGAAGTACATGAGGTGATTCCTCAAGAATTGTACAATGTAGCTGAAAAGCCTCACACCAATGCAAGGTTAGCATTTTCCTACCTCATTTGACATCTATGCAATTCAGTTGAAATTGTCATAAATGGATATGTCTCTATTGAGGAGGATAAGACCATCACTAAGAAGCGAATTGAGTAAAGTAGAGAGCATGCACAAGAGCCTGTGCATCCGCCTCATTATGAGATCCCTGAGATGCCTCAAGGGATGTATTTTCCTCTCCAAAGTTATTGGGATCAATGGCAAACTTCTCTTGGAGAATTGATCACTAATATGAAGCAATTGAGGATGGAGCATCAAGGACATGCGACCACCCTCAATGAAATAAGAGAAGATCAAAGAGCCATTAGGAAAGACCAAAGGGCTATGAGGAAAGAGCAACAAAGGCAAAGGGATGACATAGAAGAGATCAAGCAGCACATTGGATCCTCAAGGAGGAGCACTAGGTCTCACCATTAAAGGTAGATTCGTTCTCTTTACACCTCTTTCATGTTATTTTTCTATTTCCTATCTGTTTATTTATCTATTCTCTTGTCCTAGTTGCATGATCATTTGCATTGATGTCTTAAAAAGTTGTAAAATTTTTTATATATCTCTCACCTTGCTTAAATGAAATTTTTTATTGAAAAGAATTGAGAGATGCATGAATTTTAAGTTTAAAATAAGATTAGTTTAATTAGTTTGATGTGGTGTCATTTACTTTTGTTTACTGAATGTATGATTAAACAGTGCATATTTGTAGTTGGAATTTTAGAATGTTGGCTCTTGAAAGAATAAGAAAAAAGAAAAAGTATTATTGATAATCTGAAAAATCTAAAAATTGATTCTTGAAGCAAGAAAAATGAGCAAAAAGCAAAAGAAAAAACATGTTGCAAAAGAAAAAAATATATGCATGCAAGAAAAAAAATAAAAAAGAAAAAAATGAAAAGCAGAAAAATCCATTACTGCCCAAAAATGCAGGAAAATGAGGGTAGATTGAAAAAGCCAGTAACCCTTTAAACCAAAAGGCCCAAAGGAATAAAATCCTTGCCTAAGCGGCTAAACCAAGCTGTCTCTAACCATGTGCTTGTGGCGTGAAGATGTCAAGTGAAAAACTTGAGACTGAGCGGTTAAAGTCATAGTCCAGAGAAAAAAGAGTGTACTTAAGAACTCTGGACACCTCTAGTTTGGGACTTTAGCAAAGATGAGTCACAATCTAAAAAGGTTCACCCAGTTAAAGTGTTTGTGGCATTATTATATCCGGTGGTAATACTGAAAAACAAAGTGCTTAGGGTCATGGCAAAGACTCAGAAAGCTGTGTTCAAGAATTAAAATAAGCTTGACTAGGAAAGTCAATAATATCATCTGGATTCTAAGTTCCTAAGGATGCCAATATCTCTGAGTTTCAATGGATAGTGAGATGCCAAAACTGTTAAGAAGCAAAAAGCTACTAAGACCCGCTCATCTGATTTTAACTAAGCTTCATTTGAAACTTAGAAATTTATTGTATCTTAATTTTATTTTTATTCTACTGTGTTTTTAGTTGCTTGGGGACAAGCAATGGTTTAAGTTTGGTGTTGTGATGAGCGGATATTTTATACACTTTTTGACATCACTTTCATATAGTTTTTAATAGTTTTATTTAGTTTTTATTAAGTTTTTATAGGTTTTAGTGTTAAATTCACATTTTTGGATTCTACTATAAGTTTTTGTTTTTTTGTACAATTTCAAGTATTTTTTGGCTGAAATTGAGGAGTTGTAGCAGAAGTCTGATTCAGAGACAGAGAAAGCACTACAGATGCTGTTCGGATCTGACCTGCCTACATTAGGAAGAGCTTTTCTGGAGTTACAGAAGTTCAAATGAAGTGCTCTCAACGGCTATGGGAAGATGACTTTCAGATCTTTCCAGCAATATATGATAGTTCATACTTTGCTTCGGATTAGAAGGCCCAAAACTGGCGTCCAACGGCAGCTTCCTGCTCCTTCCAGGCGTCCAGCGCCCAAAGAGTAGAGACCAATGTACAAACACCCAAAGAAGACCCCCTAGATGGCGTTCCATGCCCAAGAAACCCCATAGCACGTGGATCTCATCAAAACTCAGCCTAAACACTCACCAAGTGGGCCCCAAAAATGGATTTTAGCACTAAAAAGACTGTTTCACCCTTACTAGTCATCTGTTTAGTATTTAAGGGATTTATTTTATGTAATTTAGAGATTTTGGATCATATTTTGAACCTACACACATTATTGTTGTGTTTTTACTTCAGCTTGAGTTTCTAAACCTCCTAGGTTGAGGGGAGGAGTCCTGCTGAGTCCTATGAATTAATAAAAGTATTAGTATTTCTTCTCTGATCCTTGTTTGATTTGTTTCTAAGATGTATATCCGATCTTCATCGTGGTGAATAGGATGATCTGACAAATTAGTTGTGTTCATCACATTAAGGCGAACGTGCCTGACAAATACCCGCGTCTACTTGGGTTCGTATGAATACGTTACTGGAAAGCACGAGCCAACAGTTATGTTTATATATCTCTCAGACGGTTAATCCACGACTTTGTTGGGGACTTCTCGAGACACCAATTCAGCCGATTTCTGGGGAGATTAGGGTCTCCGTGGTATAGGCTAGAATCCAAAGAAGTAACATTCTCTGATCCGGAAGATTCGACCTTGTCTGTGGCGCTTTGAGTAGGATCGCTAGGAGAATGAACTGCTATGCGCTTCACCCTTCGTCAGATTGGATGACCACGGCCAATGGCGTTCAATCTGTAGCAGAGGAGATCAATGACCACGGTCCATTGCATTGATCACATACAGCCTGCCATAGAAGAATATCATTCACAAGCAGAGAAGATAGTAGTACCAGAGTTAATTCAGAAAAGCAAAGTAACTCCGATCCTTCAACATATCCTTATTACTGAATCCAAAAGTCCTAATACAATTCCATATCCAACAACCTTCTGATCTGCCTAACTAAGACCTGCAAGATAACCATAGCTTGCTTCAAACCACAATCTCCGAGGGATCGACCCTGAATCGCTCAGGTATTACTTGAACGACCTAGTGCACTTGCTGGTACAACAGTATGATAGTGTGGGAATTCGTGCTACCAGAGCATTATGTGAGTAAACATCATGTGATATACCATTTTTAAATTAACTACAACCCTAATAATAAAATGTGTCATATAAGAGTCCTACATGTAAAGATTGGAGGCCGCAACTCAACAGTCTCAGCGTAATGGAGACGACGTCAACAACTCTGCTGTATCAGTCGTCGATCCTAATCAAGTTTGGCGCGAGGTCGCATCTGAGCCGTACAAGAATCGCGTGTAAGGCCTCAGAGCGTTCTTCACCGATAACCTCCGCACTTCCACATTGAGACCTTCATCCGCCTTTGCCACCAGTCGGACTGTCGATACCGAGGACGGCATGGATTTAAGGGCGAATGTGCTGCTCCTCACCCGGAGCCTTCACCAACATGCTCAGCAGCTGTGGAAGTCTGAGAAGAGGTATCAGGTGATCCTCTCACGCATGACAGTCACAGATGACCTAAGGCTGGAGTGGAGGCGGGAGCTGGAGCAGCTTTAGCGGATAGAGCGACACATGGCACTGTACGAAGACCAGATGCGCATTGGTGACACCGGCGCTGATGAAGAGGCACAGATATCACCGCCTAGGTCGTCGCTTCAGCAGCAAGACCAACGAGACGATAACGATGACGATGACTTTCAGTGACTAGGGTGTTTTTTATACACTGTTTGGTTGTATCATATCCTCTGTTATTTAAATTTTCATTTTATTTGTACACTTGATAATTTAATATATTTGACTTCTATTATTTAGAATTTGACTACTAATTATACAAAAAATCAATTTAAATAAAAAATTTAGAATTTCACCACTAATTTTATAAAAAACATTAAAAAATTGAATTTATCGTAAAATTTTCTGACAAAAATATCCGATGGTAAAAATGCGAGAACAAAACAATTTGGCACCAAAGTTACAGTCAGAAAAAATCCGTCGGTAACTGACACCAAATATTCGTAGCTTGAAAAACTAAAGTCACTACTAAATCCGCTGCAAGTTGCCGGCAGATAATAAAATCTGACGATAAATATTTACCGGCAAGATTTATGCCGTCAGATTGGAACCGACACAAAATCCGATAGCAAATTTATTACTAGCGGATTAATTTCATTTTTTCGCCGTAAATTCGATAGTACTCAGTATTTTTTTTCTATTGCCAACCCAAAATGTATCAGCAGACAAAAAAATCTCTAGTCCCAGAAGGTAGAACAAGAACTGGTACTAAAGTGAGGCAAGTCTTGAGCATCTGGAAGTTTTTTTCACAACCATTTGTCCACTGACACTTGACATTCTTTGGGTTAACTTGGTCAGTTGTGATAAAATTTTTGAAAAATTCTTGATGAATCATCGATATTGACTTGCTAGACCTAATAATCTACAATTCGCTCACAAAAGTTGGTCTTGGACATTTTTAAATAGCTTTAACTTTCTTTCGGTCCACCATGATTCCATCTTTCAATACTACATGTCCTAAAAATGCCACTTTGTCTAACCAAAATTCACATTTGGAGAATTTGGTATAAAGTTGGTTCTCTCGCAGAGTTCGCAGTACTTTTCTTAGATGATATTCATATTCCACTATACTTTTGGAGTATACCAAGATGCCATCTATGAACACGATGACGAAATGATTTAAGAAGGGTTTGAACACTCAATTCATTAGATCCATGAAAGATACAGAAGCATTCATGAATCCAAACAACATTACTATGAACTCGTAATGTCCATAACGAGTATGAAAAGTGGTCTTGGGAATATCTTCTTGCTTTATCTTTAGTTAATGGTGCTATGAATGAAAATCAATCTTAAAAAAAAAAACATGAAGCTCCTTGAAATTGATCGAACAAAACATCGATTCTAGCAACAGATATTTGTTGCAAATGGTCAATTTTTTAAGCTGTCAATAATCTATACATAGGCATAGGCACATTGATTAATCCTTCTTCTTTACGAAAGGAATAGGAACTTCCTAAAAAGATACGCTAAAACGAATGAACCCTTTATCTAACATATTTTGTAACTGGTCTTTTAATTCTCGGAACTCGCTTGGCACCATACGATAAGGAAGAATTGATACGAGATGAGTTTCTCAAAGAAATCATTTTTAGGAAACACATTGTCTGGAAAGCCATTGAAGTTGTGTCCTCATAGTGAGAATGAAAGAAGGACAAATAGGTCTTTTCTAAGCGTGGTCGCGTGAAATAGGAACAATGGGTTGAAGGTGAAGAAAAAAGGAAGATGAGTGGCGGGTCATTGCTGGGATTTTGATTGAGTGTGTAGTGGGAATGTTGCTAATTGTATTTGTTTTGATTCTTCTATGTAGCTCCCTATTAGGAACAATGGGAGAAGAGTGATAAAAGAACGAGTAACGTTAAACATATTGCAACTTTGAAGCATGGTAATAATGGGAAAGAGGTCATCATCTCACAGAGAGCGTGATGCCAGCGTCAGACTATCACAGAATGCGAAAAACGGGAGACCTCCATATCAAGATTAATCACTCCCCAACTTCCATAATGCCGCATGACACCCAAAATCTTCGGAGATGAAAATTAGTCCCAATTAGTCACGATATTTGATTATAAATATAAACTGAGTCCTGCTAAAAAAACAATGAAAAATCTTGACAATGTGTACAATAAGTTAGTTATTTAATCAAACAAAAATAAATAATAAAAACCATTTCACATATTACCTAACTTCAAAAATTCTCATTCAGTTATTTTACATCAAATTTCAAATTTTAAATCTCTCAATTTCAAATTTTAAAATTTTAAAAAATTCAGTTAATTATTTCAAAAAAATAGCCATCCGAAATCCTAATTTACCAAAATATTTTATTCTAATACTTTCTTCTTTTTCAACCGGCGGCCATCCCCACCTTCATCAATAATCATCTCACTTTATTATCGCTACTTGGCTTGTCACATGCCACATTGCCACTCACCCTTAGTAAAAATAATCATCCAATTAAGAATAAAAATAATTATCTGCATACCTAATGAATTGAACATCCAATATATTTTAATTATATATAACTAAATCCAATCTAATCAAAATAATCTACATAAAAATTAAAATAACCATCCGCATACCTACTAAAATGACCATCCTAAATTGACCATTAAAATAGAAGAAGAAGGAGATGAATAAACAGAAGAAGCAACTACGATCATTCAACAATTTAATTTTTATTAAAAAAAATGTATAATTTGACACATGAGTCTTATGATTTGATGTAACCATAAAACTGGAGAAACAAAAAATAAAAAAAGCTTGAATAGAGGAGGAGACATGAGTAAGAATCATAAGCCATTGAGTGTTTGATTTGATATTGCCTTCAAATACGCGTGCGTTACATCTACCATATTCACACGATTAATTCAAATAGCGACGCCGTTGAGCTTTTGGCGGCATATGCGGGAACCCGTGGCGACATCGGCGGCACGGTCGGTTGGGGGTTGCAATGGCGCAGGTGAGAAAGACTAGCCTGGCATAACAGACGCGCGACGGGGAGGTAGGACTTGCCGTCCGCGATGATGGCTGCTGGGATAGTGGCGCAAAAACAATGGCAAAGGGCGAAGCGCGTCGGGCTGACCGGCGGAGGTGGAGGTGATGTCGGTGGGAGGCTACGGCGGCGTCGATATGGTCGGCGAGGAGTACAACAACATGATGTGAGGGCCAGAGAATATGGTAGAGAGTTTTAGACGTGTATTGGAGGTTTTAGTGAGATTAGGAATAACTGTACGTAACTGTGAACGAGTTTAAATGCTAATCCTAATTTTTTAAAATTTAAAATTTAAAATTAAAGATCTAATTTTTAATTTTATTGTATATATTATATACTAAAATTATTGTCTCCCCATACTTTCTCATATAAATTTGGTTTAGTAATAATAAAAATGTCAGAAAGTATATACATAAAAAATATTATAATAAAATTAAATTCACAATTATAATTAAAGAAAAAACATTAAGAATATCAAAATTTATTATTTTTAATAATCATTTAGTCATTAACTCAATTTTTTAATCTAATTCTTTTAATTTAGTAATTTAATTATATATTTTATCTCATATTTTTTAATATTGATAACAAAAATTAATAAATTTTTATAATCCTCTAGTATTTCTCATAATTAAATATCTAATAAATAGAGGTCGATTTTGTAACATACACAAAGTATCTTTTATCTTTAATTGCGTAACATTATATATGTTGAAAACTTGAATATATAATTAAATTTTATGCATATTTGTGCATAAAATTATATATAAATTTGTGGGTATAAAGTAATTACTCGCAATTTGTATTATGTAAAACATAAAAATAGATAACATAACTTGACAATAGATATTAAAAAGTAATAATATAAGTAAAAGATCAGATACGTATAATGTAAAATGTGAAATGTTTTAAAACATCTTTTTTTTTCCCTTCTAAATTAACTCCTTTCTTTTGTATCCCAATTCAACTCAAATTCTTAATTTTAGCCATTCAAATTCTATAGCATGACTATCCATTTAAAGAGAAAGTTTAGCTAAAAGATAGAATTTTAAAAAACTTAATGTTTTTAATCATTTACCAGACAAAGCCGGATTAATATTAGTTGTAGCATATATAATAAGGAGCCTATAGGGGTTGGTGTCGGATTTTGATTTTTGATTCCTCTTCCAATTTAATTAAGGTAGGAGAAGTACCATGCATTGAATAAGTTCTAAGAATGAAACATTTTTAATTATTACCTATGAAAGCATTGTTTGGTTCCGGAGTGTTATGAAATTATTCAATTTATAGACCGGCATATTTGATCAAATCATCAAATCTCTTTTGCCTTTTTTTTTTTTTTTTCTTTTGGAAACACTGCCCTTACCTTCCCTTTTTCTTTATCTCGTCTTTTATTTATAATAACTTGACAGAAAGTCATAAATTGAAATGCTTTGAAGTGCAGTTCAAACCAGGCAAAGACTGAGGCTTTTTATTGCAAGTGCTTTCACTTTATCTCCTTTTCTTTCCATCTTTTTCGGTGCAATTAATCTTATTTACTTAAACAATGTTCAGGTCTGCCTTAAAAGCCTTGTTTTGAGGCCTGCTTTTCAAGATGAAAAAGTTGTCACTTTTATTTAAACAAATAGATTACGTGTAGAATAGCTACTTTTATGACTCGTCTAACTACTGGTTCAATACTTCATTTGATAAAATTTATTTATTTATTTATTTACTTATTATTATTATTATTATTATTATTATTATTATTATTATTATTATTGCATAGGTATTCATTTAACATATGATATTTTGTACATACTCATAACCAAAAAATGGTATAATCCACTAACTTTATTCAATAATACTCACTTATTTGCAAGTTCTTCATAATGACATTGTTTTTTTTTCCTTAATATTATTGTTATTAAGAATTGAACTCTTAGATTTGTGTGTATGTAACAGTTATATATTATCAATGTTGAAGAAACAAGTATTTTGAATTTTTTTTTTTTTCAATATGAACGCTCAAGGTTTCTCTACTGAAACTGAAAAAAAGTCGTCGAAAATAGATTAGATGATCATAAGTAACAAAAAAGCCTAAAAAAATATATGTTATTAATCATGAATCCAAGCACATGGAGAAACACACAAAATTTAGAAGTTTCAGAAACTAAGATGGAAAATCCTCATACCATGTTAAAAGAGAAATTTGTTATAGGGACATATTGGTAGCAGATTGAACTGAGTTGTTGGTGCTACTATTACTAGTGGTTCGATTAGTTAAGAACTTGATAACTGTCTTTTTAGTTTCTGTTGTGTGCTAGGAACTTAGGATTTGAAGGGTGTGTTATGGTGTTGATGGTTCAAAGTAATTTTTATAACTGGAATTGGTGACGGGTATTTTTATAAGGTTGGTTTTTCTATTGAAAATTTGGCTACTATTAGAAAACTCTCATCCTTAAAGAGAAACCGTTATTCATCAAATATCACATTCTTTGTTATTACTACCTTGTCAACTTTTGTGAGGAACTTATAGCTTTTGCAAGAAGTTATCTAGCCTAAAATATCTTGAGCAGATGATCCAAATTTCAATTTGTACTTGTTATAGGGTTTGAGATCTGAGAAGCACAAACATCTAAATACCTTTAAACTGTCATAGGCTAGTTTCTTGCTGAGTATATTCTCATTTGGTGACACATTGTGCAATGTTAGTATAAGAGAGTATTTATCAGCAGCACTATTGTGGTAAATGCTTCACCCTAGTAGTAAATAGGTAGGCTTTATAATCCTGACTAAGAGTGTTGATCCCTTTTCAACTACACATCTATGCTTTCATTCCGCAATTCCATTTTGTTGATGCATATGTGGAAATGAGAACCTATGGATGACTCCTTGTTCTTGCAAATGCTTTGATAGACTAACATACTCAACAATATTGTCGAATTAAAGTATTTTTATTTTAATATTGAAGTGCAATTCAAACATATGTTTGAATTTAAGAAAACTTATTTGAGTTGTGATCTAGCTCTAATCTAATACATCCAATTCAGTTTAGAGTAAGCATCCATAAAATTAACAAAGTAATAGCATCATCTTAGATTTGGGATTTGGGTAAGACTATGGATAGAAGTGGGCCAAGCTACTTCATAAAGGTTCGGCTAGTTTTAAGTTCGATTCAACCTTGCTCATTTTATTAAATAGATTAGACTTAAGTTTTTTTGTAAAATATATTAATTAAAAATGTCAGACAATAGACTTTAAAAAATGTCTAAAAAGCTCGTTGAGTTGGCTCGTCAAAATATTATTTTTGTAAGAACAAGTTAATTATTCTTAGTTTAGATTTCAACTATTCATCGCTTGTATTAAACACAAAACAAAACTAAAAAAATTAATAGTTAATATTAATTAAGATTGTATTTTTTTTGTTCATAAAAAAAGTTTATGAATTGTAAATATAGTTATGATATGTGATTAAGGATTGATATATAAATAAATTTTTTTTACAAATTATAAATTATAAATTTTTGAATTCATTTAATATCAATTTAGATTTTTTAAGTTTATTATTTTTTTAGTTCTAATTTATGAAACAGACTTTTTAAATAGATTTGTGGATTTGTCGGACTTTAAACAGACCGGACTTGAATTTAAAAAACAAAATCTATGAGAGGTAACAGATGTAAACTTATGCTGTCTATTTACAACATAGGCCAAACTTATCAAAGACAAAGCTTGACTTGAGTCGGCCTATATCCACCCTTAGGTAGGGCTCAGATATCCAAGTACACCAATTTTCTAATGGAGTAGTATATATACAATGTTTGATATAGAGAAAAGCAATTGGTAAATTTTTTCTATACTACAAGTTGTACAACTATGATTTATTTTCATCAAATGAAAGACTATAGTATAGAACTTCAAGATTCTTTTCACTACTTTATTTGTTGTATGATCTAACTTTGCATGCTGTAACAGAAATTAATATGTTCAGTACTTAACTAAACTGTATGTAAGAAACAAGATTTATTGAGGGCGAAAATTTTACAAATTTATACATTCCTCTTTCAACTTCTCCACAATTTTTTAGAATTGTGAGATTTTACACAACATCTATTAGTAGAAAACCCAAAAAATACTTTGGTATCACAATAGAATTGATAAAAAATAAGTAACTTTTTAGATATTTCAGCCACATCGATCCAACAATTTATATAACAAAAACTTCATAAAATTGAAATCAATTTTAAAATAGTAATTTTCAATAGAATTAATTTGCAAGCCTGTGTCGTTGCTAATGCTCACTTGATCAGATTCTTCATAGCTTTGTCCATTGGTGCACGAAATTGCAATCACTCCTTTGCAATCCGCACAACTAACCATCAAATGCACTGGGTCGTCCAAGTAATACCTTACGTGAGTAAGGGTCGATCCCACGGAGATTGTTGGTATGAAGCAAGCTATGGTTATCTTATTAATCTTAGTCAGGATGCCAATAATGTTCTTTGAATTTAATTGTAAAAAGTGAAAGTGTTTGGAATAAGTAATTGTTACTCAATAATGGAGAATATGTTGGAGTTTTGGAGATGCTTTGTCCTCTTTATTTCAGCTTTTCTCTTGTACTCCTTTTCACCTACGCAAGGCTCTTTCCATGGCAAGCTGTATGTAGGGTGTCACCGTTGTCAATGGCTACTTCCCATCCTCTCAGTGAAAATGGTCCAAATACTCTGTCACAGCACGGCTAATCATCTGTTGGTTCTCGATCATGTCGGAATAGAATCCATTGATTCTTTTGCGTCTGTCACTACACCCAAAAATTGCGAGTTTGAAGCTCGTCACAACCATTCAATCCTTGAATCCTACTTGGAATACCACAGACAAGGTTTAGACTTTCCGGATTCTCATGAATGCCGCCATCAATTCTAGCTTATACCATGAAGATTCTGATTAAGGAATCTAAGAGATAATCATTCAATCTAATGTAGAACGGAGGTGGTTGTCAGGCACACGTTCATGAATTGAGGAAGGTGATGAGTGTCACGGATCATCACCTTCTTCATGGTGAAGTGCGAATGAACATCTTAGATAGGAACAAGCGTGTTTGAATGGAAAACAGAGATAATTGCATTAATTCATTGAGACGCTGCAGAGCTCCTCACCCCCAACAATGGAGTTTAGAGACTCATGCTGTCAAAGAGTATAAAATTCAGATCTAAAAATATCACGAGATACAAAATAAGTCTCTAAAAGTTGTTTAAATACTAAACTAATAACCTAGGTTTACAGAAAATGAGTAAACTAAGATGGATAGTGCAGAAATTCACTTTTGGGGCCCACTTGGTGTGTGCTGGGGCTGAGACTTAAGCTTCTCACATGCCTGAGCTGTTTCTGGAGTTGAACGCCAGGTTGTAACCTGTTTCTGGCGTTGAACTCCAACTTGCAACCTGTTTCTGGCGCTGAACGCCAGACTGCAACATGGAACTGGCGTTGAACGCCAGTTTATGTCATCTATCTTCGTGCAAAATATGAACTATTATATATTTCTGGAAAGCCCTGAATGTCTACTTTCCAACCCAATTGAGAGTGCACCAATTGAACTCATGTAGCTCCAAAAATTCCATTCTGAGTGCAGGAAGGTTAGAATCCAACAGCATCAGCAGTCCTTTTTCAGCCTGAATCAGATTTTAACTCAGCTCCTTCAATTTCAGCCAGAAAATACCTGAAATCACAGAAAAATATACAAACTCATAGTAAACTCCAGAAATATGAATTTTGCTCAAAAACTAATAAAAATATATTAAAAACTAACTAAAACACACTAAAATCTACATGAAATTACCCCCAAAAAGCGTATAAAATATCCGCTCATCATCCATTCATTAGATTTTGCAGATATGATGACATATAATATGTGGGACCACAATTTTGATTCTAATTTTTATCATATTTGATTATAGGTATAGCAAAAACACTACTGAAGTTAACTTGCGGAGCTTGTGAGTATAATGCTGAAGGATTACCATGTATTCATAACACGTAGTAGAAGAAAAGAAAGTAATCTTAAAGATCTATTTTGTGTTTAAAATTTATTCAAATAATATATAAGATCTAAATATCTTTGGACACTTTAGTAAAAATTCTATTCTTCGATTGTACGAAAACTCTATGCGTATCCACACTGAGACCAACATTTGCTGTCAACTCCTTGACCAATGAATGTCTAATCTAAATTGAAAAATCTCTTTGCAAATCTTTGCACACCATAAAATTCTTCTCCAAGAATTAGAATTACATACATTTATGTGTGTAAAAGGCTTAAACATTGAGATGCATCCATACCATTCTCTTTCATCCTTTTTCTTCAAGCTCCTAGAATCTGGGCTGTGTATCTTTTCTTTGGCCCCAAATTTGATTTTTGATGATGGATGAGTCACTGAGCACTTTTGACTTTACTGTCTTCATAGTTGCTTGAATGGTGCTTGTACCTCAGAGAATTTCTTCATAGTTTCTTGTTAAAGCACAAATGAAAAAATCACCTTTTTGTGATCTTCTGTTGCGTTGAGATCTTTTCTTTGTTGTAGCCTTTTTACTTTCCCTTATTGCTTGAAAATGGAAGCTATCTTTTCGTTCTTCTTTTTGCCCTAACTTCGGATCTTTCCTCTTTCTTCTTTCTTGGTTCAGAGATTGATGTGATACGGAAGAAAAGGGAAGAGAGAGAAGAGAGAGTTTATGTTCGGTAGAAGTGAAGGAAAATTCAAATAAACTTTAATTTGTTTATTCGGTTGGTGACTAGGTTGAAAAGATATGTGTTTGTGTGTGTTTACCGAAATAGACTTGGATCTTTATTTGGGCCAACTTTCTTTCTTTTCTTTCACATGGTTTCATCAACTTATTAATGAATCAAATATGTTTATGCTGAACTTGATGCTGGGCCAGTGTGCGTGTGGTCTGGGTACATGCATAATGGGCCTATTTTAATTTAATTTAATTTCTGCACACTAAACAAAATATATCACACAAATAATTTGATAATAATCCAAATAATGTTTAGTCATCACTTTTATTATGTTTTGATTTTCCAAACTCAACAATCTCTTTGTTGATGACAAATATTATTAAAATGAATTGAAACGAAATGAGATTGGATTTAAGAAACTTTCCTTTGATGAAGCTCCCCCTTTCCTTTGATCATTAAGCTCTCCCGTTCAGATCAACAAGCAAGCTCATATATCAAACAGTTAAACAACATAAACAGTCTAAAACTATTACAATTATCCAGAAAAATAGTTACTGAAACAGTGTTCAGTAGCTAGAAATAGCAAAAGAGATTGTCAATCACAACTAGAAATAGCAACAAATTATTGATCTTGCAGCAATAGTAAGAGACAAAGACTAAGCATCAGAATCCTTATTTTCAGTGCTTAAGACATCTTTCTCTTGCTCAGATAACACTTGATCCTCATCAAGTGAATCAAAGTACTTTAGAAGTACCTCAACTCTATCCTAAGATTTTAGCAAAGATTTCTCATTTTGGAGAGCAAGTTTTCGAGTTTTTTTGCTAGCTGGAGTAGACCATCTGTTTGGTCATATTCACAAACTCCTGAAGTACATCTTATACCATTGATCAAGTATTTGTGAGAGATAGAGGTGCCAGCAATTGAATGTGGAGAGAGACTTTCATCTTTACTTTCTTATATAACTGGATCCTTAATGGCCTTAGAGCCTTTTTTTTTGGTTGGTTTCACTGCACCCCCACCTTTAAAGGATGAAATTTTGTTCTTTATGGCTTCATTGCTTAGGTCAACAGAAAAATGCTCAAAAATACACGTTAAAGACATTTCGTATGGTAGTGAAACATTTTTATCGCTTGTCACACAGTCAATCATTTGGCGGATTATGAGATATGCAAATGAAATAGGAGAGAAATTGAAGATTGCATAAAAAATCATGGTGTCACAGATGGTGATCTTTTGGTAGGAACCACTTTAAGACAGTATGATGTGGGTAATGATGCAGTAAAGTTGGGTTCTAGCTGGACCTAAGGCTCTGTGTGTGGGTGTCATACCGTCCATGAGAGAGAAATTTTCACATATGTTAGCCAGGGCATCCTTATGGGATATGCCTGGATTGTTGTCCCACTTGCCAGACACAAAGGCTTTCACCCCTATATCTTCATAATCAAGGGAATCACTAAGGGATTCTTTGTTCAAAATGATTTGACGGCCCTTAACATATGAGTGAATGTCTCCTTCATGATATAACATGTTTGCATAAAACTCCCTAACCATGTTAGGATACACAAGCTTTCATATTTTGAAGAGATTTTTCCATTTTAACAGCTGAAAATTATCTTTAAAATCTATACCCTTGTCAGCTAGGCATCGAAGTCAGCAACATAGGATGAACATAAAGTGCATTTCGAGATAACCTCTTTGTGGAATTCAAAATCCATGCATGAAGTAAAACGGTTAGGATCATAGTGAGAATGACAATATTTTCCAAAGTGAGATTTATAATCAAGAGAGTCAAGATTAGAAGGTTCAGAAACGGTTTGAAAAGCAGGTCTTTTGATACCTTTAAAAGGATGACTAGAAGGGACAGAGCATCCAGAGGGACGAGAGGATGAGTGAGGAGGAGGAGGAGACGACAAACATTCCTCTTCAGACATTGGTCTTTTTCCCTTCCCTGCTTTGGCCTGAGAGGAACCAGCCTCTTGTTGTAGAGAAGAAGGCCTGGGACGTGCAGTCTTTGTTCTTGCCATAGAAGCCGGTGGTTGAGAGGAATGTGAGGGGGGATGAGTGTGAGTGAATGTGTATGTGAGTGTGAGCCTGGGGCTTGGAAGTAGGAGGGTTACGAGGAGGGTGATAAGAACATGTGCCTCAATGAGTGGTCACTTTCTTTCTCATCATGAGGAAGAAGAGAATGTGAAGAGGGGAGTGAATATGATGGTGTGGAGTAGTGGGAAGGAGAGAAGTTTTCTTGAAAGAAAAAACCTCTTTAAATGCAAAGGAAGCTTCCTTAAAAAGATAAAACTGACAAAAAAAGAATTTAAGAAATTTAAAATAAAAAAAATCAGTTTTAAAGAGACTAGACAAGATGATTTGAAATATAACTGACAATGGTTTGACTTAATGTAAAATAAAAAAATTTCAAAAAACAAGAGCCCATTTCATTGAACAAACCCTTTTTTCATAGGCCCAGTGGTGGAGTTTAGGAAACATACTAGACTGCCAAGGATTTGTTTCCAATTTATATCACAAGAAATGTTTAGAGCTATGTTTGAGCCTTTCAGAGGAAGTCATCATCTACCGAGTTTATTCTCACTGCGACCTGTGAGACAAAAACAACCAAAAAATATTTTAAGCACAATTAATTCAAGGACTTAGCATCAACAATTTCCAGTGCAGTTCTTAGTTTACAAAACTGATCTTCACATAAAGGTTTAGTGAAGACATCAGCTAATTGATCCTCCGATTTCACAAATTGAATATCAATTGTTCCTTTTTACACATGTTCTCTTATAGAATGAAACCTAACTTCAATGTACTTTGTTCTTGAGTGTAAAACAGGGGTTTTAGAAATTTTTATGACACTTAAGTTGTCACAAAACAAAAGAATACTATTGACTTTTAGTTTGTAATAGGTAAGCTAAATTTTGAGCCAAATTAACTGAGAACAACAAGAGGATGCTGAGATATATTTGGCCTCAGTTGTTGACAAATCAACAGTAGCTTGCTTTTTGCTCGACCAAACGTTCAAGGATTGTCCAAGAAAGCAACAAATTCCTGAAGTGCTTCTTCTATTCATGCGATCACCCACAAAATCTGCCTCACAATACCCAACTATACAGAATTCATCAGTTTTAGGATACCACAGATCAAAATCAGATGTGCCTTTGATGTATCTAATAATCCATTTAACAGCCGAAAGATGTGATTCTTTTGAGTGAGATTGAAATCTAGAGCACACATCCACACTTTGAATAATGTCTGGTCTAGATGATGTTAGATACATAAGTGATCCGATCATTCCTCTATACGGAGTCTCATCAACATCTTTCCCATTTTCAGCCTTGTCAAGTTTTGTATTAGGTTGCATTGGTGTACTCATAGGTTTAGAATTTTCTAAACCGAATTTTTTTACTAATTCTTTGGCATATTTACCTTGGTGTACAAAAATACCACTAGGAATTTGTTTGAAAACTAGGAATTACCCTAACTTTCAACAGCAAAGTGCTAAACCAACTTGCAGGGGAATCCATTCATGATCGTGACAGAAAACAAAAATACTAACAAAGTATTTCTGAAATAACTTAGGCTTTTTCTCCTAGTTTACCTCTCTGTCTTTCGCCACTCATTGACTTTTTCTTACAAATCTCACCATATTTGCCTGTTTTCCAATGATACTTAGACAGACAAAACTGAGAAAAAGAACTACAAAATGAAAACCATGAAGGAGAATAACAAGAATAGTTCAGGGAGTTGTGGGAACTGAAACAAGTTCTCTTTCTCTCTTGCTCAAACCTTGGCTATTCACCCCTATTATAGAAAAGTGAAGCTTCCAAGGTTTGAACCAAGTTTAACACTTGGGTTGTCTTCTTCTCCAACATCAGAATCAACAATGGCATGGCCAGAGGAGAGAGAGAAGGCTTAAACATTGACATGCATTCATATCATTTTCTTTCATCCTTTTTATTCAAGCACCTTGAATCTAGGCCGTGTAACTTTTCTCCGGACCCAAGTTTGATTTTTGACCGTTGATGAGCCACTGAGCACTTTTGACTTCACTATCTTCATAGTTTCTTGAATGGTGTTTGTAGCTCAGAGAATTTTTCACAGTTTCTCGTTGAAGCACAAATGGGAAAACCACATTTTTGTGATCTTCTGTTGCGTTGAGATCTTTCCTTTGGTGTAGTCCTTTTACTTTTCCTTCTTGCTTGAAAATGGAAGATATTTTTTTGTTCTTCTTTTTGCCCTAGCTTCAGATCTTTTTTCTTTCTTCTTTCTTGGTTCAGAGATTGATGTAATATGGAAGAATAGAAAAGAGAGAGAAGAGAGAGTTTGTGTTTAGTGGAAGTGAAGGAAGATTCAAATGAACTTTAATTTGTTTACCTGATTGGTGACTAGGATGAAGAGAGATGTGTTTGTGTGTGTTTACCAAAATGGACTTGGATCTTTATTAGAGCCAACTTTCTTTCTTTTCTTTCACATGATTTCAGCAACTTATTAATAAATCAAATATGTTTATGCTGAACTTGATGCTAGGCCAATATGCGTGTGGGTTTGGGTACATGCTTAATGGGCCTGTTTCAATTCAATTTAATTTTTGCACACCAAACAAAATACATCGCACAACTAATTTGATAATAATCCAAATAATGATTAGTCATCATTTTTATCATGTTTTGGTTTTCCAAACTCAACATTGTTGAATTAGAATTATATTTAAAAATTAAATTTTAATAGTGATATATACAAAATTTAGTTAAAATTTATAACTAGGAAGCAGCAGTAGTGACTGATTTAGCGACCAATTTTGAGATTTGAAGTTTGCTATTATCGACAGATTTAGCGACCAATTTAACAACCGAAATAATGGTCACCATTTAGAGACTAAATAACTTACCGACCAAAATATTGGTCGCTATTTAGCGACCGATTTTGTTAGCGACCGATTTAACGACCAAAATTATTTCGCATGAGTTAGGTGGCCTTGGTTGAAAATCAGTCTCTAAAATTGGTTGTTAAATATTAGCAACCAACATCTGTTGCTATTTTGAATTTAACAACCAAGGTTTTAGCAACTACCATACTCGGTCGCTAAATCAATCGCTAAGCTGATAGCAAGTAATTTTCAAAAAATATCGGTCGTTATTCTGGTAATTTCTTGTAATAGACCATCATCCTCCTAAGCCCCTAACCTGCTTCTTTCTCTCACAAGTAACAAACCTGTCGCCTCACTATGATTCACCCTCCCTCTCTCATCCCTGCTCTCACTTTTGCTTTCTCCCATTGCCCGTTCTACCCATTTTACATAGAGTCTGAAGAAGTCAATGATAAGCACACACCAACAAAAAGCTTCGGAGATTTGATTAAAACCAACAAAGACAAGATTTAAGAAAAGTGGATGCAAGTGGTGGACCAACGGCAGCAAGTATAAAGTCGGCAGTGGTTCAATGACGAAGACGGAGGAACAGCCATCGTGAGGGCGGCTGGGTGCTTCTTTGTCTTACTTGAATTGGAAGCAAAGGCAGGAGAAAAGCAACAGCAAGACAACAGCGTTAGGACAAACGAAACAACACGAGTTCGACAATAGTCAAAAAGGTAAGCCTCTCAGCGACACTCTAAATTGGAGATTTTGGTCGCATGAAACTCAAATTTCATAGGGAGAGAGGGTTAGACATTGAGAGACAAAGAGAGGTCAGAGACTCGGAGGTAAAAGTTTGAAATGTTGGCAATGGAGAACTGTAAGAGGGAAAGAGATTAAGAGACTAGAATTTGGAGAATCTACTGCTAGGTTTTTATGGTTTTAAGCTCATATTGGGCCTTTGGGTTGGGTTTGACTCCAATCAGAGCCAAAGAAATAGCTTCTTCAATTTGGAATGTAGAAAAGCGATTTCAGCGAGTAAGCATTTTTGCCCGACAATTCTGCGCAGAGCAACTTCCTGCAACTCGAAGTGATTCAGCGACAAAGATGGAGGAACAACCGCCATAATACTTTTTTGTCACGCTCTCTTTCTTTTTATTTGTATACTGAGTTTAGGTATAACAATTAATTTGATATTAAAGGTGTTTTATTTGAGATTAACCCGTTTAAAATTGTTTTGAATTGGTTTGTTTAAAATTAATCTATTTGCACAAAATTGATTTTTGTTTAGTCTGGTATTGAATGGTATTGATTGAAGGTGCTGTTTGAAAATTTTTTTATGTTTGTTTAATTTTTTATTTTTGAACTATATTATAAGTATAGGGTATGAAAAATAAGTAAATTCATACTTCACTAATATTTTAACAGGGACTTAATTAAAAAAATTAAATGGTATAATGATTCAATTAAAAAAATATAAAAATTAAATTAAAAATTTAGTAAAATTATAAAAATTTGCAGGATCATCAAACATTTATAAAATATACGTCCTTTTTCTATAAGACTAAAATAATATATTTTTTAATCTATTTAATGAAAATACCTTTTAACAATCATTGAAATAATAATAATAATAATAATAATAATAATAATAATAATAATAATAATAATAATAATAATAATAATAATTTGTTATAAAAAATATTACATTATTATTTTTATTATTATTTAAAGGTTTAATTACTCTGTTGGTCCCTATAGTTTCACAAAATTTTCAATTAGGTCCCTATACTTTTTTTCCTTTTAATTGAGTCCCTGCACTAATTTTTTTTTAATTGAGTTCCTACACTTTTTTTTCTTTTTATTTAGATCCTTATACCAATTCTTTTTTTTTTAGTTGGGTCCCTATAAAATTAAGTCAATTACTACTAAGAGGGATTTAATTGAAAAAAAATTAGTATAGGACCCAATTAAAAAAAATATAGGGACCTAATTGAAAATTTCACAAAACTATAGAGACCAACGAAATAATTAAACCTTATTTAAATTAACCAAAAAAGTTATTATCATAGTTATACTAACTTTTTTCATAGATGATACTAATATGTTATTTATAGAAGCGATCTGTCTTCGTAAACATTTTATGAAATTCAGAGTTATTAGATATCATATGTATCTTAAATTTCAAATAAATAATGAATACCCATAAATTCTTACAAATAGAAGATATATATGGTGTGCAATCCGTTTTTTACAAATCGTCTGTTTTGTTTGGCTTTGCTAATAATAGCTGCATATACGTTTTTCAGTATACAAGCTTTCAAGCTAAGGTGTTACCATGATAATTAGCCGGCAACTTTCACTTAACAGTGTTATTTGAAGGCTTTTTCTTTTCTTTTCTATATATATAGGCATTCAAATCTATCCTATAGCTATACGCTATTGGGTGTTTTGGGGCTGCTTTTCTATGTAGAAAAAAAATCTAAATATTAATATCTAAACCTATGAATAGTTGAAGTGGATGAGGTGAGTTTGGGTTGAGTGAGAGAGGTCTCATTTTGAGAGAAAAACACCAAATACTAGAGAGAAGAGAAGAGAGAGTCATTTTCGCACATATACAAAGCTGTCTCCGTAAATTGGTCACTGCAGATTCGTTAACCGTTGGATCGAGCTCAAATTTGGACAGTGTGTTCCACACATTTGGTTCTTTATTTTCATCGCTCGGATCTTTGATTTGATGTCTGTAGCTGAAGATATTGGCCACACACAACAGCTCTATTTTTGTGGTATTTTCATCTTGTTCTTGTTTTGTAAGCTTTGAAACTTGGGTTGTTTGGCTTGTTGTATGCACGTTTTGTGCAGTAATTTGTGACTCTTGTGTACCCTATTTTTCATCATAGTGAAGCTATTTCCTAGTCTTAGTGACTCGTGGTTTTTACTTCTCACATTGAAGAGGTTTTCCACGTTAAAAATCTTGGTGTGTTAGCTTGTCTCTAATTTTTTGTTTATGTGATTTTTTCACTGCTATTGGGTATTATTATGCTACTGTTAATACTTATTGTGAGTGGATTGTTGCTCCTCTAATTCTTGCAAGTAGGAAATTGTGTGTTTTATTCCTATCAATTAGCATCAGAGCTCAGTTTTGGGTGTTTGGTTATAACTTGCTTGAAAGATTGAGGCAAATAACTCTACTAGAATGATAAGTTTGAATGACACTAATTACCATCTATGGAAAAGAAAAATGAAGGATTTGTTGTTTGTAAAAAATCTACATTTATCCGTATTTTCTACACAAAAACCAGAATCTAAAACAGATTAAGAATTAGAGTTTGAAAACCAACAAGTTTGTGGTTTTATTAAGCAATGGGTGGATGATAATGTTTACAATCACATTGCTAATGAGACTCGTGCTAGGGCTTTGTGGAATCAAATTGAATCCTTGTATGCTTCCAAGTCTAGCAATAATAAATTGTACTTGTTGAATATGTTGATGAATTTGAGATACAAGGAGGAGTCACAAGTATTAGATCACTTGAATGAATTTCAAGGGGTTCTGGATCAGTTGTCAAGCATGAGAATCAAGTTTGAAGATGAGGTTCAAGGATTGTGGTTGCTAAATACTCTACCAGATTCTTGGGAGATATTTCGCATCTTTCTTACTAATTCTGCTCCGAATAGTAAAGTGAGCATGCAACTTATTAAATGTGGAATTTTAAATGAAGAGATGAGAAGGAAGATGCAGAATTCTTTGTCACACTCTGAAATGTTAGTCACTAAAACTAGGGGAAGAAATCAGAATAGAGGTCAAAAGAGTAGAGGTAAAAGCAGGAGCAAATCCAAGTAAAGATACAAGAATGTTGAGTGTCATTACTGTCACAAAATGGGTCACGTTCAAAAATATTGCTTTCTTTGGAAAAATGAGAACAAAGGTAAGCAAGAAAAGAAGAATGATGGTGGTAATGATCGTGTATCTTCTATTTCAGATGATCTTCTTACTGTTGATATTTTTTATTATGAGTACAAGGTCAATCTTGTTTCTGATGATGAGTTCAGCTGGGTAATTGATAGTGGCGCTTCAATACATGTTACACCGAGGAAGGAGTTCTTCACTTCTTATACTCCACATAATTTTGGAGTACTTAAGATGGATAATGATGGCTTAGCCAAGGTTATTGGTGTAGGAGATATTTGTCTTGAGATTAATACGGGAATAAAGCTGCTACACAAAGATGTTAGACATGCTCCAGATGTTCGCTTGAATTTGGTTTCAGTTAAAAGACTTGATAATGAAGGCTTTGTAAACGCTTTCGACTTTGGACAATGGAAGCTTACTAAAGGTAACTTAGTAGTGGCTCGAGAAAAAGGTACTTTAAGTTTGTATGTGATGCATGCTATGATTGCAAGTGGCACAGATGATTTGGTCATATTAGTGAAAAAGGACTTAGTTATTTGGCTCGAAAGGATGCTCTTTCTGGTTTGAAGAATGCAGAGTTGGAGAAATGTTCTCATTGCATGGCTGGCAAACAAAGAAGATTATCCTTCAAGAAGCATCAACCTTCAAGAAAATTAAACTTCTTGAAATTGGTACACTCCGATATTTGTGGACCTTTGAAGGTACGGTTTTTTAGTGGAGCTATTTACTTTATTACTTTTATTGATGATCATTCAAGAAAGCTTTGGACTTATGCTTTGAAAACAAAGAACCAAGCTTTGAAAAAGTTCAAACAATTCCAAGCTTTGGTTGAAAGGCAAACAGGTAAAAAGCTTAAATGTATTTGCACTGATAATGATGGTGAGTATTGTGGACCATTTGATGAGTATTGCAAGCAGCAAGGTATTACGCATGAAAAGACACCTCCTAAAACACCTCAGTTGAATTGTTTGTCAGTAAGAATGAATAGAATATTGATTGAAAGAGTTAGGTGTATGCTTACTGAAGCTAAGCTACCTAAAGTCTTTTGGGGTGAAGTGCTACTTACAGCGGCTCATGTGATTAATCTAAGTCCTACAATTGCTTTAGATAATGATGTTCCGGATCATGTTTGGTCGGACAAAGATGTCTCATATGGTCACTTGAGAGTATTTGGATGTAAAGCATTTGTTCATGTTCCAAAGGATGAGAGGTCCAAGTTGGATGTGAAGACAAAGCAATGTATTTTTATTGGGTATGGTTAAGATGAGTTTGGTTACAAACTTTATGATCCAGTTGAAAAAAAGTTTGTAAGAAGTCGTGATGTAGAGTTTATTGAAGACCAAACCATTGAAGACATTGATAAGACAGAGAAAAGTCAATCACAAGAAAGCAGTGACTTGATTGATGTAGATCCAGTTCAGCCGCCTCCTTTGTCAGAACTAGCAGAGAATCAAGATCAGGAGCATATTCAACAAAATGAGCCTTTGGTTCCTGATGACCAGGAGATGGGAGATCCAATTGATGCTCCAGTTGATGATGATGCTGATAATCAATTTGAGTTACCTGAAGATCTACCAGGTTTCCATCCTAGGAGGTCTACTAGAGAGCGACGACCTTCAACAATGTATCTTTCTAATGAGTATGTAACATTTACTGATGGATATGTGACCTTGAATGATGGAGGAGAATCTGAATGTTACGAGGAAGCTATGGAAGGTGACGACAATAAGAAATGGTTTGATGCAATGCAAGATGAAACGAAATCCTTGCATGATAATCAAATATTTGAACTTGTAAAGTTGCCAAAAGGGAAGAAAGCTTTGCAGAACAGGTGGGTTTATAGGTTGAAGCATGAAGAAAATGCTCACTGTCCAAGGTACAAGGCTAGATTGGTGGTCAAGGGCTATAGGCAGAAAAAAGGGAGTTGACTATAATGAAATGTTTTCACTAGTTGTGAGAAGATCTTCTGTTAGGACTATTTTGAGTTTGACTGCAAGTCTTAATTTAGAGATAGAGCAGATGGATGTGAAAATTGCTTTCCTTCATGGCAATCTTAAGGATGAAATTTACATGAACAATGATGAGCGGATGATTTATATGCTTTTTGGCATTGTTTTTATATAGTTTTTAGTATAATTTAGTTAATTTTTAGTATATTTTTATTAGTTTTTAGGAAAAAATCACATTTCTGGACTTTACTATGAGCTTGTATGTTTTTCTGTGATTTCAGGTATTTTCTGGCTGAAATTGAGGGACCTGAGCAAAAATCTGATTCAGAGGCTGACAAAGGACTACTGATGCTGTTGGATTCTGACCTCCCTTCACTCGAATGGAATTTTTGGAGCTACAGGAGTCCAAATGGTGCGCTCGCAATTGTGATGGAAAGTAGACATCCAAGGCTTTCTGGAAATATATAATTGTCCATACTTTGCTCGAGTTTAGACGATGCAAACTGGTGTTTAACGCCAGCTTTCTGCCCTATTCTGGCGTTAAACGCCAGAAACAAGTTGCAAAGCAGAGTTAAACGCCAGAAACAAGTTACAAACTGGCGTTCAACTCCAAGGAAGACCTCTACACGTGAAAGCTTCAATGCTCAGCCCATGCACACACCAAGTGGGTCCGGAAGTGGATTTCTGCATCATTTACTCATTTCTGTACCCCTAGTAACTAGTCTAGTATAAATAAGACTTTTTACTATTGTATTTTCATCTTGGTATCTATCTTTGATCAGTTTATGCGATCTTAGACATTGGGGGCTGGCCTCACGGCCATGCCTGGACCTTTATCACTTATGTATTTTCAACGGTGGAGTTTCTACACACCATAGATTAAGGGTGTGGAGCTTTGCTGTTCCTCGAGTATTAATACAATTACTACTGTTTTCTATTCAATTCATACTTATTCTTATTCTAAGACATTCATTCGCACTTCAACCTGATGAATGTGATGATCCGTGACACTCATCATCATTCTCACTTATGAACGCGTGCCTGACAAACACTTCCATTCTACCTGTGAAAGCTAAAGTGTGTATCTCTTGGATTCCTGGTCCATGACGCATGGTTGCCTCTCCTGACAACAGAGTCTTTCATTCCATGAGATCAGAGTCTTTGTGGTATAAGCTAGAATCAATTGGCAGCGTTCTTGATATCCGAAAAGTCTAAACCTTGTCTGTGGTATTCCGAGTAGGATCTAGGATGGGATGACTGTGACGATCTTCAAACTCGCGACTGTTGGGCGTGGTGACAGATGCAAAAGGATAGTAAATCCTATTCCTATACGATCGAGAATCGACAGATGATTAGCCCTACGTAACCCGTAGTTGGACCATTTTCACTAAGAGGATGGACGGTAGCCATTGACAACAGTGACCCCCCTACATACAGCTTGTCATGGAAAAGAGTATGAAAGATTGGAAGAAGGCAGTAGGAAAGCAGAGATTCAAAAGGAATGAGGTATCTCCATACACTTATCTGAAATTCCCACCAATGAATTACATAAGTATCTCTATCTTTATTTTATGTTTATTTATATTTTAATTATTAAAACTCTATAACCATTTGAATCAGCCTAACTGAGATTTACAAGATGACCATAGCTTGCTTCAAGCTGACAATCTCCGTGGGATCGACCCTTACTCACGTAAGGTTTATTACTTGGACGACCCAGTGCACTTGCTGGTTAGTTGTGCAAAGTTGTGAAAAAGAGTGATATTACAATTGTGCGTACCAAGTTGTTGGCGCCATTGCGATCACAATTTTGTGCACCAAACAACCTAAAGATTTCATGGTAAAAGGCAAAGAGGATCATGTTTGCAAACTGAAGAAGAGCTTGTATGGCTTGAAGCAAGCTCTAAGACAATGGTATAAGAAGTTTGAGTCTGTTATGGCAGAACAAGGCTACAAGAAGACTACTTCTGATCATTCTGTATTTGTTAAACAGTTTTCTTGTAATGATTTTATTATTCTTTTGATATATGCTGATGACATGCTTATTGTTGGTCAAAATGCTTCTAAGATTGATATGTTGAAGAAGCAATTGCAATGTCATTTGCAATGAAGGACTTTGGGCTGGCAAAGGAGATTCTTGGCATAAAAATAGAGCGTGATAGAAAGGAGAAGAAACTTTGATTGTCACAGGAGAAATACATAGAGACAATGTTGCACATGTTTAAAATGGAGAAAGCAAAGGCCGTTAGTACTCCTCTTGCTACACACTTCAAATTGAGTTGCAAGTAAAGTCCATCAAGTGATGAAGAGAAGAAAGACATGGAAAAAGTTCCATATGCATCAGCCGTGGGTAGTTTAATGTATGCTATGGTGTGTACAAGACCAGATATAGCTCATGTTGTTGGTTGTGTTAGCCGTTTTGTTTCAAACCCAGGAAGAGAGCATTGGAATGCTGTAAAATGGATAATGAGATATCTTCGTGGTACTTCTAACATGAAGTTGTGTTATGGAAGTGATAAGCCTATTCTAGTTGGTTACACTAACTCAGACTTGGTAGGAGATATTAACTCTAGAAGGTCCATTTCAGGCTTCTTGATCAACTTTGCGGATGGAGCTGTATCTTGGTAATCTAGATTGCAAAAATGTGTTGCTTTGTCTACTACCGAGGCCGAGTTTATTGCCATTACCGAAGCGTCCAAGGAGATGCTTTGGATGAAAAAATTCTTGAGAGAAATCGGGTTTACTCAAGAGAGGTATGTATTGTTTTGTGATAGTCAAAGTGCTATACATCTTAGTAAAAATTCTACTTTTCATTCTCGATCCAAACATATTGATGTGAGGTATCATTGGATACATGATGTTTTCAATGCTGAGTTGTTAGAACTTGAAAAGGTTCATACTGATGATAATGGTTCTGATATGATGACCAAGGCATTACCAAGATGGAAGTTTGAAGTTTGTTGCTTAATCACCGAATTGGCGGTTACCTCCACATAGTCGTGAGGGGGAGATTTGTTGGGTTTTTTGGACTCCCTTCCTATGTGGAGAAAAAGCCCAAATATTAGTATCTAAACCCATGAATAGTTGAAGTGGCTGAGGTGAGTTAGCGTTGAGTGAGAGAGGTCTCATTTTGAGAGAAGAACACCAAATACTAGAGAGAAGAGAAGAGAGAAAGTCATTTTCACACATATACAAAGCTGTCTCCATAAATTGGTCACTATAGATTTGTTAACCGTTGGATCGAGCTCAAATTTGGACAGTGTGTTTCACACTTCTGGTTCTTTGTTTTCACCTTTCGGATCTTCATTTTGATGTTTGTAGCTGGAGATATTGGCCATAGACAGCAGCTCTATTTTTATAGTATTTTCATCTTCTTGTTCTTGTTTTGTAAGCTTTGAAACTTGGGTTGTTTGGCTTGTTGTATGCACGTTTTGTGCAGTAATTTGTCATTCTCTTGTACCCTATTTTTCATCATAGTGAAGCTATTTTCTGATCTTGGTGACTCATGGTTTTTACTTCTCACATTGAGGAGGTTTTCCACGTTAAAAATCTTAGTGTGTTAGCTTGTCTCTAATTTCTGATTTATGTGAGTTTTTCGTTGTTATTGGATATTATTGTGCTACTGTTAATACTTGTTATGAAGGGATTGTTGCTCCTCTAATTTTTATAGATAGAAAATTGTGTGTTTTATTCCTATCACACATAACATAGTGAAACACAGAAGTAATTAAAATAAAATAACGACTCAATTAAAAATGAAGGTACAAGTAAGTATGGTAGTAATTATGTTTTTCTTTGTAGTTTCGTTTGCATTTGGTCAGCTTAGGGTTGGATTCTATAGAAGCAGCTGCCCAAAAGTAGAGTTGATTGTGAAGCAACAAGTTTAGCGGCGATTCAACCGTGACAAGTCCATAACCGCTGCATTGCTTCCATGCATTTCCATGACTGCTTTGTCAGGGTAAGGATATATGCAATTAGAATGATAAATTCTTATATATATATATATATATATATATATATATATATATATTTTGGAGACTAAATCTAGATTAGGTAATTATCTATCTGAAAACTTGAACTCACATTCGCATAGCCGCATAGGTAACTAATAATAAACATGTCTATGCTTCTTTTTTTTATATATATATTCTTAAGTTTTTACGGCACCTCTAACTCTCATGTTAATAACTAATTCGTTTGAAAATGTCCAAAGATGATTGATTTATTTAGTTGACTAAGTGTGGTATAAATTTGTAAGTGCTCAGAAAGATTAGAGATATGTCTTAGCGGAATAATTATTAGGAAAGTTACTTAGTGTATGTTTGAAATTATAATGGATTATAACAAAATCAACTATGTGTATTTTAAAATATGTGATCAATTATGTGTATTTTTTCATTAACTAACTCCACAAAAATAATACCAAATACCTAAGTTTTTATGTAAGATTATTACTTACACACAAAAATCAATTAATTAAAATTAGCTTTGTTCTTTTTGTGTACAATTTAATTTAATTTTAATATATATTTTATATTTTAATTTATATTTTATACTGATAATTAATTTTAGTGTACATTTAGTATAATTGATTTTTACGTGTCAAAAACAATAAAAAAAATATTAGATAAATAAATTATTTTATAATCAAATTTAATTAAGTCTTTTTCTTTTATGCATCTCTTTTTTCTTTTCAATTAGTTTTTATCGTGTCAATAAATTATGAGTAATTACTCAAATCAGTTCCTAAGAATTTTAAAAGTGGACATTTAAGTTCTCAAGAAAAATTAATACACAAATCAATCCCTAAGGTTTTACTCCAACAAACAAATCAATCGTCCCCAATTCATTTTTCGACAGAGTAATTACCCAAATCAGTCCTCAAGGATTTTAAAAACAGATATTTTAGTCCAAAAAAATTAATGTACAAATCAATCCCCAACATTTCTCTCTATTAGACATAACAGTCTTCCGTCCAAAAATAAAATAAAATAAAATAATTATTATTATTAATTGCACAATAATATTATATTATAAATTTTGTATTTTTTAGAAAAAAATAATGATAATTTTTTTTAGATTCTTTTATATATATATATATATATATATATATATATATATAGTCACTCAATAATAATAATAATAATAATAATAATAATAATAATAATAATAATAATCAATAAAATAATTAAAAATTATTCTACAAGATATTCAAGACTAAAATTATTTGATATTTTTATATTTAATATAATAAAAAAATATCCTATTTAAAAAAATATTTTTATATTAAAAAAATATGTATTAAAAAATATTTTAATTTGAATTTATATTAAATACATGTTTCTTTTAATACAAACATATTTTTTAAAATAGTACATCTTTTGATTATATTAAATATAAAAATATCAAATAATTTTAACCTTAAGTTTTTTGTAAAATAATCTCTAATAATTTTTTTTTTATTATTATTATTATTATTATTATTATTATTATTATTATTATTATTATTATTATTGAGTGAATATATATATAAATACACACATAAGAATCTAATGAATAAATTTATTATTATTTTTGTCTAAAAAATACAAAAATTTATAGTACAATATTATTATGCAATTAATAATAATAATAATAATAATAATAATAATAATAATAATAATAATAATAATAATTTTATTTTATTTTATTTTTGGACAGAGGACTGTTATGTCTAACGGAGAAAAACATTGGGAATTGATTTGTACATTAATTTTTTTGGGGACTAAAATATCCATTTTTAAAATCTTTAGAGACTAATCTGGGTGATTACTCTATCGGAAAATGAACTGGGAACTGATTCGGAGTAAAACCTTAGGTCTTTGGAGATTGATCTGTGTATTAATTTTTTTTTAGACTAAAATTTTGATTTGGATAATTACTCATAAATTATTAAACCAACTTAATTAAATTTTAATTACAAAAATAATTTGGTTACGTGGCATCACCAATATACAATGATAATACCAAACACACAAGATTTTAATTGTGCAGGGCTGTGATGCATCCATACTCATAGACTCCCCAAGCAACACCTCAGATAAGAGCACAGGTCCAAAACGCTAGCGTTCGAGGATACGACTTTATTGATGAGGTGAAAGAGACCCTAGAATCTGAATGACTTCTACAGTTTCATGCGCAGATATCATAACACTAGCCACAAGAGATGCCGTGGCCTTTTCCGGTGGACCCAAATACGCCATCCCCACCGGACGGCGCGACGGCTTAGTATCCAACAACAGCGACGTTGACATACCACGAGCAAGTGCGCCGGTGCAATTTATATCACAATTTTTCGCAAACAAGGGAATGACAGTAGAGGAAATGGTGGTTCTCTTGGGTCCACATAGTGTTGGTGTTGCTCATTGTGTTTCCTTTCAGAGAATGCTTTTGAGTTTTAATGGGAAACATGATCCTACAATGGATCCTGCATTGGATTCTAAGCTTGTGAAGGTTTGTAACCCAAAGGCGGGAAGAGTTCAAGTTTCGCCTCCAAGTGCGTTCTTGGATCTGAATACTTCGTTTATAGTTGATAATGAGTTCTACAAGCAGATTCTTTTGAACAGAGGTGTGTTGCAGATTGACCAGGAGCTTGCTTTGGATAGTTCCACTAAAGATTTTGTGTCTAGTTTTGCTGTGAATGGTGACAAGTTTCAAAAGAGTTTTGCAGATGCGATGATAAAGATGGGAAAGATTGAGATTTTGGTTGGGAATGACGGGGAGATTCGCAAAACTTGTAGGGTCTTCAACTAAATGCACTTATACATAGGATGTTATAGTGGCATGTGCCGGGTAATGATAGTGGTGACTATACATATTTGTCTGAACTATTTAACATATATATCTATAATTCAACTATCATATCTATTAATGAAAATTATTATAACCATTTTCAAGTAAATAGTCACATTTTTCGGGGTGTAAAAAAAATACACTTTGGACTTATTAAAAAATTATGACTTATTCGGGGTGCAAATCTGTCTCAACACCCATGGACTATACCCAAAAGTTCAGCAAGAAAGTGGAACACCACTATCTGAGATCACTGGTTACAGAGAATAGTTTAAAGGATCGTATACATAGCTAATTCAGACTCGACATAGCTTATGCTGTTATGCAGCATGTCGTCTAAGTCAATTTCTAAATTCCCCTCATATGGATGGAGAACTGGGGATTCAATACATCAGACTTTAGAGGAAATTTAGCTTTATTTTTCTGTTTTAGAGGAAATTTTCTGCATTATTATGGTTATTGAGTCAGTAATACAGGAAAATTATTATGAAATTGTTCTTCATTTAATTACTTAATACCAAAGATATATATGTTTCAAATTTCTTCTGAAAGAAAGCTTATAATAGCAGTAGCTCCATTAAAAAAATATGTATTAAAGCAACAAAATACTGCATTTTTTTACACTAAAAAAACAGCATTAATTTAAACAACCCCCAAGTAATGTACCATTCAATAAGTGTATATAAGAGAGAAGAACTAATATAAGTATATTGAAACAATACTTTTTTGAAAGATTTTAGCACAAATAAATCGTCATTCCACTTAATTGAAAGAGACATAAATGAAAAGAAAAATGATAAAATCAGAAAGACTCCAACTAATCGTTTGCCATCGCAACTGCCGATCTAAAATGTTCTGGTCGATCAATGATTACTTTCTTGATGTGAGATATCCTGGGCCAATACTCTCCTACTCCTACCACACATTTTCTACACAACTTTGGACAATTGACAATTACCAAACTTTCAAGGGCTGTGAGGCAATGAAAATCATTCGGGAGTGACATCAACTTTGGACAATCACAAATTCTAAGCCTATTCAAACAAATCAAAGATGATAGCCATTTAGGAAACACCTCAAAGTTGATACAACCTCTAATTATCAAGGTGTGTAATGTATTTGTAGATGATTGAACCCAAGGAGGCAGGGTTACCAACTGCGGTAAATATTCAAGCCATATATATTTCAATCTCATGTTGGAGTCTTTGGTTCCAAATTCATATTCCTCTGGAAATTCCAACTTGTCACACCCATTAATATGGATATACTCTAATTGAGGAAAATGCTTGGGATCAATTGTCAGAAACTTTAAATTGCTACATTTTCCAACAATCAATGTCTTAAGAGTAGGTAATTTTATCCCGAGAAATAAAGACCCTAAATTCTCGCTAAACGAGATATGCAATCTTTGAAGAAACTTCAAGTTGCAATCTCCTTCTCGGGCAAAGAAATCTGCTTTGTGGTTATCTCCAAACGTCGAAGGCTAATTAACTTTTCTAAATCTCTGGGTAATACTTCAAGCTCGGTACACCCAACAAGCAAGAAAGTTTGCAAACATTGGAGTATGCATATAGAATCAGGCAATCTCTTCACTTTACGATTATATTGCAGATCAAGAAATCTTAAGTGCTTCAACTTATGAATGAACCAAGGTAATGTTTCATAAGTTGAATTACTTAAGTCCAACATATACAGGTATTTATGCTTCAATACCGATGTATTGAGAAAAGCTTCATCAATTCCAATTTCATGTACAGGAAACAATATAGTTCGGAGAGTTGCTGATTCTGGAATATGAGATTTGTCAGGCATATGCTTTGCCAAAAAAGACAGATGCTGAACATTCTCAGGCATATTTTGGATGTTCAAGTTGACACACACGCACTGATCTTTTGCAACATAGATCGCAAGATCGTGCATTAAATCATGTATTTTAAAACAATAGCCAGCCCCAAAGTCAATAAAATCCTGAAGAAAAGATTTTGACATTAATTCAAGTAAATATTGATTGGCAATATCTTCCAAAGACTTGTTTTCTACTGATGATGGAATGAGACCAAGTGCTCCCCAAAGAGAAGAGACAGTTGCACTGATGAATACGTAATCCTTTGGGAAAAGAGAGAACATAGCAAAGCAATGCTTTAAATATGATGGCATTTGATCATAGCTTAATTTTAAAACAGGTAAAATGTCATTTTCCCTTTGTGACAATTTCCATATCTCATTATCTCGCACATGTTCCCACTCATCTATCTTATGTTTTGAAAACAATGAACTCCCCAGTGTTCTTATTGCTAAAGGAACGCCACTACATTTTTTCACAATTTTTTTCGCAATATTCATCAATTTCGGATACTTCTTCTCTTCACCTTCTTTAAAGGCCCATCTAACAAATAAAGACAATGAATTTTTTAAAGAAAGGCCTTCTAAATTGTAGGAGCTAACAGTACCCATCATGGAAGCGATAGTGGGACTACGAGTAGTCACCAAGATCTTACTTTCGTTAGAACCCATCATTTCTAGCAAATCTTGTAATTCGAGCCATTTAACACGATCATCATTCCATACATCGTCCAAGACGAGTAGGAATTTCTTCCCAGCAATTTTTTTTCTTAGAGTATGTTGCAGTTGCTGCACATCCAAATCTTTCACATTTTGTTGGCCAACAGGAGAATAAGAAGATGCAAGATCTCCTTCACTAGCACACATGATAATTTTGATCAACAATTGGTTGATGTCAAAGTCATCAGAAACACAGATCCATATTTTCAATGGAAAAGACTCTGTTATCCTCTGATCGTTGTGCACTAATTTAGCAAGGGTAGTCTTCCCCATACCTCCAATTCCCACTATTGGAATAACTGAGGTATGTGAATTTTCCTGCAACAAAAGCTTTATGATATTCTCTTTATCAAAGTCCCTCCCTATGGCATTTGACTCAACAACATGGGAATAAGTCATTTCCCTCCTATGCACAACTCGCCTATCAACATCAATTCTTTCAAGCCCAAACTTATTCCTATCAGCCGCAACCAGATCTAATCTTTTCTTGATTTCTTCTAATTTTTTACTCATCTTATAACGAAAAACAAGCGAATTAGAACTCAAGAAGAAGCGACCTACCTTGTGTTTGGTGGAACCATAGGCTTTGACTACTTGCTTCCGCAAAATCTCGCACTCGAGTTCGTCAAGCACGATCTCGGCATCGGAGAAAACGCGCTTGATCTGCTTCAGCCATTCTCGCAGCGCGTGGTTTTGCTCTTGCTTTTGCTCAGCATCTAACAGCACAGCTTTGACGTATGAGAAAGTGTGTTTGAAGTCTTGCAAGTCATCGTACACACCAATTAGTTGAGTAGCCGCTTCGTATGCAGGAGAAGCCAGCTTTCTTATCAATGATTGTGCCACATTGAATATGAATGATTCAGCCATGGTTAATGGGGAATGCAGATCAGAGAGGAGGAGAGATTCAAAAGCAGGTTCAGTGAAATCAATGTGAAGTCTCCAAAACTCAAGCAAATGTTAATAGTCAAAATGTTACACACACCAGCAACTGAGAGTGTGCTGCACTTTTTTTAATAATTAAATTTTAATATTTATTTATATTAATAATTAATTTTAATAACATATCTTGATCTTTATCTAATATGATTGAAAAAAAAAATATTCTAATCAACATATATTTTTTATTTTTTTAGTTTGGGTTATAATATGTAAACAATGCTTAATGTAACCAAATTCAAATTTTACTTTTGACTAACACGAAAATCCAGGAAAGAAATAGTCACCGAGGCACTCAAGTAAGTCAACTACATGCATTTATGTATATTATAAATTCTTAATTACTCCCTCTTTCTAAGTTTTGCACGGATAAGAAGACAACTATTAGAGCAATTCTAATAAAATTAATTTTAAATATTATTTTTAATTTTATAATAATTAAAGTAATTTAAAATTAAAATTTATATTAAATATTATCTATAAAATAATATTGGTATTAATAAAGTTATTTCGTATCATTTTAAAAAAATATTAATAAAATACTACGATTTGTATAATCTATTAAATTTTTTATTAAGACTGTGTTGAATTTAAAAAATAAAAAATAAAAAAATTAAATAAAAATAAAAAAAATTAATGAAACTCACTTATTTTTTTACATTATTCATTTTTTTTTGACTTTTTCATTCAACCAAATAATGAAAAATAGTTTTTTCTTTTCAATTTCTTTCTTTTCCTTTTTTTTCTTTTCATTTTTTATTCAAACAAACAAAGTCAAAATGAATATTATAATTATCAAGGGTAAGTATACAAATAAAAAATGATTTATTAACCAATTATAGCTAGTGTTAGTTAGTAGTTACTAAAGATGGGTATTCGGTTATTCTATTTTGTCCACCTCAGCAGCTTTATTAGTTTCTCTACTCTAATATATATATAGTGTGAAAATTATGAAGTGATCAATTCTATTTTAGGAGATAACTCTCTCTCTCTCTCTCTCTCTCTTCCTCATATTATATTTTTAACCAAAAATTAATTGTTACTGTTCTTAGTGTTTTCACTGAGAGTCTCAACTATTGTGAAGTTCTATCGTGGCAATTCATTCTTGTAACATGGTATCTAGAGCTCAGTTGTGATTATTTATGGCGCTTCTTCTTACGAATTCAACTCCTACTATCAAGAATGTCGTGGTTCTAATTCAAGACAATCATGTCTTTTTTAATTCTGACATGACTTTTGTATAATTCCTAATCAGGTTACTCGGGATCATCTCCTTCAAGAAATAGCTAAAGGAGGAATCTATTATTTTGATCAACTAGTTGTTCCAAGAAATGGGATAATTACATCTATTGCTGTTAATTCTAAATGCTTAGCTAATTTATACAATTCAAAAAAATCTATTACTTCTTTCAACAAGAGAGTATAGAGAGGAAGCATAGACATATCACTGAGACTGATTTATCTCTTCTGGATACTGCATCCATGTCCCTAAAATATTGGAATGTTGTCTTTACTACTGTATGCTTTCTTATAAACAGATTACCCATAGTAAAACTAAATTTTCAAAGTCCCTATGAAGCTCTTTTTCACAAACCACCAGATTATATATCTCTAAGGATATTTGGATATGCTTGTTATCCCTTGCTACGACCATACAATAAAATAAAATTCAATTTTAAATCTAAAATGTATGTGTTTTGGGTTATGATTCGAACCATAAAGGTTATAAATGTCTTAATCAGGAAGGCAAGATTTTTATCTCTAGAAATGTACTATTTGATGAACTTATTTTTTCCTTTCATAAATGGAAACCTTCACATTCTCCTGCACTATACTCATCTCCCTCTCCTAATAATGCACCTAGTAGAGTCATTCTCTTGATTATTCAACCTATTCAATTCGATTCTACTTTTGTTTCTAACATACAACCCTCCCCTTTTTCTAATTCATACTCATTTTCCACTGTCAGTCCTCTAAATTCTCACACTAATACCTCAACTCCATCTCCCACAATCACCACCAACACTACAACAACCAATACTATCCTAATTTCTGGGACAGATATTGAACTCCCTCCTAGTACATCTACTGCTACCACAACTCCATTTCTTTCTTCCAATATTCATCCCATGACTACTAGACTAAAATCTAGTATTATAAAGCCGAAAAACCTTGTGGCTATTGCTGACTCCCCTGATTTAGTCAATCAAATACTAAAAAATGCTAAACAATCCCTCACTTGTTCTCATTGGAAGCAGGCTATAGACAACGAATTTGAGGCTCTAACTAAATATGGGACATGGTTTCTGGTTGATCCTCCACCCATGGTAACCATTGTTGATTGTAAATGGGTGTATGCCATTAAAAAAAGTGTAGAAGGTAAAATTCTTAGGTATAAGACAGTGCAAATCATAATCACTATTGCACTAACCCATAATTGGTGCTTAAGACAATTTGATTTTTATCATGCATTTTTAAATGGGGCATTATCAAAAAATTTCTATATGCAGTAGCCAGTTGGATACAATGAGAGGCATTCAATGAAAGTTTGTAAACTGCACAAGACCATCTATGGTCTCAAGCAAGCCCCAAAGGTTTAGTATAATACTCTTGTTTCTACCTTAAAAAATTTTGGCTTTTGAAATACAACTTTTGATGTGGCATTATTTATTAAAAAAAAATAAATTCTGATGTTACTTACATGCTGATATATGTGGATGATATCATTGTCACAGGGTCAAACTCTATTGAAATAGACAACTTAATCAAGCAATTGAACTGTATTTTTTTTTGAAGGATCTTGGTTTATTTCACTTCTTTTTAGGCCTTAAAGCCTATTATTTACATGACCAGAAATTGTTGCTTACTCAAACAAAATATGCAAAAGACTTGCTAAATCGTGCAGGAATGCATAATTTAAATCCTATGCCTACACCTATGATAACATCTTTAAAGATGAGCAAAAGCGACTCAGATCCTTATGAAGATCCTAAGCAATATAGATCCATTGTAGGAGCTTTACTGTATCTCACAATTACAAGACCAGATTTAGCATTCGTTGTGAACAAAGTTTCTCAATTTATGCATTCACCAACCATTCAACATTGAAAGGAAGTTAAAAGGATACTTAGATATCTATAAGGTATACTTCATGAAGGTTTATTTTTTTCCAAATGCACTGACTATCGTATTCTATCCTTTGCAGATTCGGACTGGCCTTTGGACTTAGATAATCGGAGGTCAACTGCTGGATATTGTATCTACCTTGGCACAAATTTAATAGCTTGGAGGAGTGACAAACAGTTTAAGATTAACATGTATACAACTGAAGCAGAATATAGAGCGATAGCCTCAACTTAGACTGAGATCATGAGCATCCAGCAGCTATTGGAAGAATTGGGAGTCCCACAACTAAAATCTCCAACAATTTATTGTGACAATTATAGCACATGTTTACTTGATGCCAATCTTGTATTGCACAGCAGATGCAAGCATTTGGAGATGGATTTATATTTTATCAAAGACCTGGTTAATTCTAACAACTCTATGTGGTTCAAATCTCTGCTCTTGATCAAGTGGCAGACTTGTTAACAAAACCTATTTCAATCACCTTCTTCACCAGATTTAAGAGCAAACTTAGGATAGGGACTCATTGTAAGAACCAGAAATAATTAACTGATTTATTAACGTAAAATAATAATAATTTGATTGTCCAAAATATGATACAAAAATTTAGAATATTAATTAAAAACCCTAAACCTAAAATAATAATAATTTAATTGTCCAAAATATGATACAAAAATTTAGAATATTAATTAAAAAATATAAATATGATATTTGAATTCAGTAGATTTTTCTGAGTTGAAAAATATAATTTTCTTTGAAAAATTGCGTAATGTAATACCCGGTCTAACCGAAATTAATTAAATAATGAGTTAAGTAGGAGCGAATATGATTGGAAGATTTGGCAATTGGAATTTGATGATTTAAATATGATATTTGGATTCAGTGAATTTTTCCGAGTCGGAAGACATAGTTTTCTGCGTAAAAGCGCGCAGTGAAATTTTGATCGGCAGTACCGGCTGAGACCTGTCTGGTACTGCAGCTGAGAAAATTGATTATGAGTAAATAATATTAAGAAATGAGGAATTATAATTAGGGGAGATAGAAATATTTGGAGTGCGATTTAGAGCGCTAATCTTAAAGGTTTTGGTCCAAAATTGGGCCAACGGACAAAAATAAGTGAACTGGGCCTAAGTGGGTCCAAGACCCAACATATATAAACATTAGTTATGAGCATTTCAGCACATTTTTACCCTAAAAGAGAGGTTGGGGCGCTGAAATAGAGAAGAGAGAAGAGAAGAGAGAAAACCTAACTCTCTTTGATCTTCAAATCACCATAACTTGAGTTACGGAGCTCCGATTGACGAGCTGTTTGCAGCCACGTGTCGCTCTTCTCATCCTCTACAATTCTATCTAAGTTTTGTGGTGAGTAATTCACTATCCTCTGCCCAGTTTTCATTTTTTTCTTCAAATTCGAATTTGGTTTGGGTTTTGAGGAAACCTTGTGATTTTGGTTGTTTAGGAGTGCTCTAGTATGAGCCATGGGTGATATTCATCACAAACTTCAGTGGGTTAAGGTAAGAAACCCTCCAACCCTTGTGATTTGTCACTTTTATGAGCTCTAGGTTGATGTATGTATGTGATATTAGTTATGTTAGTGTATTTGATGATTTTGGTGCACAATTGGGAGATTGATGTTGCTTGAGGAGCTTTGGTGAGGCTTGGAACTAGGGTTGGTGGAGACTTCCAAAGAAGAGGCTCAATTATTTTGGCTACAAGAGGTACGGTTTAAGTTTCATTTAAGTACCATGTGGTGTGATGGGAATTCCTAGGCTAGATGCCCCTAGGATTACGTTTGGATTGTGTAAATGGTTGGTGCTAATATGCATAGTTGGTATGTAATGTGAATTAATGATTGGGTTGAGAATTTTGTGGCCTTGTATGCTTGGTGTATTGAAAATTTGATGTATTGGGTAATGAGTATTGATTTGTGGTTTATGCATTTAAATTGTGAAATTGGGCCAGAGGCCGTAAATTTTGGGCCGGAGGCCGGAAAGAGGTAAGGAAGGTAAGTTGATGTGTGCATTGTATGATGACACAAGTTATTGGATGAATTTCAGATAATGAATATATGAATGATTGGGTTGGTTATTGGATAATGAGGTTTGAGGAGTTGAAGTGTGGAAATTGGTAATTTTGGGTGAAATTGTATAGATGAGGTATATTTGGTTTTGGTTGAGGTATGTTATGTGGTCATATATGTGATCATGATTATTGATGCCTTGATGGTATGATGATGCATAATAGATATGTTTGTTGTGATATATATACTTGAGAAATGATTAAGGTTGATTTGTGGGTGAAACCATGTGACAGTGAGTATAACATTGATTATGTGTAATGATGATTGATTGGAAATAGTATTGTTGGAAATTGGGATGAGGAAAGATGTATGACATGTTAATGTGTTTGTAATTTAGCCATTCGTTTGAAATGGATAAAAATGGTTATATGGCGGTTTTGTGAATCGTGGCAAAACGTTAATGTATGAGTTGAGGAGGCTTGATGTTGATTCTGGTATATTTTGATTGATTTCAAAAAGGGTTGAAACTAGCATGTTTTGGTTGATTTTAAAAAGGGTTGAAAATGGCTTGTTTTGAAAAGGGCACCTTGTGGTTTTGTATGAAAACATATTTTTTCGGGTATACTTTGATAGGACATAACTTGGACTCTGGATCTTCGTTTTTTGCAAAACTTGTTTAGAAGTGAAATTGGATCCGGGATGTCCATGCCGTTCGAAGAACGGGCGGAAAACGATTTAAAATGAGGAAGTTATGTCCGTCGGAAGATTGGGGGTTGAATCTGTGAATTCTGCAGCTTTTAACTTAGAAAATTTTTAGCAAAATGACCCTCCACACGTAGGCGCACTTGGCGCGTACGCGTCGTTCTTCAAGAAGGCACCATCCACGCGTGCGCGTGGTGTGCGCGTGTGCGTGGTGTGCGCGTGCGCGTCGATGCGCTGCACCCAATGCCCAGCCATTTTTCCCGAGAGTTGTGCCAGAGTTGTGCCAGTTTTGTGCCTGGGGCGCAAATGCACCCACGCGTACGCGTACGCATCGTCTGGCTGTGTTTCAATCTGCGCGTCCGCGTGTATGACGCATACGCGTCGATGAGCTTTGTGGCCATCCACGCGTGCGCGTGGAGTACACGTACGCGTGGCCCTGTTTTCATCCCAAAGTTGATTTTTGAGTTTTAAAAGCCAAATCTCATACTTTTAAGCCTTCGATCTCACCCCTTATGTGTTAAATCATTATGATATGCCTAGCAATGAGAAAGGAGCTAGGGGATGTGATATCTTGCGAGTGAAGCAAGGGGAAATGTTATGATCAATGATGATCAACGATGATTATATGAGATATAGAGGATGACGGTAGAAGTACCGTGTATGCCATGAGCCGAAGGGCTATATCTAGTGATAAATGGCTGGTTCTTGATTGAACCATGAGCCGGATGGTTGAGTTATTGCCGGGTACGGCAAAGCCATTATTGATTATGGCTGAGTATAAATGCATATATGATTAATGAATGAATGTGTTAAATGGATAATAATGGAAAATGTTGAAATGTGATGTGTAACCCCGAGTAGTAGGCAGTGGCGTTGTCCGCTTGCTCCGGATATGAGACGGAAAAGGATGTTTATGATAAATGAGTTAATTATGGAGTTTTGAATGAATGTAGCTTTGATACCTGGGTAGTAGTAAGGGTTTGGGTTCGTCCCACTTGCTCCAGGTTAATGTTTGAGATTTGATAACAATGAGGATTGATAATATGAATTGAGATTGAATGAATATATGTTTGAGATACCTGGGCAGTAGCAAGGGTTGTGGTTCGTCCCGCTTGCTCCGGGTTAATGCTTGAGATACCTGGGTAGTAGTAAGGGTTGGGGTTCGTCCCACTTGCTCCAGGTCAGAGATTGTGACGCTTGGGTAGTAGCGGCAGTAGTGGTGAATCCACTCGCTCCAGGTTGAGCTTTTAAACACCCGCCTGAGTAGTAGCCGCAGTAGTGGTTGTTCCACTGGCTCTAGGTTGAGCGGGTAGTAGCAAGGGGGTCGTAGCTCAAACCTACTTGCTCTGCAAGGGGTGTTTTTGTCCAATGGTTAGCTACCAGGACATATCGGGTTGGCTATATAACCAACAGATGATATCATCAGCCATAGGACAAGCATACATCATTTGCATATGTTTGAATTGTTTGGGTTTGCCTATTTGTTTTGGATTTCTATATCATATATGCTATGTCACCTGATTACGTGCTACTTGTTCTACTTGTACCTTATTTGTGTATTACTTGTCTGTATTGCTTGTGTTTGTACAACTTTGAGATCCCTCATGTTGGTGTCGGTGGATGTTGGGGGCTGTTCTTGATGAGATGAATTGATGATGCAATTGCATGATGATGATGATGATTTTTGAATGAGATAATTTGAGCCCCCTGGGTAGACGCAGTGATGTGATTCCACTAGCTCCAGGCGAGGGTATGATGTATTGATATAGAGTTGCTGAGGCAGAATAACTGGTGATGGTTTTGCTTATGATTCTGAGTCTGATTCGTGGAAGAATCAGCGAGTTGGGAAATATGTGTGACATGAACTAGATTTAGTATCCCCTTACGACAGATGCCTATTTATGGATTAGTGAGAATCTAGGTTGGATACTTGGTGAAAAGGAGTTTAGGATGCTTAGTGAGTTTTTATTGCAGTGCATTGTATTTATTTGGCACTTTTACCGTACTGGGAACCCATGGGCCCGGGGTTCTCATTCCGTATATATCTCTTGTTTTTCAGATTCAAGTTCAGATGCTCAGAAGTGAGCTGCGGTTCGTCTGAGAGACGTCAAAGATATTTATTTTCTCTACTTTGTGTTTTGCTTAGAATCTCTCTTCCTTTGTTTTAAAAAGATTATATTATGTGTTGAACTCTTTTGGAACTTGCCTATAGAGGCTCTTATGTTTCCTTTGAGAGAGATTAGGATGTACTGTTGTCAGTTACTTTCATACTGTACCCTAGCCGGCCTAAACTTCGCGGGTCGCGATTAGTGGCTATTTACTTATGTTATATATATATATATATATATATATATATATATATATATATATATATATATATATATATATATCCATCTGTTATCTATCTCTTAATCTCCTTTATGCTTTGTCCGTATATCACTTTCGGCTTCACAGTTTAACTTTTCGTTGTCAAAACGTGAGTGATACGTCTTCGCGATTTTATTTCTACTCTTTTCAGGCTTCTCGATTAATACTCCTTTCGAAATTACCTATATTTATATATTAAAAATCCACCTGAGAGTCGTACCACCGTAATATCATTGACTTATGACTCGAGCATAAGGATTTGAATATTAGGGTGTTACATTATGGTATCAGAGCAGTTCGTCCTCGTGAGCCTGAGGGATGGAACTGCTTATGCTTCAATGCATACTCTGAGTCTGTGCCTGTGCTAGTTAGGGTATCTAATCGATACATCTAGCATGAAGTCCATGAGTGTACCTTTGGAACTTTGAAGCACTATACTTCCGATATTGAGACTGATCAACTTGATATCGATTGTTTAGTGTGTATAGGAACCAAATGGCACCTCGTGGACCCGGTCGGGGACGTGAGAGATCGTACTAGCACGCAGGAACCGGAAGTCAACCCGAATAACCCGGTAAACCTTATGGCAGCATTGGAGAATATGGCTGCTACTATGCAAGCCACTGCGGAGGCTCTTGGGCAACAGATAAACAATAATGGCAATGGCGGAAGGGAAGCTCAGGACTCGATGACACTGGCAACTTTCTTAAAGGTTAATCCACCTAAGTTCAAGGGAACCACCAATCCGACTGAAGTTGATACTTGGTTTCAGGCCATGGAGCGAGCACTGCAAGCGCAGTTGGTGCCTGAAGAGCAGCATGTTGAATTTGCTACCTATCTGCTCACGGGGGAAGCATCGCATTGGTGGCAAGGGGCTCGACGTCTCCTACAATAGGGGAATGATCCTATCACTTGGGATGCCTTCCAGGTGGAATTCTATAAGAAGTACTTTCCAAATTCCGCCAGAACAGCCAAGGAATTGGAGTTACTGCAGCTGAAGCAAGGTGCTATGTCTGTATCTGAGTATACAGACAAATTTGAGGAGCTATTCAGGTTTTCTCACATGTGTCAGGGAGCTCTGGGAGACTTCAAGGAATGGAAATGCATTAAGTATGAAGGAGGGCTCCGGAGTAACATCTTAAGTTCAGTGAGACCAATGGAGATCCGAACTTTTTCAGAGTTGGTAAATAAGAGCAGAATTACTGAAGAGTGTGTGAAGAGGATGGTTGCAGAGAAAGGAAGTCATAGAGAGCACAACTAGGGATTTGCACCAAGGTGTCGAGAGTTTAAGGAGAGAGGATACATACAACACTTTCCCCATGGACGGAATAACTTTGCAACGAGTGAGGAGTCCCAAAGAAACGGTAAGAGAAAGTGGACAGCGGCTTCTTCTAATGTTTCGAGCTGTCAAAGATGTGGAAGTCATCACCCAAATAGGCCGTGCCGATTGGGGTTAGGTGTATGTTACAAGTGCGGGTTACCAGGGCATGTATCAAGAAATTGCCAACAAGGAGAGAGTCAAGATGCGGGCCGATTGCGACAGTAAGATTGAGGTAATTACAATAATCAGGCTTAAAGGATAGTGCATGATTTTATAATACCGCCTGTACAGTAAAACTGGGAATGTCAAGCTTAATATTAGACTGAGAAGCAAACCGGATGGTCCGAGTAAGGATTTGCCTTAATACAAATGGATAAATGCCTATGATGTAAATGATTTTCTGTTGAGAATGATGTGTTGTGTTTGTTATATAGTTAGTTAATTTCTGGATTTTTGGTGAAACGGATTGAACCCGTGACTTTTAGTTCCTTTGATTTAAATAGATAAGGGATGGTCCTAAATGATGGATTTGGAAATGTTGATTTGAATTTTCGGTCAAGTTAAGTTGTGGTTTAGTACTTGAGGAAATAAGTGATGGAACTAATACTTGACGAGAAATCAAAGTGGCATAACGGAAGCTTGCTAAAGCGTTAGCACAGTATGGTAATAATAAGGAAAAGTGGGGTATGATTAGAAATGTTTTATGCTTTGAGTACCTAAAAGTTTAGTGAGCTTATGCAGATAATGATTCTAGATAATTGGAATTAATTGCGGCTGTGAGCCTTGATGGTTCTGAAACGGATGAGAAAATTATCATTGATGCGTAATCGGATTTAGATGATGATTGAGTGCAAGTTGTCGTGTTCGAGAGATGAGTAATATGATGTTTGGTCATAGTGACCTTGGATTTAGTTTGGGATTTATAATGATTGGTTTTGAAAGACGAATGTGAAAACCATTAAATTGAAATGTTGATGCGGTATTGAGATTGGTTTGAGGGAACCCGTGACGGGTGGTAAACTCCAATTTTTAGGGAGGTGCTGTTGAAAATTTTCCCAGGAATTTGAAGGAGTGTTGGTTATATTTTTGAAGATGATTTTGATCTGAGTAACTTCAACAAAAGAGATGTGTCTCGAAAGCTTTTATACATTAGTAAAGGAAAGCAGATTCTTAAGAGTTTGTCAGCTTGTTAGTCCAAACTCATTGAATTCTAAAACGAAGAAAGCTTTGATTGATTATAGTGATGTGGGATGATGGCTATGATTAACGATGATGGCAATATTATTGATGACATGATTTGAGATTTAATAGGGTGTGGGTTGATGAGACGGTAAAAGTAAGGAACGAGGCTATTAGTCGGCGTTGAACGAACGATCAAGACCCTCAGAAATAGAGAAATCAGAGCGCGGCAACGGAAGTGCGCAGACTAAAAGGACCTTGGAACTGTAATGCGTTTGATATAAAGGCAGACTATGCTCGCGTACTCGTAGGGATGGATGGAATTTTCGAGGACGAAAATTTCTGTTAGGGGGGTAGAATGTAATACCCGGTCTAACCGAAATTAATTAAATAATGAGTTAAGTAGGAGCGATTATGGTTGGAAGATTTGGCAATTGGAATTTGATAATTTAAATATGATATTTGGATTCAGTGAATTTTTCCAAGTCGGAAGACATAGTTTTCTGCGTAAAAGCGCGCAGTGAAATTTTGATCGGCAATTCCGGCTGAGACCTGTCTGGTACTGCAGCTGAGAAAATTGATTATGAGTAAATAAGATTAAGAAATGAGGAATTATAATTAGGGGAGGTAGAAATATTTGGAGTGCGATTTAGAGCGCTAATCTTAAAGGTTTTGGTCCAAAATTGGGCCAACAGACAAAAATAAGTGAAATGGGTCTAAGTGGACCCAAGACCCAACATATATAAACATTAGTTATGAGCATTTCAGCTCATTTTTATCCTAAAAGAGAGGTTGGGACGCTGAAATAGAGAAGAGAGAAGAGAAGAGAGAAAACCTAACTCTCTTTGATCTTCAAATCACCATAACTTGAGTTACGGAGCTCCGATTGATGAGCCGTTTGCGGCCACGAGTCGCTCTTCTCATCCTCTACAATTCTATCCAAGTTTTGTGGTGATTAATTCACTTTCCTCTGCCCAGTTTTCATTTTTCTCTTCAAATTCGAATTTGGTTTGGGTTTTGAGGAAACCTTGTGATTTTGGTTGTTTAGGAGTGCTCTAGTATGAGCCATGGGTGATATTCATCACAAACTTTAGTGGGTTAAGGTAAGAAACCCTCCAACCCTTGTGATTTGTCACTTTTATGAGCCTTAGGTTGATGTATGTATGTGATATTGGTTATGTTAGTGTATTTGATGATTTTGGTGCACAATTGGGAGATTGATGTTGCTTGAGGAGCTTTGGTGAGGCTTGGAACTAGGGTTGGTGGAGACTTCCAAAGAAGATGCTCAATTGGTTTGGCTACAAGAGGTACGATTTAAGTTTCAATTAAGTACCGTGTGGTGTGCTAAGAATTCCTAGGCTAGATTCCCCTAGGATTAAGTTTGGATTGTGTAAATGGTTGGTGCTAATATGCATAGTTGGTATGTAATGTGAATTAATGATTGGGTTGAGAATTGTGTGGCCTTGTATGCTTGGTGTATTGAAAATTTGATGTATTGGGTAATGAGTATTGATTTGTGGTTTATGCATTTAAATTATGAAATTGGGCCAGAGGCCGTAAATTTTGGGCCGGAGACCGGAAAGAGGTAAGGGAGGTAAGTTGATGTGTGCATTGTATGATGACACAAGTGATTGGATGAATTTCAGATAATGAATATTTGAATGATTGGGTTGGTTATTGGATAATGAGGTTTCAGGAGTTGAAGTATGGAAATTGGTAATTTTGGGTGAAATTGTATAGATGAGGTATGTTTGGTTTTGGTTAAGGTATGTTATGTGGTCATATATGTGATCATGATTATTGATGCCTTGATGGTATGATGATGCATAAGAGATGTGTATGTTGTGATATATATACTTGAAAAAATGATTAAGGTTGATTTGTGGGTGAAACCATGTGACAGTGAGTATAATATTGATTATATGTAATGATGATTGATTGGAAATAGTATTGTTGGAAATTGGGATGAGGAAAGATGTATGACATGTTAATGTGTTTGTAATTTAGCCATTCGTTTGAAATGGATAAAAATGGTTATATGGCGGTTTTGTGAATCGTGGCAAAGCGTTAATGTATGAGTTGAGGAGGCTTGATGTTGATTCTGGTATATTTTGATTGATTTCAAAAAGGGTTGAAACTAGCATGTTTTGGTTGATTTTAAAAAGGGTTGAAAATGGCTTGTTTTGAAAAGGGCACCTTGTGGTTTTGTATGAAAACATATTTTTTGGGCATACTTTGATGGGACATAACTTGGACTCTGGATCTCAATTTTGTGCCAAACTTTTTTAGAAGTGAAATTGGATCCGAGATGTCCATGCCGTTAGAAGAACGGCCGAAAAACGATTTAAAATGAGGAAGTTATGTCCGTCGGAAGATTGGGGGTTGAATCTGTGAATTCTGCAGCTTTTAACTTAGAAAATTTTTAGCAGAATGACCCTCCACGCGTAGGCGCACTTGGCGTGTACGCGTCGTTCTTCAAGAAGGCACCATCCACGCGTGCGCGTGGTGTGCGCGTGCGCGTCGATGCGCTGCACCCAATGCCCAGCCATTTTTTCTGAGAGTTGTGCCAGAGTTGTGCCAGTTTTGTGCCTGGGACGCAAATGCACCCACGCGTACGCGTGGCTGATGCATACGCGTCGTCTGGCTGCGTTTCAATCTGCGCGTCCGAGTGTATGACGCATACGCGTCAATGAGCTTTGTGGCTATCCACGCGTGCGCGCGTGGAGTACGCGTACCCGTGGCCCTGTTTTCATCCCAAAGCTGATTTTTGAATTTTAAAAGCCAAATCTCATACTTTTAAGCCTCCGATCTCACCCCTTATGTATTAAATCATTATGATATGCTTAGCAATGAGAAAGGAGCTAGGGGATGTGGTAACTTGCGAGTGAAGCAAGGGAAAAAGTTATGATTAATGTTGATCAACGATGATTATATGAGATATGGAGGATGACGGTAGAAGTACCGTGTATGCCATGAGCCGAAGGGCTATATCTAGTGATAAATGGCTGGTTCTTGATTGAACCATGAGCCGGATGGCTGAGTTATTGCCGGGTCACGGCAAAGCCATTATTGATTATGGCTGAGTATAAATGCATATATGATTAATGAATGAATGTGTTAAATGGATAATAATGAAAAATATTGAAATGTGATGTGTAACCCCGGGTAGTAGGCAGTGGCGTTGTCCACTTGCTCTGGGTATGAGACGGAAAATGATGTTTATGATAAATGAGTTAATTATGGAGTTTTGAATGAATGTAGCTCTGATACCTGGGTAGTAGTAAGGGTTGGGGTTCGTCCCACTTGCTCCAGGTTAATGTTTGAGATTTGATAACAATGAGGATTGATAATATGAATTGAGATTGAATGAATATATGTTTAAGATACCTGGGCAGTAGCAAGGGTCGTGGTTCGTCCCGCTTGCTCTGGGTTAATATTTAAGATACCTGGGTAGTAGTAAGGGTTGGGGTTCGTCCCACTTGCTCTAGGTCAGAGATTGTGACGCCTGGGTAGTAGCGGCAGTAGTGGTGAATCCATTCGCTCCAGGTTGAGCTTTTAAACACCCGCCTGGGTAGTAGCCGCAGTAGTAGTTGTTCCACTGGCTCTGGGTTGAGCGGGTAGTAGCAAGGGGGTTGTAGCTCAAACCTACTTGCTCTGCAAGGGGTGTTTTTGTCCAATGGTTAGCTACCAGGACATGTCGGGTTGGCTATATAACCGACAGATGATATCATTAGCCATAGGGCAGGCATACATCATTTGCATATGTTTGAATTGTTTGGGTTTGCCTATTTGTTTTGGATTTCTATATCATATATGCTATGTCACCTGATTACGTTCTACTTGTTCTACTTGTACCTTATTTGTGTATTACTTGTCTGTATTGCTTGAGTTTGTACAACTTTGAGATCCCTCATGTTGGTGTCGGTGGATGTTGGGGGCTGTTCTTGATGAGATGAATTGATGATGCAATTGCATGATGATGATGATGATGATTTTTGAATGAGATAATTTGAGCCCTCTGGGTAGACGCAGTGATGTGATTCCACTAGCTCCAGGCGAGGGTATGATATATTGATATAGAGTTGCTGAGGCAGAATAACTGGTGATGGTTTTGCTTATGATTCTGAGTCTGATTCGTGGAAGAATCAGCGAGTTGGGAAATATGTGTGACATGAACTAGATTTAGTATCCCCTTACGACAGATGCCTATTTATGGATTAGTGAGAATCTAGGTTGGATACTTGGTGAAAAGGAGTTTAGGATGCTTAGTGAGTTTTTATTGCAGTGCATTGTATTTATTTGGCACTTTTACCGTACTGGGAACCCATGGGCCCGGGGTTCTCATTCCGTATATATCTCTTGTTTTTCAGATTCAGGTTCAAGTGCTCAAAAGTGAGCTGCGGTTCGTCTGAGAGACGGCGAAGATATTTATTTTCTCTACTTTTTTTTCTTAGAATCTCTCCACCTTTGTTTTAAAAAGATTATATTATGTGTTGAACTCTTTTGGAACTTGCCTATAGAGGCTCTTATGTTTCCTTTGGGAAAGATTAGGATGTACTGTTGTCAGTTACTTTCATATTGTACCCTAGCCGGCCTAAACTTCGCGGGTCGCGACTAGTGGCTATATATATCCATCTGTTATCTATCTCTTAATCTCCTTTATGCCTTGTCCGTATATCGCTTTCGGCTTCACAGTTTAACTTTTCGTTGTCAAAACGTGAGTGATACGTTTTCGCGATTTTATTTCTACTCTTTTCAGGCTTCTCAATTAATACTCCTTTCGAAATTACCTGTATTTATATATTAAAAATCCACCTGAGAGTCGTACCACCGTAATATCATTGACTTATGACTCGAGCATAAGGATTTGAATATTAGGGTGTTACACGTAAAAATGCGTACCAGTAAATTAACCAGTAGTACCATCTTAAATATGTCTGGTACTGTGTGAGAAGGATAAAAACTGTAGAAAAACTTAGGAAAATAATTAAAGTTGAAAATCGGGTACTAATTTTAAAGGTTTAGGAAAAAGTTGGGCCAAACGGGACAAAATTACTAACGGGTTGGACCAGGCCCAAGTTGGGCCCAAACCTAACACATATATACTCTCATTAAAGGCCATTTCAGCTACATTCCACTTCATAATAACACAAACACAGCAGCTGGTAGGGTTAGAGAAGAGAGGAAGAATACTATTCACTTCCTCACACTTTTGGTCATAACTCGAGCTACGGTACTCCAATTCGCGTACCGTCGGCAGCTATACGAAGATCTCGCCGAACCCGTCACTTCTAGCTAAGTATTGTGGTAAGTTTCCAAAAAAAATTTTGCCCATTTTTCTGCCTTAAAAATTTTGAATTTTTGGATTTTGGTTTTGAGTAAAGTTCTGTGTTTTGGTTGTATAGGTACACTCTAACACTTGATTGATATTGGGTCTTGCTCCCAAAACTGTTAGGCAAGGTAAGAAATATCAAATCACTTGTGATTTTATATATATATGGAACCCAGTGTATTGATTTAATGAATTAATTGTGTATAGCTTGATTATTGTGATTTTGGGAGCCTTTGGATTTGAGTTGGTGGCTTGGTTGTAGTTGAAAGCTTATTGGGCACAAATTTTTAGTGTATAGCACATATTGGGAATAAGCCAAGGTATGGTTTCAGTTTTCTCTATGTAATATGTAATATTTCTGGACACTTAGGCTAGTGGACCATAGGATAGGTTTGAATTATTGATAATGGATTATGGTTATTGATGCTTGTGATGAGTTTAATGAATTGTGATATTGTTGTTGATTATTGAGATTGAAGTTGAATAATGATAACATTGAGTATTGATGATGGATTTGGATGCTTGTGGGTATTGACGAATGTGAAGATTTTTGAATTATGGTTAAGTTGTGATTTATTGAAAACATGAAGGTGTATAAGTAGGACTTTTGAGTGGGAATGGAGAAAATGTATATGGATAGGTTGGAGAATGAATTGAAGAATATAAGAACATCGTTTAGGTACATTAGGATTATTTTGAATGTGGAATAAGTGATTTTGGATTGAGAGTTTGGTAAATTTGAGGTTTAGAGATTTTTGGTAAAAATAGATTTTTGGTGAAATTTGACGGATCATATCTTGAGCTATAGTTTTTGAAATTAAATAAATTTAATATCAAATTAAAGATGGTTCATAGAGCTTTAAAATGGTATAGATTTTGTAGAAATTTAAATTTTTTAGAGAAAGATATGATCATTGGATGTTGGTGTCAAAAATTTGATTTTTGTGATGTTGCAGAAATTATGAGATCTAGTATGTGTGTGCGCGCACACTTCTGTGTGTGTGCTCTAAACAGTGGCTATATTTTGACTTGTGCGTACGCACAGTTTGGTGCGCACGCACACCCTGTAAAATTTTAAAAACGTGCATACGCATACTCTGGTGCGCGCGTACACACAGGTAGATGCCTACTGTTGGGAGTGCTAGCATACTCTGGTGCGCACACACACCCAGCGAAATTTGTAAGTTGTGCGTACGCACAACATTGTGCGCACGCACACGCTAGGAAGTGCATTCTCTTGAGGGCGTTCGCACGTATCTGTGCGTGCGTTTAAAATTAAAACTTTTATCTTTTGTGCGTACGCACACTTTGAGAAAATTCTTCTAGGGGTGCGTACGCACAATCCTATACGTATGCACACTGCCCATTTTTTCAATGAAAACTTTATTTACAACTGTTTTACCTTCCAGCAAGTTTGTAAACTTCCGTAACACTTGTCTTAGATCCTTTAACTTGTTTTTAGGCTTTGAAGTATAGATAATACTGTAAGTAAGTTAACTAGGTAAATTCAGGTAAAAAGTTTAGAAGACGGAGCCTTAAGATTCTGGTGTACTGAGGGTGGATTAGTTGAGTGAAGTAGAGTATTGTAAAGACAATTGTTATGATGAAATTGCGGAGTTGTGGACTTGATGATGCTTGAGACAAGTCTAGGACTCGGAGTGAACTTAATACTGAAAATGATTTCTGAAAACCACTGAATTACTATTTTATACTGATATTGATGAGACGCTATGTGCCTGGCAAGGATAGTTGGTTAATCCCGCTTGTCGAGGTCGTGATGACGGTGTATGGACGGTTAGCTTATCCCCCTTACGTTGAGATGTGAGGTCAGTGGCAGAGTATCCCGCTCGCATCCCTTCAGAATCACTAGAGTATGCAGGCACTATATCCTGGACCGTGTTTCGGGCAGATATCTCGGGAGCTCCCATTCTTAGACTGAAGGGCGACATCTTCATGGAGATGTGTCGGATTGCAGTTGAACCGACAATGTGATATCAGAGCCAATAGGACAGGCATTCATCATGTGCATCTTCTATCTGATTGCTTGCTTTGCCGACTTGATTTGCTTGCCTAATGGTATATCATGATTAATTGCTTCTTGAATTTCTTGATATACATGCTATACTTGTGTTTTACTTGCATTGTTATTACTTGTGTTTTCTACTGGGATTGAGGAGGTTCAAAAGGCAGTGGCAATAGAATCGCATGGAGGTTAGGCTGGTGAAGGCTGTGGGACAATGGTGAACTGATAGTTAGAAATCCCTTAAGTTAGTTTACCCCTTTTTATAAAGATTTTAAAGTTATGGTTTTAATTATAGTTATGCATTAAGTTGAATCTCATGATTGATATAAAGATTTAGGATTGCCTCTGGCGTCCCGGGGTCTTATATCTTATATTATTGGACACTGTTACCATACTGAGAACGTCCAGTTTTCATTCCATAATTTGTTATTATTTTTCAGATGCAGGTCGCAACACACCTAGGTGAGTTGTTTGATGGTGGCAGAGCAAAGAACCTTATTCCATTCTGTTGTCCTTTTGGTTATGTTGACTAGTTCTCTCACTTTTGTATTTATATTGCCTTAGAGGCTTACTTTGAGAAAGATATTTTGTATATGCTGGTTTATCTATCAAAACTTTGTATGTCTGTATATAACTTGTCGACCTAAACTCCACGGGCTGTGGCTAGTATCTTATGATTATTATACTCTTATAATTTTGTTTTCTTATACCCTTATCTTCTGCCTTAAGTTGTAGCTTCATGTGAGCATTTTGCGCTTTTGTAACTCTGTTTTTGAGCTTATTTCTTCATCGAACTTCTAGAATTATTAATCATTCTATATATATATATATATATTTATTTATTTATGTATAAGCCTTAGATTTGTCGTGACCTTTGATTAACCTTGGCTTTACGACATGAGGTAAGGCTTAGGGTAATTAGGGTGTTACATTTAGTGGTATCAGAGCGGTTCATCCTTGTGGGCCTGAGGAATGGACCGATTGTGCTTTATTGCATACTCTGGGTCATTTTTCTTTCATGCTATTTAGGTTATCTACTTGATATTTCATAGCATGCTTGTTTGTGAGTGCCTTTTTGGGATAATTGAAGCATTAGACTTTTGATATTGAGAGATTGATCACCTTGATATCGATTATTTGGTGTAGACAGGACCCTGAATGGCGACTCGCGGACGAGGTTAGACACGTACTCGAAGAGAGAATGAGAGTAACCCATCAACGGACAATCACGCTAAACTCATGGCGGCGATGACTAACTTAGTTAACACAATTCAAGCGAACACTACTATGACTACTCATGCCATGCATTGGACAAGGCAATCAGCCAGAAACGAAAATGGAAAAGGTGCTGAGGACAGCTTAGGTCATGTTCTGAGAACTCTAGCTACTTTTCTGAAAGTTAACCCGCCGATTTTCAATGGATCGACAAACCCTACTGAAGCAGACAACTGGTTCCAAGTAGTGGAGCGTGCATTGCGAACTCAACATGTACTGGTGCATGAAATTGTGATCATCAATGACGCCATCAACATGGTACGCTCAATTGCAATCTCAACTCTTTATCACAACTTCGCACAACTAACCAGCAAGCGCACTGGGTCGTCCAAGTAATAAACCTTACCAGAGTAAGGGTCGATCCCACGGAGATTGTTGGTATGAAGCAAGCTATGGTCATCTTGTAAATCTCAGTCAGGCAGATTCAAATGGTTATGGATGATTTATGAATAAGACATAAAATAAAGATAGAGATACTTATGCAATTCATTGGTGAGAATTTCCGATAAGCGTATGGAGATGCTTTGTCCCTTCCGTCTCTCTGCTTTCCTACTGTCTTCATCCAATCCTTCTTACTCCTTTCCATGGCAAGTGATGAGCGGATAATTTGTACGCTTTTTGGCATTGTTTTTAGTATGTTTTTAGTATGATCTAGTTAGTTTTTAGTATATTTTTATTAGTTTTTAGTTAAAATTCACTTTTCTGGACTTTACTATGAGTTTGTGTGTTTTTCTGTGATTTCAGGTATTTTCTGGCTGAAATTGAGGGACCTGAGCAAAAATCTGATTTAGAGACTAAAAAGGACTGCAGATGCTGTTGGATTCTGACCTCCCTGCACTCGAAGTGGATTTTCTGGAGCTACAGAAACCCAATTGGCGCGCTCTCAACGGCGTTGGAAAGTAGACATCCTGGGCTTTCCAGCAATATATGATAGTCCATACTTTGCCCAAGATTTGATGGCCCAAACTGGCGTTCAAAGTCACCCTCAGAATTCCCAGCGTTAAACGCCGGAACTGGCACAAGGATGGGAGTTAAACGCCCAAACTGGCATAAAAGCTGGCGTTTAACTCCAAGAGGAGTCTCTACACGAAAATGCTTCATTGCTCAGCCCAAGCACACACCAAGTGGGCCCGGAAGTGGATTTTTATGTCATTTACTCATCTCTGTAAACCTTAGGCTACTAGTTTTCTATAAGTAGGACCTTTTACTATTGTATTGAGATATCTGGGTAGCTACCTTTGTTCTTATACTATCTTAGATCACTGGGAGGCTGGCCATTCGGCCATGCCTAGACCTTGTTCTTATGTATTTTCAACGGTGGAGTTTCTACACACCATAGATTAAGGTGTGGAGCTCTGCTGTACCTCGAGTATTAATGCAATTACTATTGTTCTTCTATTCAATTGCGCTTGTTCTTGTTCTAAGATATCACTTTTTCTTCAACTTGATGAATGTGATGATCCGTGACACTCATCATCATTCTCACCTATGAACGTGTGACTGACAACCACCTCCGTTCTACCTTCGATTGGGTGAATATCTCTTGGATTCCTGATACACGATGCATGGTTGATCGCCTGACAACCGAGTGCTCGCCTGACAACCGAGCCAGCCATTCCGTGAGATCAGAGTCTTCGTGGTATAGGCTAGAACTGATGGCGGCATTCAAGAGAATCCGGAAGGTCTAACCTTGTCTGTGGTATTCTGAGTAGGATTCAATGACTGAATGACTGTGACGTGCTTCAAACTCCTGAGGGCGGGGCGTTAGTGACAGACGCAAAAGAATCACTGGATTCTATTCCGGCCTGATCGAGAACCGACAGATGGATAGCCGTACTGTGACAGGGTGCGTTGAACATTTCCACTGAGAGGATAGGAGGTAGCCACTGACAATGGTGAAACCCTTGCTTAAGCTTGCCATGGAAAGGAGTAGGAAGGATTGGATGAAGACAGTAGGAAAGCAGAGAGACGGAAGGGACAAGCATCTTCATACGCTTATCTGAAATTCCTACCAATGAATTACATAAGTATCTCTATCTTTATCTTTATGTTTTATTCGTATATCATCATTCATATCCATTTGAGTCTGCCTGACTAAGATTTACAAGGTGACCATAGCTTGCTTCATACCAACAATCTCTGTGGGATCGACCCTTACTCGCGTAAGGTTTATTACTTGGACGACCCAGTACACTTGCTGGTTAGTTGTGCGAAGTTGTGCTTATGCCATGGTATTGAACACCAAGTTTTTGGATTCATCACCGGGGATTATTTGTGTTGTGAAAAGTATTGATCACAATTTCGCGCTACCAAGTTTTTGGCGCCGTTGCCGGGGATTGTTCGAGTATGGACAACTGACGGTTCATCTTGTTGCTTAGATTAGGTATTTTTTTCTTCAGAGTTCTTAAGAATGAATTCTAGAGTTTCATGATGATCTGTTGAAATCTGGCTGGCTGTGAAGCCATGTCTAATTTCATTGGACCGAGGTTTCAACTTATCATCACAAGAGCTTGTTGATTTCTATCAATCTTGCTATTGGAGCAGTGATCTGCTAAGGCTTGGCTGGCCTTTGGCCATGTCTAGTGTTTTGGACCGAAGCTTTATTTGAAAGCTTGGCTGGCTGTGAAGCCATGTCTAATTCCTGGACCGGAGTCTTAGACTAAACATTGCATGATTCCTGGACTTCTCATTAAGAATTTTGATATCTTTATTTTCTTTTTCCACTTAATTTTCGAAAAATCAAAAAAAAAATATTACAAAATCATAAAATCCAAAAATATTTCTCGTTTGAGTCTAGAGTCTCATCTTAAGTTTGGTGTCAATTGCATGTTTCTGTTTTTCTTGCATTCATTCATGTGTTTTAGTGATCTTCAAGATGTTCTTGATGATTTCATTACTCTGATCTTTAATTCCTCTTGACTTGAGTGTTTATGTGTCTCATATGCATTCTCATTAGTGACAGTAGTATACAAACTGCTAAGTTTGGTGTCTTGCATGCATTGTTATTTGATTTTAGTTGCATTTTGATTATTCCTTACTATTAAAAATCCAAAAATATTTTTAATTTGTGTCTTTTCAAGTCAATAATACAGAGAGTTGAAGATTCAGAATATACAGCAGAGGAATTGCACAGAAAAAGCTGGGCGTTCAAAACGCCCAGTGAAGAAGGACAGACTGGCGTTTAAACGCCAGTCAGGGTACCTGGTTGGGCGTTTAACGCCCAAAAGGGTAGCATTTTGGGCGTTAAACGCCAGAATGTGCACCATTCTGGGCGTTTAACGCCAGGATGGCACAAGGAGGAAGATTTTGTTTTCAATGCAAATTTTTTTTCAAGTTTTCAAAATCTTTTCAAAACCAAATCTTTTTCAAAATCAATTTCTTTCCATTTTCAAAAATACTTGCTATCAATTAATGATTTGATTCAACATTTCAAGTATGTTGCCTTTTCTGTTGAGAAAGGTTTAATGTTTGAATCATATCTTTTCTTAATAGCCAAGTCATTAATTTTCAAAATCAAATCTTTTTTTTAAAATGTTTTTCAAATCATATCTTCTCAATCACATCTTTTTTTTAAAAAAACTAATCATATCTTCTTAACCACATCTTTTTCAAAATAACTTTCAATCAAATCTTTTTTATTTCTAATTTCAAATTCTTTTTCAAAAATCACTTGATTTCTTTCCCACTTTTATTTTCGAAAATCAATTAGTGTTTTTCAAAATGTTTTCAAAATCTTTTACTTGATTTTCGAAAATTACTTCCCTTCTTCTCACATCCTTCTATTTATGGAATAACACTATTCCTTAATGCAAAATTTGAACTCCATCTTCTTTGATAAGTTCGAATTTTCTACTTCTGCCTTCTATTTTTCTTTTCCTCTGACACCTTAAGGAATCTCTATACTGTGACATAGAGGATTCCACATTTTCTTGTTCTCTTCTCTTTCTTATGAGCAGGATCAAGGACAAAAGCATTCTTGTTGAGGCTGATCCTGAACCTGAAAGGACCTTGAAGCGAAAGCTAAGAGAAGCCAAGGCACAACTCTCTGTAGAGGACCTAACAGAAATCTTCAAAGAAGAAGAACACATGGCAGCCGAAAACAACAACAATGCCAATAATGCAAGGAAGGTACTGGGTGACTTTACTGCACCTACTCCTAACTTCTATGGGAGAAGCATCTCTATTCCTGCCATTGGAGCAAACAACTTTGAGCTTAAGCCTCAATTAGTTTCTCTAATGCAACAGAATTGCAAGTTCCATGGACTTCCATTGGAAGATCCTCATCAGTTCTTAGCTGAATTCTTGCAAATCTGTGACACTGTCAAGACTAATGGGGTTGACCCTGAGGTCTACAGACTTATGCTATTCCCTTTTGCTGTAAGAGACAGAGCTAGAATATGGTTGGACTCACAACCTAAAGAAAGCCTGAACTCTTGGGAAAAGCTAGTCAATGCCTTCTTGGCAAAGTTCTTTCCACCTCAAAAATTGAGTAAGCTTAGAGTGGAAGTCCAAACCTTCAGACAGAAGGAAGGAGAATCCCTCTATGAAGCTTGGAAAAGATACAAACAACTAATCAGAAAGTGTCCCTCTGACATGCTTTCTGAATGGAGCATCATAGGTATTTTCTATGATGGTCTCTCTGAACTGTCCAAGATGTCCTTGGATAGCTCTGCTGGAGGATCTCTTCATCTGAAGAAGACGCCTACAGAAGCTCAAGAGCTGATTGAAATGGTTGCAAATAACCAATTCATGTACACTTCTGAAAGGAATCCTGTGAACAATGGGACCAATCAGAAGAAAGGAGTTCTTGAGATTGACACTCTGAATGCCATACTGGCTCAGAATAAAATATTGACTCAACAAGTCAATATGATTTATCAAAGTCTGTCTGGAATGCAAAATGCACCAAGCAGTACTAAAGAAGCTTCATCTGAGGAAGAAGCTTATGATCCTGAGAACCCTTCAATGGAAGAGGTGAATTTTATGGGAGAACCCTATGGGAACACCTATAATTCTTCATGGAGAAATCATCCAAATTTCTCATGGAAGGATCAACAGAGACCTCAACAAGGTTTCAACAATAATAATGGTGGAGGAAACAGGTTTAGCAATAGCAAGCCTTTCCCATCATCTTCTCAGCAACAGACAGAGAGTTCTAAGCAGAATACCTCTGACTTAGCAACCATGGTCTCTGATCTAATCAAAACCACTCAAAGTTTCATGACTGAAACAAGGTCCTCCATTAGAAACTTGGAGGCACAAGTGGGTCAGCTGAGCAAGAAAATTACTGAACTCCCTCCTAGTACTCTCCCAAGCAATACAGAAGAAAATCCAAAAGGAGAGTGCAAGGCCATCAACATGGCCGAATTTGGAGAGGAGGAAGAAGCAGTGAACGCCACTGAGGAAGACCTCAATGGATGTCCACTGGCCTCCAATGAGTTCCCCAATGAGGAACCATGGGAATCTGAGGCTCAAAATGAGACCATAGAGGTTCCATTGGACTTACTTCTGCCATTCATGAGCTCTGATGAGTATTCTTCCTCTGAAGAGGATGAGTATGTCACTGAAGAGCAAGTTGCTAAATACCTTGGAGCAATCATGAAGCTAAATGACAAGTTATTTGGGAATGAGACTTGGGAGGATGAATCCCCTTTGCTCACCAAAGAACAGGATGACTTATCTAGGCAGAAACTGCTTCAAAAGAGACAGGATCCTAGGAAGTTTTCAATACCTTGTACCATAGGCACCATGATCTTCAAGAAGGCCTTGTGTGACTTAGGGTCAAGTGTAAACCTCATGCCTCTCTCTGTAATGGAGAAGCTAGGGATCTTTGAGGTGCAAGCTGCAAAAATCTCACTAGAGATGGCAGACAACTCAAGAAAACAAGCTTATGGACTTGTAGAAGATGTTCTGGTAAAAGTTGAAGACCATTACATCCCTGCTGATTTCATAGTCCTAGAGACTGGGAAGTGCATGGATGAATCCATCATCCTTGGCAGACCCTTCCAAGCCACAGCAAAGGCTGTGATTGATGTTGATAGAGGAGAATTAACCATTCAAGTGAATGAAGAATCCTTGGTGTTTAAGGCTCAAGGATATCCCTCTATCACCATGGAGAGGAAGCATGAAGAGCTTCTCTCAAAACAGAGCCAAACAGAGCCCCCACAGTCAAACTCTAAGTTTGATGTTGGGAGGCCACAACCAACTTCTAAGTTTGGTGTTGGGAGGTTCCAACATTGCTCTGAGTATTTCTGAGGCTCCATGAGAGCCCTCTGTCAAGTTACTGACTTTAAAGAAGCGCTTGTTGGGAGGCAACCCAATGTTATATTTTATCTATTCTCTTTTGTTATTTTATGTTTTCTGTAGGTTGATGATCATGAGAAGTCACAAAATCAATGAAAAAAGCAAAAACAGAATGAAAAATAGAAAGAAAAACAGCACACCCTGGAGGAGAGCGTGCTGGCGTTTAAACGCCAGTAAGGCTAGCTGTTGGGCGTTTAACGCCCAGTCTGGCACCATTCTGGGCGTTTAACGCCAGAAAGGGGCACCAGACTGGCGTTAAACGCCAGAAAAGGGCAAGAAGCTGGCGTTAAACGCCAGAAATGGGCACCAGCCCGGCGTTTAACGCCAGAAATGGCTAAAAACGCATTTTTGCATGCCATTTGGTGCAGGGATGACTTTTCCTTGACACCTCAGGATCTGTGGACCCCACAGGATCCCCACCTACCCCACCACTCTCTCTCTTCTTCACCCATTCACCAATCGCCTCAACACCTCTTCCCCAAAAACCCTTCACCTATCAAATCCCATCTTTCTCTTCACCACTCACATCCATCCTTCATAAAATCCCACCTACCTCACCCTTCAAATTCAAACCACTTTCCCTCCCAAACCCACCCATACATGACCGAACCATGAGCCCCCCCACTCCTATATAAACCCATCTTCACTCCTTCATTTTCACACAACCAAACCACCACTTCTCCCCCTTTTTGGCCGAACACAAAGCCTTTCCCTTCTTCCTCATTTCTTCTTCTTCTACTCTTTCTTTCTTCTTTTGCTCGAGGACGAGCAAACCTTTTAAGTTTGGTGTGGTAAAAGCATTGCTTTTTATTTTTCCATAACCATTTATGGCATCTAAGGCCGGAGAAACCTCTAGAAAGAGGAAAGGGAAGGCAAAAGCTTCTACCTCCGAGTCATGGGAGATGGAAAGATTCATCTCAAGGGTGCATCAAGACCACTTCTATGAAGTTGTGGCCTTGAAGAAGGTGATCCCCGAGGTCCCTTTTTCACTCAAAAAGAGTGAATATCCGGAGACCCGACATGAGATCCGAAGAAGAGGTTGGGAAGTTCTTACCAACCCCATTCAACAAGTCGGAATCTTAATGGTTCAAGAGTTCTATGCCAATGCATGGATCACCAAGAACCATGACCAAAGTGTGAACCCGGATCCAAAGAATTGGCTTACTATGGTTCGGGGGAAATACTTGGTTTTTAGTCCGAAAAATGTGAGGTTGGCATTCAACTTGCCCATGATGCAAGGAGATGAACACCCTTACACTAGAAGGGTCAACTTTGATCAAAGGTTGGACCAAGTCCTCACAGTCATATGTGAAGATGGCGCCCAATGGAAGAGAGATTCAAGAGGGAAGCCGGTTCAACTGAGAAGGCATGACCTCAAGCCCGTGGCTAGGGGATGGTTGGAGTTTATCCAACGCTCAATCATTCCTACTAGCAACCGGTCCGAAGTTACTATAGACCGGGCTATCATGATTCATAGCATCATGATTGGAGAAGAAATAGAAGTTCATGAGGTTATAGCTCAAGAACTTTATAAGGTGGCGGACAAGTCCTCTACCTTGGCAAGGTTAGCCTTTCCTCATCTCATTTGTCACCTCTGTTATTCAGTTGGAGTTGACATAGAGGGAAACATCCCCATTGATGAGGACAAGCCCATCACTAAGAAGAGGATGGAGCACACAAGAGACCCCACTCATCATGAGATCCCTGAGATACCTCAAGGGATGCACTTTCCTCCACAAAACTATTGGGAGCAACTAAACACCTCCCTAGGAGAATTGAGTTCCAACATGGGACAACTAAGGGTGGAGCATCAAGAACACTCCATCATCCTCCATGAAATTAGAGAAGATCAAAGAATCATGAGAGAGGAGCAACAAAGACAAGGAAGAGACATTGAGGAGCTCAAGCACTCCATAGGATCTTCAAGAGGAAGAACAAGCCGCCATCACTAAGGTGGACCCGTTCTTTAATTTCCTTGTTCTTTATTTTTCTGTTTTTCGAATTTTAGTGCTTATGTTTGTCTATGTTTGTGTCTTGTGATCATTAGTGTCTTAGTGTCTATGCCTTAAAGTTATGAATGTCCTATGAATCCATCACCTCTCTTAAATTAAAAAAAAAATTGTTCTTAATTGAAAAAGAAAAGAATTGCATGAATTTTGAATTTTATAACAGTTTAATTATTTTGATGTGGTGGCAATATTTTTGTTCTCTGAATGTATGCTTAAACAGTGCATATGTCTTTTGAATTTGTGGTTCATGAATGTTAGCTCTTGAAAGAATGATGAAAAAGGAGACATGTTACTGAGGATCTGAAAAATCATAAAAATGATTCTTGAAGCAAGAAAAAAACAGTGAATACAAAAAAAAAAAAAAGAAAAACGAAAAAAAGAGAAAAAGAGAAAGAAAAAGAAAAAGAAAGAAAAAAAAGAAAGAAATAAAGTTGTGATCCAAGGCAAAAAGAGTGTGCTTAAGAACCCTGGACACCTCTAGTTGGGGACTCTAGCAAAGCTGAGTCACAATCTGAAAAGGTTCACCCAATTATGTGTCTGTGGCATGTATGTATCCGGTGGTAATACTGGAAGACAGAGTGCTTTGGGCCACGGCCAAGACTCAATAAGTAGCTGTGTTCAAGAATCATCATACTTAACTAGGAGAATCAATGACACTATCTGGATTCTGAGTTCCTAAAGAAGCCAACCATTCTGAATTTCAAAGGATAGAGTGAGATGCCAAAACTATTCAGAGGCAAAAAGCTAAAAGCCCCGCTCATCTAATTAATACTGATCTTCATAGATGTTTTTGGAATTCATTGCATATTCTCTTCTTTTTATCTTGTTTGATTTTCAGTTGCTTGAGGACAAGCAACAATTTAAGTTTGGTGTTGTGATGAGCGGATAATTTGTACGCTTTTTGGCATTGTTTTTAGTATGTTTTTAGTATGATCTAGTTAGTTTTTAGTATATTTTTATTAGTTTTTAGTTAAAATTCACTTTTCTGGACTTTACTATGAGTTTGTGTGTTTTTCTGTGATTTCAGGTATTTTTTGGCTGAAATTGAGGGACCTGAGCAAAAATCTGATTCAGAGACTAAAAAGGACTGCAGATGCTGTTGGATTCTGACCTCCCTGCACTCGAAGTAGATTTTCTGGAGCTACAGAAGCCCAATTGGCGCGCTCTTAACGGCGTTGGAAAGTAGACATCCTGGGCTTTCCAGAAATATATGATAGTCCATACTTTGCCCAAGATTTGATGGCCCAAACCGGCATTCAAAGTCACCCTCAGAATTCACAGCGTTAAACGCCGGAACTGGCACAAGGATGGGAGTTAAACGCCCAAACTGGCATAAAAGCTGGCGTTTAACTCCAAGAGGAGTCTCTACACGAAAATGCTTCATTGCTCAGCCCAAGCACACACCAAGTGGGCCCGGAAGTGGATTTTTATGTCATTTACTCATCTCTGTAAACCTTAGGCTACTAGTTTTCTATAAGTAGGACCTTTTACTATTGTATTGAGATATTTGGGTAGCTACCTTTGTTCTTATACTATCTTAGATCACTGGGAGGCTGGCCATTCGGCCATGCCTAGACCTTGTTCTTATGTATTTTCAACAGTGGAGTTTCTACACACCATAGATTAAGGTGTGGAGCTCTGCTGTACCTCGAGTATTAATGCAATTACTATTGTTCTTCTATTCAATTGCGCTTGTTCTTGTTCTAAGATATCACTTGTTCTTCAACTTGTTGAATGTGATGATCCGTGACACTCATCATCATTCTCACCTATGAACGTGTGACTGACAACCACCTCCGTTCTACCTTCGATTGGGTGAATATCTCTTGGATTCCTGATACACGATGCATGGTTGATCGCCTGACAACCGAGCCAGCCATTCCGTGAGATCAGAGTCTTCATGGTATATGCTAGAACTGATGGTGGCATTCAAGAGAATCCGGAAGGTCTAACCTTGTCTGTGGTATTCTGAGTAGGATTCAATGACTGAATGACTGTGACGTGCTTCAAACTCCTGAGGGCGGGGCGTTAGTGACAGACGCAAAAGAATCACTGGATTCTATTCCGGCCTGATCGAGAACCGACAAATGGATAGCCGTGCCGTGACAGGGTGCGTTGAATATTTCCACTGAGAGGATGGGAGGTAGCCACTAACAATGGTGAAACCCTTGCTTAAGCTTGCCATGGAAAGGAGTAGGAAGGATTGGATGAAGACAATAGGAAAGCAGAGAGACGGAAGGGACAAGCATCTTCATACGCTTATCTGAAATTCCTACCAATGAATTACATAAGTATCTCTATCTTTATCTTTATGTTTTATTCGTATATCATCATTCATATCCATTTGAGTCTGCCTGACTAAGATTTACAAGGTGACCATAGCTTGCTTCATACCAACAATCTCTGTGGGATCGACCCTTACTCGCGTAAGGTTTATTACTTGGACGACCCAGTACACTTGCTGGTTAGTTGTGCGAAGTTGTGCTTATGCCATGGTATTGAACACCAAGTTTTTGGATTCATCACCGGGGATTATTTGTGTTGTGAAAAGTATTGATCACAATTTCGCGCTACCAGCAAGCTGTATGTTGGGCATCACCATTGTCAATGACTACAGGCCCATCCTCTCAGTGAAAATGTTCAACGGGCTCTGTCACAGCATGGCTATTCAGCTGTCGATTCTCGATCATATCGGAATAGAATCCAGTGATTCTTTTGCGTCTGTCACTAACACCCCACAATCGTGAGTTTGAAGCTCGTCACAGTCATTCAATCCTTGAATCCTACTCAGAATACCACAGACAAGGTTTAGACCTTCCGGATTCTCTTGAATGCCGCCATCAATTCTAGCTTATACCACGAAGATTCTGATTAAGGAATCTAAGAGATAAACATTCAAGCCTTGTTTGCTTGTAGAACGGAAGTGGTTGTCAAGCACGCGTTCATAAGTGAGAATGATGATGAGCGTCACATAATCATCACATTCATCATGTTCCTGGGTGCGAATGAATATCTTAGAACAAGAATAAGCTGAATTGAATAGAAGAACAATAGTAATTGCATTAATACTCGAGGTACAGTAGAGCTCCACACCTTAATCTCTGGTGTGTAGAAACTCCACCGTTGAAAATACATAAGAACAAGGTCTAAGCATGGCCGAGGCCAGCCTCCCAAAGAGGGTTCAATCATAAAAACATGATCAAAAGATGATCCTAAGATCTAAAGTGATCAAAAGATGTAAATACAATAGCAAAAGGTCCTACTTATAGAGAACTAGTAGCTTAGGATTTACAAATATGAGTAAATGACATAAAAATCCACTTCCGGGCCCACTTGGTGTGTGCTTGGGCTGAGCATTGAAGTATTTTCGTGTAGAGACTCTTCTTGGAGTTAAACGCTAGCTTTTGTGCCAGTTTGGGCGTTTAACTCCCATTCTTGTGCTAGTTCCGGCGTTTTACGCCAGAATTCTTGAGCTGACATGAAATGCCTATTTGGGCCAACAAATCTCGGGCAAAGTATGGACTATTATACATTGCTGGAAAGATCAGAATGTCTACTTTCTAACGCAATTAAGAACGCGCCAATTGGGATTATGGAGCTCCAGAAAATCTACTTCGAGTGCAGGGAGGTCAGAATCCGACAGCATCTGCAGTCCTTTTCAGCCTCTGAATCAGATTTTTGCTCAGGTCCCTCAATTTCAGCCAAAAAATACCTGAAATCACAGAAAAACACACAAACTCATAGTAAAGTCCAAAAAAGTGAATTTTAACTAAAAACTAATAAAAATATAATAAAAAACTAACTAAAACATACTAAAAACAATGCCAAAAAGCGTATAAATTATCCGCTCATCACAACACCAAACTTAAATTGTTGCTTGTCCCCAAGCAACTGAAAATCAAATAAGATAAAAAGAAGAGAATATGCAATGAATTCCAAAAACATCTATGAAGATCAGTATTAACTAGATGAGCGGGGCTTTTAGCTTTTTGCCTCTGAACAGTTTTGGCATCTCACTCTATCCTTTGAAATTCAGAATGATTGACTTCTATAGGAATTCAGAATCCAGATAGTGTTATTGATTCTCCTAGTTAAGTATGATGATTCTTGAACATAGCTACTTTATGAGTCTTGTCTGTCTTCCAGTATTACCACCGGATACATACATGCCACAGACACATAACTGGGTGAACCTTTTCAGATTGTGACTCAGCTTTGCTAGAGTCCCCAATTAGAGGTGTCCAGGGTTCTTAAGCACACTCTTTTTGCCTTGGATCACAACTTTATTTTTTTTCTTTTTCTTTTCCCCTTTTTTCGTTTTTTTAATTCAATGCTTTTTCTTGCTTCAAGAATCATTTTTATGATTTTTCAGATCCTCAGTAACATGTCTCCTTTTTCATCATTCTTTCAAGAGCCAACATTCATGAACAACAAATTCAAAAGACATATGCACTGTTCAAGCATACATTCAGAAGTCAAAGTATTGCCACCACATCAAAATAATTAATCTGTTATAAAATTCAAAATTCATGCAATTCTTCTCTTTTCCAATTAAGAACATTTTTCATTTAAGAAAGGTGATGGATTCATAGGACATTCATAACTTTAAGGCATAGACACTAAGACACTAATGATCATAAGACACAAACATAGATAAACATAAGCATGAAAATTCGAAAAACAGGAAATTAAAGAACAAGGAGATTAAAGAACGGGTCCACCTTAGTGATGGTGGCTTGTTCTTCCTCTTGAAGATCTTATGGAGTGCTTGAGCTCCTCAATGTCTCTTCCTTGCCTTTGTTGCTCCTCTCTCATGACTCTTTGATCTTCTCTAATTTCATGGAGGAGGATTGAATGTTCTTGGTGCTCCACCCTTAGTTGTCCCATGTTGGAACTCAATTCTCCTAGGGAGGTGTTGATTTGCTCCCAATAGTTTTGTGGAGGAAAGTGCATCCCTTGAGACATCTCAGGATTTCATGATAAGTGGAATCTCTTGTTTGCTCTATCCTTTTCTTAGTGATGGGCTTGTCCTCATCAATGAGGATGTCTCCCTCTATGTCAATTCCAACTGAATAACAGAGGTGACAAATGAGATGAGGGAAGGCTAACCTTGCTAAGGTAGAGGACTTGTCCGCCACCTTATAAAGTTCTTGGGATATAACCTCATGAACTTCTATTTCCTCTCCAAACATGATGCTATGAATCATGATAGCCCGGTCTATAGTAACTTCAGACCGGTTGCTAGTGGGAATGATTGAGCGTTGGATAAACTCCAACCATCCTCTAGCCAGGGGCTTGAGGTCATGCCTTCTCAGTTGAACCGGCTTCCCTCTTGAATCTCTCTTCCATTGAGCGCCCTCTTCACAAATGTCTATGAGGACTTGGTCCAACCTTTGATCAAAGTTGACCCTTCTAGTGTAAGGGTGTTCATCTCCTTGCATCATGGGCAAGTTGAATGCCAACCTTACATTTTTCGGACTAAAATCTAAACATTTCCCCCGAACCATTGTAAGCCAATTCTTTGGGTCCGGATTCACACTTTGATCATGGTTCTTGGTGATCCATGCATTGGCATAGAACTCTTGAACCATTAAGATTCCGACTTGTTGAATGGGGTTGGTAAGAACTTTCCAACCTCTTCTTCGGATCTCATGTCGGATCTCCGGATATTCACTCTTTTTGAGTTTGAAAGGGACCTCGGGGATCACCTTCTTCATGGCCACAACTTCATAGAAGTGGTCTTGATGCACCCTTGAGATGAATCTCTCCATCTCCCATGACTCGGAGGTGGAAGCTTTTGCCTTCTCTTTCCTCTCTCTAGAGGTTTCTTCGGCCTTAGATGCCATAAATGGTTATGGAAAAACAAAAAGCAACGCTTTTACCACACCAAAATTAGAAGGTTTGCTCATCCTCGAGCAAAAGAAGAAAGAAGAGAGTAGAAGAAGAAGAAATAGAGGAGATGGAGGTGGCTTTGTGGTTCGGCCAAGGGGGAGAAGTAGTGTTTTGGTTGTGTGAAAATGAAAGAGTGAAGATGGGTTTATATAGGGGTGGAGAGAGGGGTAGGGTCGGTCATGTGAGGGTGGGTTGGAAGGGAAAGTGGTTTGAATTTGAATGGTGAGGTAGGTGAGGTTTTATGAAGGATGGATGTGAGTGGTGAGGAGAATAGTGGGAATTGATAGGTGAGGGGTTTTCGGGGAAGAGGTGTTGAGGTGATTGGTGAATGGGTGAAGAAGAGAGGGAGTAGTGGGGTAGGTGGGGATCCTGTGGGGTCCACAGATCCTGAGGTGTCAAGGAAAATTCATCCCTGCACCAAGTGGCGAGCAAAAATGCTCTTTATGCCAATTCTGGCGTTAAAAATGCCGGGCTGGTGCCCATTTCTGGCATTTAACGCCAGCTTCTTGCCCTTTCCTGGCGTTTAACGCCAGTCTGGTGCCCCTTTCTGGCGTTAAACGCCCAGAATGGTGCCAGACTGCGCGTTAAATGCCCATTTGCTGCCCTTACTGGCGTTTAAAAGCCAGCAAGTTTTCCTCCAGGGTGTGCTATTTTTCTTTCTGTTTTTCATGCTGTTTTTGCTTTTTCAATTGATTTTGTGACTTCCCATGATCATTAACCTATAGAAAACATAAAATAACAAAGGAAAAATAGATAAATATAACATTGGGTTGCCTCCCAACAAGCGCTTTTTTACTGTCAGTAGCTTGACAGTGGGCTCTCATGGAGCCTCACAGATACTTAGAGCAATGTTAGAACCTCCCAACACCAAACTTAGAGTTTGAATGTGGGGGTTCAACACCAAACTTAGAAGTTGGTTGTGGCCTCCCAACACCAAACTTAGAGTTTGACTGTGGGGGCTCTGTTTGACTCTATTTTGAGAAAAGCTCTTCATGCTTCCTCTCCATGGTTACAGAGGGATATCCTTGAGCCTTAAACACAAGGGATTCTTCATTCACTTGAATGATCAATTCTCCTCTGTCAACATCAATCACAGCCTTTGCTGTGGCTAGGAAGGGTCAGCCAAGGATGATGGATTCATCCATGCACTTCGCAGTCTCTAGGACTATGAAATCAGTAGGGATGTAATGGTCTTCAACTTTTACCAGAACATTCTGTACAAGTCCATAAGCTTGTTTTCTTGAATTGTCTGCCATCTTTAGTGAGATTCTTGCAGCTTGTACCTCAAAGATCCCTAGCTTCTCCATTACAGAGAGAGGCATGAGGTTTATGCTTGACCCTAGGTCACACAGAGCCTTCTTGAAGGTCATGGTGCCTACTGTACAAGGTATTGAGAACTTCCCAGGGTCCTGTCTCTTTTGAGGTAATTTCTGCCTAGTCAAGTCATCCAGTTCTTTGGTGAGCAAAGGGGGTTCATCCTCCCAAGTCTCATTACCAAATAACTTGTCATTTAGCTTCATGATTGCTCCAAGGTACTTAGCAACTTGCTCTTCAGTGACATCTTCATCCTCTTCAGAGGAAGAATACTCATCAGAGCTCATGAATGGCAGAAGTAAATCCAATGGAATCTCTATGGTCTCAATGTGAGCCTCAGATTCCCATGGTTCCTCATTAGGGAACTCATTGGAGGCCAGTGGACGTCCATTGAGGTCTTCCTCAGTGGCGATCACTGCCTCTTCCTCCTCTCCAAATTCGAACATGTAGGTCATGTTAATGGCCTTGCACTCTCCTTTTGGATTCTCTTCTGTATTGCTTGGAAGAGTACTAAGAGGGAGTTCAGTAACTTTCTTGCTCAGCTGACCCACTTGTGCCTCCAAGTTTCTAATGGAGGACCTTGTTTCAGTCATGAAACTTTGAGTGGTTTTAATTAGATCAGAGACTATAGTTGCTAAGTCAGAGGAGTTCTGTTTAGAATTCTCTATCTCTTGCTGAGAAGATGATGGAAAAGGCTTGCCATTGCTAAACCTGTTTCTTCCACCATTATTGTTGTTGAAACCTTGTTGAGGTCTCTGTTGATCCTTCCATGAGAGATTTGGATGATCTCTCCATGAAGGATTATAGGTGTTTCCATAGAGTTCTCCCATGTAATTCACCTCTTCCATTGAAGGGTTCTCAGGATCATAAGCTTCTTCTTCAGATGAAGCATCCTTAGTACTATCTGGTGCAGCTTGCATTCCAGACAGACTTTGAGAAATCATATTGACTTGCTGAGTCAATATTTTGTTCTGAGCCAATATAGCATTCAGAGTATCAATATCAAGAACTCCTTTCCTCTGATTCGTCCCATTGTTCACAGGATTCCTTTCAGAAGTGTACATAAATTGGTTATTTACAACCATTTCAATGAGTTCTTGAGCTTCTGCAGGCGTTTTCTTCAGATGAAGAGATCCTCCAGCAAAGCTATCCAATGACATCTTGGACAGTTCAGACAGATCATCATAGAAGATACCTATGATGCTCCATTCAGAAAGCATGTCAGAAGGACACTTTCTGATCAATTGTTTGTATCTTTTCCAAGCTTCATAGAGGGATTCACCTTCCTTCTGTCTGAAGGTTTGGACTTCCACTCTAAGCTTACTCAATTTTTGAGGTGGAAAGAACTTTGCCAAGAAGGCATTGACTAGCTTTTCCCAAGAGTTCAGGCTTTCTTTAGGTTGTGAGTCCAACCATATCCTAGCTCTGTCTCTTACAGCAAAAGGGAATAGCATAAGTCTGTAGACCTCAGGGTTAACCCCATTGGTCTTGACAGTGTCACAGATTTGCAAGAATTCAGCTAAAAACTGATGAGGATCTTCCAATGGAAGTCCATGGAACTTGCAATTCTGTTGCATTAGAGAAACTAATTGAGGCTTAAGCTCAAAGTTGTTTGCTCCAATGGCAGGGATAGAGACGCTTCACCCAGTACCTTCCTTGCATTGTTGGCATTGTTGTTGTTTTTGGCTACCATGTCCTCTTCTTTGAAGATTTCTGTTAGGTCCTCTACAGAGAGTTGTGCTTTAGCTTCTCTTAGTTTTCGCTTCAAGGTCCTTTCAGGTTCAGGGTCAGCCTCAACAAGAATACTTTTGTCTTTGCTCCTACTCATATGAAAGAGAAGAGAACAAGAAAATATGGAATCCTCTATGTCACAGTATAGAGATTCTTTGAGGTGTTAGAGGAAAAAGAAAAATAGAAGGAAGAGGTAGAAGAATTCGAACTTAGAAAGATAGAGTTCGAATTGTACATGTTAGTCCATAAATAGAAGGATGTGAGAAGATGGGAAGAAATTTTCGAAAATAAGTTAAAAGATTTTAAAATAATTAAAAGAGATTTTGAAAACTTGATTGATGATTTTCGAAAACCAAGATTGAGAAAGAAATAAAGTGATTTTTGAAAAAGATTTTGAAATTAGAAATAAAAAAGATATGATTTGAAAACTATCTTGAAAAAGATGTGATTAAAAAGATATGATTGAAAAGTTATGGTTTTAAAAAGATTTGATTGAAAAGATATGATTTGAAAAACAATTTAAAAAGATTTGATTTTTAAAATCAAGGACTTGGCTAACAAGAAAAGATATGATTCAAACATTAAACATTTCTCAACAGAAAAGGCAACATACTTGAAATGTTGAATCAAATCATTAATTGTTAGCAAGTATTTTTGAAAAAGGAAAGAAATTGATTTTGAAAATATATGATTGAAAAGATATGATTTGAAAAAGATTTGATTTTGAAAAATTTTGAAAACTTGAAAAAAATTTGAATTAAAAACAAAATCTTCCCTCTTGTGCCAACCTGGTGTTAAATGCCCAGAATGGTATACATTCTGGCGTTTAACGCCCAAAATGCTACCCTTTTGGGCGTTAAATGCCCAGCCAGGTGCCCTAGCTGGCGTTTAAACGCTAGTTTTCCTTCTTCACTGGGCGTTTTGAACGCGCAGCTTTTTCTGTGTAATTCCTCTGCTGTATATTCTGAATCTTCAATTCTCTGCATTATTGACTTGAAAAGACACAAATTAAAATTTTTTTTGGATTTTTAATGATGAGGAAAAATCAAAATGAAACTAAAATCAAATAAACAATGCATGCAAGACACCAAACTTAGAAGTTTGTATACCACTGACACTAACAAATTGAGAATGCATATGAAAACAACAAAACACACAAAACAAGAGAATTTAAAGATCAGAGCAAGTAAATCATCAAGAACAACTTGAAGATCAATGAAGAAACATGATAAATGCAAGAAGAACAGAAACATGCAATTGACACTAAACTTAAAATGAGACACTAGACTCAAATAAGAAATATTTTTGGTTTTTATGATTTTGTAATTTTTTTGGTCTTTTTGAAAATTATATGGAAAAGAAAATAAAGATATTCAAAATTTTTAATAAGAATTCCAGGAATCATGCAATGTTAGTCTAAAGCTTTAGTCTAAAGGAATTAGACATGGCTAGCCAAGGTTTAGCAGGACATTGCATTCAAGAGCTAAATTAATGAAGATCAATCAGCTTTGGTGATGATAAGAACATCACATTGAAACACTTGAATTCATTCTTAAAAATTCTGAAAAATACCTAATCTAAGCAACAAGATGAACCGTCAGTTGTCCAAACTCAAACAATCCCGGCAATGGTGCCATAAACTTGGTGCACGAAATTGTGATCATCAATGGCGCCATCAACATGGTATGCTCAATTGCAATCTCAACTCTTTATCACAACTTGGCACAACTAACCAGCAAGTGCACTGGGTCGTCCAAGTAATAAACCTTACGCGAGTAAAGGTCGATCCCACGGAGATTGTTGGTATGAAGCAAGCTACGGTCATCTTGTATATCTCAGTCAAGCAGATTCAAATGGTTATGGATGATTTATCAATAAGACATAAAATAAAGATAGAGATACTTATGCAATTCATTGGTGAAAATTTCAGATAAGCGTATGGAGATGCTTTGTCCCTTCCTCTCTCTGCTTTCCTACTGTCTTCATCCAATCTTTCTTACTCCTTTCCATGGCAAGCTATATGTTGGGCATCACCATTGTCAATGACTACAGTCCCGTCCTCTCAGTGAAAATGTTCAACGTGCTCTGTCACAGCACGGCTATTCAGCTGTCGGTTCTCGATCATGTCGGAATAGAATCCAGTAATTCTTTTGCGTCTATCACTAACGCCTCACAATCGCGAGTTTAAAGCTCGTCACAGTCATTCAATCCTTGAATCCTACTCAGAATACAACAGACAAGGTTTAGACCTTCCGGATTCTCTTGAATGCCGCCATCAATTCTAGCTTATACCACGAAGATTCTGATTAAGGAATCCAAGAGATAAACATTCAAGCCTTGTTTGCTTGTAGAACGGAAGTGGTTGTCAGGCACGCGTTCATAAGTGAGAATGATGATGAGCGTCACATAATTATCACATTCATCATGTTCTTGGGTGCGAATGAATATCTTAGAACAAGAATAAGCTGAATTGAATAGAAGAACAATAGTAATTGCATTAATACTCGAGGTACAGCAGAGCTCCACACCTTAATCTCTGGTGTGTAGAAACTCCACCGTTGAAAATACATAAGAACAAGGTCTAGGCATGGCCGAGAGGCCAGCCTCCCAAAGAGGGTTCAATCATAAAAACATGATCAAAAGATGTAAATACAATAGCAAAAGGTCCTACTTATAGAGAACTAGTAGCTTAGGGTTTACAAATATGAGTAAATGACATAAAAATCCACTTCCGGGCCCACTTGGTGTGTGCTTGGGCTGAGCATTGAAGCATTTTCGTGTAGAGACTCTTCTTGGAGTTAAACGCCAGCTTTTGTGCTAGTTTGGGCGTTTAACTCCCATTCTTGTGCCAGTTCTGGCGTTTTACGCCAGAATTCTTGAGCTGAATTGGAACGCCTGTTTGGGCCAACAAATCTCGGGCAAAGTATGGACTATTATACATTGCTGGAAAGCTCAGGATGTTTACATTTCAGCGCAATTGAGAACGCGCCAATTGGGCTTTTATAGCTCCAGAAAATCCACTTTAATTGCAGGGAGGTCATAATCCAACAGCATCTGCAGTCCTTTTCAGCCTCTGAATCAGATTTTTGCTCAAGTCCCTCAATTTTAGCCAGAAAATACCTGAAATCACAGAAAAACACACAAACTCATAGTAAAGTCCAGAAAAGTGAATTTTAACTAAAAACTAATAAAAATATAATAAAAACTAACTAAAACATACTAAAAACATACTAAAAACAATGCCAAAAAGCGTATAAATTATCCGCTCATCATGTACCGTATGACCAGTTCGTGGAATATGCGGTTTATTAACTAGTGGGAGAAGCTCAACAATGGTGGCAAGGAGAGCGCCGACTGCTACACCAATAGAATATGGACATTACATGGGCGTTATTTCAGGCAGTTTTCTACAAGAAGTACTTTCATGAGTCAATAAGGGAGGCCAGAGAGTTGAAGCTCTTACAGCTAAAGCAAGGGTCCATGACTATAGCTGAATACACCAACAAGTTCGAGGAACTCTGTAGGTTCTCAAGAATAGGTCAGGGTGCCCTTGAGTCCTGTGAGGGCTGAAAATGTATCAAATACCAAGTAGGGCTGAGGGAAGATATCATGCGTGTTGTGGCTCTATTGGAGATTAGGAGATTCTCGGAATTGGTGAACGAGGCAAGAGATGTGGAAGATTGCATCAGGAAGACGACTTTAATGAGAGACACTCGCGGGGGTACTAGTAGCAGAGGTCGTGGAAAGTATTTTCCACCAATAGGCCAGATCTTTAAAAGGGACGGACATGCCACTTAGCATCCTCATGCTCAAGGAAACTTCGGAAGAAACAACAATGCCCAGTTTTACCTGGCGAAAGGAAATGGTCGATGATATACTTGTGGACTGTTTGGACACATTGCCAAGAATTGCCGTCGTGGGAAAAACCAGGATGCGAGTAAGAGCTAATAGTAAAGTTGTATGTTCGCTGTGAACACCCTATGTGGGGGCCTGAGATAACAGGTAGGTGTATAATTGGTTATAAAGCTTTAACTACTTTGTGTGATATTGGAACACCGTGCTTACTCATAGCTTGTGACGGAGAAAAAGGTTTGAGAATAAATGTGTCAAATTTAGTATCAAATTTAGGACTAGACTCACTTGTGTTGCGTAGAGTATTGCCGCTAGAGCTGATAGAACCTAGGGACATTTTTGGTTGACATGGGCAAATAACCCAATTCTTAAAGACCAATGAGTCAGAGTAACGCTGCGGAAGTACGGTGATCTTAATGATGGTGTGAGGTTTTGTATGAATGAGAGCACCAATACATCCTTGTGAACCGATCTATCTTTTTCCTTATAAATTGCATTACAGCTCTTTATTTCGAAATCCCTCGTGGTGAATAAATTGAACCTTGCACAATCATATTCCTTGTTTGCACATATCCTCCCGCGAATCTTGTATTCCTTGATGTAAGCCTGAACTTGTACTGTTGGGTTGAACTGCCTTTAATTGAGGGCTCATGATCCTATTAAAATCAGTAAAGACCTAATTTGATTCAATTTGCCTTATTGTTTCCACCAAAAATTATTAATTTGAAATTCCTTCCTTGAGGTGCACTCTAATTCTCTTTCTGGTGCATTTTCTTATTTTCTACAATCCTATTTGATCACAACCCAATGCATCTTTTCAATTTCTTATGAATACCCTTCAAAATTATTTGCTCTCTTTTGAGCTTGGTATCCCTTCAGATATCTTGAGCTCATTTCGACATCGCATGCAATCCTTAGAGATAACCATCGATATGTTAGTTCCTTAGGACACAACTTATGAACACAAAGGATGAAACAGGTGAGCGTGGGACCTTACGAGGAGTTGTGAAGCTTCGATTTTGCAAATGGCGTTACCGATAACTGAGTCGACACACAAAGGTGCCTATTGGTGCAAACGTTAGATTTTGGGGGAAAATTCTTCAAAACTTAAAAGAAAGATTAACTATAGCGCTAGTGTTTGCACTGCTTGAACCCCATGGACCATTAAGGATCTATTGGTACATTTCATAGAAAAATCTTGGAGTGCGTTCTGATGTAACATCAGGATGTAATGGTTTATGCATCGTGACAGTTGAGGCCGCACAAAGTAAATTTTGACTCACGATCTGGAGCCTGCCGTGTTTGTGCTTGTGTTGAAGATGTGGAGCAAGGAGGAATTACTTCCATGGAGATGGATGTAATTACTAAAGGACTACGATTTTGAGTTAAGTTATCACCCAGAAATTTTTGCACTTGACTTGGTTTCTACGTGTAGATTATAAGGTGGTTAATATATCATTTGGTACATGGTGAATTATTGAGTGTAGAGGTAAGTAGAGAAGGAGAAAAATAAGTGAGAAAAAAATTTAGGCTAGAATTTTTGGCTGAGCTTAACATTTGATTTTAGTTATGATAAGTAGAAATTCATTAGTTATTTAGTATGTCTAAAGAAGGTTGAATTGTATACATTGATGAAATTGTAAATGAATTGGATAATTAGATGCAGAATAAATGGTATGGTGGTATTGTGGACCTTGGAATATTGTCAAATGAGAAAAAAATGGAGAATAGAATATTTTAGGTGTTGTAATGATTGAGTGTGATTGAGTGGATGGTATTGAAATTGTGGTTAGTATAAGAACTGTTGTTAGGCTTTGAAAGTGTTGAATGGTTGAAAAATGGTTATTGTACTTAGAGCTGTAGAAAATTGTTTAAGATTAAAATTAGGCATAGAGACGCTATATGGCACTAAGTTATGAATTAGTCTTAGGATAAGCGTAAACGCTATTTGGGTCAAGTTGAGGAAGTTCAGAAGTAAGCCTAGGTTTTGTAATTCAATAATCATGTATGACTTGATTGAACAATTAGATTAGTTAATTAATTAGTGGCTAAAAATCAGAGTGGCGCAGCAGAAGCTTGTTGTGGAATGTAATGGAACATGATAATTGGGAATAGAGGTAGTAGAATGGTGAATAAACGTGTCTTAGACTTGAATACTTGAAGAGTTTAGTAGGTTATGGTAAGTAAGGATTTCTAAGAAACTAAGTTTAATTATGGCTGTAAGATCAGATCGAATAAGAGTAGGTGTTGGAGATGATTATAGGTGTAATTGAATTGAAATGCTAATGTTGTATTGAGGTTGATTAAAGGGAGCTAAGAGTAAGAAGGATGAGTACATCATTGGCTTGAATTCGGTTAAAATATGGTGTTATAAATAAGAAGAAAGGATGTAAATGAGAATTTGAGCTGACATGGATAAATGAAAAGATGTATGGTGAGAAGTAGGTTTAAGTTGAGGGAACATTAAATAGTGATGATGGGTAAACCAAATTTTGGGTACGAAATTTCTTATTTGGTGGGGAGAATGTAAAAATAAAAAATAATTACCGATTTATTAACATAAAATAATAATAATTTAATTGCCCAAAATATAATCCAAAAATTTAGAATATTAATTAGAAAATATAATATGATATTTGGACTCAGTAGATTTTTCTAAGTTGGAAAATGTAATTTTTTTCGAAAAATTGCGTAAAAATGTGTACCGGTAAATTAACCGGCAGTACCGGCTTAAATTTGTCCGGTACTGTGCGAGAAAGACAAAAAATATAGAAAAACTTAGGAAAATAATTAAAGTTGAAAATCAGGAACTAATTTTAAAGGTTTGGCCTAAAGTTGGGTCAAACATGCCAAAAATACTAATGGGTTTGACCGGGACCAAGTTGGGCCCAAGTCCAACACATATATACTCTCATTAAAGGCCATTTCAGCCACACTCCATTTCATAATAACACAAACACAACAGCTGGTAGGGTTAGAGAAGAGAGGAAGCACACTATTCACTTCCTCACTCTTTTGGTCATAACTCGAGCTACGGTGCTCCGATTTGTGTGCCATCGGCGGCTACGCGAAACTCTTGCCGAACTCGTCACTTCTAGAAAAGTATTATGGTAAGCTTCTCAAAAATTCCTGCCTAGTTTTCTGCCTTAAGAAATTCGAATTTTTGGGTTTTGGTTTTGAGTAAAGTTATGTGTTTTGGTTGTTTAGGCACACTCTAGCACTTGATTACTATTGGATCTTGGTCCCAAAACTGTTAGGTAAGGTAAGAAATCCCAAATCACTTGTGATTTTATGTATATATAGAACCCTAAGTATTGATTTTATGAAATAATTATGTATAGCTTGATTATTTTGATTTTGGGAGCCTTTGGATTTGAGTTGGTGGCTTGGTTGTGGTTGAAAGCTTGTTGGGCACAAATTTTTGGTGTATAGCACATATTAGGAATAAGCCAAGGTATGGTTTCGGTTTTCTCTATATAATATGTAATATTTCTGGACACTTAGGCTAGTGGACCATAGGATATGTTTGAATTATTGATAATGGATTATGATTATTGATGCTTGTGATGAGTTTAATGAATTGTGATATTGTTGTTGATTATGGAGATTGATGTTGAATAATGATAATATTGAGTAGTGATGATGGATTTGGATGCTTGTGGGTGTTGATGAATGTTAGGATTTTTGAATTAAGGTTAAGTTGTGATTTATTGAAAACATGAAGGTGTATAAGTAGGACTTTTGAGTGAGAATGGAGAAAATGTGTATGGATAGGTTATTGAATGAATTAAAGGATATAAGAACATCATTTACATTAGGACTATTTTGAATGTGGAATAAGTGATTTTGGATTGAGAGTTTGATAAATTTGAGGTTTAGAGATTTTTGGCAAAAATAAATTTTTGGTTAACTTTGACGAATCATATCTTGAGCTACATTTTTTGAAATTGAATGAGTTGTATATCAAATTAAAGATAATCCAAAGAACTTTAAAATGGCATGAATTTTGTAGAAATCTGAATTTTGTAGAGAAATATATTATCATTGAAAGTTGGTGTCAAAAATCTGATTTTATGATGTTGCAAAAATTATGAGTTCTAGTATGTGTGCGCACGCACATTGCTGTGCGCGTGATCTAAATAGAGGCTACATTTTGACTTGTCCGTACGCATAGTTTGGTGCACAAGCAGACCCTGTAAAATTTTGAAAACGTGCGTACGCACACTCTGGTGCGAACTGATGACTGCGCATCATGTTGTGTTTTTCTATGCTTTTTCATACAAGAAATTAATGTTTTATGCTTAATTATTGAGGGTTTCAGTGCTTAAATAGTATATTTCTTTGATCTTTTGATTTGATAAACTTTGTAGAAAATAAGTAGAAAAATAAGCAAAGAAGCACAAATTAAGCTCAATTAAGCTCAAAAGGAGCAAAGAGGATTTGCAACCCTGACCTCTTCACACTCCAACAAGAATAACTCGAGTTACAAAACTCCAAATGAGGTGATTCTAGTGGCATTTGAAAGTAGAAATCTAGAGCTTTCCAAGCATATATGGAATTACATGGTGGATACTAAATCTGAGGGTGAAAACTTATCCCAAAAGTGCAAAGATAAACATAGTATCAACCTGTAGTAAGACCAGCTGACCTCTTCACCTTCCAAGGAGGATTACTTGATCTATAGAGCTTTAAATGATGCGATCATAAATTCATTGGAAAGTAGACATTCAGAGCTTTCCAACGATATATAATAGTATGGGGTGAACTTTAAGATTGGGCTACAGAAGCTGGAACTAACTTTGGCCTCCAAACAGCGCCAAGAGCGCTACGCTCGCACCAAGAGCGCTACGCTCACACCAAGAGCGCTACGCTTTTCTCCAAGAGCGCCAGCGACCCCTGACAGCACGACCATGCCTTCTTCAAAGGACTATAATTTGAGCTACAGATGTCCAATTGATGCACTTTCAGTTGCATTGGAAAGCTGACATTTAGAGCTTTCCAACGATATATAATAATCTATATTTAGCATGAAATTGAAGTACAAGTGATAGGCATCTTTAAGACCCCAAAAACACTCAGCAGCACACATGGAATGGCGCTCATTTCCAAAGTGAGCACCACGTTAAATAAGCCATCATTTTCGGGCTTGGTCAAGTTTGGAAGAAAAGATGTTGCTGTTCGTACGTATTGGTCAGTGCTCACTAAGCCACCATAGCGCTCATTAAGAGAGCGCTAGTGAAGAAAGGCGCACGTGAGGAGCACACATAGTGAGTGAGCGCTGCACTCATTATGTGAACTGAACACTCTCCTGGAAGTGCAAATTTGGCACAATTAATCTGATTCAAAGCCCATTGAAGCTCCAAAGCAAGCACAGCCCATTGACACGACTCAAAGGCACAAGAAACAATTAGATTAGGAATTTCATTTAAATTGTAATTTGTTTTCAATTTCAATTTCATTTTCATTTTGTAAAAGCCTATAAAAAGGCATCAGTTTCATTTCATCAAAGTAGAAGGGGAGTAGGCTGCATTAGTGGTAGGCAGCAGTAGGAGTAGGGGTAGGAGTAGAATAGAAGGTTCTCTTTGATACAATTTTATTTTTCTGCACTTTCTACATTTCAGTCTTGAATTGAGTTTATGAAATTTCAATTTCTACAATCTTCTGCTACAATTTCATTTTCTGCAATTTTACCTTTATGTTCATGTTCATCTGTTTGATTTAAACTTTCCTGAAATTTAAATATTCTGCAATTATTCTGAGTTCTGATTTACTGCTTCATTTAATTTCTCAGCACCTGATTTCCTTTACATTTGTTGCAATTTACTTTTTTGCCCTTTAAGCTTCTACTGATTTACATTCTACAATTTACAGTTCTCTGCAATTTACTTTCTATTACTCAATTTCACCCAATTCACCACTGTTAGCTTGACTAAACTAATCACCTCACTAAAGTTGCTTGATCAATCAATCCCTGTTGGATCGACCTCACTCTTGTAAGTTAGTACTACTTGATGTGACCCAGTACACTTGCCGGTGAGTTTGTGTGGAATCGTTTTTCCATCATCAAGTTTTTGGCACCGTTGCTGGGGATTGATTTAGATCGACAATGATTAAGTGGGTGAGAAGTCTAGATTAAGTATTTTCTTTGTTTTTGTCCTTTTTAATTTTCTGTTTTAGGCTGATGCCAAGGTGTTTGAGTTTTTGCCCCACTAAGAAATTCTAGTCTGTGACATGAATTTTGATTTTCATTGGTGATTGTGTTTTATAAAATTCAAATAGAGTTCAACTCATCTTTTAATCAAACAAATTTCATGGGATACTACCCACCACCACAATATGATTCAATTCATTATCCTAATAGTAGTTGGGAGTATCACCAAGAACTAACAGATTCTGAGCAACCCAATCAATGGGGATATGCTTCAGAGCCAATAGATGAGCAGAATAATTTCATGAGATATTGCCCAACACCATAAAATGATTCATGTCATTATGCTAATGGTGGATGGGAATATCAACAAGAAATAATAGAGAATGAACACCTCTCGAGCCACAAGATGATTCATTCTCATATTGTGTTTGGGAGGGTCAAAATCAAAGAGATCTTAATGATCCATATTTTTTTCATCAAGAAACTTCATCACTGGAGTGTGCTTTCAATAAATTCATGCAAGATTGCTCCCCAATGCCACAAAATGATCCACACTCTGATGAATTTTACAATGATTCACATTGTGGATGGGAGGATCAAAACCAGAAAGCATGTGACAGTTCATACTCCACTTATCAAGAGCCATCATCACTTGAGCAAACCTTCAATTCGTTCATACAAAATTGTCCAACCTCACCTCCCAATTTTTTATTTGAAAATTTTTCATCGCTTGACTATGCCTCAACACAAAGTTTCCTCCGAGATCCATCTAACTCATTCCACCAACTACAAGATTCATTTCACTACACAAAAGACTCATTTCAACATTCACAAAATCCATTCCATAACTCACAAGATTTATTCTATACCACTCAAAATAATCTCACCACAATACATCCATATCTACAAAATTTCTCTCAACCTTCATCTTTTGAGCTAATAGCTGAGGATCCCCTTCAAAAGTCCAGTGAATTATTGGAAAAGTAAGAACAATCCTGGAGAAAACAAGAAATTCTCCTCCAAAAGATGGATAAACACAATAAGGAAACACTCAGAACTGCTAAGCAAGGAAGATGAAGACCACTTGATGGATGTGAAGGAGAAAGTGGAAGAGCAAGAAGAAGAAGCACCTAGGTCAAGCAACATTTCAAGAAAGAATGAGGTGGTGGAAGTATTTGAACCTGAAACTGCATATCCACAGAAGCTAATTGAGGTGACAGAGGAACATGAAACTTCACTCCCAAAAGACTTAATGAAAGATCAAGCAGAAGAAGGGGAGGAAGCCAATCAAGGAGATTTACGCTCAATTGAAGTAGAGAGCTACATAGAGGAAGGGCTCATTGAACCATCAATTCAAAAGGCTTTTGATGACGATAAAGCTCCAACAAGCACACAGAAACCAAGTCTTGAAATCCAAGAAGTGAAAGCAACTGACAAGAGCACCAAAGAGAGGATTGTGTCCAAGCTACAAAGGACAACATTCATGAAGAATAGAAGGTCAACTGCAAACAATCCAACCTCTGAACCATCAGCAAGCAAGCTCAATCAAGCTATTAACAAAAGAAAGCTTGCTGAGGAGAGACCAAAACAGAGGACAATAGCTGAATCTTCTCCCCTCTTGAGGTCATTTCTCTTAACAAACTGGAAGAAGAGGAAGAAAGTTGAGAACAACATGTCAAGCTAATGACACTAAAAGAGCACTTGTTGGGAGGCAACCCAACCTTAGGTAACATTTCATTCCTTTGCTTTGTTTATTTTCTCTGTCTGCTTTGTTTAAATTTCAATAAATTGGCATATGGTTACATTGTAAGTTTGGTGTTACCCTACAACAATTTGTTTTCAATCCCTCTGGATGATTGCATCAATTCTACATGGAAGTGTCACACTAAGTTTCTAAGTTTGGTGTGCCACTTAATTTTCTGTGCAAATAAATTTAGCAACACCACTTGTCTGCATAATCGTAATGCCTTTGCAGTATTAATTTTCTTTTGGTTTGACACTTTTTCATTCTACTTGCTTTAGTCATTTCTCTGTTTTTAATGCTTTCATTTAGTTTTCTACTTAACAGTTTTTGTTAATACCTCACCAAGAAATCCTTATTCATGATAGATTCTTCGCTTGGTGATTGTATTTAACATATAACAGTCTCATGTAGTCTTAGTTCAAAAAAATGGACAGGTGATTGCATTCTAAGTTTGGTATTGCTATGCAACAAAACTTATTTCTAATCTTTATTAGGTACTTGCATCAATTCCAAGTGAAAGTGTCACACTAAGTTTGGTGTGCCACTTATCTTTTATGCAATGTATCATGCACACCCTCCTTATTTTTGCAATCACAATGTCTGTGTTTCCTGTGCCTTCATTATTATTTTGCTTGCTTAAACACATGTACCACTAACATTTTTATTGTGTAAGACATTCATGATCCATTTTAGACCCCATCACCATTTTTCTAATTGTTGCTTGAGGATGAGCAAGCATTCTAAGTGTGGCATGGGGAGGGGAAGAATAGGAGGAAAAGGACAACAACAATGAAGATGAACTACAAGGTGGTAACGTTCCTTTTTCTCCCTACTTATTCCTAGCACTATAAATTGCATGATTGTCTTTATCTTCTCCGTATGCATGTGTGTATGAATAAGCATAGCCTGAATTTTGATTTGTAACATCTTGCTGTGATATTATGATTACCATCTTGAATTGTGTGAGTCAAAGTAATTAAGGAATCATGATCATAAACAAACAAGGTCATTAAAGAAGAATTTAGCATGGGCATACAAAGTATTGGAAGGCTAGTATGATTAATTGTTGCTCAATCACATTAGATTTTATTTAATTGAAGTTTTCATCTAAGACATTTTATGAAATTGTTTGAAATCATGAAAACCTTGAAGAAGCAATTGCAAATTAAGGCAAGAAAGAAAAAGGGAAAAGAGTGAGAAAGCTGAAGGCTCTGAGTACCGATGACAATTCATTTGTTAAGTACTTGTGGTGTTTATGTATCAGGAAAAAAGCTTGAAAACAAAACACTTAGAGTCAAGGCTAGGCTCAAGTGCAAAAGCACTCCCTCAAAGCTCAAGGCTCTGAGCATCAATGATTAGAGAGTAAAGAAAAGAAACAAATGAGCTTAAAGAAAGTCCTCTAATTAAATGCTTGTGGTGCTTATGTATCAAGTGGTAATACTTGAAAACAAAGCATTTAGAGTTGTAGCTTTGTTATCAACTCACGGGGCAAAACACCCAAAAGGAGAAGCTAATAAGAAAATCAAAAGCTTATTTCAAGGAAAAAATATAAGGAAAAGATTTCATAAAATGAGCTAGATAGAAGCATCAATCATTTATAATTCTTTTGTGATCGTAGCATGCATAGAAAACTAGCCAACCATGAACAATGAGTTGCTATTCTTCTTACCTTGGATTGTCAATTTTATTGCATGATTCTCTTATTGCTTGGGGACAAGCAAGGTTTAAGTTTGGTGTTGTGATGACTACGCATCATGTTGTGTTTTTCTATGCTTTTTAATACAAGAAGTTAATGTTTTATGCTTAATTATTTAGTATTTCAGTGCTTAAATAGTATATTTCTTTGATCTTTTGATTTGATAAACTTTGTAGGAAATAAGTAGAAAAAGAAGCAAAGAAGCACAAATTAAGCTCAAAAGGAGCAAAGATGATTTGTAACTCTGACCTCTTCACACTCCAACAAAAATAACTCGAGCTACAAAGCTCTAAATGAAGAGATTTTAGTGGCGTTGGAAAGTAGGAATCTAGAGCTTTCCAAGAATATATGGCACTACATGGTGGACACTAAATCTGAGGGTGAAAACTTATCCCGAAAGTGCAAAGATAAACATAGTATCAACCTGTAGTAAGGCCAGCTGACCTCTTCACCTTCCAAGGAGGATAACTTGAGCTGTAAAGCTTTAAATAAGACGACCTCAAATTTATTGGAAAGTAGACATCCAAAGCTTTCCAACGATATATAATAGTATGGGGTGAATATTAAGATTGGGCTACAGAAGCTGGCACTAACTTTGGCCTCCAAACAGCGCCAAGAGCAGGCAGCTGACCTCTTCACCTTCCAAGGAGCATAACTTGAGCTGTAAAGCTTTAAACAACGCAATCTCAAATGCATTGGAAAGTAGACATCCAAATCTTTCCAACGATATATAATAGTGTGGGGTGAACCACAAGATTGGGCTACAGAAGCTGGCGCTAACTTTGGCCTCCAAACAGCGCCAAGAGCGCTACGCTCGCACCAAGAGCACTACACTCACACCAAGAGAGCTACGGTTTGAGCACTACGCTTTTTTCCAAGAGCGCCAGCGACCCTTGACAGCACGACCATGCCTTCTTCAAAGGACCATAACTTGAGTTACAAATGTCCAATTGATGCGCTTTCAGTTGCGTTGGAAAGTTGACATTCAGAGCTTTCAGACGATATATAATAATCTATATTTGGCATGAAATTAAAGCACAAGTGATAGGCATCTTTAAGGCCCAAAAACACTCAACAGCACACATCGAATGGCGCTTTTTTCCAAAGTGAGCGCCACGCTCACTAAGCCAGCATTTTCGAGCTTGGTCAAGTTTAGAGGCAAAGATGTTGCTGTCCGTACGTATTGGTCAGCGCTCACTAGTACACGAAATCATGAGTTCACACTTTTCTCACAACTCCGCACAGCTGACCAGCAAGTGCACTGGGTCATCCAAGTAATACCTTACATGAGTAAGTTGTCGATCCCACGGAGATTGTCGGCTTGAAGCAAGCTATGGTCATCTCATAAATCTCAGTCAGGCGGATTCAAATGGTTATGAGGTTTTGATAATTAAAAGAGAAATAAAACATAAAATAGGATAGAGATACTTATGCAATTCATTGGTGGGAATTTCAGATAAGCGTATGGAGATGCTTTGTTTCCTCTGAGCCTCTGCTTTCCTATTGTCCTCATCCAATCTTGGGTACTCCCTTCCATGGCAAGCTTTATGTTGGTAGATCACCGTTGTCAATGGCTACCATCCGTCCTCTTAGTGAAAACATATCCGCTATGGTTTCCCGCATGGCTAATCAACTGTCGGTTCTTGCTCGTGTCGGAATAAGATCCATTAATCCTTTTGCACACTATCACTGCACCCAACAGTCATGAGTTTGAAGCTCATCACAGTCATCCCATCCCAGATCCTACTCAGAATACCACAGACAAGGTTTAAACTTTTCGGATCTCAAGAATGCTGCCAATTGATTCTAGCTTATACCACGAAGACTTTGATCTCACGGAATGGAAGGCTCTATTGTCAGGAGAGGCAACCATGCGTCATGAACCAGGAGGTCAACAAGAGATACACACTCAAGCTCTTGCAGATAGAACAGAGGTGGTTGTTAGGCACGCGTTCATAAGGGAGGATGATAATGAGTGTCACGGATCATCACATCCATCAGGTTGAAGTACAAGTGAATATCTTAGAACTAGAATAAGCGTGAATTGAATAGAAAAACAATAATACTTTGCATTAATTCATGAGGAACAGCAGAGCTCCACACCTTAATCTATGATGTATAGAAACTCCACCGTTGAAAATACATAAGTGATGAAGGTCCAGGCATGGCCGAATGGCCAGCCCCCAAAATGTGATCAAGAGATCAAAAGTGATCCTAAGATAATCTCAAAAATGATCTAAAGATATGAATACAATAGTAAAAGGTGCTATTTATACTGAACTAGTAAACTAGGTTTACAGAAAATGAGTAACTAAGTGTAGATAGTGCAGAAATCCACTTCCAGGACCCACTTGGTGTGTGTTTGGACTGAGCATTGAAGCTTTCACGTGCATAGGCTCTTCTTGGAGTTTAAACGCCAGTTTTTGTGCTAGTTTGGGCGTTTAACTCCAGCTTTGGTGCCAGTTCTGGCGTTTTACGCCAGAAAAGGGTCTTTGGTGGGCGTTTTGACGCCAATTTGGGCCATCAAATCTCGGGAAAAGTATGGACTATTATACATTGCTGGAAAGCCCAAGATATCTACTTTCTAACGCAATTAAGAGCGTGCCAATTGGGCTTCTGTAGCTCCATAAAATCCACTTCGAGTACAGGGAGGTCAGAATCCAACAGCATCTTTAGTCCTTTCTCAACCTCTGAATAAGATTTTTGCTCAGGTCCCTCAATTTCAGCCAGAAAATACCTGAAATCACAAAAAAAATACCCAAACTCATAGTAAAGTCCAGAAATGTGATTTTTGCATAAAAACTAATAAAAATATACTAAAAAGTAACTAAAACATATTAAAAACTATGTAAAAACCATGCCAAAAAGCGTATAAATTATCCGCTCATCACAACACCAAACTTAAATTGTTGCTTGTCCCCAAGCAAATGAAAACAAAATTGGATAAAAAGAAGAGAATATACAATATATCCCAAAATATCAATGAATCTTAGTTCTAATTAGATGAGCGGGACTAGTAGCTTTTTGCTTCTGAACAGTTTTGGCATCTCACTTTATCCTTTGAAGTTCAGAATAATTGGCATCCATTAGGAACTCAGAATTTAGATAGTGTTATTGATTCTCCTAGTTCAGTATGTTGATTCTTGAAAACAACTACTTTATGAGTCTTGGCCGTGACCCTAAGCACTTTGTTTTCCAATATTACCACCGGATATATAAATGCCACAGACACATAACTGGGTGAACCTTTTCAGATTGTGACTCAGCTTTGCTAAAGTCCCCAGTTAGAGGTGTCCAGAGTTCTTGAGCACACTCTTTTTACTTTGGATCATGACTTTAACCACTCAGTCTCAAGCTTTTCACTTGGACCTTCATGCCACAAGCACATGGTTAGGGACAGCTTGATTTAGCCGCTTAGGCCAGGATTTTGTTCCTTTGGGCCCTCCTATCCATTAATGCTCAAAGCCTTGGATCCTTTTTACCCTTGCCTTTTGGTTTAAAGGGTTATTGGCTTTTTCTGCTTGCTTTTTCTTTTTTCTTCTTTTTTTCCCCGCAAGCTTTGTTATTCACTGCTTTTTCTTGCTTCAAGAATCAATTTTATGATTTTTCAGATTATCAATAACATTTCTCTTTGTTCATCATTCTTTCAAGAGCCAACAATTTTAACATTCATAAACTTCACTATCAAAAAAATGCACTGTTCAAGCATTCATTCAGAAAACAAAAAGTATTGCCACCACATCAAAATAATTAAACTAATTTCATGATAAAATTTGAAATTCATGTACTTCTTGTTCTTTTGTAATTAGGAACATTTTTCATTTAAGAAAGGTGAAGGATTCATGGAATTATTCATAGCTTTAAGACATAGACACTAGAAACTAATGATCATGTAATGAAGCTAAAACATAGTCAAATATAAAGCATAAAAAATCGAAAAATAGAAAAACAAGAACAAGGAAATTAAAGAACGGGTCCACCTTAGTCATGGCGGCTAGTTCTTCTTCTTGAAGATCTTATGGAGTGCTTGAGCTCCTCAATGTCTCTTCCTTGCCTTTGTTGCTCTTCTCTCATGGCTCTTTGGTCCTCTCTAATTTCATGGAGGATAATGGAATGCTCTTGGTGCTCCATCCTTAGTTGCTCCATATTGGAACTCAAATCTCCTAGAGAAGTGTTGAGTTGTTCCTAATAGTTGTGTGGAGAAAAATGCATCCCTTGAGGTATCTCAAGGATTTCTTGATGAGGGACTTCCTCATGTGTTTGTTGAGGTCCATGAGTGGGCTCTCTTGTTTGCTCCATCCTCTTTTTAGTGATGAGCTTGTCCTCTTCAATGAGGATGTCTTCCTCTATGACAATTCCAGCTAAACTGCATAGGTGACAAATGGGATGAGGAAAGGCTAACCTTGCCAAAGTGGAGGGCTTGTTAGCCACTTTGTACAGTTCTAGAGGTATGATCTCATGAACTTTCACTTCCTCTCCAATCATGATGCTATGGATCATGATGGCCCAATCCACAATTACTTCGGATCGGTTGCTAGAAGGAATGATAGAGCATTGGATGAACTCCAACCATCCTCTAGCCACAGGCTTAAGGTCAAGCCTTCTTAGTTGAACCGACTTGCCTTTGGAGTCTCTCTTCCATTGAGCTCCTTCTACACATATGTCCATGAGGACTTGGTCCAACCTTTGATCAAAGTTGACCCTTCTAGTGTAGGGGCGTGCATCTCCTTGCATCATTGCCAAGTTGAATGCCAGCCTTATATTTTCCAGACTGAAATTTAAGTATTTTCCCCGAACCATTGTGAGCCAATTCTTTGGGTTCGGGTTCATACTTTGATCATGGTTCTTAGTGATCCATGAATTAGCATAGAACTCTTGAACCATTAAGATTTCGACTTGTTGAATGGGATTGGTGAGAGCTTCCCATCCTCTTCTCCTAATCTCATGTCGGATCTCCGGATATTCACTCCTTTTGAGGTTGAAGGGGCCTCGGGGATCACCTTCTTCTTGGCCACAACTTCATGGAAGTGGTCTTAATGGACCTTTGAGATGAACCTCTCCATCTCCCATGACTCGGAGGTGGAAGCAATTTTCTTCTCCTTCCTCTTTTTAGAGATTTCTTTGGCCTTAGGTGCCATTAATGGTTACTAAAAACAAAAAACAACGCTTTTTCCAACACCAAACTTAAAATGTTTGCTCGTCCTCGAGCAAGAGAAGAAAGAAGAGAGTAGAAGAAAAAGAGAAGTGGGAGATGGAGGCTTGAGAGGGTTCACCCAAGGGGGGGTTGAGTGTATGTGATGTGTGAAAATGAAGGAGTTAAAAGGGTATTTATAGGGTAAGAGAGGGAGTTGGTTCGTGTGAGAAGGGGTGGGTTTGGAAAGAAAATGGTTTGAATTTGAGTAGGTGGGGGTAGGTGGATTTTTGGGAATTAGGGGATGGATGTGAGTGGCGAAGAGAATATGGGGAAGAGGGTAAGATTTGATAGGTGAGTTGTGTTTTGGGTAAGAGAAGAGAAAGTGAGTTGAGGTAGGTGGGGATCCTGTGGGGTCCACAGATCCTGAGGTGTCAAGGATTTTGCATCCCTGCATCTTGCTGGCATTAAACGCCCCTCTATGTGCCTTTCTGGCGTTTAAACGCCAGGTTGCTGCCCTTTTCTTGCATTTAAACGCCAGTCTGCTGCCCTTTTCTGGCGTTTACACTCCCAGAAAGGTGCCAGACTGGCCGTTTAAATGCCCATTTTTATACCTTTACTGGCGTTTAAACGCCAGTTTGCCTACCAGTTCTAGCGTTTAAACGCCCAGAATGGTGCCAGGCTGGGCGTTAAAAGCCCATTTTGGTATCCTTACTGGCGTTTAAACGCCAGTAAGCTCGTCCTCTAGGGTGTGCCATTTTTTATGATGTTTTTTATTTTTCTTTAATTTTTGCAGTTGTTTTTGTGACTCCACATGATCATGATCCTAAAGAAAACATAAAATAACATAGATAAATAAAATAAAATTGGGTTGCCTCCCAATAAGCACTTCTTTAATGTCAATAGCTTGACAGTGAGCTCTTTTCAGAGCTTCACAGGTGCTCAGAGCATGATTGTGGCCTCCCAACACCAAACTTAGAGTTTGAATATGGGGGCTTTGCTTGACTCTGCATGGAGAGAACTAAATGAAGCTTTTCATGCTTCTTCCCCATGTTTACAGAAGATCCTTGTGCTTTAAACACAAGGTAATCCTCATTCACTTGAAGGGCTAGCTTTCCTCTGTTTACATCAGTCACATCCTTTGCTGTGGCTAGGAAGGGTCTTCCAAGGATGATGGATTCATCCTCATCCTTCTCATTGTCTAGGATTATAAAATCAGCAAGGATGTAAAGCATTCAACCTTTACCAAGACATCCTCTACAAGTCCATAAGCCTGTTTCTTTGATTTGTCTGCCATCTCTAGTGAGATTCTTGCAGCTTTTACCTCAAAGATCCCTAGTTTTTCCATTACAGAGAGTGGCATGACGTTGATACTTGATCCTAGGTCACACAAAGTCTTTTCAAAGGTCATGGTGCCTATGGTGCAAGGTATCAAGAACCTTCCGAGATCCTCTTTCTTTTGAGGTAACTTTAGCTGAATCAATGCACTTAGTTCATTGATAAGCAATGGAGGTTCATCCTCCTAAGTCTCATTACCAAATAGTTTGGCATTCAGCTTCATGATTGCTCCTAGATATTGAGCAACTTGCTCTTCAATAACATTTTTGTCCTTTTCAGAGGAAGAATATTCGTCAGAGCTCATGAATGGTAATAGTAAGTTTAGTGGAATATCTATGGTCTCTAGATGAGCCTCAGATTCCAGTGGTTCCTCAATAGGGGACTCCTTGTAGTCCAGTGGACATACCATAAGGTCTTCCTTACTTTGAATCACGTCCTCCTCCTCTTCTATAGGTTCGGCCATTTTGGTTGTATTAATGGCCTTGCACTCTCTTTTTGGATTCTCTTCTATATTGGTTGGGAGAGTACTAAGAGGAGTTTCAATAATTCTTTTACTCACCTGACCCACTTGTGCCTTCAAATTTCTTATGGAGGACCGTGCCTCAATCATGAAACTGAGGGTGGTCTTGGATAGATCAGAGACTATGTTTGCTAAGCTAGAGAGGCTCTGCTCAGAATTCTCTATCTGTTGCTGAGAAGATGATGGGAAAGGCCTGCTATTGCCAAACCTGTTTCTCCCACCATTATTGTTATTGGAGCCTTGTTGAGGCTTCTGTTAATTCTTCCATGAGAAATTTTGGTGATTCCTCCATGAAGGATTATAGGTGCTTCCATAGGATTCTCCCATGTAATTCACCTCTTCCATTGCAGGATTCTCAGGGTCATAAGCTTCTCCTTCAGAGGAGGCATCTTTAGCTTACAATCCAGTCAGACTCTGAGAAATCATATTGACTTTCTGAGTCAATATTTTGTTCTGAGCCAATATGGCGTTCAGAGTATCAATCTCAAGAACTCCTTTCTTCTGAGTCACCCCATTATTCACAGGATTTCTTTCAAGGGTGTACATAAACTGGTTATTTGCAACCATTTCAATGAGTTCCTAGGCTTCTGCAGGTATTTTCAGATGAAGAGATCCACCAGCAGAGTGGTTGATGTTAGGATTTTTGCTAGTAAAGAATTTTATAAAATCGCATTGTAAGTATAGATTCTAGACCAACAGAAATCCCTTCGTGCAAACGATTTGGTTGTCACAAGTAACAAACCCCTAAATAAATTGATAACCGAAGTATTTAAACCTCGGGTCGTCTTCTCAAGGAATTGTAGGGAGGTATGTTCTTATTATTGGTTATGAAGATTGTAAATCGGGGTTTTGAAGTTTGGGCAATGGGCACAGGTATATTTAAATGACAAGTAAAATAAATTAACAATAATAAAATCTCTTGGCAAGGTATAAGAACTGGAAGTCCTATCCTAGTTATCCTTATCAATTGTGATGAGAATTGGATTTTTCTCCCACTTTGTTAACCTCTAACTATGAAGGTAAGTTAAGTGGATGAATTAATTCGAATCCTCAAGTCCCAGTCTTTCCTTGGAAAAAGTTAGAGTTATTGGATCTCGAATCAATTCTTGAAGAATTCCAATTTTCAATCAACAATGAGTTGATAACTCAAGAGTCACCAATTAATCAACCAAAGCCAAAAGGGAAAATATCTAAATTAAATTAAAAGCATTCATGTAAATAAAGCAATCAAACTACGTTTAAACATAAATTCAAATTCAACATAAAAGAGTTCATAAATTAAATTGGGAAAATAAGTAAAGGGAATATTAAACCTAGAATTCAGAAGAAAATTGTAAGTTGGAATAATAATAAATCCTAAATCCTTTAAGAGGAATCCTAATCCTAATCCTAAGAGAGAGGAGAGAACCTCTCTCTCTAAAAAAACTACATCTAAAATAATAAAAAGTGAATTATGAAAGCATCCTGAGTCTCTGCATGTTTTCTGACTTTAATCTGTGTTTCTAGACCGAAAACTGGGTTGAAATGCAGCCCAGAATCTCTACCAGTGACTTTTGTAAATCTGCAGATCGCGCATGTCACGCGATCGCGTCATCCATGCGGACGTATCATTCGCATTTTTCACTGCCATGCGTTCGCATCGTCCACGCTTCCGTGTCACTTGTGCTTTTCCAATCCGCGCGGTCGCGTGAGCCATGCGGCCGCGTCACTGCGAATTCCTTTCTTCCGCGCGATCGCGTCGCTGACGCGTACGCGTCACTTCTCGCTGGTCTTCTCCTCAATTTCTTGTGTTCCTTCCATTTTCGCAAGCTTCTTTCCCAATCTCTCACTCATTCATGCCCTATAAAGCCTGAAACACTTAACACACAGATCAAGGCATCGAATGGTAATAAGAGAGGATTAAGATTAGCCAAATTAAGACCAAAGAAGCATGTTTTCAATCATAGAACTAAACTAGGAAGGAATTGTAAAATCATGCAAATCATATGAATAAATGGGTGAAAAGCTTGATAAAACCACTCAATTAAATACAATATAAACCATAAAATAGTGGTTTATCAGTGGTCTAGTGACATCTTTGACATTTCAGATAGACCATCATAGAATATACATATGATGCTCCATTATGGAAACATGTCAGAAGGACACCTTTTGGTTAATTGCTTGTATCTTTTCCAAGTTTCATAGAAGGATTCACCTTCCTTTTGTATGAAGGTTTGGACGTCCACTTTGAGCTTACTCATCTTTTGAGGTGGAAAGAATTTGGTCAAGAAAGCATTGACCAGCTTGTCCCAAGAGTTCAAGCTTTCTCTAGTTTGTGAGACCAACCATGTTCTAGCTCTGTCTCTTACAGCAAAGGAAAAAAGTATAAGTCTGTAGACCTCGGGATCAACCCCATTGGTCTTAACAGTATCACAGATCTGCAAGAATTCAGATAAGAACTGATGAGGATCTTCTGATGGAAGTCCATGAAACTGCCAGTTCTGCTACATTAGAGAAACTAATTGAGGCTTAAGCTCAAAGTTGTTTGCTCCAATGGCAAGAATTGAGATTCTTCTTCCATAGAAGTTGGAAGTTGGTGCAGCATAGTCACCAAGCATCTTCCTTACATTATTGTTATTATTTTCGGCTGTCATGTCTTCTTCTTTTTCGAAAATTTCTGTCAAGTCCTCTCCAGAGAGTTATGCTTTAGCTTCTCTTAGCTTCTTCTTCAGAGTCCTTTCAGGTTCAGGATCGGCTTCAACAAGAATATATTTATCCTTGTTCCTGCTCATGTGAAAAAGAAGAGAACAGAAAAGAAGAGGAATCCTCTATGTCACAGTATAGAGATTCCTTTATGTGAGTAGAAGAAGGAAAGAAGAGAAGAATGAGGTAGAGAGAAAATAAAGAGAATTCGAACACAGAGAAGGAGAGAGGATTCGAATTTTAAGAAGAAGAGCAGTGTTAGTAATTAAATAAATAAATAGAAATAGATGAAAGAGAAAAGAAATTTGAAAATTAATTAGAAGAAAAGAAAAGAAAAATATTTTTATTTTTATTTTAATTATTGGTTAGTATTTGAAAATTAGGAAAGGAATAAGATAAAATTAGAGTCTAAAACAATTAGTTAATTAAAAAGGTTTTTGAAAAAGTTGTTAGTGGTTTTCGAAAATTGGAGAGAGAAAAGTAGTTAATTGAAAAAGATTTGAAAACAAATTTTGAAAAGATAAGAAGTTAAAAAAATATTTTGAAATTGACTTTTAAAAAGACATGGTTGAAAATTTATTTTGAAAAAGATTTGAAAAGGAAATTAAAAAGATTTTATTTTTGAAATTAAAGTTGATCACTTGACTAACAAGAAACTAAAGATTAAACATTTTTTAACAAGAAAGTAACAAACTTGAAATTTTTGAATCAAAACATTAATTGTTAGTAAAGTAATTGAAAATATGAGTTTGAAATTAAGAAAAAGATTTTGAAAATCAAATTTAAAATTTTCGAAAAACATGAAAAAATTGAAAAAGATTTGATTCTTGAAAAAGTTTTGAAAAGATAGGATTTTTAAATTGAAAATTTGACTTGACTCATAAGAAACAACTAAATTTTTAAAAAATTTTTGACAGAGTCAATTCAAAATTTCGAAATTTATGAGAGAAATAAGGGAAAGATATTTTTTTATTTTTGAATTTTTAATGAGGAGAGAGAAAAACACAAAAATGACTCAAAATATGAAAATTTAAGATCAAAATAAAAAATGCATGCAAAAACACTTTGAATGTCAAGATGAACACCAAGAACACTTTGAAGATCATGATGAACATCAAGAACATATTTTTGAAAATTTTTTTAAAAAAAGAAACACATGCAAGACACCAAACTTAGAAATTTTTAATGCTTAGACATTAACAAATTAAAAGTGCATATGAAAAATAAGAAAAGACACAAAACAAGAAAATCACAAGATCAAACAAAGACAATCATCAAGAACAACTTGAAGATCATGAAGAACACCATGCATGAGTTTTCAAAATTTTTTTAAGGAAAATTAAAAATATGCAATTGACACCAAACTTAAAATTTGACACCAGACTCAAACAAGAAAAACAAAATTATTTTTGTTTTTATGATTTTATTAATTTTTTTGTAATTTTTCAAAAAAATATTTTGGAAAAACGAAAAAGAAGAGAAAAAAAATTTTTTGAAAGATTTTTGAAAACTTTTTGAAAATAAAATAAAGGTTGAAACAAGAAGAAAATTACATAATCTGAGCAACAAGATGAACCATCAGTTGTCCAAACTCGAACAATCCCAGGCAATGGCGCCAAAAACTTGGTACACAAAATCGTGAGTTCACACTTTTCTCACAACTCCGCACAGCTGACCAGTAAGTGCACTGGGTCGTCCAAGTAATACCTTATGTGAGTAAGGGTTGATCCCACGGAGATTGTCGGCTTGAAGCAAGCTATGGTCATCTCATAAATCTCAGTCAGGCGGATTCAAATGGTTATGAGGTTTTGATAACTAAAAGAGAAATAAAACATAAAATATGATAGAGATACTTATGCAATTCATTGGTGGAAATTTCAGATAAGCGTATGGAGATGCTTTGTTCCCTCTGAGCCTCTGCTTTCTTATTGTCCTCATCCAATCTTGCGTACTCCCTTCCATGGCAAGCTGTATGTTGGTGACAACAACGTTGTCAATGGCTACCATCCGTCCTCTCAGTGAAAACATATCCGCGACGGTTTCCCGCGTGGCTAATCAGCTGCCGGTTCTCGCTCATGTCAGAATAAGATCCATTGATCCTTTTGCACACTGTCACTGCGCCCAATAGTCACGAGTTTGAAGCTCGTCACAGTCATCCCATCCCAGATCCTACTCGAAATACCACAGACAAGGTTTAGACTATTCGGATCTCAAGAATGCTGCCAATTGATTCTAGCTTATACCATGAAGACTCTGATCTCACGGAATGGAAGGCACTATTGTCAGGAGAGGCAACCATGCGTCGTGAACCAAGAGGCCAACAAGAGATACACACTCAAGCTCTTACAGATAGAACGGAGGTGGTTGTCAGGCACGCGTTCATAAGGGAGGATGATGATAAGTGTCACGGATCATCACATCCATCAGGTTGAAGTACGAGTGAATATCTTAGAACAAGAATAAGCGTGAATTGAATAGAAAAACAATAATACTTTGCATTAATTTATGAGGAACAGCAGAGCTCCACACCTTAATCTATGAGGTATAGAAACTCCACCGTTGAAAATACATAAGTGATGAAAGTCCAGGCATGGCCGAATGGCCAGCCCCCAAAACGTGATCAAGAGATCAAAAGTGATCCTAAGATAGTCTCAAAAATGATCTAAAGATATGAATACAATAGTAAAAGGTGCTTTTTATACTAAACTAGTAAACTAGGTTTACAGAAAATGAGTAACTAACTGTAGATAGTGCATAAATCCACTTTCGGGACCCACTTGGTGTGTGTTTGGGCTGAGCATTGAAGCTTTCACGTGCATATGCTCTTCTTGGAGTTTAAACGCCAGTTTTGGTGCTAGTTTGGGTGTTTAACTCCAGCTTTGGTGCCAGTTCTGGCGTTTTACGCCAGAAAAGGGTCTTTAGTGGGCGTTTTGACGCCAATTTGGGCCATCAAATCTCGGGCAAAGTATGGACTATTATACATTTCTGGAAAGCCCAAGATGTCTACTTTCCAACTCAATTAAGAGGGCGCCAATTGGGCTTCTGTAGCTCCAGAAAATCCACTTCGAGTGCAGGGAGGTCAGAATCCAACAGCATCTTCAGTCCTTTCTCAGCCTCTGAATCATATTTTTGCTCAGGTCCCTCAATTTCAACCAGAAAATACCTGAAATCATAGAAAAACACACAAATTCATAGTAAAGTCCAGAAATGTGATTTTTGCATAAAAACTAATAAAAATATACTAAAAAGTAACTAAAATATATTAAAAACTCTATAAAAATAATGCTAAAAAGCGTATAAATTATCTGCTCATCACTCACTAAGCCACCATAGCACTCATTAAGAGAGCACTAGTGAAGAATGGCGCACGTGAGGAGCACACGTAGTGAGTGAGCGCTGCGCTCATTGTGTGAACTGAAAGCTCTCCTGGAAGTGCAATTTTGGCACAATTAATCTGATTCAAACCCCATTGAAGCTCCAAAGCAAGCAGAGCCCATTGACATGACTCAAAGGCACCTGAAACAGTTAGATTAAGAATTTCATTTGAATTGTAATTTGTTTTCAATTTTAATTTCATTTTCATTTTGTAAAAGTCTATATAAAGGCATCAGTTTCATTTCATTAAAGTAGAAGGGGAGTAGGCTGCATTAGTGGTAGGCAGCAGTAGGAGTAGGGGTAGGAGTAGAATAGAAGGCTCTCTTTGATACACTTTTATTTTTCTATACTTTCTACATTTCAGTCTTAAATTTAGTTTATGAAATTTCAATTTTTGTAATCCTCTGCTATAATTTTCTTTTCTGCAATTTTACTTTTCTGTTCATGTTCATCAATTTGATTTAAACTTTCCTGAAATTTAAATATTCTGCAATTATTCTGAGTTCTGATTTACTGCTTTATTTAATTTTTCAGCACCTAATTCCCTTTACATTTGCTGCAATTTACTTTTCTTGCCCTTTAAGCTTCTGCTGATTTACATTATGGAATTTACAGTTCTCTGCAATTTACTTTTTGTTAATCAATTTCACCCAATTCACCACTGTTAGCTTGACTAAACTAATCACCTCACTAAAGTTGCTTGATCCATCAATCCCTGTGGGATCGACCTCACTCTTGTGAGTTACTATTACTTGATGCAACCCGGTACACTTACCGGTGAGTTTGTATGGAATCGTTTTTCCCTCATCACGCACGCACACACAGGGAGATGCCTACTGTTGAAAGTGCTAGCACACTCTGGTGCGCACACACACCCTGCAAAATTTGCAAGTTGTGCGTACGCACAACATCGTACGCACGCACACGCTGGGAAGTGCATTTTGTTGAGGGCGCTCGCACGTATCTGTGCGTGCGTTTAAAATGAAAGCTTTTATCTTCTATGCACACTCCTATGCGTATGCACACTTTGAGAAAATTCTTCTGGGGGTGCATACGCACAACCCTATGCGTACGCACACTGCCCAGTTTTTCAATGACAACCTTATTTTCAACTATTTTACCTTCCCGGCAAAGCTTCTAAACTTCCGTAACACTTATCTCAAATCCTTTAACTTGTTTTTAGGCTTTGAAGTATAGAGAATACCATAAGTAAGTCAACTAGGTAAATTCAGGTAAAAATTTTAGAAGACGGAGCCTTAGAATTCTAGAGTACCGACGGTGGATTAGTTGAGTGAAGTGGTAGAGTACTGTAAATTCAATTGGTATGATAAATTTACGGAGTTGTGGACTTGATGATGCTTGAGACAAGTTTAGGACTCGGAGTGGACTTAATACTGAAAATGATTTATGAAAACCACTAAACTACTATTTTATACTGAGATTGATGAGATGCCATACGCCTGGCAAGGACAGTTGGTTAATCCCGCTTGTCGAGGTCGCGATGGCAGCGTAAGGACGATTGGTTTATTCCGCTTACGTTGAGATGTGAGGTCTGTGGTAGAGTATCCACTCGCATCCCTTCGGAATCACCAGAGTATGCATGCCCTATATCCTGGACCATGTTCTGGGCACGATATCTCAAGGGTTCCCATTCTGAGACCAAAGGGCAACATCTCCATGGAGACGTGTCGTGTTGACAGTTGTACCGACAATGTGATATCACATCCATTAGGACAGACATTCATCATGTGCATTTTCTATCTTATTGCTTGCTTTGCCGACTTGATTTGCTTTCCTAATTCTATAACATGATTAATTGCTTCTTGAATTTCTTGATATACATGCTATACTTGTGTTTTACTTGCATTGTTATTACTTGTGTTTTTTACTGGGATTGAGGAGGTTCGGAAGGCGATGGCGATGAAATTGCATGGCGGTTAGGCTGGTGAAGGCTGTGGGATAGCGGTGAACTGATAGTTAAAAATCCCTTAAGTTATTTTACTCCCTTTTTATAAAGATTTTAAAGTTATGATTTTACTTATAGTTATGCTTTAAGTTGAATCTTATGATTGATATGAAACTCTAGGATTGCCTCTGGCGTCCCGGGGTCTTATATCTTACATTACTGGGCATTGTTACCATACTGAGAACCTTCAGATCTTATTCCATACTTTGTTGTTATTTTTTAGATGCAGGTCGCAACACATCTCGGTGAGTTGTTTGATGGTAGCAAAGCAGAGGACCTTATTCCATTTTGTTGTCCTTTTGGTTGTTTTGACTGGTTCTCTCACTTTGTATTTATATTGCCTTAGAGGCTTACTTTGAAAGAGATATTTTGTATATGATGTTTTATCTATCAAAACTCTTTATGTCTGTATATAACTAGTCGGCCTAAACTTCGCTAGCTGTGACTAGTATCTTATGATTATTATACTCTTATATTTTTGTTATCTTGTACCCTTATCTTGTGCCTTAAGTTGTAGCTTCGTGTGAACATTTCGTGTTTTTGTAACTCTGTTTTTTAGCTTATTTCTTCATCGAGCTTCTAGAATTATTAATCCTTCTATATATATTTATGTCTAAGCCTTATATTTGTCGTGACCTTTGATTAACCTTGGCTTTACAGAATAAGGTAAGGCTTAGGGTAATTAGGGTGCTACACTCATCCCTCACTAAGTTTGATGGGGGAGGGGGGAGAGAGTGTTGAGGGTAAGCATACAAATAGAAAATAGTTTGTTAACCAATTGTAGCTAGTTTTAGTTACTAGCTACTAAAGGTGGGTATTCTGTTATACTGTTTTGTCCACCTCCGTAGCTTTACTAGCTCTTCTGCTCTAGTGATTGTGCATATGTATATCTACTTCAGTGTATGAAAAATGATATGAAGTGATCAATTCTGTTCTGTGAGATAACTCTCTCTCTTTCTCATATTGCATTTTAACCAAAAACTAATTGCTACTGTTCTTAGTGTTTTCATTGAGAGTCTCAACTACTGTGAAGTTCTATCGTGACAATTCATTCTTGTAACAATAACATTGTATACCAATAGAAAATTCCTCTATCGCACCCCCTTGAGTCTTCACACTAGTAGTTGCCCCATCATACATGTCTTTAATTGCACGAATATATGCGATCCTTTCTCTCTTCTTTTCTAAAATCTTCTACAAGACCTCCCTTGGCACCCTATTGTACGCTTTTTCCAAATCAATAAACACCATATGTAGATCCCTTTTATTACTACGATACCTCTCCATCATCCTTCTTAATAGGTATATCGCTTTGGTAGTGGATCTGCCTGGCATAAATTTAAAGTGGTTCTCTGTTACTTATGTCTCTTTCTTAACCTCCGTTCTATCACCTTTTCCCATAACTTCATGGTATGGCTCGTGAGCTTGATCCCTCTATAGTTTTCGTAACTTTGTATATCCCCCTTATTCTTGTAGATAGGTACCAATGTGCTCTTTCTCCATTCATCAGACATATTTTTTCCACAACTCCACCTATGTTACACTTGCGGTACATAGTCGGTCTCAAGCCTGGATAAATGAGGAGGGTTGTGTTAGGTTTTCGACAACCAATATAAAAATTTAGTCGAATCTTCATGACATGACTCAAATACATTTAGTAAAATAATTTTTAAAATTTAAATATATTATAATAGATATTAATGTAAGAATTAAATTTAAATATTAATTAATGTATTAAATTAATTATATTAAACTTTTAAATTTTGATAAATACAAATCAATTTTAAAATTTTTTTTAATAAAAATTACAAATATAAACATATAAACTTTTTGATTTATTAAACAAATAATAAAGTACTTATGATTTAAAAAAATACACACACATATATATATATATATATATATATATATATATATATATATATTCAAAAAATTTTACTAAACTAAATCATAATAGGTACACTAGGAATACAATTGCTTTTTGGAGGCAAAGAAATAAAAAATGAGCAAGTCAAGTTTGGCTTGATTGGAAAGAAAAAAAATGGGAGAAAATCAAGAAAGAGCAATGAGAAGAATATCAAAATTCTATACTTGGTTTTTATAGAAAGAGTAAAGACAATCAAATCTATAACTTTACAGCTAGCAGAAACGATTATAGGAGGCTCTTCCGAAATTTGAAGCCAAAAAAAGGGAGAATATTTTAGCATTCATTCTTCCTATTAGAAATTTATTTTTTTCTTTCCTCATACTTACCTAGAAGACATCCATTATTTGTTTTCTTTTAGTCTATTTCTTTCTGTAATGCAAAAGATTGAATTGATGTTTATGTAAGGAATTATAAAAAAATGGAAAAAAGCAAGAGAAATAGTTTAAGACAGGGACGGAACTAGGATAACTATTTAGGGGGGCGGTGTTATATTTTATATTATTATTTCTATTGATAAAATTAAAAAAATATATATATAATCTCAATCAAAGTAAGACAATAATATATAAAAATTACTACTTACAGTTTTGTATCATGAAAAGGCTATTCGACGTTTTTTTTCTATTTTCAAAATCATCTATAATTGAATTTGTGTCGAAAATAGTTGCTAATTCTTTTCTATATAGATGACCAAATTGTCTGCAAGAAATTTATCAGCCATCTTACTTCGGAGTCTTGTCTTAATAATTTTCATTGTTGAAAAAGCTCTTTCTGTTGTTGCTGTAGACACTGGTAGAGTCAAAACAAGACGTATTAATCTATCAACCATGTAATAAGTTCTTGATTTTCCCGTTTCTTGTAACTTGTTGCACAATTCAGAAAGTGTACCAATGCCTTTCAAATGATTTGGTATATCATGCTGATAATGTTGCAACTGAGATTTCAAAATATTTAGCTCATTAGAAGGAAAGTGATGTGTGGAAAACGATCCAACACAAAACTCACCGGCAAGTGTACCGGGTCACATCAAGTAATAAAACTCACGGGAGTGAGGTCGATCCCACAGGGATTGAAGGATTGAGCAATTTTAGTTTAGTGGTTGATTTAGTCAAGCGAATCAAGTATTGGTTGAGTGATTTTGTATCCAACAGTAAGTAAATAACAGGAAATGTAAAATGAATTGCAGAAATTAAAGAGAACGGAAAGTAAAGGTGCTGAATCTTAAAGTGCAAGAAATGTAAATTGCAGTAACTTAAAATGCAAGAAATGTAAATTGCTTGAATGGAAAGGGGAGTTGAGGATTGGGAATTCAGAATTTCAGCAAGGGAAATTAAATTGCAACAATTAATAAAGCAGAAGATGAATTGGAAGTAACTAGAATTCGAACAGAAAATGAAATTAAATTGCAACAGGGGTTCACAGAAGAACCAAAAGGAAAACTGGATCTCAGGACTCCAGAGACTAGATAGCAAAGTCTAGATCTCAATTGCCTTCCCAGATCCAAATTCACAAAGCAATTAACAAGAAATTAAAGATTGCAGCAGTAAGTAAAAGAAATTTAACTCAGCAGCAGTAAGAAAATGAAATTTAGCTCAATTATACAGTAGGGAAAACCCAAGAGATCTTGAATGGAGATTGAGACAGAAATTCCTCAATTCTTCACACCCAAGACTCAAACAAGAAAAGTAAAAATGCTCAAGCAAGAACGAGGAAGAAGAGAGATCAATTCTCCTCCCCAATTCTCTGAAATCTCAGTGAAGTCTCCAAGAGAAGGTTCAAAAGTTCCAAAATAAAAGTAAAAGTTCAAAAGCTCAAAAGAAAGGTCCTAATTACATCAAACTATTTCCTATTTATACACTTTCTATTCTTGGATCTTGGGATTTGGATGGGCTTTTGATTTGGTGAAGAAATGAATTAAATTGGATTTTTGATTCAATTTCCAGCCCATGAAGAATTGGCTTCCAGGAGGCTACCCTGCCCTTGTGGAGAGCAGGGCAGAAAATGGTGCGTGTGGCCCTTGGTGCGTGTTGGTTGGTGCGTGTTGTGCTGCAGGATGCTGCCCTGCCCTTGTGGAGGGCAGGGCAGAAATTTTTGGTGCGCCAGATTCTGCCCATGCGTGCGTGCTGTTGCTGCCGAAGCTCCCTTGGTGCGCCATTCTGGTGCGCTGGCTGTGCACCACAAAATGTTGCCCTGCCCTTGCGGAGGGCAGGGCAATGTTTCCAAAAATGAAGCTCCGCGTTCGAGACTTGGTCGATGCACACGCTACTATTTTTCCTTGGTTTTCTTGGCACCAAAGTGAGGCCTAGCTCCTTGCTTCCTCATGGTGCCGTGTTCGATCCTTGTGGAAAGCATGGGTGAGATTTTTCCTTGAATTTATTCCTTTGATGAGCCCGATATTGCCCTTGAGGAGGGCAGGGCAGAGTTTTTGCTCTCCTTGATCCATGGCACCAATTTGTGCTCCGCCCTTGAGGAGGGCAGGGCAGTGTTGCCTCTCAAAGCTTGCTTCCTTATGTTGCCCTCCTAGAGGGCAGTGTGCCCTTGTGGAGGGCAATGTTTGCTTCCTCCCTTCCATGCGCCACGCTCTTTTCTCTCTTGGGCCACGCTTTCTTAAGCCACGCTTCCTCTTTTCTTCTTTTCTTCACCTTTAAATAATCAAAACAACCACTCAAAGTATCACTAAATTCACAAGGCTTATAAATCAATTAAAAATCAATTAAATTTAGCTTAAACCTCATGAGTTAGCATCAATTTAATGGTGGTTGTTTGATTTAAAGAAGTTATGCATTTTCATTCCAAATCACTTACTTAGGATGCAAGAAAGTGCATAAAGACTAATAAAACAAGTGAAATTAGCTTGAAAAATGGGTATATGATGACTTGTCATCACAACACCAAACTTAAATCTTGCTTGTCCCCAAGCAAGCATCAAAACTAAGAAAAACTGAAATGAACAAGAATAGCAAACATATCCTTATTAGGCATATAGCAGAACTTGATTCATGGAGTTTTTATGCAGACAATGATAACTCAATTATTGTTGCTGTTACATAAAATACATTTTTTCTCAAAGGCTTACTAAACTTGCTGTTATAAGGTCTATTCTTTCTTTGCTCCCTTGCTTTTCTTTTCTCATGTTGCTTAACAAGCTTATTATTCTTTTGGAGGTTTGGTGTCTAATGTTGCAGTAGTAGCCTTTGGCTTTATTTTTACTCAACATCTTTCACCACAGACACATGGCTCACTATTTCCTCCTAGGATCATTGATGCCCAGCATCTCTTTGGATAACTAAATGTTCTGTATCTAAGTTGCTCTTATTTGTGGACTTTCAATTGGCCATCCCAAATCAGTTGATCTAAGTGACCGGGTTTTGAAATACCCCTCAGAATTTACTTATCCAAGCATATCCTAGTACAAGAACACCACAAGCATGTGTCCTAGGGTCCAAGCTATTGGTGTCCAACCTTTATTCTTTGTTTTTCTTGCCACATTGGCTTTTTCTTCTTCCTTTTCTTTCTGTTTTATTTTTGTTCTCAAGGTCTTTTTCTTTATTGATAAGAACCTTTATAACAGCAGGCTAGCTCACACTTTAATGAAAATGATACTATGAAGCAATTATTTCATGAGTTATGCATTTAATCAAACACATATACCACCATTAACTTCCATTCTCAACTTATGCAACATTGGATATTTACTTTCCAATTCAAACAATTTTCTTTTATTCAAGCATGTGGGAAAACCAAACAAAATTCAGCTTGGTTATGGATAACAAGCATTATTCCGATTTAGCATTTCTCTAGCTATTTATTAAGTAACAAAGAAAAGTAAAATAAGAACAATGCATGAAGTAAAAGAAATAAACAATGGAGGCATATCATGTTTCAGACATGCATCTCCTTATTAAGGGTATAAAAGAAGAAGTATGAAAGAACTTTGCCACCTTCTAATGATTGTGGCTGCTGCTTGATTCTCCCTTTTTCTTCTTTCTCTTCCCTAGCTTGGAGTAGTCTCGAATTTCTTCACCAGGGCATCTTCTATCCCAAACAGAATCCAAGAGCCCTGAGAGTCCAACTTCTTCCAATCTGTTAAGTGTTAATTCCGTATAATGATGAGACCTTGCTTTTTGCTTGGCTTCAAATTCAGGGCATTGCTCAAATGGCTTGATCTGTGGATTGAGTGTTGGCAAATTGTGGGTCAAATACTCCAACCTTGCTTGTATGTTTTCATCACTCTCCATTCTTTGCACATATCTAACTTCTTCCATGGTGTGATGAATATTCTTCCATTGATACAGGTTGTGACTATATTCCCCTGCTTTAGCTTGACTAAAATACAGCTTATCATATGATTCTTTGAATTCTTTGTATTGCTCTTTTTGTCCTTCAAGAATCTGTGCTTGAAATTCTTGCTGCTGAGTCATCATTTGTTGTTGCCATCTCTCTTGTTTCTCCTCCATTTGACGCTGCCAAGCTTCTCATTCCTCTTTATCTTTCAAATATTGCTCCCTAAACTCTGGATTGGGCTCTAGATATTGCTCTTGGCGCCCCTGATTTTGGTCTTGTTGAGCTTGCATGAGTTGTTGAGATAACTCTTCAATTGTTCTTTGTAGCTGGCTCATGTCTATGGCACCATGAGCTTGATTTCGTCCTTCTTCTCTTTGTGATCTCCTTTGTCTGGGAGCTACCACCCCCTCTTGATCATCTTCTTCATTCATTCCTTCCATACTCTTCTTAGTGATTCCTTCCCCTTTTTCACTTTTTCTGTGTCCTCATCTTCAAAGATCACTCTAGCTCTGTTGCATAGCCTGAGGATGGTACTTGGATGTCCAAGACCACTTGATTTACTTGTACTGTTAGCCATCTCTTGAATACTGTCGGCTATGAGCTGTGCGAGGTTGACTTCTCCTCCATGTAGGATACAGTATATCAAGAGTGCTCGTTTGATTGTGACCCAAGAGGCGTTTCCAGTAGGGAGAATAGACCTCCTTACTATCTCATACCATCCTTTGGCCACAGGAGTAAGGTTTATTCTCCTCAAGTGGCTTGGAACTCCTTTTGAGTCTCTTTCCCAGTCTGTATTTTCCACACATAGCCCTTGCAAGATCTCATCAGGATTGATTTCCATCTGCAATCTGGTCTCATAGCTAGGCTCTGCATAAGCTATGGTTCTCAACTTTAAGGCCCTAGTGATGGCTGCTGGACTGAAATCCACTTCAACTCCTCTGACATAACTTGTGTAAGGGGCACTATCTTTGTTCTCTTTTACAGCATTTGCATAGAACTCCCTGATCATGACTACACTGATGTCAACGAGAGGAGCACATAAAAGTTCCCATCTTCTTTCTTTAGTGATTTGCCTCATAATGGGGTATTCCCCGTCCTTCAACTCAAGGCCCTTCTCATAGATAACATTCTTTGTCTTCATGAATCTATGATATCTTCCTTCATGGAACTGGGACCTAAATTTTCTTGTATCATATGATGGAGGCTCGGTCACCATTGGTTCCTTTCCTGGCCTTCTTTTTGAACTTGAGGAGGCCATCAGATTTGAAGTGAAAAGGAGAGAAAAATGGAAGTAAGAGAAGAATGTGTTGTGTTTGGGATGATGCTCGGTTTTGTTATGCAAGAGAAAGGAATTGTTGGCTTTAGTTTCGGGAGTAGAGGAAATTATGGTTTGTGTAGGCCATTTAGTGCTACCGGCTATTTATAGGCAACTTCTTCAAACTTTCTAACAAAACCATAATGAATGAGGAAGGAGTTTATTGGTGCTCATGAAGGGTTGAGATTGAGTTGATCATACAAAAGGTTCATGGATTGAATGGTCTGCATGCCTTGTTGAGGCTTTGACGAGGATTCTCTCCTCATTGGTTGCATGCATTTAAGTGTTCGATGATGCATGCATGCAAATTCTGCTTCCCAAGGAGCGCATTTCTCTAGGCACATGTGACCATTCCTCACTAGCTTGTCCTAGCCGTGGCCCCTCCTTGCTTTTGTCGCAATCTCTTCCTCCTAAATAAACCAAAACAGCTAGCCTTAGAACCTTAATATAGACGTTGGCAAGTGATTTGCAATAAAGAAGAAAGTTGTTTTGTTTTGTTTATTATTATTTAATTTTTTTTGTGATCAATTGTGTCCCTTAATTGAAGATGCGAAAAGTTGGTGAACACCAAACTTATCTCTTATTGAGGGTATGGCTTAGCAATGCAAACCATTCTTCACAATTGATGTATTTTATATTTAAAAAAAAAGATGCATGATCCCTTTCTGTATGATTTTGATTCCATGAATAGGAAATGATCTGTTGAACAGTGTTACATATGCAGACACCAAACTTAGTGTTTGGTTATATGCTTCATCAAAATGATTTTTCATATGTTCTAAGAATAGCCCCCTTTCTTTTGAAAAGCAAAAATTGGGTGTGCCTTAAGGTACACCAAACTTAGAAATCTGACTTATGCTCTAAAATAATGTATGCATTTATCAAATATGAAAGTTCAAAATCATACTCAGGAAATCATAGCTTATTGGATGAAAGAAAAGAAAGAAATCTTAAATCATGGGTTGCCTCCCATGAAGCGCTCTTTTATTGTCACTAGCTTGACATTGAACTCCCTTTAGGGTGGTTGATGCTGGTGATGTCTCAACTTGTCCCCTCTCACTGTAAGCTTTCTCTGCGTGCCTTGATGCTCAATTTCAATGTGCTCAAGAGAGAGTACTTGGTTGACAGTGTAATAATCTTCTGTTCCCAGCTGTTGATATACTAGTTGCACCTTGTCACCTTTGGAAAATCCTTCAGTTGGGATTTTCTTATTTTTCCACCCTTTGTAAGCCTTCTTCTTGTTCTTCATCTTTTTCTTTCTTGTTGATCTTTCTCCCTTGACAGTAACTTGGGTTGTGATACCTCCCTTCTTGTTTATCATCCTGGCTTCTTTTTGAATTCCTTTTCCTTCTTGCACCCGCTCATTTTTTTGTTCTACTGCATTGTTGGTTGCTTGCTTTGGAAGGAGGTCACTACTTGTCTTGCTTGTTTCTTCATTACTTTATGATTCTGGAAAGACTTTCAAGGTGATGCTCTCCTCATGCATCCTGAGGGTTAGCTCTCCCTGCTCTATATCTACAATGGCTCTAGCAGTGGCCAAAAATGGTCGACCAAGTATTATGGAGTCATTCTCATTCTCTGTTGAATCTAGGATCACAAAGTCTACAGGAAAGATGAACTTGTCAACCTTAACTAAAAGGTTTTCAATCAATCTTTTAGGATACACCACTGATTAGTCCACCAATTCCAAGGACATCTGTATTGGTTTCACTTCTCCTATGCCAAGATTTTTCACTAAAGAAGATGGAATTAGATTTATACTTGCTCCTAAATCACACATCCCCTTGTTGATACATAGGCTTCCAATAGTGCAAGGCAGGAAGAAACCTCCAGGATCTTCAAGCTTGGGAGGGAGCCCTTTTCTGATTAATGCACTGCATTCTTCAGTGAGCAGCACAGTCTCTTTTTCAATCCAACTCCTTTTCTTGTTGATAAGCTCTTTTAAGAATTTGGCATATAAAGGCATTTGCTCCAATGCCTCAGCCAAGGGTATGTTGATCTCTAGCTTCTTGAAAATCTCAAGGAATTTAGAAAAGTGTTGGTCCTTAACCTCTTTGTGGAATCTTTGGGGATAAGGCAGTGGAGGTGTCAAGTTTTTCACCACTTGATATTGTCTTGGATTTGGTTCTTCCATGATCTGCTTTCCTTTCTTCAGATTTTGTGGTCTATCTTCTTTTTCTTGAGGTTGATTTTGAGAATGATTGTTTGCTGTTGCATCTTCATCATTGGCTGCCTCTTTTTCATCTTGTTTCTTGTCACTTTCCTTGGGTTTCTTAGTGGCTTCTTCATCTTTCAGCAGGATTTTTCCACTCCTCAACTGTATTGCCTTTCACTCCTCTTTTGGATTAGGAATGGTGTCACTTGGTAGTGAGCTTGATGGTTTTTCAACAGAAATTTGCTTGGAGATTTGCCCAATCTGCCTCTCTAGGTTCTTCATGGAAGCTTCTTGGTTCTTTGTTGTCAATTCTTGGTTCTTCATCATCTTCTCCATGAGCATCTCTAGATTAGTAATTCTCTGAGAGTCTTGTGAGATCGGTTGGTTTTGGGGTGTTGATGGATGATGGTAGGTATTTTGGTTAGTTGGGTGGTTATTGGGTGGATAATGGTTAGAGTTGGGATAAGTGTTTTGTGGTTTTCTGTATGTGTTTTGGTTAGTGTTTGGCTGGTTGTTGTGGTTTATGTTTTTCCAATTGTTTTGAGTTGAGTTCCTTTGCCATAGCTGCTGAATTTGATTGTGGTTGTCTCCCCATCTGAGGTTAGGATGGTTCTTCCAAGAGGGATTGTAAGTATCACCATAAACTTCATTTGTTCCATGATTTTGGTTGTGCATGTATTGGACTTGCTCTTGTTGTTGCTCCTCTTGAATTTCTTCATTTTGCCCCCAAGTAGTTGATGGTTGGCTTGTGGCACTCACTGATGCAACTTGCAGGCCATCAATTCTTTTGGCCATTTGCTCAAATTGTTGCTGAATTTGCTGCTGCATCATTTTGTTTTGAGCTAAGATTGAATCCACTCCTTCCAGCTCCATTACTCCTCTCCTTTGTGATGGTTGGCGTTGCCTTTGGTGAGCAAAGAAATATTGGTTGTTGGCCACTATATCAATGAGATTTTGAGCTTCCTCTGTAGTTTTCATGAGTTGTAATGAGCCTCCGGCTGAATGATCAAGTGCTTCTTGAGCCTTCAGAGTAAGTCCCTCATAAAAGTTCTGCAGCTTGTCCCACTCAGTGAACATCTCTGGTGGACATTTCCTCAGCAGTGCCTTATATATTTCCCATGCTTCATATAAGTTTTCAGCCTCCATTTGAGTGAATGTCTGCACCTCAGTCTTCAATCTTATGATCCTTTGAGGAGGATAAAATTTGGCAAGAAACTTGCTCACCAAATCATCCCAAGTGTTGATGCTCTCCTTTGAAAATGTTTCTAGCCATTGAGTGGCTTTGTCTCTGAGAGAGAATGGAAAGAGCAATAACTTGTAGCTGTCAGGAGGCACACCATTGATTTTGACAGTGTCACAAATCCTCAAGAAGGTAGATAAGTGTTGATTTGGGTCCTCCAATGGCCCTCCTCCAAAAGAGCAGTTATTTTGAACCAAAGTGATGAGTTGTGGCTTTAGTTCGAAGTTGTTTGCATTGACATTAGGAGTAAGAATGCTACTCCCACAGTGTTTAGCATTTGCAAATGTGTAGGAAGCCAGTACTCTTCTTTGTTGTGGGTTATTGTTGGCCCCTCCTCCTGGTTGATTGAGATTTGATGGATCTCCTTCCATCTCTTGAAATTCCTCCTCAGATTCTTCCTCTCCAATAACGTTCTTCCCTCTTTCAGCTCTTCTTATTCTTCGAAGAGTTCTTTGGTCAATTTCAGAGAGGATAGGAGAAGATCTTCCTGTACCTGACATATAAACACACAACAATAAACACACAGATCCAGAAAACCAGTGAAACTTCAATCTATTGCTAGAATGAAGTTTTAGTTAGTTTAAGCAAAAATTCAAACAGTTAGTGTGTTAGTCAAAAATTAAAGAAACAGAAAAGATAAAGTGCTTGATCTAGACCTCCACTTCACTTAATCATTGTCAATCTATTTCAATCTCCGGCAACGGCGCCAAAAACTTGATGTGTGGAAAACGATCCAACACAAAACTCACCGGCAAGTGTACCGGGTCGCATCAAGTAATAAAACTCACGAGAGTGAGGTCGATCCCACAGGGATTGAAGGATTGAGCAATTTTAGTTTAGTGGTTGATTTAGTCAAGCGAATCAAGTATTGGTTGAGTGATTTTGTATCCAACAGTAAGTAAATAACAGGAAATGTAAAATGAATTGCAGAAATTAAAGAGAACGGAAAGTAAAGGTGCTGAATCTTAAAGTGCAAGAAATGTAAATTGCAGTAACTTAAAGTGCAAGAAATGTAAATTGCTTGAATGGAAAGGGGAGTTGAGGATTGGGAATTCAGAATTTCAGCAAGGAAAATTAAATTGCAACAATTAATAAAGCAGAAGATGAATTGGAAGTAACTAGAATTCAAACAGGAAATGAAATTAAATTGCAGCAGGGGTTCACAGAAGAACCAAAAGGAAAAGTGGATCTCAGGACTCCAGAGACTAGATAGCAAAGTCTAGATATCAACTGCCTTCCCAGATCCAAATTCACAAAGCAATTAACAAGAAATTAAAGATTGCAGCAGTAAGTAAAAGAAATTTAGCTCAGCAGCAGTAAGAAAATGAAATTTAGCTCAATCATGCAGTAGGAAAAACCCAAGAGATCTTGAATGGAGATTGAGACAGAAATTCCTCAATTCTTCACACCCAAGACTCAAACAAGAAAAGTAAAAATGCTCAAGCAAGAACGAGGAAGAAGAGAGATCAATTCTCCTCCCCAATTCTCTGAAATCTCAGTGAAGTCTCCAAGAGAAGGTTCAAAAGTTCCAAAATAAAAGTAAAAGTTCAAAAGCTCAAAAGAAAGGTCCTAATTACATCAAACTATTTCCTATTTATACACTTTCTATTCTTGGATCTTGGGATTTGGATGGGCTTTTGATTTGGTGAAGAAATGAATTAAATTGGATTTTTGATTCAATTTCCAGCCCATGAAGAATTGGCTTCCAGGAGACTGCCCTGCCCTTGTGGAGGGCAGGGCAGAAAATGGTGCGTGCGGCCCTTGGTGCGTGTTGGTTGGTGCGTGTTGTGCTGCAGGATGCTGCCCTGCCCTTGTGGAGGGCAGGGCAGAAATTTTTGGTGCGCCAGATTCTGCCTATGCGTGCGTGCTGTTGCTGCCGAAGCTCCCTTGGTGCGCCATTCTGGTGCGCTGGCTGTGCACCACAAAATGCTGCCCTGCACTTGCGGAGGGCAGGGCAATGTTTCCAAAAATGAAGCTCCGCGTTCGAGACTTGGTCGATGCACACGCTACTATTTTTTCTTGGTTTTCTTGGCACCAAAGTGAGGCCTAGCTCCTTGCTTCCTCATGGTGCCGTGTTCGATCCTTGTGGCAAGCATGGGTGAGCTTTTTCCTTGAATTTATTCCTTTGATGAGCCCGATATTGCCCTTGAGGAGGGCAGAGTAGAGTTTTTGCTCTCCTTGATCCATGGCACCAATTTGTGCTCCGCCCTTGAGGAGGGCAGGGCAGTGTTGCCTCTCAAAGCTTGCTTCCTTATGTTGCCCTCCTAGAGGGCAGTGTGCCCTTGTGGAGGGCAATGTTTGCTTCCTCCCTTCCATGCGCCACGCTCTTTTCTCTCTTGGGCCACGCTTTCTTAAGCCACGCTTCCTCTTTTCTTCTTTTCTTCACCTTTAAATAATCAAAACAACCACTCAAAGTATCACTAAATTCACAAGGCTTATAAATCAATTAAAAATCAATTAAATTTAGTTTAAACCTCATGAGTTAGCATCAATTTAATGGTGGTTGTTTGATTTAAAGAAGTTATACATTTTCATTCCAAATCACTTACTTAGGATGCAAGAAAGTGCATAAAGACTAATAAAACAAGTGAAATTAGCTTGAAAAATGGGTATATGATGACTTGTCATCAGAAAGTCAAGGGGATAAAACTTCTCTGCTAACTTGCTAATTTCTTCAATATTAAATGATTTGAAATTTTCCTTAGGATCCAAAGCACAACTCAAAGTCAAAAGCTCTATTGTTTGCTCATTAAATCTACTATTCAACTCTTGTATTTGAGAGTCAATTGTTGCCAAGAATACATCTATTCGATAATAATGCTCAACTGTCACACTTGGTTGACGAGATCAACCTCTTCCAAAAACATATTGTGCACTCATATTAGGGACTTCAATTTCATGTTTTTCACAAAAATCTTTAACATTTGCAAGAAAATTGCACCATCCATCATCTCTTAATTGTTGAAGAAGTAACTTTGATGTAGAAATAATATGCATTGCATAAAGAATATCTTGAGATTATTGTTGCAGTGCTTGGCAAAGAACATTAGTGATTCCCATAATCTCTTTCATCAAGTGCAAAGTAAAAACAAATTCAAATGACAATAATATTTTACTAACACCATAAGCCTCACCTTTTTGTGTATATGTTGTCCCGTCTTCAATGATATTATTGAGAACAATATTGGTAGCAGTAAACATTTTTACCAAACTGCAAATAGAATTAAAGTGAGAGCTCCATCGAGTATCCCCAGCTCTTTGTAAAGTGCTTATTTGATTCGCACCTTTGCCTGTTTCTAATTCATTTTGAGCAACCAAGTTTGCATTTTCAATTGCTTGAGCTTCTTGTAATTGATCATGTCTTTTTGAAGAAGCACTAACAATAGTGACAATAGAGTTTAATTGAGTAAAAAATTTATGAATTTGAAGTACCTCTCTTGAAGCTGCTACCAATGCTAATTGTAACCTATGAGCAAAACAATGCACATAGTATGCTTGTGGAGAATCTTTAAGAAACAAAGCTTGCAAACTTCCACTCATCCCGCATGTTGCTAGCACCATCATACCCTTGACCCCTAATATTTTCAACTTGGAGATTATAATGAGAAAGGACATAAATCAATTCTTTCTTTAAAGTTGTTGCACAAGTATCAGTGACATGCACAAATCAAAGAATCTCTCTTTAACAAAACCATCTAGAGTAACAAATCTCAAAACAATTGCCATTTGCTCCTTTTTAGATTCATCTCTAGCTTCATCAACAATAATACAAAATTTGGCATCTCCAATCTCTTCTCTAATTGAATTTCTCACCTTAGTAGCAAGAATATGTAGAATTTCTTTTTGGACAACATTTGAAGTATACTTAGCATTTTTTGGAGCATTTTCCAAAACATTCTTTTTCACTCTTTTATTGTAAGATCCCAAAAATTTCAATATTTCCAAAAAGTTACCTTTGTTGCTTGAACTTTGGCTTTCATCATGTCCTCTGTATGCACAACCTTGAAATGTCAACCATCTAATGCAATCTATAGATGCTCCTAGTCGAATTCGATTCTTTTCAATCTCTTCTGATGTTTGCTTATGAAGAAGTCTGTCAATATGTTGTGATTGTTTCATCAAATCATCACATGATTTCAGTGCCTTATGATGGAATGAGTTAGGACATTTGCCAATGTGATTCAAAAGAGCACATTCTTTTCCACTATTTACTTTCTTCCAATTCCTGAAACCATTCTCAATAAAAGCATTTGAACCCGTATTGATTGAATGTTCCTTAGCAAAAAAAAAGCACGGAAAACAATATATAACATCATCTTCTATAGAATATTCTAACCAAGATGGGAACAATTTAAACCATGAAGCTTGAAAGCGACGATGACTTTTATCACCAGAAAATGGATAATATCAAGAATTGGTTGATTTGGCTCAACTTTAATATAAGCCCGACGGATTTCATCTCTTTTATTTGGAGGAAACTTCCAAATCATTGGTCGCATTCCAGGATCTCTTTCCAAACGAAAAACATCCAGTTGATTTGGAAGAAGTCGTGGACGCTTTGAGCTATTCAATGAAGAACTTGAAGTAATGAAATTTGATGACCCCTCAAGTATTGGAGTAGTAATAGTAGAAGCATCTTCATTATCTTGATCTTTTCTTTTAAAAAACGTATCAATGATTTTGAACTTACTCATAATTCAAATGGCCAAATAAGTTCCTATAATTAAAAATATATTTAGCAAAAAGTGTAAATTACAGTCTAAATCTTTATAAAATATAAAAATTATATTTCAATTTAAAATAAAATATTAAAATTCAGAACAATAATACTAACATCCTAGTATAATTATAAATAATATAAAATTGTAATTAAATTTAAATAGTTAACTAATAAAAAAAACTAAATATACAAACTAACATATAATAATATAAACTTAATTAACAAATAATAATAAATTAACTAATTAAATAAATAACTAAATATATAAAAAAGAATAAAAATAGAACCTTTTTTGAGAAAGAAGAATGAAAAATCACTTGTTAAACTATTATCTTTTTTTAATCTGCAAAAAAAAACAAAAAAAATAAGAGTCAAAGAGGTAAAACTGTAAAAGATAAGAAGATTAAAGAGATAAAGAAAAAAAATAGAAAAAGTTGTTACCTACAATTTTGAAAAGGCAAAGCGAAAAAGGAGAGAGGGAGAGACTGGTTGTATGCTGGAAATTGAAAAATAAAAAAAGGGGATGGGGAAAACTGACGTTAGGAAATAAAAAAGGGATAGAGATTGGAAAATAAAAAAAGGATAGAAAATGGGCTATTGGGCTGTATTTTTTTTGTAGGAATTAAAAGGGAGGGTTGAAAAAAATAGAACAAAGAGAGGGGTAGGGGCTGGAAAATAAAGAAAGTGAGAAGGGGGACCAAACTAATTTTTTTGTTAAATAAAAACTAAAATTTGGGGGTGGGACCATTGCCCCCTTTACTTATATGTACCTGCGCTCTTAGTTTAGTGATGATTTTTGAAGTATAATTTTTAGTATAATTCATACAATTTTCTTTTTCTAATAAGTTGGGTTAATACTTAAAATTTGACTAAAGTTGGTTTAAATTTAATGGTCTTAAATTTAGTCTGAGCTCTTAAAGTTTAGATAAATTAAGATTTTAATTTATTAAAATTGGTGACTGTAATTAATTTAATTACAGTAAAAATTTTACTATATTTATAATTAAGACTAAATATAAATTTTATTGCACTAATAAAAGACTGAATTAGAATGTGATTATGTTATTTTTGTTTTCGTATCTGTTTAATTAGTTCTACAATATATATAAGATAAAATTAAAGTAATCTTTTACATAATACACTTTTTTGCATTTTGACCGAAAAGGAATAAAAATCTAAAGTTGCTTTAATTCAATCTTTCTTTTTATATAACACCACAACAATGATGGTAAAACCCAGAACTTTTTAATCTTTGTTATAATATCATTCTTTTAATTTAAACTGATAAAAAAATACATAAATTATTATATTTTTAACAAACAGATATACTCTCATTTATAATTTTCCACGAAGCAGCACATATAATAATGAAAGTAAATGGTGCTTAATTAAAGCAATGTATTCATCAATCATATAGATTAAATCCAGTGGAGGTAGATAATGCCATTTGAATTGACATATTCCGGTGGAGCCTGTTATGAGTTATCTAAACGCGCCTTGTCCCTATCATCATTCATCAATCATATCTCTATAAACTCTAAGAGAAACAATTCTACGTACCTTCCTTCTTGTATATTTAAGTAATTATTTAAACTAGTCTAAAAAATTTTAAAAATAAATATTTTAATTATTTTAAAAAAATAATAAACAGATTATTATTTAGTATATTTTATTAGACATAACAGTTTTTTTATCCATTTTATTATATATCAATCTTTATTATTATTAACTTAACTTTATATATATTAATACATTTTTTCGTTAAAAATAAACAAAATAAATAATAATATTTTAAAATTTAAATTAAATATCTTTTAATACAAACATATATTTTAAAATAAGATATATTTTAATTATATTAAATACAAAAATATCAAATAATTCTAATCTTATATTTTTTATAGAATAATTTTTAATAATTTTATTAAATATTATTATTATTATTATTATTATTATTATTATTATTATTATTATTATATACTTTTAATATTATAAATATATACGTAAGAATCTAATAAATAAATTTATTATTATTATTTTTATCCAAAAAATATAAAAAAGTATAGTACAGTATTATGAGTTAAGTTTTAATGTAGTCCCTGAAGTTGCACTCGAACTTCATAATAGTCCCTAAACTTAAAAGTTACCCATATTCATCTCTGAAGTTGCACTCCAAGACTCAAACTTGTCCTTCCGACAATTTCTGCCTATCTGGCGCTACCAAAAAGCTGAGTTGGCAGGCTTCGTGACACGTGGCATTACAACGGCTAGCTGATGTGGCAGAGTAAACTGTTCGGAATCAATTTGGTCCCTCAAATCAAGTTAAAACCCTAATCCCCAATTTTGAAGCCCACAGCGCTCTGTCTTCTCTTCTCTTTAGTTCTCTGTTCTTGTCTTCCCCATCTTTGAAGCCCGACTGTTATGGCAAGCGCGAACAATGCACCTGGGAGCTCAAATAACCCACGATCATTTGGAAGCATCATGAGAAGAATGAATAGAAACAGAGAATCACGTTTGTCATGGCTGCGGGTCGAGACCAGTGCTACGGTGGTCTGGGATGGATTCTAATCCAGGAAGACCATTCTTGGGTTGCCCAAACTACAATGTAAGTATTATTGTTGTTGATTGCTGTATTTATGGATATAAGAGGATGGATATTTGGTTAGAACTTAGAAACCCAATTGCATATTTGAATGTAGTTGCTTTACTCTGTTGGCATTTCAGTTCCTTTTAATTAGTAATTTAGCTTTTTAGTACTGTTTTGTGCTTGAATAAGGAGTTATGGTACATATTTTTAAAGAGAGTTTGTAGTATATTGTGTGCAACTGCAACTCTTCATTTTGGGCTTGTCCAGGGTGAAGATTTTATTCTGTGGAAATTAGGCTCACTAGTGCACTTGCTGATGAAGTTTTGCTGTTGCTATTTTATAAAGTTGTGGGTGAGCATGTACCTTGTTTATTCGTGTGTTTATTCTGCAATGATACTTTGTAGGATAGAATTTTGAACATGTTGATGCAGGGACTATTTAAGAGAGTAGTGCAACGAATTTTTGCAATTTGGATAGACAGTTATCTTAATTTTAAGGACATAGTTATCTTAATTTTAAGGCATCCTTTGTGGTTGTATAGCTTGCCTGTTTTTGTTGAACTTTGACCTTGCACGATCACACTAGAACTAAAGATCTTTTGAGATTTGAAATTTCTTGTAGCTCACCAATTTTTTGTATCTCATTCGAGATATCCATATTAATCTTCTTAAACGAACTTAATGTGTCATGATAATGGATTCTGAATTTGACTGATTTACCTAACTCCTTTTTTTTATATTGGGTTGGTTTAGTTAAACTGAATGTAATATGTCGTTGATGTCTTGCATACATATGGTACAATAAAATTACATTCAAATATTTTTGTGTTAACTTTAATTATAAAGTAAGTTTTGCAATTGCCAATCAAGTTAACTTAGTTATTGAAATAGTCAAGCTGTTTGATGTATTTCGTTTGGACTAGTGGATTAGTTGTTGGAAAAGGAATGTAAATTTTAATGGTTTGATCCATCAAGATTTAAGTGAGTGTTTAGAGAACTACTATCCTTAATTACATCAAAATAATATTCTTGATGTAACACTTTCTCAGCACAGCTGGATTTGATTTCTTGATGTGACATCAATAATGTTTATTCCTTTTTTATTAGTGGACAATAATTGATTATTCTATCCTTTCACATTTCCAATCTATTACTAGCAGTGATGTCTTATTTCAATTCTAAATTCGCATAGGTAATCTAGGCGGGATTTGACAAGTTGGAGAGTAAGGGTGGAATCTTGTAGTAGGTACTTCTTCTAGGCTATCGTTCTGGCTTCCAGGTTTGGCATGTTGATGAATCAAACAATGTACGTGACGTGGTTTCCAGACATGATAGTCCTGTTTCTTTTATGCAAATGGTTCCAAATTCAATTGCATCCAATAGACTGCTGTTTATATATGCTGAATTATTCCTGGACTGATGGTAGTTATACATGCTGCATAATGTCCTCCTGTTTGTATGTAACAATGTTGTTTAGGGACTAATCTGATGTCACTTACATAAATTTAGGGACTAGTTTGATGTCACTTATAAAAGTGTAGGGACTATTTTAGTGCTCAAAAACAAGTGCCTGACAGCTTTTTATAAAAGTGAAGGAATAAAAAAGTTGGGTCCCGATGTGATCTGGTGACCCAGACTATGAGAAGTTCAAAGTTCATGACTGGCCAACCAACATGGTTGTCGAAGTTCATGATGTGGTTCCTCTAAAAAGAAAGTTCTCCAAGCATGATGAAAAAATAACTTCAGAGAGTAGCAATCCACTAGTAAGCTGTCAACCAGCAAGGAATCCCCCACCTAACCCTGTGCAAGGTGCAACACATAAAAATGTTACAAGGCTTGCAAATTTCATGAAGTTTGTGTCCACCTCTGGATTCAAGTCACCCAAGCACAAAAAATGAAGATTAGGATGATTATGTTTAGGGACAGGGGACACATGGTGTCTTTGTGTATCTATTTTGCTGAAGTCTTTTACCATGTATGCTTTCTTAAACGTTGTCTTAGTGTTGGGAATTTTAGTATCTAAAACTTATGAGGTCAAAATGTTAACAACTTTAATATACTTGGTGTTTTAGTTCTATAATACCTTTTTTGGATGAAACATTACCAATATGAATTATGACTTTCTTGAATTGAGTTTTGTCAGCTTTTTGGTTATATTTTGTCCTGTGTTATAGAATTAAGAGTAATTCAGACCCTGTCCATTTCCATTTCATTGAACAGAAGTATGCATAAAATCAAACACTTTAATTTGCATTTCTTTCAAACAAAAGGACAGGAACAAGTACATGAACAACATATGCATATAGCATGCATGTCATTTGTTTTTGGCTAGATACAGTTGACCCTATTGTCTATCCAACTTTAATATAAGAACACCAACTACAATCAGTAGCATGAACACAAACATCAAAATCCCCCCCCCCCCGCATTTTTAGAACCCTAATTTCAGCCTCTAATCTACCAAATCTTCAAGCAATCTTCATTTTCCATTCTTCATTGTCAACTAAATGCCTTGGTCTATCATCACATGCTATGACATCTTCTTCCAAAATTTTATCAACCCACAAAAACAATCCACACCATTTCTTACCCAGAGTCTGCACAGCAAAGAAAATCCAGTCAGCAAATTTTATATACATAAATACAGCAATCAACAACAATAATACTTACATTGTAGTTTGGGCAACCCAATAACGGTCTCCCTGGATTAGAATCCGTCCCTGACCACCGCAGCACTGGTTTCGACCCGCAGCCATGGCAAACGCAATTCTCTGTTTCTATTCATTCTTCTCATGATGCTTCCAAATGATCGTGGGTTGTTCGAGCTCCCAGCTGCATTGCTCGCGCTTGCCATAACAGTCGGGCTTCAAAGATGGGGAAGACAAGAACAGAGAACTAAAGAGAAGAGAAGACAGAGCGCTGTGGGCTTCAAAATTGGGGATTAGGGTTTTAACTTGATTTGAGGGACCAAATTGGTTCCGAACAGTTTACTCTGCCACATCAGCTAGCCGTTGTAATGCCCACGTGTCACGAAGCCTGCCATCTCAGCTTTCCGGTAGTGTCAGGTGGGCAGAAATTGCCGGAAGGACAAGTTTGAGTCCCGGAGTGCAACTTCAGGGATGAATATGGGTAACTTTTAAGTTCAGGGACTACTATGGGGCTCGAGTGCAACTTCAGGGATTACATTGAGTCTTAACTCACAGTATTATTGTGTAATTAATAATAATAATAATAATAATAATAATAATAATAATAATAATAATAATAATAATAATAATAATAATAATTTTAGTTTATTTTTTTAAATGGAGAATTGTTATGTTTGACGGAAAAAAACGTTGAAAATTAATCTGTGTATTAATTTTTTTTTTGGGATTAAAATATCTGGTTTTAAAATTTTTGGGAATTGATCTGGATAATTATTCTGCCAGAAAATAGATTAGAGACTGATTTGTCTGTTGGAATACAACTTTAAAAATATTTTTGTATAATTTTTTTAGACTAAAACATTCACTTTTAAAATTTTTGGAAACTGATTTAGATTATTATTTTTTATAGTTTGTTATAAAATATATAAAATAATATATAACGATAAATCTTGAACTACGCAGCACAATATAAACATTTTTATAATGTGCTAGTGGCAAGAAAATATACAAAAAACTAGTTAAAAGGGTTTTGTTTTTATTTGGAAAAAAATGTGCGGGCTAAATTATTCATTTCAAGAGTGCTTGATATACGGGCATCCCATATTTGACTATATAACCAAATCACATGTAATAATGCAAACAAACAAAAAACTCTAATTTCTTATTATTTATTTTGTATTTCGTCATATGATCAATGCATTACTCATATGCAGCTGGACCCTTAAGCATGTCGAATATTGCCTGACATTTAACAGAAACATATATAAATTAAAATTGTCTGCAGTTTGTAGCATCCGTGATTGACTCTAGCTTTATTTTCTAATAATTGTTGTTAATTTATGTTTTGACAGACATTTGCTTTTTGTGTATAAGAGATTTCATGAGTATTTTTTCAGATTCTGAACAACTGTTGGTTTAATTATTTATTATTAATATCAAATTGTTTGTGGTAGTGATTATATATTATTATTTATTATATTTAAAGGATAACTTAAACTATTATATATTATGAGTGATTTGTTAGAGCAGTAGATCAGAGAGCTTTGGAATAGTGAAAAAAAAAAATCGATCCTAACAGCATTTTCAACGGGAGAAAAATTAGAGCCGGTTACTGATGTGTCCGAAGGAAAAAAGAATTTAAGCGTTGAAGTGAAAAGAAAGTAAGTGTCTACATTAATTTTAAAAAAGAGGGGTTCTTTTAAACAGGGACTCTTGTTATCCAATCAACATTTGTTATTTGGCTAGTTAAAAAATAAATAATTATATAAAATATTAATTAATTAAATTATTATATTAAATAATTAAATAATAATTAATTTAATAATTATTATGGTTTTATTTGATTAATAATTTATATTAATTATTTAAATAATAATTAATTAAGTAATTAAATTATAATTAATTTATTAATAATTATAATAATTAATTAGATTAAATAATTAAATTTTTATTTAATTAATGATTTATATTAATTTTTTATATCATAATTAATATTTAATATTATTTATATTATTATATTAAATTATAATTAATTAAATTGACTTGCATCAAAAAATAAATTTAATTTTTACATTTTACAAAATAATTTTTTGTTAGATTGATTATTTTAAATAATAATTAATTTAGTAATAATTATAATAATTAATTATATTAAATAATTATATTTTTATTTAATTAATAATTTATATTAATTATTTAAATAATAATTAAATCATAATTAATTTATTAATAATTATAATAATTAATTAGATTACATAATTAAATTTTTATTTAATTAATAATTTATATTAATCATTTATGTCATAATTAATATTGAATATTATTTATATTATTATATTAAATTAGCTGTTGCAAAACTAGCCGTTAGAAACTAGCCATTACTATATTACCGTTATTATTAATAAATTAATATTTTGTTACTCTATATATACCACTTAGATATATTTCTAGTCTCACATCTTCTACTACTCTTCATCTTCTTCCAAGTTTACGAAATCAAAGTTCTGCTAATATTATTTTTTGTTCGAAAAAATAGATCCAAACCAACTCAACTCTTTCTTCAATTACTTACAAAACTTTTCTCAAATTTCAAATACCCAGCAATCTCAAACTTCTAACTCTCAAGTTCCCAATCAAAACTTCACACTATCGAATACATTTCAAAATCCAAATCCATAACTTTCTAATTTCAATTTTCAAACTCCTTATAATAATCAATTTCCTATATTCCAACCGCAAAATCAAAATTCACAAACACACATTTTCCATTTTCATCCATATTTAACCCCTCTATCAGAAATGTTACTCCAACTTCTTTGCCATTTCCAACTCAATTCAGTGCATCAAGACATAACTCATCTGGTGTTGGTGGCTCTTCTTACCCATCCTCTCAGACTCCTATACAATCTAGTCCAAATTTGTAATATTCAGATTTTGCCAACCCTCATGGATTAGAAGCTATCGACCTCAATGATGATGATATTGAAGATCAGAGGCAAGATAGTATTCAACACTGGCATTGAAAAGAGGATAAGATGCTGATCAGTGCATGGTTAAATATTTCAACTGACTCTATAGTTGGTACTGATCAAAAGGGAAAAATATTTTGGAGTCGAATTCAAAGCTAATGTGTAGAATTTTGCTTCGACATGACAAGGGAGGTATGTAGTTGCATGTAAGAAACAATGGTATAAGATCAACAAGGCTGTTGCACAATTTGCTGGTTGCTACGATCAAGCTAGTCGAAACATTAAGAGTGGTTCGAACGCTGATGATATAAAGGAGTTGGCCTATAAAATTTATTCCACAAATTATGGTAAAAAATTCACTTTTGAGAGGCATTGGAACATGCTTCGGTTGGAGCAAAAATGGAGAAACCAACTACCTACACAGAGTGGCGGCTCAAAAAGAACCAAAGTTAGTGCAACTGGAGCATACTCATCCTCATCAAACTTAGAAACACCGTTGGCTGACGAACCCGGTGTGGACTCTCCCGTTCGCCCACAAGGATCAAAGAAGAGCAAGTGAAAAGGTAAGGGAAAAGCACAAATGTCTGAAGATTTTAGCGAAAAGAAATCATCGGTTATTAAAAAATTATCTCTCATGAAAGATATTAAGAATGTTAGAGAAAAGGAACTAATGGATAGGGAAAAAGAAAGAGAAGAGGAGAGGGAACATAGAGCAAAGATTATGGAAATCAAAGAGAAGGAGTTACAAATTTAAGCGGCAATGAAAGAACAAGAATTACAAGCTCAAGCGGCAATGAAAGAACAAGAATTACAAATTCAGAGGTATATTAAAGAAATGGAGATAAATGCAAAAGAAAGGGAAATGGAAATGATGGCCAAGGAAAGGAAAAGGGAAATGGATATGCAAATACTTAATGCTGACACGTCTACAATGAGTGAAAAACGACGAGCTCTTCACGAGATTGCATGTGAGAAAATAATCGCCAAGTAGTTTACTTAATGGTTCATTGTATTCGTAGAGTTATGTAGTTTGTTCTTATTTTTATTGCATATTACTGGTATGTGATGTAGTTTGTTTTATTTATTTCTGATGTAATATTTTAAATTAGTCAATATTATTGTACCGTTATTGTTCATGAAAGTGTCCGTTGCAAAACTAGCCGTTAAGTAGCCATTGCAAAACTAGCTGTTACAAAACTAGCCGTTAAGTAGCCGTTGAGGAGTAGGTACTTATTGCAGACACACTTATAAATATCAACTATCAATGACTCTGCAACTCCACTTCAACTCTTGTTTCTCACCTAAAAAGAGAGCTAAAAATTACATTTCTAGATATGGCTAAAAATTTTGATAATATGTTTAATGAAGCTTTGTATGGCAAAAGAAGACGGCAAGATAACACACTCATAGATAATTAGATCGATGAGTGTTTACTCGAAGATTCAGAAGAATAAGATATCGATAAAAGCTCTATCTCAACTCCTCATAGATGGATCAACAGAGATCGAGAAGCAGGACATGATAGCCTTTTCCAAGATTACTTTGCAAATGAACTGGTGTATAATGCTTACATTTTTCAATAGAGATTTCGAATGAGAATGCATGTGTTTCTTCGGATAGTAGACGCTCTCTCAAATGTCTATCCGTATTTCCAACAGAGGGTTGATGCAACTGGAAGAAGAGACTTGTCACCACTCAAAAAATGTACCACTGCGATACGGATGTTAGCATATGGCGTAGCAGCTAATGCTGTTGATGATTATGTGCGCATAGGCGAGAGCACTACAATTGAATGCTTGGAAAAATTTGTTGAAGGTGCCATTTCGGTGTTCGAGGATGAATACTTGCGAAAACCAAATCCAAATGACGTACAACGCCTGCTACAAATGGCGGAGGGTCGTGGCTTTTTTGGCATGTTGGGTAGCATTGACTGCATGCATTGGCAATGGAAAAATTGTCCAAAAGTGTGGAAAGGTATGTACATGAGTGGTTATCGTGGGGTTGCAACCATAGTACTTGAGGTTGTAGCATCTTCAGACCTTTGGATATGGCATACGTTCTTTGGAGTTTCTAGTTCAAATAACGATATCAACGTGTTAGATCGTTCTCCAGTGTTCGATGATATTCTAAATGACCGTGCTCCGGAGGTAAATTATACTATTAATGGTAATAATTATACTATGGGATACTATTTAATAGATGATATTTATCTTGAATGGGCCACATTTGTCAAATCAATCTCAGAGCCACAAGGGAGAAATGCAAGTTATTTGCACAATACCAAGAAGGGCAAAGAAAAGATGTGGAGCGAGCATTCGGAGTGTTGCAAGCACACTTTGCAATTATACGTGGTCCAGCTCGCTTTTGGGAAAAGAAGAAGCTTGCCAACATAATGAGAGCTTATATTATATTGCATAATATGATTGTTGAGGATGAAAGAGACACTTATGCAGAAATTTTACTCAAGACTTAGTGTATGATGATGTCGAAAATGGCTTATCACAACCTCAGCTTGGAGAAGAAGATTTTGCACCATACTATCAATTTCTCCAAAGAAATGCCCAACTTCAAAATAGGCAGCAACATAGACAATTGAAAGAGGACTTGATTGAACACATAGAGCAATTTCACAATGCTTGTCGTCAACTATAGAGCTTAATTATGTTTTTTTTTTGTATTAAGTAATTTTACAAATTAGTGTAATCCCGAATTATATATTGTGTATTATTGTTATATATGAATTTATTTAATATTAATATCTTTTAATAGTGAATTAATTTTAAATTTATAAATTTAATTTATATAATTGAAAAAAATTAGTTACATTAATTTTAAGTATTTTAATTAATTAATTAAATGGGACCACAACAGGGACTAAAGTTAGTTCCTCCTAATGGAGAAGAGAGAGATGCTTTGAGTTCCTATTTACTGTTTATGATGCAAAAGTTGATGTGGAGTTACTTTTTATGACAGGTGGGCCATAAATAGGAATTGGGATGAGTTCTCTACTAGAAATGGTCTAACTGAAGCTATTTATTTATTAAAATGATGTGACATACATAATTTTTTTTTTTACTATATGACCTACATATTATCCAACCTAATAAGGATTTTTTTTTCTAAAATAAATTAAAAAAATATTATTTTCAAGATCAAATTATTCCAACTTTAAATATTAAGATATGCTCTTTTTTTTTTAAGTTTAGGGCAACCTCACTGCACTTCTGGCGAACTCCATGATTTTCATAGAGTTTGTCCGCACCTCTGCCAAATTTCATAATTTATATAGAGTTCACCACACCCCCAGGTAAATTTTATATTAAATTCGCCATACTATATAAATCCGTGGGGCCTCTCAGTTTGTCACTTTCAACTTTTCTCTCTCCCAAATCTCCTTGCTTCATTCTTCGTTTGTTATTTTTATTGTCTTTTCTACTAAATTTTCTATTTTTCGACATCCGTAAAATACGTCCTTTATCTATTATATCATCAACTTCAAATTAGTATATATTAACAAATATTTGCAATTAACAAAAAAATTTGTTTCTAATTTACGAAAATATTTATAACTTTTTTAGATATATAGGAAAGAAAAGAAAATAAAAGTTAAGGAAAAATAAGTGGAATTCACATTTTTGTTATTTTCGAAAAAGTTGCTTGTCTACTTTTGAATAGTTGAAATAATATTATTATTGTATTTTCTTTCAATAAGTGGATAAATAAATTAATCATGGTTATTTATTTTGAAAAAGTATAGAAGACCAACTATTTTTCAACTAATTTTTAAGTAATTTTTGATCTTTTATTTTTTAAGAAATTACTTTTCTCTCTTTCATCGATCATTGTTCATTCTCTAGGACATCTCTTTTTTCTTTTTTTCTCTCTCCCTCTTCACCATTGTACCGTCTTGCAAAACAATGTTACTAGCCACCTCCTTTGTCTTCAACGGCATCGAAGAATACAACCTCACTCAAGCTATGTGTATGCACACTTTCACTTTTTTGGAATATGAAAATTTTTCTTTCTTATTTATCATATTTAGAATCACATTTGCAAGTAATTTATGAAGCATAGACACTTTGTTTAATTGTCTTATTCATGTGTCAAATATATTTTTAACACAATTCTCATTCGATTAAGGATAAAGCTAGATTGAATTTTAGAAGAAGGATGATAATTATTTCACAAATAAAGGGAGATTAAAATAAAAATTTTAGAGGAGTTAAATTGAGAATTACATATAATAAAAAGAATTTAGGGGGGAGGGATGTCCCCTTTTTCCTAATAAGGCTCCATCCATGCATTCAACACTCATTTGACATATATATTTGTTATGTCTAACTGTTTGTTAATAAGAAGGGTTAACCACTAAAAACACTCTGAATTATTCAAATGCTAATAATAATAATTTACAAAGGGGTGACGATGAGTAAGGAGTGATAGTCACTACCAAAAATAAGGGGTTTAGCCATGAAAAAATTTGTGGTTAAACTCCAACAAAACTGTAGCAATTACATTTTCGCAACAAATGAACAACCGTAGTTAAAGAGGACGACGCGTTTTTAATTAGCCACTCTTTTTATTCCAATAGTTTAACACCCGTAGAGACATTTTGTTAGCTACAATTTTGACACGTTTAGACACACTTTTTCCATGGCAAAATAAAAGGATGCACAACAAAATAATTATTTCTGCCACACTTTACCCGTGACAAAATTGACCAAGTCGAGCTTTTTCGCCACACTTTTTTCTGTGGCTAACGATAAAAGTTAAATTAAAAAATATCAAAATAAAAATTCTCCTTAATATAAAATTACATCATATAATATTAAAAAAAATAATCACATTCCTATACGTATTATTCATAGTATAAAAATATACAATTAACAAATACTTAAAGCTTGAAATTAATGTTAAAAAAAATATACAAATAAAATTATTACAAAATAAATATCAAATTTGGCTAAAATGATACAGAAAACTGAAAGCTTGAAAGTACTAAGACAATAAATTTATCAAACTCTGCATTTCTTGTTACACAGATAATCCACATGCAAAAATATTTTCAGGTAAATAGCAAAAAAGACACATAACTTTAGCCACTGAATTATACACCCTGTTGATACTCTAGTTGCTTTGTGTGCTCCAATAAAATCTGCTAAGCAAGATAGAGATGAGGAAGTAAGCTAAGAAATTAATAGTCCATGATTTTACTCCTTCGAAGATGATTTGAAAAATTAAGGTACAACACTTACTTCTCAGATGTAATTTGCAGCTACTTTGCAGTCTTCAATTGTCAGTTGCATAACATTTTTCAAAATGTCAATTGGTAATTTAGAATCTATCTACAGCCAGCAACAAAAGAAAGAATGCATATTTGAATAACAAAAAAGAAAGGTCTAAAATTAATTTTTATTGTTGACTAAAAGAAAAAATAAAAAACAAAATGATCTCATGAAAAATAACTTGAAGAAATGTCACTATCCAATTTTGGTGGCAGAATTCCAACGGTAACATCAGTGTCTCTAGGACTCTCTTCTACATAATTTAAATCTATCTATATTCGTACAAGTTTCAATAATTATAAAACCACAAAGTTAAATCAAAAGTTGAGTAGTTTAAAAAAAATACAAACTTAAATTTAGCCAATTGAAAAGTCAAGTAAAATAGATGCATACCAAGCAAAGGTGTGCGATTAAGGTATCCAGCATTGAAGTTATAAGATCATGCATGGGGATTCCAGCACCGACAAGAGTCAAAGTTTCAACATTGATACATGCAAATCAAGTTTTAACGTAAGGAATATTGGGAAAAACAGTTAATAAGCATACTATCAAAATAGTTGCTCAAATATCGACCATGAAGAGGAAATTTAAATCGACCAGGAGACTCGTATTACAGTGTTTTAGAGAGGCAAGATTCAGAGAACTACCTCTAGAGAGAATAAGGGTGAGGGAGGTGCAATGGAGCAACTTAGGGTTCTTTTAAGTCTTCTTCGCGATTCGGGTTTGCTGGTAGAATTAGATTCCGCCGATTTTGCCTGCTTCTTCGGCGACTCGAATTGACGGTACTCGAACTGCAAATCGTGGTCCCCTGCTCTTCCACAAAGCGTCCGGTGTGATCGTACCCAAAATCTAAACAGAAATGGATCAAGCGAAACAGATGTGCAGGAGCTAAGAAATTACGATATAGAGAAACCGAAGAGAATGTTATTAGCGAAAGGGGTTGGCCGCATGTTATCAAACTTGAATCAATTGCAGGAACTTACAAATAGGGGATTTGGGAAATAATGGGAGGGAGTTATTGTTAAAATTGGGTGAGTGGGCTACTAAATAAAAGTTGCGCTTAACATTGCCGCTAAAACTTTTATTCATCTTATTATAGATTTTAATTTGAATTTTGTTCAGTGAAGTAACTATAACATTTTAATTCAGAGTAAAATTTAATTTTAATAAAAGATATCAAATTGTAAAATTTATAACTTTAAATTATATTTCTAAAATTTCACATACTATGATACTAGTTAGAATTTAGAATTTTAACTCGTTAAATTTAAAAAAAATGGCATCACTACAAATTAAAATAGATAAACTTAAAATTTAAGAATTTAATACCTTTGGATTGAAAAAGAATAAAAACTTTGTATATAGTTAAAAAATAAATTTTCATGAAATTAATTTTAATTTAATTTTTTATTAAATTAATAAAATATAGATGTAAAACTAATATTCTGAATTTTAAAAGTTAGGATTCTGTTCATTAACGTTGCCATAAATTAATAATGAGTAATTAAATAATAAGTAATTAAATTAGTTATTATTCCAATCAATCATAGTTAGTATTTTTTATTTTCTAAAATTAGGTAGAGCTATTTTATCAAAGATAAACATGTACTTTTTTTATACTGTTTTGGTACTCTTTTAATAATTTTAAGATTCATTTTTAATTGAAATATTTTATTCCATCATCAAAGTCTCTAAATTAATGCATACGATAAAATTGGGCACCAAAATTGTATTTGACCAAAAAGAACACGAACAAAAAAAATATAATAACTAAAAAATATAAATAGTGAAATTGTATGTATATATAGTTACATTACAATTTGATTTTTATACAAATAATAAATAAGACAACCACGTTAAAAAATTACTGTTAAATCAAAAAGAAAAAATTAACCAAATCATTGCATAAGTAAAAAAAACACATGATTCAGAGATATGGCAGAGTTTAAGAATTATACGAACAACATCTAAAATCAAACCATTAGCATACTTTATTAATTTTTCAATGGCAGCACTTAAAGGAGGGAGAAAAAACCAACAATTGAAGAATTGAAAAAGCCTGCTGATAAATTGAATTTATCTTGGTTTAGGGTTTAAATTTGAAAAAGGTATAAACTGTATAAATATATTTTGAGAGGAATGGAAAAAAAAACACCAAATTAAGCACATAATTTAGAAGTGAAAATCGTTCAATTTCACCACGGTGATCATTGGGTCTGTGGTGATTGAGAAAACTCATCTTTAAGTTAGCCATGAACAAACAAAACCGTTTGAAAGCTCCACAGATTTTGACCACAGAAATACAAGACGTTTCATGTGATTACAACGATTATATACATTTGCCACTATTTTTTGTTCGTGAGTATCTTTTCGTTGGTAATGCCCGTGGCAGCAAGATGGGTGGAGGTTATAGGATGGGTTTCGGATGGGAGTGAGAGGGTTTATGGTGGCAAGGGTGAGGATGTAGGTAACGATTTAGGTGGGGTGGGCTTTGGGGCTATAGCGGGGTAATGTAAGATGTAAGGATCGTCAACTGAGTATATCTCTCTTGACGGATGGGTATTTCATGCACATTTTTAAATTGTTAAAGGTTATTTTTATCGATAATAAAAATGGGGATCATTATTGTCAACCTTTGAATAATTCGAGAGTGTTTTTGGTGGTTAACCCTAATAAAAAATTCAAAACATTTTTTTAGACATGCTTAGGCACATTCAAATACCATCACGTATCAGCATGTCCAACTTTATTCTTGATCTATATATTCTTGAAATAAATTTAGAAACAATATATATTATTATTCACTAAAACAGAATATTATTTTAAATATTTTATATTATTAAAAAGGATATATATTGTTAATATTTAAAAATATTAGTTTATACTTTGATATCTGTGAAATATTAAGATATTAGTACAATTTATCTGAAATATATATATTTTATACACATGTCGTGTCTCCGTATCTTACGAAAAATCGAAATTAGTTTATTCGTATATTTCATGTCGTGTCATGTCAGTATTCCGTGTCTATGTCTGTCTATGCGTCATAGTTTGTAACACGAGGGTTCTTTGAATCACTTAACTGACGGAATTGTGAATCCTTTTTAGCGAGTATAAAGCTTATGACTATGTCTGTCATGAATGAAGTCATTGTTTGATTGAACTGAACTCAAGAAATGTGAAAGCACATATTCTGATTTTGTTGTTATTGTTATTGTTGTTGTCACCGTTATCTTCTTCTCTATTATCACTGCCTTCCCCACTCCATGATTCATTCACCACGCTGCCTTTCCATTCCTTTATTATTGTTTGGTTCACCAAAAATTTGACAGCAGAGTCAGGTTCTAGGTTTAGGATTTGGTTTGCACTATCCTATGTATTTTCTTCGTGTTTGTAACACTGCCAGTGATGGTTGTAAATTCTTCTTTCTTTTTACAAATATACTAGATTGCAGAAATGAATATATCTTTTAAATAATTACAATTTTGGCACATGTTTTATTTTTATACTTTTGGATGTTTTAAAATATCATTTTGGATATTATCGAACATATAAATTTTTGGATGTTCCAAAATTTGGCTAGTGGTTGGTAATGATTTTGGAATTGGAGTAACCTTGAATTTGTGTGTTGCTAAATTTGAAATTTTAGTTTTTAATGTTTTGTCATAATAATTTTAGACATTTAAATATAATAATTTTTGGAATTGAAGTTTGAAATATAGGTTTTAAATTTCTCGCTCTCTTATTAAAAATTTGTTTTTTCCTTTAAATGCAAGAAAATTCGTTATTTACTATTGGATTTTGTATACAAATTTGACAATTATATAATTTACGTTGAACTATATCCGGGAAAAAAAAATCTTCGATGGAAATATATTATTATTGGATTTTTTCTATTCGACACTAATAGTTCATTCATTACTATTAGATTATAAATCTTTTTTTATGTTCTATGTAACCTAGCTTATATTTCAATACAGCAGTTGCACTGTTATTTATGCATGTGTAAAAGTTAGTTAGCTTCTAGAACTTTCAATTATGTTCTATTATGACGAGTTAGGACAAGTTAGTTACAGTTAGTTGAAGTTTCCATAAGTAGAATAGTCTGTTATTAGTTGTTAATTAAGTGTGTGGCTGAGATTGCTTTTGCGGCGCATATATAAGCTCCAACCCCTGGCTTCATAAGAGTTCAGTTGTTCATGTTTCAATTTGCGAAATGAGAAGTTCATCCTTCTTCTCTTAATCTTCATTCTTCACTTCAAATTGCTTAATTCAGGTTTCCTCAGATCATGATTTTTCACATGGTGCAGTGAGTGTGGAGAGCAAATGATCAAGGTTAATTTTTTTCTTAATTTTTCTTCACAACCTTTCTTTTAATTCAACCTTCTTCTGTTTTCTACTTCATCTTCATCTTAATTTTTCCCTTTTATCTTAAACTCATATAACAAAGTCTGATAAGAGCTGATCCACTTCACTAAACTAAATCGGTGAAAGTGATAGTGTTACAATCAACGAGATTAAAAGAGAAAGTTATGAATCTTTGCTTTAAGATTCATTGATAATCAATCAAGACTTCAGAAAATAGCTCACACAATCAAAACAATGTAATACAAATGGATGTAAGTGCATTAGCGAGCCTTCCGAATCAACTTGTGAATTTGCAATCACAAATTGTGAAGAACAATGTGAATCTGATGTAGGATCTTGCAAGTCCTTACTTCATTCATCCTGGAGAAAATCTAGGTGCTCCAATTACCACAGTAATCCTTACTCCTAGTAACTGTGGTAATTAGAATCATTCTATGTTCTTGGCTCTAAAATCTAAGAACGAAATGAAGTTCATTGATGGAACAATCAGTAAGCTTGAGAAGGATAGTCCAAAATTTGAGGCATGGGAGAGATGTAATACATTTCTCATTTCTTGGATAAATCTTTCATTGGCCCTGAGATTTTAGGAAGTGTACTGTGGAACAATGTTGCTGCTGATCTATGGAGAGATGGAGACAGATTTAGAGTTACTAAGCTCCAAAAAGAGTTATTTGCTGCCAAACAATGTGATCTAAATATGACGGCCTATTTTTCTAAGTTGAAATAGCTGTGGGAAGAACTCAACAATTTTATAATTATCCCTAAGTATGTAAACTGATCAGATGCATGTTCATGTGGCTAGTCAAAGATGAGGAAATTTTGAGATGAAGATCAAGTGATAAGGCTCTTAAGAGGGCTAAATGATCAGTACTTTATCGTGCGATCCTAAATCATACTGATGACTCTAGTACCTAATGTGAATCAGGTATTTTCAATGTGCACTCAACAAGAGTGGCAGTTCAACATCGGAAATTCAAGATTTCTGTTGAATGTAGCAAATGAAAGTGTTCCTCAATAATACCAAGAATTTTGAGCCATGAGAGGTAGAGGAAAGGGACGTGGATGAATATCCCAAGCTAGTAAGGGAAGAGGAGTAAAGATGATGTGTTTCTTCTGCGGCAAGCAAGGACACATTGAAGAAATTTGTTACAAAAAGCATGGTTACCCTCTATATTTAAGACAAAGATAGCAGGAATACAATTCCTCCATTAACCATGTATTCACTGAAGCGAATGATGAAGAACTCAATGAGAAGTAGCTTTGGCCCAATTACCATCAAAAGAACAACAATGCATTCAGGTCTGATTTTACCATAGAGCAAAAATCAGCGTTACTAGATCTCATTAAAGGAAAGAATGTGCAGCAACCAAATCAAAGTGCAATTCAGGTTCTGACACCTCAATCAATTCAATTTCCATCCCAAGGTAAAACAATTCCTATACATTTCAATACAAGAATTATGAATCTTATCACACCAAAATAAGTATTTTGGGTCATTGACTTAGGTACAACTGATCATATGACTTTCAGCTTAAATGATTTTCAAGACTTTTAACAAATTGCACCTATTATTGTAAAATTACTAGATGGAACCAACACGGTCAGTAGTGTTGTTGGCACTGTTGTGTTCTCAAAAAATTTTTTTCTCACAAATGTTTTATACATACCAAATTTTGGATTTTAAGCTAATTTTTGTATCAAAATTGACCTCAAAATTAAAATGTCAACTGTTAATCAATGATAAAAATTGTGAGATTCGGGATCAGTCAACATTGAAGAAGATTGGTATAGCTAAGTGTGGGGATGGCTTATATACCATGCATAAGCAACCAGTTTGAAACAAAGAATTGTCTTTCGTAGTAGTGAATAACATCACAGCATAAAAACATTTGGCATTATATGTTAGGACATTTACCTTGGCATAGACTAGGTATTCTCAAAAGGGATTATGCTTTCATAGACTACACTATAAATAAAATGCCTTGTGACGCCTGTCACTTGGCAAAGCATAAGAAATTGTCTTTCAAGTACAGCTCTTTAAAAATAAAAGAATATTTTTATTTGATTTACATGGATATTTGGAGTCTATTTTCCATACCATCTGCTGAAGGACACAAATATTTTTAATAGTGGTAGATGGAAAAAGTAGATACAATTGAATTTTCTTCATGAAAGCAAAATCAAAAGTGTCTCACTTAATTTCAAACTTGGTCAATTTTGCTAAACTTCAGTTTAACAAACAAGTAAAGTGTATAAGGATTGACAATGGACCAAAATTTCTTCTTAAATGCTATTTTGCTTCAAGTGGAATCGTATATTAAGCATCATGTATTGAAACACCAGAGCAAACACTACAAGAAATTCACTGATTACCGTAAATTACCAGCGTATTTATCAAATGAATCCACTGGTAATTAGTTTACCATTGGATTTATCGTTGGATTGACTTTGACGGTATAAACGGCATCGAAAAATTTTTATCAAAGGATTATTCCGTCTGACGCTAATTACCAACAGATTTTGCGTCAGTTTTTTTAATTAATACGACAAAACTAAGTAGTTGATTACCGTCGAAAAAATTCGACGGTAACTTTGGCGCCATATTATGTTTTGTAGCGCCTAATTATTGTCAGATTTTTTTGCCGGTAAATCCCACAGTAGTTGCTTTTTTTCTTTCTTTTTTGGTGCACAATTAGTAGTCAAATTAAAATTTTTGTTTATAAAATTCAGGCATAAATTCAAAATTACCAGAAATTAACAAATAATTTTATTAAATATCAATAGTATGAATATAATAAAAAGTCAAAGAAGTAGAATACAATGAAATAGGTATAAAATAAATTAAATACCTAAACCTTACAGATCCCAATTATCGTCATTGTTGTCGTCGTCGTTGTCTTCCCCCTGTTGAAGCGGCGGAGTAGGTGCTGATGTTGGTGCCCCGCCAGCAGTGTTGTCGTTGGTACCAGTAGCGCTACTACCTCCAAGGCGCATCTACTCATTGTACACCTCCATCTGCTCTCGCAAACGCTTTAGCCATTCCATTTTCTCCGTCAGCTTTGAGCTATAAGCAACAATGTCTCCCACATATGCAAGAAGCTTATTGTAGCTCTACTCAAACTGATGAGCTTGTTGGTAAAGCTCCTGTGTGAGCTTCTGCACCTTCCTCCTTAAGTCGACAACTTCTTCAGGATTTGTAGAGCTAGTGCCAGAGGCAGAGGCAAATGAAGCTGCCAATGCAGAGGTACGGAAGCCGCTGGCAAAGAGTTATCCCAACCCGAAGACGCGATTCTTGTAGGGCTCAGAGGTAGTCTCATGCTAAACCCTATCAGGATCTACCACTAAAGAATTGGAGCCTGGATTGTCCTCACTAGGCGGTTGAGATTATTGTGTTGCGGCTTCCAATCTCTGTGTGTAGTCCTCATGTGTAGCACACGTTGAGATTAGGATGCCAGTTAATTGACTTTAAACCGAATAAATTTCAAAGTTAGAATTAATTGAAACTCACATAATGAGTCGCAGACCGCTCATCAGCAACTGTCTCCTTGTTGACCTTCAATAGATGGGTATACTTTAAGAACTCTGCCAGTATTACCTCACGATCCAATGATTTATACTACATGTTTTGAAACCAACTAAGAAAATAAATTAAGTAACCATGAATTCAAGTAATAATTAACAAAGATTAGAAAATAAACTACATACCAGCTTGCTCTTCATTTTCATGAAAGTCGTCGATCCATCGGATACTTCAATGACCTCAGTGAAGACCTCTGTTCGTTAGATGACAATGCTTAAACCCCTCATTAGTACAAAAACGGACGTCCATTTCCTTCTTAAGATCTAGACGGAGCCAAATTGTGAGGTAGTCACACCCCTGACAAACGTCCTACATCATCTACTAAAGTCGCCTAGCTATCTGGTGGTCATAGATTTTCCTGATCAAGATATCATGTTTCCAATCCCATATAAATTTCTCATGCACAAAGTAATAGTCGAAATAAAATATAGTTAATACAATGACATTGGGTTTTTACCACCCACTTCTGAAACCATTGTTCTTTGGTCTCAACAGAGATCTTTGTATAGCTCAGCCATTGGTTATCGTACATAGACTTTATCACATTAAAGATCTCTTGTGTACATGCATTGTTGTTTGGTGTAAACCTATCAGTAGAAAACTTAAGATTAGCAAACACATAAAAACACATAAAACTTAACAAATTCAAAATAGATTGCAGATAAAAGACATTAAAATAGTATGTACTCATGCCTGCATGCCATCAGGCTAAATCCTCATCTGTATGATGGGTGATGGTGGAGGGGCATCTGGCTGGGACGCATTAAAGGAATCACCCACCGCGGGCTCTGTCGCTAGAGTTGTAAAGGGAGGAGGGGGTGTAGTAGAAGGAGCCACGTAATTTGGATTTGGGACCGTGTTGAACTGCTGGTCTGTTAGACCCGCCTGTGACGTCACAGGGGTTAATGGGGTAGTTGAGGTAGAGGGCGATGACTAAGTAGTCCCTGGGAATCCGGTGGAAACCCTTCCTCTACCACGACCACGAGACCCACTCAATCTACCTCTAATACCTGTCATCATGTCTGAAAAGAGAATATATTATTAACATTAATCAGCATATATACGACACAAGTCCTTCAATGTCTATATGATTTCAAAAAATTTTGACATATCCTTCTCTAAAATTGGACATATATCTACCTTTACGGTTTCCACAAATCCAACCAACCTCAATCCACAGCATCAGTCAAAACTCAGTTAAATTCACAACATTTTCAGCAGAATATATTAACTTGTTTATACATTTAAACGGCAACATTTTTGTTTGAGTTACGCTAAGAAATTTCACCAAATAATGACTTCATAATATATTACTTCATATTTATTTATAACAGTTTCATAATTCCTATGCATTCATATAGATTAACATAATGAATACTCAATTAGAACTAATCCTTTACGTTCTCATTAATTCATAGAAGGTATTACATTTCATAAATTCTAAGACACAAGTACTAGCATAGACAACATATGATGATTTAGTTACAATGTATAATTGATACGATTTATATAATATTAATTTTATATCTTCAAATATCATAAGCAAGTAAATTAAACTTAATAGCTGAAATAATATTTGATATAATCACATAAAAAATACTAATTATTAATTATTTAGGCTTTAACAAGGGAATTTATCTTTAATGGCCTAAACCCACCCAACACTAAACATGAAATCTCTACCCTAATTAAAATTCCATTTTTCTAAGGCATGCAATTAGCATATAATAACCAAATTCTAAATCCTAAATTAACATAAAACTAAATCCTAAATTAACTTAAACAAAAAAAAGAGTCACCATGGAACCCGAGCTACGAACAGAGGAAGAACAACTCATGGGAGGAAGATGCAGTGGCAGCGACAACCATTGTTGGTGGAGCGCCGCGGCAGTGGAGTCATGGATGATAAATTAACTTAAATTAGGGCTCGTTACCGTCAGATTAACCAACAAATAAATCCGTTGGTAACACATTGCGGGTCACCAAAAATCTTTCGGTAAATCCCACATTTCATTTCGCACCTATTTTTTCCATTTTTCCGCCAGTTATTATCGGCAAATTTACCGTCGGAAATGAAAATCTGTTGGTAACGATTTGACCTAACGAATTACATACTAAAACCATCAATAAATTTGTCAGTAAAGTCGACACTAATGTCCGACGCTAAATCCAACGAAAAATTTGACGGTATTCAGCGTATTTCTTATAATGAAAATGGCATCGTAGAAAGAAAACATATATTGGGAGTAACTAGAGCACTGCTTTGTGAATCAAATATTCCTCATTATTTTTGGCAATTTGTAGTTGCTCATGTTGTACACCTAATAAATAGACTTCCTAACACCACTTTAAAAGATATCAGCCTTTATAAACTCCTTCATGACAAACTACCAGATCTTCCAAGTCCAAAAGTGTTTGGATGCTTAGCCTTTACTTCCACCCAAACACATTCCAGATCAAAATTAGACCCCTGATCTAGAAAGTGTGCCTTTTTAGGTTTTAAAAATGGCTGATAAACCCCAATTTTGTGGTTTATCTTGTGTTTAATTTAGGAAATTTTATCAATTTTTCTCACATTTATTCAATGAAATAGCATGGTTTTGTGATTCTCCCTAAATTTGTGCTTAAGTGTGAAAACATGATTTTTAAGCCTTAAAATAGCTAAATTTAATTCACCTTAATCTCATTCGATGCCTTGATATGTTTGTTGAGTGATTTCAGATTCATAAGGAAATTATTGGATGGAAGAAGTGAAGAGAAAAGCATGCAAAGTGGAGAATTGATGGGAAAATAAAGATTTGGAGTGCTTAGAGCGACGCGCACGCGTGACAGACGCGTACGCGTAAAGAGGTGCATCGTCGAAGGCGATGCGTACGCGTGACATGACGCGTACACGTGACAAGGAAAACGCCAGACGATGCGTACGCGTGGCTCTTGCGTACGTGTTACAACATGCACATGACCTCATTAAAGTGAAAATGCTGGGGGCGATTTCTGAACTTCCCAGGCCCAAATCCAACTGATTCTTGAGGCTAATTCATGCATAATTGAAGATTGGACAAAAGGGGGGCAATTAGTTTTAGGTTAGCATCATGTAGGTTAGTTTTCTAGAGAGAGAAGCTGCCTCTTCTCTCTAGAATTAGGGTTCTTAGGTTACTTTTCATCTTTGATCTAGGTTTAATTTCTTATTCTTATCTTGTTTTCTTTACAATTTCTTGTTCTTGTACTTTAATTCTCTTAGTTTCTCTTGCTATTTCTTTTATTTTGTCTCTTTTTATGTTTATAAACCCTTATTGGATTTGGATTTCCTTTAATGCAATTTTATGTTTCATGTTTCTTCCTTGTTTAATTGAGTTGCTATTGTTATTTCCTTACAATTGGGTAGTTGTAGATTTTATTCTTTCTTGCAATTTATTATTCTTTCCTTTTATGCCTTCCAAGTGTTTGTCAAATTGCTTGGTTGGATGTTAGAGTAGATTTTTTAGCATTCTTGGTTTGGAAAGAGAAATTAGGCAATATTGAATCATGAATACCCAACTTATGTTGGTAATCTAGAGTTGTTAGTTAATATTGTTTTCATTAATGCTAATCTTTTGCTAATTCAATTAGTAACTTGATTAGGACTTTTGGATTGAGATTAACTAGTCTTATTTGACTTTCTCTCGTGTGAAGATAACATTATACCTTCTTCCATTGTTGGAGATGACTAAATAGGATAAGCTCTTGATAATTATTGTTATGATTAGTGACTGGGATAGAAGGCCTATATTTTCAATCCTTGCCATGAATGTCTCTCTTTATTAATTGCTTTCTTTAGTTGCTTGCTTTATTTTCTTGCCCTTTTACCAAATCAAACCCCTTTGTTCCTTCATAGCCAATAATTGATCACTTCATTGCAATTTCTTGTGAGACGACTCGAGATTTGAATACTTCGGGTAATTTTCATTGGGGTTTGTACTTGTGATAACCAACATTAAAACTTTGATTGAGCATTACTTGTCGGTTGGGAACTATACTTGCAAAGAAGTTATTTCCTCTAACCGAGAAGAAATTCTTAGCCGACGGTTTTGCTCTTTTCAATGGCACCACAAGTTTTAGATTGATTGATCTTCACAAAAAACAAATTTTTGTTTCAAGACATGTTATGTTTTATGAAAAAGAGTTTCCATTTTCAAATTATGTACAACAAAATGAAGCTCCATTGCACTCAAACATTCGTTCATCTAAATTTTATGACACTTTCAATTATGGCTCACAAGCCTATAATCACCATCACACAACAACAAATACAAAAACACCTTTAATTTTAATTTCAGAAAACAATCTCAACATTGCACTAAATTCAAGTTTAAATTTGAAAAATGTCACTAATTCGTTCCAGGGCATAGAATTAGACAGCCCTCAATTTAATCCAATTATTGAGGATTGTGTCACTGAACTCGACCAACAACATTCATCACTCACACCACAAGCACACAAAACACCATATCAACTATAATCACATTTTTAACATGATAAAGTTATTAGAAAGTCAACATGAGTAAAAAGACCTCACCTATTTACAAGATTATCACTGCATGACTACAAGGACATCCCACACTAGTGATTCCACCATTAAGTATCCTTTCTCATCACAATTATCATATGACAAATTGAATTTGAACTACAAATCCCTATCCCTAACCATTTTACATAACTCAAAACCTAGCACTTATGAGGAGGCTATTCAAGTATAATTGCAAGCTCTTAATCAAAATCAAACTTGTTTTTAACTGAACTCTCAATTGATAAGAAGGTTGTAGGTTACAAGTAGGTCTTTCGAGTAAAATTCAATCCTGATGGTTCAATTGAGAGGCACAAGGCATGTTTAGTTACAAAAGGATTCACACAAGTGCGAGGTTAGACTAATCATCATACTGAGATTGACATTGGCAATAGTAGTAGCAAGAAATTGGCATTTAAAACAGTTAGATGTAAATACAGCTTTTTCCATGGGAATCTCTTGATAAAAAGGTCTATATAAAGATACCACCAGGCTTGGAAGTGGCAAGGACATGCCTTGTGTGCAAGTTACAAAAATCACTATATGGCTTGAAGCAAGTCAGCAGGCAGTGGAACATCAAGCTGTCATAAACCTTGTGTGAGGCAGGATATGTTTAATGTGTGAATGATCACTCTCTTTTCATCAAGAGAAGACAACAGGAATTCACTGCGATTCTAGTTTATGTTGATGATCTTGTACTCACAGGTGATGATTTAGATGAAATCAATTCCATCAAATCAATCTTACATTAAAAGTTCAAAATCTCAGGGGATCTCAAGTACTCTTTAGGGATGGAGGTTGCATGGTCAAAGGCTGGAGTTCACATTTACCAAAGGAAATATGCCATGGACTTGCTTAGGGACTTTGGCTATCTTGACTGCTGCACACCAATTACACTTAGAAGTTAACTAAGGAATTTGGCACTGCACTCTTTGATTGCATTGTATAGGGAGCTCATTCGTCGCCTGCTTTACCTTACCAACACAAGACCTTATCTCTCCTATGCAGTAGGTCAACTAAGTTAGTTCTTAGACTGTGCTATCTTTGTCCACTTGCAGGCTATGTTCAAAATTCTTAAATACTTAAAGGGCAATCTCAGTACTAGTTTATTCTTTCCTTCTTATTTATCTATGCATATCTCTAACTTTGCAGATGCTGATTGGGCGACATGTGTAGACACAAAAAAAGCTATTTCTGGCTACTACTTTATGCTTGGTACCTCATTGATAAGTTGGAAAAGTAAGAAACAAAAACCACTATTATAAGGTCTTCTACTGAAGTAGAATATAGAGCTTTTGCTGCTGCAACATGTGAAGCTCGTTGGTTGTTCTTTCTGATGTCCTTCATTGGTTTTTCACTCTAAAAACCAATCATAATCTTCTGTAATAATCAATTAATAATTCATATTTCTATCAGTCCCATCTTTTAGGAAAGAACAAAATATATCGAAGTTGATTATCATATTGTGAGGAAAAAGTTACTTTTGAGTCTGATTCATTTTATGCCAGTGACCTCAAAAGAGCAGCTTGCAAATTTTCTCATCAAGGCATTGTCTCTTGGGCCCTTCTCTACCAACATCAAGCTTGGATTGCTGAACTTTTACCATCCAAACTTAATGGAGGGTGTAACTTAGCTTATATTTCAATACAGCGGTAGCACTGTTATTTATGGGTTTTTAGAACTTTTAACTCTATTCTGTTATGACTAGTTAAGACAAGTTAGTTAGAGTTAGTTGGAGTTTTCATAAATATAATAGTCTGTTAGAAATTGTTAATTAAGTGTATTGCTGAGATTGCTTGTGGAGCACACACATAAGCTTCAAGATCCAGCTTTATGAGAGTTCAGTTGTTCATTTTTAATTTGTGAAATGAGAAGTTCATCCCTCTTCTCTCAATCTTCATTTTTACTTCAATTTGCTTGATTCACATTTGCTCATATCATGATTTTTCATATTCTGAAACATGAATTTTCAAATGTTTGACGTATTTTAAATCTCTTCCCTTTTTTCTCTTGCCACAAATTTGATTATTCACTTTTTTCTCTTCTTTTGTTCTGTTTCGATAATTTTGGTTTCGGCAATGCTATTGGTGGTTGAAGAATGACAATTGATGAGTGGCTGCCGGCGAGGAGTTAGGTGGCATTGCTGGTGATAGCGGTGTGGTGCTTGGTTGTAGAGAAAAAAATAAAAAAATGGGTGAAAAAGTAAATTTTGATCGAATGAGTGCAAGAATATTTAAAAAAAAAAAAAAAACTTGCTTATTGCTGACTCCGTGATTCCTAATGAACTGATCGATTTATTTTATCCAATAATAGCATGCCATTGTTCTTCTTCAACAGAACATTTTTGAAAAAAAAAATCTGCCAGAATATTCTTTCCTTATAAAATCAGATCATTTAGAGAGAGAGCAAAAAAAGTCAAATCTGAAAAGCTGTATGGTGTGTGGTTAGGTAGATTTTTATATTGGATATGGCATTGACATAAATTTTATATACATAGGTCATTAGCAATTGCATAATCCCCACGGATATCTACAAACCAAATTTATCTAAAAATCGAAATAAAAAATTCCATTTCTTTTATCATATACAGAATTTCTTAAATTTCATATAAAGATAAAAAAAAGTTTTTAAAAAAGCTTATCTATACGTAAAACCGCGTCAAGCTTCGTGTCTCCCATCCTATCCCATATATACCATATTCTTCATATAAGCTAGTTGGCAATATGCAACATTCTAGTTTTGTTGTCATATACAAAAAAAAAAAACATGTTTTTCCCTACGTAACTATATATATATATATATATATATATATATATATATATATATAAACAAGAATAAAAACAAGAATAAAAACACGGAGTCGTAAATATTAATCTTTTGGTGGCAAGTTATCGATGGCACCAAGATTCATCCTCAAATCCATATATGCTCCGTTCCCTATATAATTATAAAATAAAAGTAAAATTAATAAAATAAGAAGTTGGTCACTATTAGCCCAAGTTTGACTAGGAAAATTTGCAATTGTTCTCTCAATCATCGCACACACACCACACTCTCTAATCACATCATATCCTTCATTCCCTACCTATATATATAGATAAGCTCCGAGTTCTCTTAGCCAACACTCTCAATAAATAAAACACATTCGCGTAACGGCATAAGGCATAGGACACTCTTTTGCTCAAATATGGTGAAGTTCACAATTTTTGTAGTATTGTTATTAATTCTTCCCTTGGCATCAATGGCTGACCTAACGGTTGGTTTCTATGGGACTAGCTGCCCAAAAGCAGAAGCCATTGTTCGCCAAGTTGTTCAAAAGCGCTTCAATGGGGATAAGTCCATCACCGGTGGCTTGCTTCGCATGCACTTTCATGATTGCTTTGTCCATGTAAGACGCTACTAATAAACACAATATTACCCACTAGTACTCATTTTATCATAGGGAACACACACAAGTTTTGTTTCATACAGTAGCTACTGCTTTTTTACTATTCTTCATTCTTCCTTCCGATTTATAGTAACTTTGTTTTGATATATCATAATATAAATTGTATTTAAAATATTGATTCATAAATAAAAAAATTAAAACAACATTATATTTAGTATAAACAAGAGTAGTTCTTATTTTGTATTTAGAAAATATATAATTATTCACGTGTTTATTTCTCTGAGTAATAATTATTTTTTTAATAATGATTATTCAGAACATAATTAAGTTATATATTTTATAAGTAACATGTTATCTTCAATTTTTTTATTATTATTTACATAAAAATATTTTTATATAAAAATGATAATTTAACATTATTAAATTACTTAATATATTTGATTATATAAATTATTTAACATAATATGTATTCACATTTTAGTTATCACGTAACATCTTTACAATTGTCATGTACGTTTGGTCAGCATACCCATTGATGAATTGGTTTTCACTTTTCAGGGTTGTGACGCATCCATACTAATAGACTCCAAAAAGGGAAACCAATCGGAGAAAGACGCCGGAGCAAATGGAACCGTTAGGGGTTTCGAGATCATCGACGAGGCGAAAAAGGCCCTAGAGAAAGCATGTCCTTCAACAGTCTCATGTGCAGATATAATAACACTCGCCACAAGAGACGCTGTAGATTTGGCCGGAGGGCCAAAGTACAGCGTCCCCACAGGACGCCGTGATGGATTAGTCTCGAATCCATCCGACGTAAACCTGCCCGGGCCGGGTTCAACGGTATCCCAAGCCCTACGAATCTTCACATCAAAAGGCATGTTTCTGAACGAAATGGTTACCCTTTTGGGAGCACACACCGTTGGTTTCGCTCATTGTAGCTTCTTCAGAAATAGGCTAGGAGGTGCAGACACAACAATGGACCCTACTTTGGATTCGAACCTTGTGAAGCTTTGTGGGACGCAATCTAAGCCTTCCAAGAAGGATCTAAGGACGTTCTTGGATCAAAATACTTCTATGGTTTTTGACAATCAGTTCTATAAACAAATTCTTAACAAGAAAGGTGTTCTTTTCATTGACCAACAGTTGGCTTTGGATTCTTCGTCTAAGGGATTGGTTTCGAGTTTCGCCGCCAATCCGGCGAGCTTTCAGCAGAGTTTTGTTAATGCCATTGTAAAGATGGGAAGCATTGATGTTAAGGTTGGTAACGAGGGAGAGATTAGAAGAAATTGCAGGGTTTTCAATAGATGATTAATTAGTGTTTGAACTAATTGATTGATATTGCTTTGATCATTATTTCTTTTAATTTGGTTGCTTTAGGGAAAATAATAATAAGTGTAATGGTAATTGTATTTGGATTTTGATTTTTATGTTTCCCTTTTGAATTGATGTGCTGGACAACTGAAAGTTGTTGTCTTGTAATTTGTTTTGAGAACAATTGTAATGTATTTTATTTACTCATCTTTTTCTTTTTCTCTCAACTTTGTTATTGTTTAATTTACTTTTTAGGAATTATAAACTGATTCAAAATTAAAACTACAATTTTTTTGAATATATTATCAGTTAAATAAAAATGGTTTAATATACATAGTTGTTCATTGTTCTATAAATAACATATACAAAAGTACCAAAACTCAAGGCAAAAAGCCAAATCCTATGTACTTTAATTAATTCAATAAATTAAGTCACAGAGAGTAGAAAATAACGATTGTTTAATTATTTTAACTTCATTTTCAGATGTGTGTGCACACAGGTTTAACTTTCTCTGATTTATAGGTACCTCGTGAAATTTGGTTGGAGCTTAAGCTCAAGGTAATTAATTAACGTTGAAAAACTAGAAAAATTAGTCTAATCAAACCCTATAACTTGAAACTTTCGTTGGAATAATATTTTCTTTAAAAATGAATATCCATCTTGACTTTCATGCCTCAGAATGAAAAATTCTAGTTGACTATATAAATAAATTGGTTGTATCTATATCTAAGAGAACAATCACTGCAAGTTTATATTAAAATCAGCAACTAAAATTATTTATTAGTATTAAAATATACATTAAAAATAAGTTTAACAATAAATATATTTATATACAAATACACACACCGCAAAAAATACGCTAAATACCGTCGAATTTATCGTCGAATTTAGTGACAAACGTTACCAACAAATTTAGTGACAGATTTTTCGATGATTACAAGTGAACATTTATCCCTCGAATAAGTTACCGTTGGATTTAAAATTTCGCCGCTAAATCCGACGATAAATAGAGGTGCAAAAATTAATTTTATTAGCGCCAAATTTACTGTTGAATTTTCTGTCGAAAAATTTCGACGATAACAAAATTTAGTGAAACATGTCGTTTAGGCAACGACGAACACCTTACCGTCGAATTTTTTTGCCGGTAAATCCAACAGTAAATTTGAGATAAAATTCAGATGTGAAACTCTTCCCCTCCCTTCTACAAAAACTCTCTCTCTCTTCTCTTCTTCTCTCTCTCGTCTCTCTTTCATCTCTCTCTCTCTAGTCCATTAAAAAAGGTTGCGCGGCCACCACCTGGAGCTGCCGTCACTGTCAATAAGTCACATTATCATTGCTGATCAGCACGTCATTGTTATTGTTGCTGGAGTTTCTGTGGAAAGTCTCTGCCGTGCCGCCGCTGTTGGTGTCTCTGGTCGATCAGAGGTCATCGCCTTGTTGTTATGACCACGATTGAGGCCCACCACGCCAAGGAAGGTTATGTTGTTGTTGTCCATTTCTCCTTTTGGTTACTTGTTATGTTACTAAATTCTAACTCTACCACTGTAGGTTTCATTGCTGCCTCCTGTCATTATCACACTTCCACCATTCTACAACCATCATCAGAGATCATTTTTCTATAATTTTTGTATTTTTTTCACATTTTTGTTTGTTTAAAATTTTGTTAGATATTTTATTAAATTATTGATTAATTTTTTTAGTGAAGTGTATGATTAGGATTTGTTATATTAATTTATTATAATTAGAAATTAAATAATATTAGGTTAGATAGAGTGTAATTTAGGGTTTGTTTTTAGTTGATGGTGTTTTAGATGATTGTTAATTTTCTAAGTTTATCATTATTTGAATTAATTAATGTTGATTGTTGTTAATTCTCTGAGTTAATTTTAACTTGTTAATTTTCTAAGTTAATTATTGATTTATTGTTGATTGTTGTTAATTTTCTGAGTTTATTGTTATCCAAGTTAATTATTTTTTGAATAATTTTTCTGAGTTGATTGTTGTTAATGTTACTAAGTTTGTTGTAATTTACTCATTTAAATATATGAACTTTGATTTATTTGTTTAATTATAATTTTTGTATTGATTATGTTTATAGTTTGTGTATTGATTATGTTTATAGTTTGCAATTGAAAGTGTACAGCTTGCTATTCCAAAAAATCTGCCTGTAAACAGTAGGTTTATGATGCTTATATCTGAATTGTGCTTGAAAACTCTTTTACATGGCTTTCTAAATTGACTAGACATAGCATTTTCAAAGCGTGTGACACAGCACATGATTTTTTATTACCCTAGTTTTGAATATGTGACATATAATTCGGATTAGGACGATTTTCAAAAATTGTGTTTTCGCATAAGATTCAATTAGACAGGACTACCTTGGATACGTGACATATAATCTGACCTGAGGACTACTCTTGAAATCTTATGTGGAATTGAATCGACTTTTGTACTTAACCCCTTCAGTTAATTGATTGACCAAGAAATTGGCTGTTGATTAATTGAGGAGAAACCGAGGAGTCAAGACATTGGAAAATTGGTTAATTAAGATTCGTCATGAACGATCCTTGCTTGCTTTGAACAGAGAAGACAAAGTTTGATTCTTCTAAAAACTTAAGCATCCCCAAAATCTTTGACTTTTCCATCATATATATTTTCCTCCAACAATCATACGTACTGCCGCAAGCAAATCAAACCCTAGCTTTCTAGTTTCTTCAAGCTTTTACTTTTCCAGCAAGTCTTCAGGATTTCAGCACTCAACAATTCCAAGTTTTATTGATCTAATTAGTAGTTTAATTCGATATTTGCATGCTCAGTTTGTTAATCATCGTGGAAACGATATCCACTCATCGTGGTATTACTTAAACGATCCGATGTACTTGTCAATATTCGTGAGCATCACTTTTTGCTCATCAAGCTTTTGGCACCATTACAGGAGATTAACAGAGATTGACATCATACGTTGGGTTAAACTGCTAAGTTAGATATTAGTTTTTTTGTTTCATTTGTGTTTAATTCCTTTTCACTATTAATATTTTTGTTATCTTTTTCATATTAAAGTTTTATTGGTTGTATTCCATTTTTAGCATAGTACCTTAAAATTAAGTTTGGTATGTCCATTGGTATTTTTAATTCATCTTTTATTGCTTTACCTTAAGTTTCTTCCCACCGGTGCCTTGATTTGTTTCTGGTGCATGTAGTGAAATGGGAATCGTGAAGAGTCTCTTCAATACAACTCTAAAATTAAAGGGAGTGATAATTCTGAAGACTCCTTTCAATATGATCCTGAGATTGACCGACTCTATTCTTATTAAGAAAAGAAGTAAGAGCTAAGAGGAAAAAAAAAGAAGAAGAAGATGGTTGAGGGATAAAATAATGCAAGAAAAACTCTTGAAAATTTCACCACTTCCACTACTGATAGTTATGGTAGTAGCATAGTGAGACCCACTATGGAGGCCAATAACTTTGAGTTGAAATCTTCTCTCATTCAACTGGTACAGTAGGACCAATTCAGTGACAACCCACAAGAGGACTCAAATGTGTATATATCTAATTTTCTGCAGATATGTGATACGGTTAAAAGTAATAGAGTGTCTTCTGAGGCAATAAGATTAAGGTTGTTTCCCTTCTCCTTAAGGGATAGAGTCAAGCAGTGGCTACAATCTCAACCCTTGGGGAGTATAACAACTTGGGATGACATGGTAAACAAGTTCCAAAGTAAGTACTTTCATTTACAAAAGCTAGCAAGATTGAGGAATGAGATTTATACATTCACTTAAAAGAAAGGAGAATCACTCTATGAAGCATCGAAGAGATACAAAGAGATGCTAAGGAAGTGCCCACATCCTGCCTTTCCTGAATGGTTGTAACTCCAAACATTATATGATGGAGTGTTGGTAAACCACTATTTTATGGTTTATTTTGTGCTAAATTGAGTGGAATTTATCAGATTATTCCTACACTTATTCATAAAATTCACATGTTCTACGTTGCCTTCCTGATTTCATGCTATGATTGAAAACTCGCTCCCAGAGCTTTTAAATTGTCAAATTTTAACTCCTCTTTATACCATTCGATGCCGTGATCTGTGTGTTAAAGTGTTTCAGGCTTTATAGGGCAAGAATGGCTCCATGGAAAGGAAGCTTGCAAAAACGGAAGGAACACAAAGGAATAATGAAGCTGACCAGTGGGACGTGTCGCGTACGCGTGATAAGGGATTTCGCCAAACGACGAGCACGCATGACCCACGCGCACGCGTGATGTGCCCCACGTGCAGAAGTTGCAGCGATTTCTGGGCTCTTTTTGGCCCAGTTCCAGGCTCAGAAAACACATATTAGAGGCTGGAAGTGAGATAGAATGGAGGACGACATTTATACATCACATTCACATAATTTTAGGTTTTAGATGTAGTTTTAGAGAGAGAGGCTCTCTCCTCTCTCTTAGGTTTTAGGATTTATAATTTTTTTAGGATTTAGGATTATCTCTTCTCAATCCCAGGTTTAATGTTTCTTAGCTTAATTCTCTCATACTCTTATTGACTTTAATACTTTGATCTATACATCCCTTTTGTGATTGGATTCTCCATTTTAATATAATTTGAGGTATTTCATATTCAAGATTGCTCTTTTTTGATCTATGTTGCTGATATTTGAGATTGGATGTTATTATCTCTTATTACTTTTCTATGCTTTTGTGTTGTGCCTTTCAAGTGTTTGATAAAATGCTTGGGAGGGATCTAGAGCAGATTTTTCTCCTTTCAGCTTTGATTGAGTAATTGGTGACACTTGATTTATCAAACTCCTTTGTTGATGGATAATTGTTATGTTTGCTAGTTGATTTGAATTTCACTAACTCTAGTCTTTCCTTGGAAGTTGACTAGGACTTGAGGATTCATATTGATTTATCTACTTGACTTACCTTCATAGTTAGAGGTTGACCAAGTGGGAGCAACGAACAATTCTCATCACAATTGATAAGGATAACTAGGATAGGACTTCCAATTCTCATACCTTGCGAAGAATTTTTATTGTTATTATTCTATTTTCTCTACAATTTACTCTTCTCATTTCTCATCCTCAAAACCCCAATTTACACAACTCATAACCAATAATAAGAACACTTCCCTGCAATTCCTTGAGAGATGATCCGAGACTTAAATACTTCGCTTATCAATTTTATTAGGGGTTTGTTACTTGTGACAACCAAAACTTTTGCACGAAAGGAATTCTTACCGGTCTAGAAGCTATACTTGCAACGTGAGCTTAATTGTGAAAATTCTATACCGCGCGAGAGTTCCGCACTTCAAAATGGCGCCGTTACTGGGGAGTTGCAAATGTGTGCCTTATTATTGGTTATTGTAAATATCTGCTTTTTGCTTTTTGTTAGTTTTAGGACTTAATTGCTTATTTTTATTAGTTTTTGTTTTTATTGGCTACTATGAATTCTCATCCCTTTGGCTACGAGTTTAGTTCAAATTATGTTGCATGAAATGGAAGCTATAATGTGAACATGCATCGAGGTAGGGACAATCAAAGATGAAAGGAGCCACACGGATTTGATCAACCCTCTTGGCAACAACCCCCTCCAATGCACTATGACCAACAACCATATTATGATGCTGATGAGCGGATAATTTATACGCTTTTTGGCATTGTTTTTAGGTAGTTTTTAGTAAGTTCAAGCTACTTTTAGGGATGTTTTCATTAGTTTTTATGTTAAATTCACATTTCTGGACTTTACTATGAGTTTGTGTGTTTTTCTGTGATTTCAGGTAATTTCTGGCTGAAATTGAGGGACTTGAGCAAAACTCTGAAAAAGGCTGACAAAAGGACTGCTGATGCTGTTGGAATCTGACCTCCCTGCACTCGAAATGGATTTTCTGGAGCTACAGAACTCCAAATGGTGCTCTCAACGGCGTTGGAAAGTAGACATCCAGAGCTTTCCAGCAATATATAATAGTCCATACTTTATTCGGAAATTGACGACGTAAATTGGCATTGAACGCCAATTACATGCTGCTGTCTGGAGTTAAACGCCAGAAACACGTCATGATCCGGAGTTGAACGCCCAAAACACGTTATAACTTGGAGTTCAACTCCAATAAAGCCTCAGCTCGTGGATAGACCAAGCTCAGCCCAAACATACACCAAGTGGGCCCCGAAAGTGGATTTATGCATCAATTACTTACTCATGTAAACCCTAGTAGCTAGTTTATTATAAATAGGACTTTTTACTAGTGTATTAGACATCTCTGGACACCTAGTCCTTAGACCATGGGGGCTGGCCATTCGGCCATGCCTGAACCTTTCACTTATGTATTTTCAACAGTGGAGTTTCTGCACACCATAGATTAAGGGTGTGGAGCTCTGCTGTACCTCAAGTTTCAATACAATTACTATTACTTTTTATTTAATTCTCTTTTATTCTTATTCCAAGATATACGTTGCACAACACTTTGATGAATGTGATGATCCGTGACACTCATCATCATTCTCACCTATGAACGCGCGTGACTGACAACCACTTCCGTTCTACTTTAGGCCGGGCGCATATCTCTTAGATTCCCCAATAGAATCTTCGTGGTATAAGCTAGATAGATGGTGGCATTCATGGGGATCCGGAAAGTCTAACCTTGTTTGTGGTATTCCGAGTAGGATTCCGGTATTGAATGACTGTGACGAGCTTCAAACTCCTGAAGGCTGGGCGTGATGACAAACGCAAAAGAATCAATGGATTCTACTCCAACCTGATTGAGAACCGACAGATGATTAGCCGTGCTGTGATAGAGCATTTGGACCATTTTCACTGAGAGGATGGGATGTAGCCATTGTCAAGGGTGATGCCTCCAGACGATTAGCCGTGCAGTGACAGCGCATAGGACCATTTTTCCGAGAGGATTAAAAGTAGCCATTGATGATGGTGATGCCCTACATACAGCTTGCCATGGAAAGGAGTAAGAAGGATTGGATGAATGTAATAAGAAAGTAGAGATTCAAGAGGAGCACAGCATCTCCATGCGCCTATCTGAAATTTCCACTATTGATTTACATAAGTATTTCTATCCCTTTTTATTTTCTATTTATTATTAATTTTCGAAACCCATAACCATTTAATCTGCTTAACTGAGATTTACAAGGTGACCATAGCTTGCTTCATACCAACAATCTCTGTGGGATCGACCCTTACTCACGTAAGGTATTACTTAGATGACCCAGTACACTTGCTGGTTAAGTTGAACGGAGTTGTGAGCTTCTCTAACAGTGCCTAGAACTCTTGTATCACAATTTCGTCCACCAAGTTTTTGACGCCGTTGCCGGGGATTGTTCGAGTATGGACAACTGACGGTTCATCTTGTTGCTCAGATTAGGTAATTTTCTTCTCAAAAATTTTTCAAAAATCTTTTTCAAAATTTTTCTTTTCTTTTTCATTTTTCCAAACTTTATTTTCGAATTAAATAAATAAAAATACAAAAAAATTAGAAAATCATAAAAATAAAAAATATTTTGTGTTTCTTGTTTGAGTCTTGAGTCAATTTTTAAGTTTGGTGTCAATTGCATGCTTTAAAAATTTTTTCTTGCATTTTTCGAAAATTTCATGCATTCATAGTGTCCTTCATGATCTTCAAGTTGTTCTTGACAAGTCTTCTTGTTTGATCTTGATGATTTCTTGTTTTGTGTTGTTTGTTGTTTTTCATATGCATTTTTTGTTTGTTAGAGTCCATGCATTAAAGATTTCTAAGTTTGGTGTCTTGCATGTTTTCTTTGCATCAAAAATTTTTCAAAAATATGTTCTTGATGTTCATCATGATCTTCAAAGTGTTCTTGGTGTTCATCTTGACATTCATAGTGTTCTTGCATGCATCTTGTGTTTTGATCCAAAATTTTTAAGTTTTGGGTCATTTTTGTGTTTGTCTCTCTCATAATTAAAAATTCAAAAATAAAAAAAATATATATCTTTTCCTTATTTTTCTCATAATTTTCAAAAATTTGAGTTGACTTAGTCAAAAATTTTCAAAATTAGTTGTTTCTTACAAGTCAAGTCAAATTTTTAATTTTAAAAATCTTATCTTTTCAAAAATCTTTTTCAAAAAATTATATCTTTTTTATTTTTTTCTATTTCTCGAAAATTTCAAAATTCTTTTTCAAAATATTTTCAAAATCTTTTTCTTATCTTTATATCAAATTTTTGAAAACTCACTAACAATTAATGTGATTGATTCAAAAATTTGAAGTTTGTTACTTTCTTGTTAAGAAAGGTTCAATCTTTATGTTCTAGAATCTTATCTTGCAGTTTCTTGTTAGTGAAGTAAGTAATTTTAAAATTTTTGAATTAAATCTTTTTATCTTTTATCATATCTTTTTCAAAAAGTTTATCTTTTTCAAAATTTGATTTCAAAATATCTTATCTAACCTCTTATCTTCTTATCTTTTCAAATTTGATTTTAATATCTTTTTCAACTAACTCTTTGACTTTTTGTTTGTCTCTTATCTTTTTCAAAACCACCTAACTACTTTTCCCTCTCTAATTTTCGAAAATATCTCATCTCTTTTTCAAAAATTCTTTTGTTTTAAATTTTAATTTTAATCTTATCTTATCTCTAATTTTCGAAAATCACTAACCCCTTTTTAAAATTATTTTCAAATTCTCTTTCTCTTCTCTTCTTCTATTTAATTATTTAATTACTAACACTTCTCTTCACCTCTCTTCATCTAAAAATCCGAACCCATTCTTCTTCATTCTTCTCCCCTTTCTTTTTCTACTAACATAAAGGAATCTCTATACTGTGACATAGAGGATTCCTCTTTCTTTTCTTGTTTTTTTCTCTTTCATATGAGCAGGAATAAGGATAAAGGCACTCTTGTTGAAATTGATCCTGAACCTGAAAGGACTCTGAAAAGGAAACTAAGAGAAACTAAATTACAACAATCTAAAGGTAACCTTTCAGAAACATTAGAACAAGAGAAGGAGATGGCAGCCAAAAATAATAATAATGCAAGGAGAATGCTTGGTGACTTCACAAAGCCAACGTCCAAGTTTGATGGAAGAAGCATCTCCATTCCTGCCATTGGAGCCAATAACTTTGAGCTGAAACCTCAGCTAGTTGCCTTAATGTAACAAAACTGCAAGTTTTATGGACTTCCATCTGAAGATCCTTATCAGTTTTTAACTGAATTCTTGCAGATCTGTGAGACTGTAAAGACGAATGGAGTTGATCCTGAAGTCTACAGACTCATGCTTTTCCCTTTTGCTGTAAGAGACAGAGCTAGAATATGGTTGGATTCACAACCTAAGGATAGCCTGGACTCTTGGGATTAGCTGGTCACAACCTTCTTGGATAAATTCTTTCCTCCTCAAAAGCTGAGCAAGCTAAGAGTGGATGTTCAAACCTTCAAACAAAAAGATGATGAATCCCTCTATGAAGCTTGGGAAAGATACAAGCAGCTGACCAAAAGATGTCCATCTGACATGTTTTCAGAATGGACCATATTAGATATATTCTATTATGGTCTATCTGAATTTTCGAAAATGTCATTGGACCATTCTGCAGGTGGATCTATTCACCTAAAGAAAATGCCTGAAGAGGCTCAAGAACTCATTGATATGGTTGCAAACAACCAATTCATGTACACTTCTGAGAGGAATTCAGTGAATAATGGGATACCTCAGAAGAAAGGAGTTCTTGAAATTGATGCTCTGAATGCCATATTGGCTCAGAACAAAGTGTTGACTCACAGGTCAACATGATCTCTCAAAGTCTGAATGGATGGCAAAATGCATCCAACAGTACTAAAGAGGCAGCTTCTGAAGAAGCTTATGATCCTGAGAACCCTACAATCGTAGAAGTTAATTACATGGGTGAACCTTATGGAAACACCTATAACTCATCATGGAGAAATCATCCAAATTTCTCATGGAAGGATCAACAAAAGCCTCAACAAGGCTTTAACAATGGTGGACGCAACAGGCTGGGCAATAGCAAGCCTTTTCCATCATCTTCTCAGCAAAAGACAGAGAATTCTGAACAAAACACTTCTAATCTAGCCAATCTAGTCTTTGATCTGTCAAAAGCCACTTTCAGTTTCATGAGTGAAACAAGATCCTCCATCAGAAATCTGGAGGCACAAGTGGGCCAGCTAAGTAAGAAAATCATTGAAACCCCTCCCAGTATTCTCCCAAGCAATACAGAAGAGAATCCAAAAGGAGAGTGCAAGGCCATTGATGTAATCAATATGGCCGAATGCACAAGGGAGGAGGAAGACGAAAATCCTAGTGAGAAAGACCTCCTGGGACGTCCCTCAAGCAAGAAGGAGTTTCCTATTAAGGAACCAAAGGAATCTGAGGCTCATATAGAGACCATAGAGATTCCATTAAATCTCCTTCTGCCATTCATGAGCTCTGAAGACTATTCTTCCTCTGAAGAGGATGAAGATGTGACTGGAAAGCAAGTTGCTCAATATTTAGGAGCTATCATGAAGCTGAATGCCAAGTTGTTTGGTAATGAGACTTTGGAAAGTGAACCTCCCTTGCTCATTAGTGAACTAGATACCTGGATTCAGCAAATTTTACCTCAAAAGAAACAAGATCCTGGCAAGTTTTTGATACCTTGTACCATAGGCACCATGACCTTTACAAAAGCTCTATGTGATCTAGGGTCAGGGATAAATCTTATGCCACTCTCTGTAATGGAGAAGCTGGGGATCATTGAGGTACAACCTGCCTTGTTCTCATTACAATTGGCAGACAAGTCATTGAGACAAGCTTATGGAATAGTAGAGGACGTGTTAGTAAAGGTTGAAGGCCTTTACATCCCTGCTGATTTCATAATCTTAGACACTAGGAAGGAAGAGGATGATTGCATCATCCTTGGAAGACCTTTCCTAGCCACAGCAGGAGCTGTGATAGATGTCAACAGAGGTGAATTAGTCCTTCAATTAAATGGGGACTACCTTGTGTTTAAGGCACATGGCCATCCCTATGTGACAAAAGAGAGTAAGCATGAATAGCTTCTCTCAGTTCAGAGTCAAGAAGAGCCCCCACAGTCAAACTCTAAGTTTGGTGTTGTGAGGCCACAACCAAACTTTAAGTTTGGTGTTAAGACCCCATATCCAAACTCTAAGTTTGGTGTTGGGACTATACAACATTGACCTGATCACCTTTGTAGCTCCATGAGAGCCCACTGTCAAGCTATTGACATTAAAGAAGCGCTTGTTGGGAGACAACCCAATTTTATTTATCTAATTTTTATTTTATTCTATTTTATTGTTATTTTGTGTTTTATTAGGTACATAATCATGTGGAGTCACGAAAAAAATATAAAAATTAAAAACAAAATCAAAAACAGCAGAAGAAAAATCACACCCTGGAGGAAGCACAGACTGGCGTTCAACGCCAGTAAGGAGCATCTGGCTGGCGTTCAACGCCAGAATAGAGCATGAATCTGGCGCTGAATGCCAGAAACAAGCAACATTCTGGCGCTGAACGCCAGGAATGTGCCTAGAGGAAAAGCTGGCGTTGAACGCCAGTAACAAGCATGAAACTGGCGTTCAACGCCAGAAAGATGTTACATGTGGTCGTTGAACGCCCAGAACGTGCACCAATGGGCGTTTAAATGCCAAAATGGTATGCAAAGGCATTTTACATGCTTATTTGGTGCAGGGAAGGAATTCTTTGACACCTCAGGATCTGTGGACCCCACAGGATCACCTCAGGATTTGTGGACCCCACAGGATCCCCACCTACTATATTCCCACCTTACCTCCTAATCCTATTTTACTCTTCCCCATGTCACACTTCCCAAAACCCCTCACCAATCACCTCAATCTCTCTTTCTAATTACCCTCTTCACCATTCACATCCATCCACTCTTCCCCACAAACCCCACCTACCTTCCAAATTCAAATTTTCTTTCCCACCCAATCCCACCCTAAATGGCCGAACCTACCCTCTCCTCTTTCCCTATATATACCCTTCCATTCTACTTCATTTTCACACAACACAACCCCCTCTTCTATACCTTGGCCGAACCTACACTTACCCTTCTCCTCCATATTCTCTTCTTCTTCTTCTTCTTCTTCTTCTTCTTCTCTTCTTTCTTCTTTTGCTCGAGGGCGAGCAATATTTTAAGTTTGGTGTGGTAAAAGCATAAGCTTTTTTATTTTTCCATTACCATCAATGGCACCTAAGGCCGAAGAATCCTCTAGAAAAGGAAAAGGAAAGACAAAAGCTTCCACCTCCGAGTCATGGGAGATGGAAAGATTCATCTCCAAAAGCCATCAAGACCACTTCTATGATGTTGTGGCAAAGAAGAAGGTGATCCCTGAGGTCCCTTTCAAGCTCAAGAAAAATGAGTATCTGGAGATCCGACAGGAAATCCGAAGAAGAAGTTGGGAAGTCCTAACCAACCCCATGCAACAAGTCGGAATCTTAATGGTTTAAGAGTTCTATGCCAATGCATGGATCACTAGGAACTATGATCAAAGTATGAACCCGAGTCCAAAGAATTATCTCACAATGGTTCGAGGGAAATACTTAGATTTTAGTCCGGAAAATGTGAGGTTGGCATTCCACTTGCCCATGATGCAAGGAGATGAACGCCCCTACACTAGAAGGGTCAACTTTAATCAAAGGTTGGACCAAGTCCTTACGGACATATGTGTGGAAGGAGCTCAATGGAAGAGAGACTCCAAAGGCAAGCCAGTTCAACTAAGAAGACTGGACCTCAAGCCTATGGCTAGAGGATGGTTGGAGTTCATTCAGTGCTCCATCATTCCCATTAGCAACCGATCTAAAGTTACTGTGGATCGGGCCATCATGATTCATAGCATCATGATTGGAGAGGAAGTAGAAGTTCATGAGGTCATCTCCAATGAAATCTACAAAATAGCCGACAAGCCCTTCACCATGGCAAGGCTAGCTTTTCCTCACCTTATTTGCCATCTATATTACTCAGCTGGAGTTATCATAGAAGGAGACATCCTCATTGAAGAGGATAAGCCCATCACCAAGAAGAGGATGGAGCAAGCAAGAGAGACCCTTCACGGTTCTCAAGAGATGCATGAGGAAGCTCATCATCAAGAAATCCCTGAGATGCCTCAAGGGATGCACTTTCCTCCCAACAACTATTGGGAATAACTCAACACTTCCTTAGATGATTTGAGCCACAATGTTGAACAATTAAGGGTGGAACATCATGAGCACTCCATCATTCTCCATTAAATAAGAGAAGACCAAAGAGCAATGAGGGAGGAGCAACAAAGGCAAGGAAGGGACATAGAAGAGCTTAAGAACATTGTTGGTCCTTCAAGAAGAAGATGCCACTAAAGGTGGATTCATTCCTTGTTCTTATTTCTTTCTGCTTTTCGGTTTTTATGTAATATGTCTATTTATGTTTTGTGTCTCTACTTCATGATCATTAGTATGTAGTAACTATGTCTTAAAGCTATGAATAAATTCCATGAAATCCTTCACCTCTCTTAAATGAAAAATGTTTTAATTCAAAAGAACAAGAAGTACATAAATTTCGAAAATTATCCTTGAATTTAATTTAATTATATTGATGTGGTGACAATGCTTTTTGTTTTCTGAATGAATGATTGAACAGTGCATATGTCTTTTGATATTGTTGTTTATGAATGTTGAAATTGTTGGCTCTTGAAAGAATGATGAACAAGGAGAAATGTTATTGACAATTTGAAAAATCATGAAATTGATTCTTGAAGCAAGAAAAAGCAGTGAAAGCTTGCGAAAAAAAGTAGCGAAAAAAAATATAGAAAGAAAAAGAAAAAAGCAAGCAGAAAAAGCCAATAACCCTTAAAACCAAAAGGAAATGATAAAAAGGATCCAAGGCTTTGAGCATCAATGGACAGGAGGGCCCAAGGAAATAAAATCCAGGCCTAAGTGGCTAAATCAAGCTGTCCCTAACCATGTGCTTGTGTCATGAAGGTCCAAGTGAAAAGCTTGAGACTGAATGGTTAAAGTCATGATCCAAAGCAAAAAGAGTGTGCTTAAGAGCTCTGGACACCACTAACTGGGGACTCTAGCAAAGCTGAGTCACAATCTGAAAAGGTTCACCCAGTTATGTGTCTGTGGCATTCATGTATCTGGTGGTAATACTGGAAAACAAAGTGCTTAGGGCCACGACCAAGACTCATAAGTAGCTGTGTTCAAGAATCAACATGCTTAACTAGGAAAGTCAATAACACTATCTGAACTCTGAGTTCCTAGAGACGCCAATCACTCTGAACTTCAAAGGAAAAAGTGAGATGCCAAAACTGTTCAGAAGTAAAAAGCTACAAGTCCCGCTCATATAATTAGAATTAATATTCATTGATATTTTGGAATTTATAGTATATTCTCTTCTTTTTATCCTAATTGATTTTCAGTTTCTTGGGGACAATCAACAATTTAAGTTTGGTGTTGTGATGAGCGGATAATTTATACGCTTTTTGGCATTATTTTTAGGTAGTTTTTAGTAAGTTCAAGCTACTTTTAGGGATGTTTTCATTAGTTTTTATGTTAAATTCACATTTCTGGACTTTACTATGAGTTTGTGTATTTTTTTGTGATTTCAGATAATTTCTAGCTGAAATTGAGGGACTTGAGCAAAACTCTGAAAAAGGCTGACAAAAGGACTGCTGATGCTGTTGGAATCTGACCTCCCTGCACTTGAAATGGATTTTCTGGAGCTACCAAACTCCAAATGGCGCGTTCTCAACGGCGTTGGAAAGTAGACATCCAGAGCTTTCCAGCAATATATAATAGTCCATACTTTATTCAGAAATTGACGACGTAAATTGGCGTTGAACGCCAATTACATGCTGCTGTCTGGAGTTAAACGCCAGAAACACGTCATGATCCGGAGTTGAACGCCCAAAACACGTTATAACTTGGAGTTCAACTCCAATAAAAGCCTCAGCTTGTGGATAGACCAAGCTCAGCCCAAACATACACCAAGTGGGCCCCGGAAGTGGATTTATGCATCAATTACTTACTCATGTAAACCCTAGTAGCTAGTTTATTATAAATAGGACTTTTTACTAGTGTATTAGACATCTCTGGACGCCTAGTCCTTAGACCATGGGGGCTGGCCATTCAGCCATACCTGAACCTTTCACTTATGTATTTTCAACAGTGGAGTTTCTGCACACCATAGATTAAGGGTGTGGAGCTCTGCTGTACCTCAAGTTTCAATACAATTACTATTACTTTTTATTCAATTCTCTTTTATTCTTATTCCAAGATATACGTTGCACAACACTTTGATGAATGTGATGATCCGTGACACTCATCATCATTCTCACCTATGAATGCGCGTGACTGACAACCACTTCCGTTCTACTTTAGGCCGGGCGCATATCTCTTAGATTCCCCAACAGAATCTTCGTGGTATAAACTAGATAGATGGCGGCATTCATGGGGATCCGGAAAGTCTAACCTTGTCTGTGGTATTCCGAGTAGGATCCTGGGAATTCGGAAAGTATAACCTTGTCTGTGGTATTCCGAGTAGAATTCCGGTATTGAATGACTGTGACGAGCTTCAAACTCCTGAAGGCTGGGCGTGATGACAAACGCAAAAGAATCAATGGATTCTACTCCAACCTGATTGAGAATCGACAGATGATTAGCCGTACTGTGACAGAGCATTTGGACCATTATCACTGAGAGGATGGGATGTAGCCATTGTCAAGGGTGATGCCTCCAGACGATTATCCGTGTAGTGACAGCGCATAGGACCATTTTCCCGAGAGGATTAAAAGTAGCCATTGATGATGGTGATGCCCTACATACAACTTGCCATGGAAAGGAGTAAGAAGGATTGGATGAATGTAATAAGAAAGTAGAGATTCAAGAGGAGCACAACATCTCCATGCGCCTATCTGAAATTTCCACTATTGATTTACATAAGTATTTCTATCCCTTTTTATTTTCTATTTATTATTAATTTTTGAAACCCATAACCATTTAATCTGCTTAAATGAGATTTACAAGGTGACCATAGCTTGCTTCATACTAACAATCTCTGTGGGATCGACCCTTACTCACGTAAGGTATTACTTGGATGACCCAGTACACTTGCTGGTTAAGTTGAACAGAGTTGTGAGCTTCTCTAACAGTGCCTAGAACTCTTGTATCACAATTTCATCCACCAGATGCATACCAAGACAATAGTTATTGTGGACCTCTTCGTGATAACCAACCTCCGCCAGATTACTATAGTCAATAACCATTCCAGGGTGCGCACCGAAACGATAGATATGGTGGACCCCTTGTAGTTAGCAACATGTACCACCATATACCTATGAACCTCCTCCGCAGCATAACTTTGAACCATCATACTCACAAGCCCCTTACCATCAAACACCCTCCTATGAGCCTGACCCGTACCCACCATGCCACCCACCTTATGAGCCATATGAATCATATCCAGAACCATCCCGATTTCAACCCAATTACTCCTAAGAACAACCACTTCCATATGCACCATATCCATATCCACCTACCCACGAGCCATATGATCCTGATCGTGCAATCCAAGCGGAACAAGAATCAGGGGATCATCTCAAGAAAACAGTGGATCGATTTCATGCAACTCTTTATCAGCTGGAGCAAGCGATAAGTCGATTAGCTTTCCAACGTTCGGACACTTAAGGTACCCCCACGACATCACGTGGAGAGTCCACTGAAGAACTCAGCATGAAGGAGAAGTTAGAAACTCCGGTGGACAGTGAGTAGCATGACTTTGTGTTGGAGCAGCTGGAGGAAGTTATAATTGTTGAAGAGAAAGAGGTGGTTGAAGACTTAGGAGATGCTGAACCTCTATGGGAATCTAGAGTTGTAGAGTATTCTTCCAATAAGCTTGAAATTAATGTCAAGGAGGATTGTGCACAACCTCCAAAGCATGTTCCTTATGAAGAATTGGACGGAATAATTCAAGAGGCTAGTTCCCTTGAAGATGATGATCACGAATTAGACCCTCTTGTTATGACTCTGCATCCGCCATTGAACCCTTTGAGCTTGAAGAATCTTCCCCAAGTGAATTTGAATTTGATGCGGAGGTAGAATTTTCTCAACCTCCAACTTATGACCTGAGTGACGGGGAAGAATCAGAAGAATTTGATGAGGTTGCGATTGAAGTTGAAGAGGTTTGCAAAGAGGTGGAAGAATTCAAGGAAGAACATAAAGGAATAGAACTTGCAGGACCATTAGAAACAACTCTCCCGAAACTATTACCATCTAATACAACATTCAAGTGGGTAAAGTTCTTATCTTCAACCTTTGCCTTCCTACTTGAATACGGATTACTTGAAACGGATGGTCAGCTTAGTGCTCTTTGTGGCTTTAAGAGCAAGAGAGAGATGGTCAGTGGCAGGAGTTATCATGCAAGGTTTAGGATGGTTGTATGCTCCATGTTGACATACACGGGTTGGTGCAGAGCTCGAATGCATGGGTTTAGAAGGCTGTTTGGACATTCTGATGAGGATTCAACTCTCTTGCCACCTGGTTGGAATAATGAAGATCAATTCAAAGATGGGTGCAAAAGCAAGGTTTGGGATCCCGGAATTTAATCTGGCATTCCACACTCTTGGGGTCGTGTTACTTTCTTCAATTTGCTTGAGAACTTTTTGCGTCTGATTTGGGCCCCGGAGGTTGCTGGAAGTACAAAAGTTGGTGGAGATTCCTGGATGAGTTCAAGTATAAGCCGCCATGACAGGGAGATCATCCAATGTCCAACTTAACGACAATAACTAAAAATGCTAGGTGGGAGACAACCCACCATGGTATGATCGTCCCTTTTTCACCACTAGTTTTGTTTTACTTTATGCTTACTCATCATAATTTAGAAATCATAACTTATGCATCATTGCCTGCATTGCATTCTGCATACTGCATAAAAAAAAGTTGTGGCCACGCGTGCGCGTCAGCCACGCGTGGGCGTCAAACACAATTCGACGCTTCCATCCAATGACCAGAAAGTTATGATGGAATCGTGCAGCTGGTGTGCTAGAAGCACAATTCAAGCCACGCGTACGCATCCCTAACGCGTACGCGTCACCTCCATTATTAGCATAGCACGCGTAGGTGTGCGGGACGCACACGTGTCACACAAAAAATTATGTTCCCTTCAGAGCAGGCAGAGGGTTGTGCGAAAATGACGCTGGAACTGTGCGTTCAGCACCATTTCAGTCGACCTTCATTTATCTCTCTTCACACGTTCGCACCAATACAATTTTTGCCTTTACCACGCGCACGAGTGATCCACGCGCACACGTGAATTTAATTTCTTCAAAACCCTTTCGCGAGACCCCTCGCGTCACTTACTCCCTCTCTTTCCCTCCAACGCCGTTAACCCCCCTTCTCCCCCATCACTGCCCAGCGTCACCACCACCCCGCCGCTCATCGCCGCCCCCCAGACGACCCGGCCCTGCCGCCGATCACCCCTACCCCACCCCCATTCCCTCTTCTTCTTCTCTTTCCTCTCCTCTCCACTCTTCCCGTTGCCCTAACCACCACCGCAGCCCTCGCCGCCGCCGTGCCACCACCGTCGCCGACCATTGCCCACTTCTCTTCCTTCTTATTCTCCTTCACCTTCGCCCTCTCCCCCTTCCCTCTTTCCTTTCTACCCTCTCAACCCCCCTGATTCACCGAACCAGCCACGCCTCCCATCGCCGCTGTAGAGCCGCCGCGCTGCCACCACTTTCAGTGACACCAATCCCCTTTCCTTCCCTATTCCGCTACTGAGCCTCCTAGGTCTCACTACTTCGGTCTCTGCTTTCAATATCTACTTCTGTTCATTCAAGTTAGTTCGTTTAAGTTGTATTCTGTTCAACTTAGGTTAGTTAGAGATGCATGTTCATAGTGGATTTTAGGTGGTTAGGTAGCTAGGATGTGGTTAGTAGATTTAGGTCTGATAATTGCGCCGTTCCTGTTTTCTGAATTAGTTGATTTCATATTGCTTTGCTGAATGATTTGTGTTGTTGCTCTGTATACATCTTGTTGCTGCAATGATGAATTCTGATTCACATACATTGTTTTCCTGCTGCCTTGCTGAATCAATTTGTGTTTTTCTGCTTGATGATGCCTAAACCACATGAATTAATTGATTATTTGCTTATTCGATGCTATCTGGTTCATATGCATGATCTTTCTGCTACTATTTTTTACTCGAGAACGTCCAATTTTTAGCCGGCATGCTGCCAAAATTTTTGGAAAATCTATTTTAATTGAACTTGCACCTGCGAAATTAACCTTGGCACTTCTTGACTGGAAACTTCTTTTAATTCAGACCAAGGTCAATTCCTGGGTCAATTGGTCAGCTTCCGCTTCATTTTGGTTCCCTCTTATGTTCATTCGTCATTATTAGCACTAATTGACGGAATTCTGAGTCAATTAGGTTTTTCATGCTATTTGCCAAATTACTGAATTTCGTATGAGTTTTGCTGCTTGTTTGATTTTTCGAGAACATCCATTTCATTGCCAGAATGTTGTCCACTTTTCTTGAATCCTATTTTCCATATCTTCCACTCACGAATTGACTTTGGTGCTTTTTTTAAATTGTGATTTATTTGGTTTACACCACAGCCACTTCATGAGTTGCTAGGGCTAGCATTCCCTTTCCTTTGGATTCCCTTTTCATTTGATATGCATTATTGATGATCAATTTCCCTTTTATGCCTCTTGATTTACATGATTAATCATCAACAATCTGCTTTATATACATGACTCACTTCTTGCTTTGGCTTTTATTCCTCTTTTACCTATCCACTGCATATGATGCTTGCATATTATCTGTTCCTCTGTTTCCTTGCTTCATCCTAATAAACTGTATCCTGAAATTTCTATTTTCAGGATGTCTGATCCACAGGGAAAGGGTAAGGCTAAGGCTACTACTGGTAAGAGAAAAAGGGGCCGGTCATCGGCTTCTCTGATAGATATCCTTTCTAATGACTCTTGGAAAGAGAAGAACTTCACCCCCAAGAGAAGGCCGATCAGGCTGTACAAGCCAATGACCCAATCAAGTTTGCAAACCGTTATTGTGAGCTCAAATTTCCGACCTTTGTAGAAAAGAGGCATCTACATTTGGAAAGGACCCTCAGAATCCCTGATGAATTAAAATAGTACACTGAGGAGCAAATCAAACAGCGGGGTTGGGTGTTTTTGGAAAGAAATCTGACTGAAGTAAAATCATCTTGGGTCCATGAATTCTACTGCAATTACTATAAGACGACCCTTGATGCTGTTCAGCTTAGAGGGAAGCAAATTTTGGTGAATGAGGAAGCGATTAAGGATATCCTCAACTTTCAGCCTAAACCAGCTGATAAAGATAGTTATCAGCAGGCTGAGGAGTCTATCAGGTTCATGAGCTTTGATTGGGATGCTGTCAGATGCACTATAGCAACTGATCCTGCTGCTCCCTGGGCTATGGAAAAGTCTACAATAACTCCTAGAGGTATAAAGATCATCTATCTCAACGATGAGGCTAGACTGTGGCAGCAAATCCTGAGCAATTATGTGATGCCCAGTACTCTTGAGTCTGAGGTGCCAGCTGCCATGATTATCCTTATCTGGTGTTATATGGAAGGAAAGCAACTATACCTTCCACGGTTCATTAGACAGTATATGGCCCGAGTACATGTCTGAGGCACCCTCTCATTTTCATATCTGATTACCCAGCTGGCTCGCCGAGCTGAGGTACCTTGGAAGCTTGAGGATGAGAAGCCACCGGCTGCTGACTGCAAAAAGATTATACTACACGACAAGCGGTTCGGTTCTCTAGGTCACAGAGTCCCTGCCATTACTGCCCCTACAGACGCCACCACATCTTCAGCAGCACCTTCAGCATCTACAGCCCCATCTACTCCCGTAGCACCACCACAAGCTTTTCAGCCTATCTACCACCTGGTGCACCGCCTCTTTGATTGGCTGGATCAGATGGAGCACCACAATCGGTGGCGTTATGAGATGGCGACGCTATGAGCATCTGAAGCTGATGATCAGGTCCGGACACATTGACATCCCCTCCGAGCCTTACACACCATCCGAGCCTAACACCCCATCCGAGCATTCTGAGGAGGAGCATGACCAGACCGAGGACGAGGAGGCAGAGACCCAGGCAGAGTTCCAGCAGGAGGAGTCTCAGCCTGTACAGATCACAGAGCCTCCGGCACCAGTCCAGTCACCAGCACCTATAGAGCCCACAGCAGAGCCTTCCGGAGCTAAGGACTCTTCCCATCTGACCTGATTGAGCATCGAGGACGATGCTATTATATAAGTGTGGGGAGGTCGCCATCTCTGGCATTGATTATACTTTTGGTGAACTATTTCAGACCTCTTTTCTCTTTTTATCCTATTTTTCTTTATTTTATTTTATTTTTCTCTTGGTATTTGGACATCTCTACTCTATTGTACTCTTATTTATCTTGACTTTGTTGTATTTTTCACTTTGAGCTATATATATATATATATATATATATATATATATATATATATATATATATATATATATATATATCTTGGATATTTAGCTTGAATTGCACTAGTTGTGATATGAAAAAAAATGTAGATCATTGAGCTTAGTTTACCCCTTTACATATGAGCAGTTGGTTTGATTGAAAATAGGGATAAACTAAAATATTTTAGTTTTTCATATTCACAAACATCTCATTTAGTATATATATAATAATAGATGTTGGTCAATTGATAAATTTTCAAGAAATATACCCTCTTTTTAAACCAGGCAATCATATATTGACTCACATTGAATGAAGTTGAAACTTCTTAGTAGCTTGCATGACAGGTTTAGGTAGTGGAACATGGACATGAGCTAAGAACACACAACCCGTGAGTTTTGATCTTAATTACATGGTTACATTATTTAACCATAATATTTTATTCTTGTGTATTTTCTTCTCTATGATTATAATCTATAATTTGTTTCATTCTATATGTCCATTATTTAGTGTATTTTTATGCTTGCATATGATTGAGGCCATTATTATTATTAGCTCACTTATCCCAATTAGCCTACCACTGTAATCACCCTTGTTTGCCACCTTGAGCCTTTTAATCCCCATTTGTTCTGTATTTTACCACATTACTAGCCTTAAGCAGAAAAACAAAATTATTTATCCCATTGAATCTTTGGTTAGCTTAAGGTAGAGATTGTGTGTCAACTAAGTGTGGAAAAACTGTGAGAACTTGGGTTGATAAGAGGATGTTGAATTCTATTGACAAGTTTTTTGGATTTTGGGATGCCTACTCATATAAAACCAGAAATACCATATGCATTGATTTTCGTATATTGCAAAAAAAGAGAGAGTTTTAACTTCAATAAGTAGGGGATAAAATAACCCCAGTATTAAAATTAACAAAAGATAATGCATACATGGTGAAAATAAAAAGATGTACAATACATGAGTATGTGAATTATGAAAGATTGGGAATTATGGGTAGCTAAGAATAATTTCACATATAAAATAGAGTATATGTATGTTAGGTAAAAGCCTGAGTTAGCCAAAGATTCATATTATAGCTCACTTGTCCATACATATATCCTCACCCCTTACCTTAGCCCCATTACAACCTTGAAAAGACCTCATGATGTTTGCATTTATACACTAAATTTCTGTTGATTGATTAGATGAAGAACAAGTTTTAGAAAGCACGATTAGAGGAGATTTGAGATGTTTAACCCCAAACACTTGAGTGATTAGAATGCATATACAAATCCAGTGAGGGCTCAACTGCTCATTCCATTATATCCACATTTTACCATTGCTTGTCTTGCAAGTTGTGAACCCTTTTGATCAACTCAACTCAATTGTGAAAATGTTTTGATATGAATTAGCCTTTAATTGTACATATATGATTTCTTGGGAATTTGACTCATTCTGACCATGTGTCTACTTATATATATATATATATATATATATATATATATATATATATATATATATATATATAGAGAAATAGTAATTAGAATATCATGATGCATATAGGCAGCTCACATCTAGATAGACTGCATTGCATTTCATGCATCCTACCATTTTGCCTTCACTCCTTAATAGCTTCTCTTGAGTTTAGCATGAAGACATGCTAATGTTTAAGTGTGGGGAGGTTGATAAACCACTATTTTATGATTTATTTTGTGCTAAATTGAGTGGAATTTATCAGATTATTCCTACACTTATTCATAAAATTCACATATTCTACGTTGCCATCCTGATTTCATGCTATGATTGAAAACTCGCTCCCAAAGCTATTAAATTGTCAAATTTTAACTCCTCTATATACCATTTGATGCCATGATCTGTGTGTTAAAGTGTTTCAGGCTTTATAGGGCAAGAATGGCTTGGAAAATGGAAAGAAAACTTGCAAAAATGGAAGGAACACAAAGGAATAATGAAGCTGACCAGTGGAACGTGATGCGTAGGCGTAGATGACGCGTACGAGTGACCAGCGCAAAAGAGGAGCGACGCGTACGCGTGACTGACGCGTACGCGTGATAAGGGATTTTGCCAATACGCGCACGCGTGACCCACGTGCACGCGTGATGTGCGCCACGTGCAGAAGTTGCAGAAATCACTCCCAGTGATTTCTGGGCTCTTTTAGCCCAGTTCTAGGCCCAGAAAACACAGATTAGAGGCTGGAAGTGAGACAAAATGGAGGACGACATTCATACATCACATTCACATAATTTTAGGTTTTAGATGTAGTTTTAGAGAGAGATGCTCTCTCCTCTCTCTTAGGGTTTAGGATTTAGAATTTCTTTAGGATTTAGGATTATCTCTTCTCAATCCCAGGTTTAATGTTCCTTGACTTAATTCTCTCCAACTCTTATTGACTTTAATACTTTGATCTATACATCCCTTTTGTGATTGGATTCTCTATTTTAATATAATTTGAGGTTTTTCATATTCAAGATTGCTCTCTTTTGATCTATGTTACTGATATTTGAGATTGGATGTTATTATCTCCTATTGCTTTTCTATGCTTTTGTGTTGTGCCTTCCAAGTGTTTGATAAAATGCTTGAGAGGGATCTAGAGCAGATTTTTCTCCTTTTGACTTTGGTTGAGTAATTGGTGACACTTGAGTTATTAAACTCCTTTGTTGATGGATAATTGTTATGTTTGCTAGTTGATTTGAATTCCACTAACTCTAGTCTTTCCTTGGGAGTTGACTAGGACTTGAGGATTCATATTGATTTATCCACTTGAGTTACCTTCATAGTTAGAGGTTGACCAAGTGGGAGCAACGGATAATTCTCATCACAATTGATAAGGATAACTAGGATGGGACTTCCAATTCTCATACATTGCCAAGAATTTTTATTGTTATTATTCTATTTTCTCTACAATTTACTCTTCTCATTTCTCATCCTCAAACCTCCAATTTACACAACTCATAACCAATAATAAGAACACTTTCCTGCAATTCCTTGAGAGACGACCCGAGATTTAAATACTTCGGTTATCAATTTTATTAGGGGTTTGTTACTTGTGACAACCAAAACTTTTGCATGAAAGGAATTATTGTCGGTCTAGAAGCTATACTTGCAACGAGAGCTTAATTGTGAAAATTCTAGACCGCGCGAGAGTTCCGTTCGTCAAGTGTCTCAAGCCTCAAGAACTTTAATTCATTCCTCAGTTTGAGGATCCTTACACCGGAAGACACCCGAAGAGGCTTTAGAATTAATAGAGACAATGGCTAATAACCATTATATGTGTGGTAATGAGAGGACAATGAAGAAATGGGTCATAGAGCTAGACACTTTAGATACTCTATTGGCTCAGAACAAAGCCATGTCTCAACAACTTGTTCACTTACTAAGCAAATGGATAGCATGCAAGTCTCAGCTGTGAGGGCACAAGCCATTACATGTAACATGTGTGGAGGAGGCCATCAAGATGAAGAATGTGAATTAATAAAAAATGACCAAACTTTTCGAGAGCAGGTAAATTACATGGGAAACTTCTCAAGGAGGAATCCACAAAATAATCCCTTCGAAAAAACATAAAATCCAGGTTGGAGGAACCTTCCAAATTTTGGGTGAAAAAATCAATGACAGAGGAACTTTAATACTCTATACTAACAAGGAGCATCTTCAACACAACCACAAAGGCACCAAAAGTCTTTTGTTGAAGCTGCCTTGGAAAATTTGACTAAGTTAACATCCAAATTTGTTCAACAAACTAAGGAGTTTATGGTGGAGACAAGGTCAAATTTCAAGAATCAGGAGGCTTCAATAAGAAATTTGGAAGTGCAAGTGGGGCAAATAGAAAATCAAATGGCAGAAAAGTCCCCAAATCCTAAAGAGAAATTCAAGGCCATTAATCTAAGGAGTAGAAAGGTGGTTGGCAAGGAACCCGCAAAAAGCAAAGGAGATGAAAATAAGCACCAAGAAGAAGAAATTCACACTCCCCCACCTCACGTCCCAAGAGAAGTCACCAAGTAGAGGACATATGCTCCTAGAATTTCATTCCTACAAAGGTTGCAAAAGGAGGGTCAACAACAACAATATTCCAAGTTTCTAGAGGTGTTCAAGAAGTTACAAATTAACATCCCATTTACAGAGGTCTTGAAACAAATTCCTCTTTATGCAAAATTCATGAAAGAGTTGCTAACTAAGAAGAAGACTCTTAAAGAAGATGAAACTATAGTCCTCGCCAAGGAATATAGTACCATTATTCAAAGGAAGCTACCTCAGATCTTGAAGGATTCAGGGAGTTTTCAAATCCTATATACTATTGGAGACATCACTATTGGGAAAGCATTATGTGACATAGGAGCGAGCATCAACTTAATGCCACTGTCCATGATGAAGAAGATGTAAATAGAGGAAGTCAAACCCATAAGAATATCTCTCCAACTAACTAACAGGTCAATAAAGCTCCCTCATGGAGTTGTGGAGAATTTGCTAGTTAAAGTAGTAGATTTTATATTCCCTGCAGATTTTGTTGTTCTTGAAATAGAGGAGAGTGATGATGCTCCTATCATTCTAGGGAGACCTTTCCTAGCCACTAGACGTGCACTCATAGATGTTCAAAAGGGAGAACAGACACTAAGGGTCCATGATGTGCAATTGAGCTTCAATGTTTTTAAGACCATGCAATATCCGAGTAAGATACAGAATTGTATGAAAATTGACCTAATTGATGTATTAGTGAAAGAAACCATTGAAGGGGATTACTTACGAACATTCTTAAAGGTCATCAACCCATGGAGCTAGAAAACAATGAAGACCTCATAGAAAAGAAGGTCACAAGGGCAAACATGGAAGAATGTCATAGACTTTATTCAACAAGATGGTGAAAGACTTCCTAACTCTTAGGAAAGATAAAAGAAGATACTCCAGAAAAATCTGTAGCATGACATACCCAAGGGATTCCAAGTCTTGTTCTTTTATGATGGTGTCTCCATGGACTACAAGGCAATTCTTGATGGATGGGCTGGAGGCTCATTAAAGAAACAAATAGCAGAGGAAGCTTGGACTTTGATAGAAGAGTTGGAAACATGCATCAAGAAGAGAATTGACATAAGGATAAGGGATACATGCATTAAAGTGGATGGCAATGAGCTGTGCCGTGAAGCTCCTCAAGCTTCCTAAGCCCCAACCTAGGGGAAGCAACATTAAGCTAGTGATGATAAAAGAGCGCGTGTTGGGAGGCAACCCAACCATGGTTAGTCATTCTTATTTTCTTCTATTTGATTTGGTTGGTCATTGCATTATTCTTCTGATCTCCCTTTTTTTTCCTCTGCATGCATTTTCATTTTAATAATCATGTTTAGTACTCTGCATGCATAATCTTACTATTAGGTCATGTTTAGCTTTTTATTGTCTTCCTTATTCACGCATCATATTTCAAAAATAAAATACAAAGAAAAAATAAAAATAACAAAAATTTTGCTAAAATATTCATTCATGCATGCAAGTGCCTAATGCCACACATACTTAGCATTTTATACCCCTCCATGCTCTTCATTGTTTGATATGTGACCAAACCTTAAGTTTGGTGTTCACCAATCAGTAATAGGCCAAACTCTAAGTTTGGTGTTTCAATTAAAGACCAAGGGTGAAGATGAATAGAGCAATAAGGGAAAGGAGTTAAGAAAGTAATGTGGCTTATGGTGGTTAGTTTTTCTTTTTTCTTTTTTCCTTTCAATCTTCTACTTGTACATCATGCATATCTCTGTTATTTGCATTATCCATACTTGTTAGTAAACTTGTCTCCTGAGCCCTCTAAACCTCATGAAAAAGAGTTTTATAATGGAAACAATGTTGAATCTAATAAATACAATCCTCTTGTGAAAAGTGGTGGTCCATAACCGTCTGATTATATTCCATGGACTGTTGTTAAAGGTTAATAATCTTGGAGGAAGGGGAAGAATGATTCTTTAAGAGAAGAGGCTTAGAAAAGTATTATGAGATCTCTAAACAAAGAAAAAGAAGATCCTTGGCTTGAATTGAAAAGAAAAAGAAAAAGAGGAAAAAGAAACAGCAAAAAAAAGGAAGAACAATGAAAAAAGATAAAAAAGAAAAGCAAAGTTGCAACGCTCTAAACATCAATGGTTAAAGAGCCTAGTTATGTGTCTGTGGTGTTAATTGTCCAAAGATAGGGCTTGGGTAATTAGATCCGAAGGGGTGCTTGACGAACGGACTTAAGTGTGGTCTAGAATTCACAAATAAAGGCTCGTTGAAAGTATAGCTTCTAAACCAACTAAAATCTTTATGTACAAAAGATTGTTTGTCACAAGTACAAACCCCTAATAAATAATAACTGAAGTATTTAAACCTCACTCAAGAATAGTAAATGGTAATGAAAATCAAATGACTGGAAAAACCTTTGGCAAGGTATGAGAACTGAAAAATCCTATCCTAGTATCCTTATCAATCATGATGAAAATTTTTCATTGCTCCCACTTAGTTAACCCTCAACGAATGAAGAAAAGTCAAGTGGACTAATCAATTTGATTCCTCAAGTCCTAGTCAACTCCTGAGGAAAGACTAGCTTTAGTGGAATCCAAATCAATTAGCAACTTTCAATTATCAATCAACATGGAGTTTAATAACTCAAGTGTTACCAATTACTCAACAAAGCCAAGAACATAAAATCGTACTCTAACATCCATCTAAGCATTTTGTCAAGTATTTGGAGGGCATAACATAAAAACATAGAAAAGCAATAAGAGATAATAAAATCCAAACAATCAATTGCATTAATATGGAAATTAAATCTAACATCAAAAGTTCACAAACTAGAATAATAACAATGAGTAATTAATAAAAGTAGAAGAGAAATCCTAAATCCTAAAACCTAGAGAGAGGAGAGAGCCTCTCTCTCTAAAAACTACATCTAAAACCTAAAATTGTGTGAATGAGAAGTTGTTGAATGAATTCATGATTATGTCACTCTGCAGCCTCTAATATGTGTTTTCTGGGCTGAAAACTGGGTCAAAAACAACCCAGAAATTGCCCCCAATGATTTCTGATACGTCCAGCACGTGGCTCTGTCACGCGTACGCGTCACTTGTCTCCGGCATAATCCACGCGTACGCGTGCTTCACGCGTGAGAGTCGCCTAACAGCAAGACAACAATAAAAAATTATATATCGTTGCGAAGCCCCGGATGTTAGCTTTCCAACACAACTGGAACCGCCTCATTTGAACCTCTGTAGCTCAAGTTATGATCGATTGAATGCGAAGAGGTCAGGCTGGACAGCTCAGCAATTCCTTCAATTTCTTGTATTCATTCCACTTTTGCATGCTTCCTTTCCATCCTCTACGCCATTCCTATCCTGTAATCTCTGAAAACAATTAACACACATATCAAGGCATCGAATGGTAACGAGAAAGGATTAAAATTAGCTAAATTAAGACCAAGGAAACATGTTTTCAATCATAGCACAAAATCAGGAAGGAAAATGTGAAACATGCAATTTCAATGAATAAGTGTGAATTAGTGGAGAAAATCCACTCAATTAAGCACAAGATGTGCCACGAAATAGTGGTGCATCAAATCTCCCCACACTTAAACATTAGCATGTTCTCATACTAAGCTCAAGAGAAGCTATAAGAGTGAAAGGAATGGTAGAAAGTATGAGATGCAACCTATCTGTATGAATGCAGCTAGATGCAAAATGCTTCTACCTACTTGGTTAAAGGTAAATCAAATTCTCCAAGAACAAATATGAACTAGATTTCACTAATTCAAATCATAAAATGAAGTATAAATAAACTTGCAGAAGAAAATAGCTCATGAAAGCCGAGAATAAAGTATCGAGTATCGAACCCTCACTGGAAGTGTATACACTCTAATCGCTCAAGTTTTTAAGGTTAGATTCTCTAAATTCTCTACTAATCTTGCTTTCTAAGACTTTCTCTTCGTCTACCAATCAACAAAAATTTAATGCACAAATACACAAATCAAGAGGTCTTTTAAGGGTTGTAATGGGGTCAAGGTCGGATTGTATTTGGTCAAGTGGAAAAAAATCTGAATCCTTAATTAACCTCAACTTCTCACTCAACTTAAGACAATTGATGAGCAGATAATTTATACGCTTTTTGGCATTGTTTTTAGGTAGTTTTTAGTAGGATATAGCTACTTTTTGGGATGTTTTTATTAGTTTTTAAGCAAAATTCACATTTCTGGACTTTACTAAGAGTTTGTGTATTTTTCTGTGATTTCAGGTATTTTCTGGCTGAAATTGAGGGACCTAAGCAAAAATCTGATTCAGATGCTGACAAAAGACTGCAGATGCTGTTGGATTTTGACCTCTCTGCATTCAAAGTGAATTTTTTGGAACTACAGAACTCAAAATAGCAAGATCTCAATTGCTATGGAAAGTAGACATCCAGGGCTTTCCAGCAATATCTAATAGTTTATACTTTGTGCGAGTTTTGATGATGTAAAATGGCGTCAAAATGCCAGCTCTCTGCCCTTTTCTGGCGTCAAAACGCCAGAACTGGCATAAAAGTTGGAGTTAAACGCCCAAACTGGCCAAAGCTGGTGTTTAACTCCAAGGAAGACCTCTACACGTGTAAAGCTCAATGCTCAGCCCAAGCACACACCAAGTGGGCCCGGAAGTGGATTTCTGCATCATTTACCTATTTTTGTAAACCTTAGTAGCTAGTTTCATTATAAATAGGACCTTTACTATTGTATTTTCATCTTGGAATCCTAGGACCATTGTTCACGTTTTGGGAGGCTGGCCATTCGGCCATGCCTACCCTATTTGCACTTATGTATTTTCAACGGTGGAGTTTCTACACACCATAGATTAAGGTGTGGAGCTCTGCTGTACCTCGAGTTTTAATGCAAGTACTACTATTTTCTATTCAATTCAAGCTTATTCTTGTTCTAAGATATTCACTCACACTTCAACCTGATGAATGTGATGTTCTGTGACACTCATCATCATTCTCACCTATGAGCGCGTGACTGACAACCACTTCCGTTCTACTTAAGATTGAACGTGTATCTCTTAGCCTCCATTCCAAAAGATCGGAGTCTTTGTGGTATAAGCTAGAATTATTGGTGGCCATTCCTGAGATCCGGAAAGTCTAAACCTTGTCTGTGGTATTCCAAGTAGGATCTGGGAAGGGATGACTGTGATGAGCTTCAAACTCGCGAGTGTTGAGCGTAGTGACAGACGCAAAAGGACTGGATTCTATTTCAACATGATCGAGAACCGACAGATGATTAGCCGTGCGGTGACAACGCATTTGGACCATCTTCACTGAGAGGACGGAAAGTAGCCATTGACAACAGTGATGCCCAACATACAGCTTGCCATGAAAAGGAGTATGAAGGATTGGATGAAGGCAGTAGGAAAGCAGAGATTCAAGAAGGATGAAGCATCTCCATACGCTTATCTGAAATTTCCACCAAAGAATTACACAAGTATCTCTATCCTTATTTTATGTTTTATTTATCTTTTAATTATGAAAACTCCATAAACCATTTAAATCCGCATGACTGAGATTTACAAGGTGACCATAGCTTGCTTCAAGCCGACAATCTCCGTGGGATCGACCTTTACTCACGTAAGGTTTATTACTTGGACGACCCAGTGCACTTGCTGGTTAGTTGTGCGAAGTTGTGAAAAAGAGTTGAGATTACAATTGTACGTACCAAGTTGTTGGCGCCATTGTGTATCACAATTTTGTGCACCATGTTTTTGGCGCCGTTGCCGGGGATTGTTCGAGTTTGGACAACTGATGGTTCATATTGTTGCTCAGATTAGGTAATTTTCTTCTTTTTTTAACCATTATTTTATTTTCAAAAAGTTTTCAAAAATCTTTCAAAAATTTTTCTTCTTTTTCATTTTTCCAAAATTATTTTCAAAAAATCCAAAAAAATTCATAAAATCATAAGAACTAAAAAACATTTCATGGTTCTTGTTTGAATCTAGGGCCAAATTTTAAGTTTGGTGTCAATTACATGATTTTAATTGTCTTGCAATTTTCGAAACACATGCATTGTGTTCTTGATGATCTTCGAGTCGTTCTTGATGAATTGCCTTGTTTGATCTTCATGATTTATTGATTTGCACTGCATGATGTTCTACATATGCATTCTTGCATTCATATGGCCCAAACATGAGAAAAGTTCTAAGTTTGGTGTCCTCCATGTTTTCTTTCATTAAGAAAACTGAGTTCTTGATATTCATCTTGATCTTCAAGATTGTTCTTGGTGTTCATCTTGACGTTCATAATGTTCTTGCATATGTCTTGTGTTTTGATCCAAGAATTATATGTTTTGACTCATTTTTTTATTTTTCAAAATTGAAAACATATCTTCTTGAATAAAGGATTTAGCTAAAAGAAGATCCAAGAACATAAAGTAGAGGAGTTATAGAGAAAAAATTGGGCATTCAAAACGCCCAGTGAAGAAGAAAAACTGGCGTTTAAACGCCAGTCAGGGTACCTGGCTGGGCGTTTCAACGGCCAAACCATGCAGCAATTGGGCGTTAAATGCCCAAAACATGCAGCTCTTGGGCGTTTAACGCCAGGATGACACAAGGAGAGGAATTTTGTTTTCAAATAAAATCTTTTTCAAATCTTCATATTTTTTTTCAAATCAAATCTTTTTCAAATCAAATATTTTCAATCATATCTTTTTCAAAATCATATCTTTTCAAACATATCTTTTTCAAAAAAAAATCAAATCTTTTTAATTTCCTTTTCAAATCTTTTTCAAAATAAATTTCAATCATATCTTTTCAAACATATCTTTTTCAAATCATATCTTTTTCAAAATCAATTTCAAAATCTTTTCTAACTTCTTATCTTCTCAAAATTGATTTTCAAATCTTTTTCAACTAACTAATTGACTTTTTGTTTGTTTTACTATTTCTTATCTTTTTCAAAACCATAACCAATTTTTCAAAAATTTATTTTAAATTTTATTCTTTTTATCTTCAAAAATTCTTCCCCTTCTCTTATCTTTTTCTATTTAAACACTAACATCCCTCCTCCATTGTTAATTCGAACTCCATCTCTCTTTGTGTGTTCGAATTCTTCCTTACCTACCTCATCCTTCCATCCTTGTTTTCCTCTGACACCTCAAGGAATCTCTATACTGTGACATAGAAGATTCCATATTTTCTTTGTTTTCTTCTCTTTCATATGAGCAGAAACAAAGATAAAGGCATACTTGTTGAAGCTGATCCTGAACCTGAAAGGACTCTGAAGAGGAAGCTAAGAGTAGCTAAAGCACAAAACTCTGAAGAGGACCTCACTGGGATTTTCGAAAAGGAAGCAGCAAAAGAAATAATTATGGCCAAACCAAACAACAATGCAAGGAAGATGTTTGGTGATTTTACTACACCAACTTCCAACTTCTATGGAAGAAGCATCTCAATCCCTGCCATAGGAGTAAACAATTTTGAGCTAAAGCCTCAATTAGTTTCTCTACTGCAACAAAATTGCAAGTTTCATGGACTTCCATCTATCAGAAGACCCTTATCAATTTTTAACTGAGTTCTTGCAGATCTGTGATACTATTAAGGCCAATGGAGTTGATCCTGAAGTCTACAAGCTTATGCTTTTCCCTTTTGCTATAAGAGACAGAGCTAGAATATGGTTGGACTCACAACCCAGAGATAGCCTGGACTCTTGGGATAAGCTGGTCACGACTTTCTTAGCCAAGTTCTTTCCTCCTTAAAAGCTGAGCAAGCTTAGAGTGGATGTTCAGACCTTTAGACAAAAAGATGGTGAGTCCCTCTATGAAGCTTGGGAAAGATACAAGCAACTGAACAAAAAGTGTCCTTCTGACATGCTTTCATAATGGACCACATTAGATATATTCTATGATGGTCTGTCTGAATTTTTCAAGATGTCACTAGACCATTCTGCAGGTGGATCCATTTACCTAAAGAAAATGCCTCCAGAAGCTTAGGAACTTATTGAAATGGTTGCAAATAACCAGTTCATGTATACCTCTGAGAGGAATCCTGTGAGTAATGGGATGCCTCAAAAGAGAGAAGTTCTTGAAATTGATGCTCTGAATGCCATACTGGCTCAGAATAAAATATTGATCCAACAAGTCAATATGATCTCTCAGAGTCTGAATGGATTGCAAAATGCATCCAACAGTACTAAAGAAGCATCTTCTGAAGAAGAAGCTTATGATCCTGAGAACCCTGCAATGGCAGATATAAATTACATGGGTGAAGTCTTTGGAAACACCTATAATCCTTCATGGAAAAATCATCCAAATTTTTCATGGAAGGATCAACAGAAGCAAGGCTTCAATAATAACAATGGTGGAAGAAACAAGTTTAGCAATAGCAAACCTTTCCTATCATCATCTCAACAATAGACAGAGCATTCTGAGCAGAATCCTTCTAGCTTAACAAATATAGTCTCTGATCTATCTAAGGCCACTCTTAGTTTCATGACTGAAACAAGATCCTCCATTAGAAATTTGGAGGCACAAGTGGTCCAGCTGAGTAAAAGGGTTATTGAAACTCCTCCTAGCACTCTCCCAAGCAATACAAAAGAGAATCCCAAAGGAGAGTGCAAGGCCATTGATATAATCAACATGGCCGAAACCTTAAAAGAAGGAGGAGAATGTGAATCCCAATGAGGAAGACCTCAGGAAATGTCCAATGGTCAATAAGGAATACCCTAATGAGGAACCAAAGGAATCTAAGGCTCATACAGAGACCATAGAGATTCTCTTGGACCTCCTCTTACCATTCATGACCTCTAATAACTATTCATCTTCTGAAGAGGATGAAGACATTGTTGAAGGGCAAGTTGCCCAATATTTAGGAGCAATCATGAAGCTGAATGCCAAGCTGTTTGGTAATGAGACTTGGGAGGAAGAGCCTCCCTTTCTCACCAATGAACTGAATATATTGGTTCAGCAAAATTTACCTCAAAAGAAACATGATCCTAGTAAATTCTTAATACCATGTACCATAGGCACCATGACCTTTGAAAAAGCTCTGTGTGACCTGGGGTCAGGGATAAACATGATGCCACTCTCTGTAATGGAGAAACTGGGGATCTATGAGGTACAGGCTACCAAATTCTCATTGGAGATGGCAGATAAATCTATGAAAAAGGCTTATAGACTAGTAGAGGATGTGCTAGTGAAAGTTGAAGGCCTTTACTTCCCTGCTGATTTCATAATCCTAGACACTAGGAGGGATGAGGATGAATCTATCATCCTTGGAAGACCCTTCCTAGCCATAGCAAGAGCTGTGATTGATGTTGACAGAGGATAGTTGATCCTTCATGTGAATGAAGAATGCCTTGTAGTAAAGACTCAAGGTTCTCCATCTGTAACCATGAAGAGTAAGCATGAAAAGCTTCTCCCAATACAGAGTCAAACAGAGCCCCCACATTCAAATTCTAAGTTTGGTGTTGGGAGGTCACAACCAAACTCTAAGTTTGGTGTTGAGGGATCTCAACCATACTCTGATCATCTGTGAGACTCCATAAGAGCTCACTGTCAAGCTATTGACATTAAAGAAGCGCTTATTGGGAGGCAACCCAATTTTATTTTAATCTATATTATTTTGTTTTCTTTTAGGTTGATGATCATGTGAAGTCACAAAGACAATTACAAAATAAAGAAAAAAATAAAAAACAGCATTGAAAACAGCACACCCTGGAGGAAGAACTTACTGGCGTTTAAACGCCAGTAAGGGTAGCAAAATGGGCGTTTGAACGCCTAATCTGGCACATTTCTGGGCATTTAAATACCAGAATAGGACACCAGACTGGCATTTAAATTCCAGAACAGGGCAACAAACTGGCGTTTAGATGCCAAAATAGGAAGGAAAACTGGCGTTTAAACGCCAAAACAGGGCAGCAAACTGGCATTTAAACGCCAGAATTGCACTCTAAGGCGTTTTGAATGCCCAATTGGAGCAGGGATGAAGAATTCCTTGACCCTTCAGGATCTGTGGACCCCACAGGATCCCCACCAACCTCAACTCACTCTCTCTCCTCTTCACACCTTTCTACAACACTCTTCCCTAAATTCCCTTCACCAATTACCTCCATATCTCTTCCCCAAATACCCTTCACCAATCACTTCCTTAACTCTCCCCCAAAAACCCCACCCACCTTCGAAATTCAAAACCATTTCCCACCCAAACCATTTGGCCACTCTCCCTATAAATACCCCCCTTCACCCCTTCATTTTCACACATCACAAACACCTTCTTCCCCTCTTGGCCGAACCCTATACACCCTCTATCTCCTCCATTTTCTTCTTCTTCTACATCTTTCTTTCTTCTTTTGCTCGGGGATGAGCAAATATTTTAAGTTTGGTGTGGTAAAAGCATTGCTTTTTTTTTCATAACCATTTATGGCACCTAAGGCCGGAGAAACCTCTAAAAAGAGGAAAGGGAAGGCAAAAGCTTCCACCTCCGACATGGAAGATAGAGAGATTCATCTCAAGGGTCTATAGCTCAATAGTAGAGCATTTGACTGCACAATAAGAGAGCCCACTCATAGACCTCAATAAGAGCATGAAGAAATTCCTCATCAAGAAATCTCTGAGATACCTCAAGGGATACATTTTCCTCCACATAACTATTAGGAGCAACTAAGGATAGGAGCACCAAAATCACTAAGGATGGAGCAACAAAGGCAAGGAAGAGACATAGAGGAGCTCAAGAGCACCATTAGTTCTTCAAGAGGAGGAAGACGCCTCTATCACTAAGGTGGACTCATTCCTTAATCTCCTTGTCTATTTATTTTTCTGTTTTTCAGCTTTATGCTGTATGTTCTATCTATGTTTGTGTCTTCATTACATGATCATTAGTTTCTAGTGTCTATGTCTTAAAGCTATGAATAACTCCATGAATCCTTCACCTCTCTTAAATGAAAAATGTGCTTAACTACAAAAGAACAAGAAGTACTTGGATTTTAAATTTTGTCTTGAAACTAGTTTAATTATTTTGATGTGGTGGCAATACTTTTTGTTCTCTGAATGAATGCTTGAACAGTGCATATTTTTGATCTTGTTGTTTATGAATGTTAAAAGTGTTGGCTCTTGAAAGAAATATGAACAAAGAGAAATGTTATTGGTAATCTGAAAAAAATCATGAAATTGATTCTTGAAGCAAGAAAAAGCAATGAATGAGAAAGCTTGCAAAAAAAAAGAGAAAAGAAGAAATGGTGAAAAAAAAGAGAGAGAGAAAAGAAAAAGAAAAAGCAAGCAGAAAAAGCCAATAGCCCTTTAAACCAAAAGGCAAGGGTAAAAAGGATCCAAGACTTTGAGCATTAATGGATAGGAGGGCCCAAGGAAATAAAATCTAGGCCTAAGCGGCTAAATCAAGTTGTCCCTAACCATGTGCTTGTGTCATGAAGGTCTAAGTGAAAAGCTTGAGATTGAGTGGTTAAAGTCGTGATCCAAAGCAAAAGAGTGTTCTTAAGAACTCTGGACACCTCTAACTGGGGACTTTAGCAAAGCTGAGTCACAATCTGAAAAGGTTCACCCAGTTATATGTCTGTGGCATTTATGTAACCGGTGGTAATACTGGAAAATAAAGTGCTTAGGGTCACGGCCAAAACTCATAAAGTAGCTGTTTTCAACAATCAACGTACTGAACTAGGAAAATCAATAACACTATCTAAAATTCTAAGTTCCTATAGATGCCAATTATTCTGAATTTCAAAGGAAAAAGTGAGATGCCAAAACTGTTCAGAAGCAAAAAGCTACAAACCCCGCTCATCTAATTAGAACTAAGTTTGATTGATACTGTGGGATTCATTGTATATTCTCTTCTTTTTATCCTATTTTGTTTTTAGTTTCTTGGGGACAAGCAATAATTTAGGTTTGGTGTTGTGATGAGCGAATAATTTATACGCTTTTGGCATTGTTTTAGGTAGTTTTTAGTAGGATCTAGCTACTTTTTGGGATGTTTTTATTAGTTTTTAAGCAAAATTCACATTTTTGGACTTTACTATGAGTTTGTGTATTTTTTGTGATTTTAGGTATTTTTTTGCTGAAATTGAGGGACTTGAGCAAAAATCTAATTCAGAGGCTGACAAAGGACTGCAGATGCTGTTGGATTCTGACCTCCCTGCACTCGAAGTGGATTTTCTGGAGCTACAGAACTCCAAATGGCGCGCTCTCAATTGCATTGTAAAGCAGACATCCAGGGCTTTCCAGAAATATCTAATAGTTCATAATTTGCACGATTTTTGATGACTAACGCCAGCTCTCTGCTCTTTTCTGACGTCAAAACGCCAAAACTGGCATAAAAGTTGGAGTTAAACGCCCAAACTGGTACCAAAGCTAGTGTTTAACTCCAAGGAAGACCTCTACATGTGTAAAGCTCAATACTCAGTCCAAGAACACACCAAGTGGGCCCGGAAGTGGATTTCTGCATCATTTACCTATTTCTGTAAACCCTAGTATCTAGTTTCATTATAAATAGGACCTTTTACCATTGTATTTTCGTCTTGGAATCTTGGGACCATTGTTCATGTTTTGGAAAGCTGGCCATTCGGCCATGCCTACCCTATTTGCACTTATGTATTTTCAACGGTGGAGTTTTTACACACCATATATTAAGGTGTGGAGCTCTGCTGTACCTCGAGTTTTAATGCAAGTACTACTATTTTCTATTCAATTCAAGCTTATTCTTGTTCTAAGATATTCACTCGCACTTCAACCAGATGAATGTGATGATCCGTGACAATCATCATCATTCTCACTTATGAATGCGTGACTGACAACCATTTCCGTTCTACTTAAGATTGAGCGTGTATCTCTTAGCCTCCATTCCAAAAGATTGGAGTCTTCATGGTATAAGCAAGAATTATTGGCGGCCATTCCTGAGATCCGAAAAGTCTAAACCTTGTCTGTGGTATTTCGAGTAGGATCTGGGAAGGGATGACTGTGACGAGCTTCAAACTCGCGAGTGTTGGGCATAGTGACAGACGCAAAAGGATCACTGGATTCTATTCCAACATGATCGAGAACCGACAGATGATTAGCCGTGCAGTGACAGCGCATTTGGACCATTTTCACTGAGAGAACAGGAAGTAGCCATTGACAACGGTGATGCCCAACATACAACTTGCCATGGAAAGGAGTATGAAGGATTGGATGAAGGCAGTAGGAAAGTAAAGATTCAAGAGGGATGAAGCATCTCCATACGCTTATCTGAAATTCCCACCAATGAATTATATAAGTATCTCTATCCTTATTTTATGTTTTATTTATCTTTTAATTATGAAAACTCCATAACCCATTTGAATCTGCCTGACTGAGATTTACAAGGTGACCATAGCTTGCTTCAAGCCGACAATCTCTGTGGGATCGACCCTTACTCATGTAAGGTTTATTACTTGGACGACCCAGTGCACTTGCTGGTTAGTTATGCGAAGTTGTGAAAAAAAGTTGAGATTACAATTGTGCGTACCAAGTTGTTGGCACCATTGTGTATCACAATTTCGTGCACCAGCAATCCATGTAATTAAAATGCAAAATCTAACTACGCATTAACTATTGTTTTCCACATATTCATGCATCTTGAATTTGAGTACAGTACTAATGCATTGCTATTACCATTTACTTTGGGGCATTTTGTCTCCTTTTTATTATTTGCTCTTTTTCTTTTCTTTTTCTGCATATTTTTTTATTATTTTTTCTTTTGTTTTTCTCAATGCATATGATTAAAGTATTGCATGCAAGGATATATGCTCAAAATTTTTTCACATTTTCACAAAAAAGTCTAACATACTCAATTTCCAAACCAAACGTTTTCAAACCCACTTTCCCCACACTTAAATCATGAACACTCTCACTAGTCTAAGCTAACCAAGGATTCAAATTAAGGACATTATTGTTTTTTGCTTAGAGTTAATGATGTGCTAAAGTAAAGAACAAATGGGAAAAGAGGCTCAACTTTGGTTTGCAAAGGATAATGAAAGGGTAAGGCTGTATGGGTATGTAAGCTAAGTGAAACAAGGCCTCAATCATATAAGTATTTGCATACATTAAGCCATGGAAATATAGAATCAAGCAAGATATAGATCACAATTTTAGAGAGAACAATACACACCAAAACAAAATATTAGTTGGTAAAATGCAACCAATCAAAAAGGCTCAAAATCTCACTGATTTTGTGTGTTCGAGGTCTAAACCATGTTCCAAAATAAAATTTCTTCAAACAAGTTTAACAAAAATTTTAATTCAATTTAGTGAAATGCTCTAAAAAAAGGTTTCTTGAAAAAGAAATTATTACTTCAACCAAGTTGTGGTAAAATATGCACAAAATCAAACAAATATGCAATTAATCATGAAAATGCAGCAATGAACTAACAAAGAGAAATAAAAATTGGTGTTGAGAAGAAAGTGACTAACCCACGGAGATCAGTATCGACCTCCCCACACTTAAAGATTGCACCGTCCTCGGTGCATGCAAAGATGTGCAAGTGGACGGGTTTCTCCACTAATGCCTTTCTCCAAAGATCATACAGCAGACTTGTTTATTGCTTCAGTTAGAAATTTTTTCTTTTCCCTCTTGGTGGCCATCCTGAAAGAAGAGAAAAAGGAAGGGAAATAACCCACAAGCAAAGATATAAAAAGAAATAAAACATATGTGGGCCAGTGCCAAATAATAAGGTTCTCAACTACATGGTAGCTACAACATGTAAGTGAGAAAAATAATAGAAGCACAGGGCATGTCAACTAAATAGCAAACAAGTCAAGAGGCACCTAAAATAATGTAGGAAATATGCAACAGTTGAGTAAGAAATTTTTGTAACACCAATGTGAAAATAACAAATATAGAAAAGAAAGGGAGAAGAATCAATGAAGTTATGATGCCATGAATGCGAGTATGCAAATATAAAAAATAGAAGAATAGAAAGGGAATAAGGATGAGAGGGGAGGAGAAGAAAGTAGGAAATGAGGAAGAAAGAAGTAGGAGGTAAAAAGTAAGAAGAGGGGAAGAAGAGGGAAGAAAGAAAGAAATTAGGATTGGAAAGATAAGATAAGAAATTGGGCGGCGCAGGGATATGGTAACTGACGCGTGCGCGTGGGGCGCGTAATTGGGAGGGCGACGCGGAAGCGTCGTGCACGCGTACGCGTGCCCTTAGGTTGTTCTAAGTGCGCGAGGGCATCCTGGCGTACGCACAACTCTCTTTGCATTCTGGCATGCGGGCAAATCTCGCATACGACGCGTGCGTGACTAGCACACGCACGCGTGGAAGTGCAGATTTTGAAAACGACGAGCATGCGTCAGGGTCGCGTACGCGTGATACATTTTGTGCCTTGGGCACAGTGCTAGCACCAAGCCAGCATAACTTTTGGCCAAAACACTTTTGACGTCGATTTGGCTGGGTCACGCGTGCGCGTCATTGACGCGTACGCGTGAAGTGCCAAAATCCCAAGTGACGTGTACGCGTGGAGTACGCGTACAAGTGATGATGCTTGTGCGATTAGCACACTTTCTGCACTGCTCCCACGCAACTTTCTGCCACTTTTTTTTTAGTATGCAGATGCAAATGCAGACTATATGCAGTAATAATGAGAAAAGTAACTAAATAGATCTAAGAAAAGAGAAAGGAACGATCATACCATGATGGGTTGTCTCCCACCTAGCACTTTTAGTTATTGTCCTTAAGTTGGACATTTGGTGAGCTCCTTGTCATGGTGGCTTGTGCTTGAACTCATCCTGAAACTTCCACCAACGCTTGGACTTCCAACAATCTCTATCAATTCCAGATACATTCCCGAAGCTTTGATGGAGTTCTTCACAAGCTTTGAGCTCCCAAAGTCGATCCTCATTTATGCCCGGATCCCAAATCTTGTATCTACACCCGTCTTGAAGTGTATCACCATTTTTCCACTCGGGTGGTAAGCAATTGGAATTCTCACTAAGGCATCCAAACAGCTTTCTAGACCCATTCATTCGAGCATTGTACCAACCTTTGTACTTCACTTTGGAGCATGCAACCATATTGAACCTTGCATGACGTTTCCTACCACTAACCATCTCTCTCTTACTCTTAAAGCCACAAAGAGCTCTAAGCTACCCATCCGTCTCAAGCAAAGCATATTCAAGTGGGCTAATTAAGCTTAGAGATGAAAGATTTACCCACTTGAATGAAGGAATGAATGGTGATGCCTTTGAGAGAGGTATTTCTAGTGATCTTGCAAGTTCCATTCCCTTGTGTTCCCACTGGATAACTTCCACCTCTTTGCAAGCTTCTTCAATATCAACCTCTTCCTCTTGGTAGCTTTCTTCCAATTCAATCTCTTTTTCATTGCTTACCAAGGGCATGGGAGGTTCCGCATCTCCTAAGTTCTCAACCACTTCCTCTTTAACTATTGCGGCTTCGTCCAGTTGTTTTAGCATAAAATTGTACTCCTCCTTGATGATTTTCTTTCTATGACAACTCCCTTCAACTACTCCTTCATCTTCAAGGGTCTCTCCTACCTCCAAAATTTGGGCCTCCTCTTGCTCCTTTAGAAATAAGGCCGTGTGTAACCGATCCATTGCGATTGCATCCCTAAGACGATCCTTCTCTCTTGTTCCATGTCCATATTGTAATTGGGATCATCTTACTCTTGGATTGATAGAAGTGGGTGCTCTTCCATGGAGGGTGGTGATGGGATGGAGAGATCATTATTATATGTTTGGAAAGGAAGTGCACTAGAGCGTGAGGGTTGAGTATTCGAGGTAGAGGATTGGACCCTACGAGATATAAGATTTTGGAGTTCAGAGGTGAGACCAATGAGAGAGGTACGTGTGTCCTCCATGGAGGTTTGGGGTGGATAGGAGGGTTCATTTGTTGGGAAAAGGGGCTCATAACACGGAGGTGGTTCCTCTTGATAAGGATATAGAGATGGTGTATATTGAGGTAGTGGTTCTAAGTATGGTTCATATGGTGGTTGGTATGGTGGATAAGGGTTAGGGTCATATAAAGGTGAATGGTGAAAAGGGGTTTGTGAGTAGGGATGAGGGTTATGTTGCGGAGGGGGTCCATAGGCATATGGTGATGGTTGTTGATAATCAAGAGGGTGTTCACCATATCCATTATCTTGGTATGCCTCTTGGAAGGGCTCTTGGTCATAGTATGCTGGTGGAGGTTGTTGCCAAGAGGGTTGATTAAATCCTTGTGGCTCTTCCATCTTTGATTGTTCCAACCTTGATGCATGTTCTCATTATAGCTTCCATTCCCTACAACAACATTGGAACCAAACTCATAGCGACATGGGTGAGAATTCATAGTAGCTAATAAAAATTAAAAATAAAAACAAATAAATAAACAAAAACAAATATTCACAATAACCAATAATAAGGCACACATTTGCAATTCCCCGGCAACGGCGCCATTTTGACAAACGGACTTAAGTGTGGTCTAGAACTCACAAATAAAGGCTCGTTGAAAGTATAGCTTCTAAACCAACTAAAATCCTTTCGTACAAAAGATTGTTTGTCACAAGTACAAACCCTTAATAAATAATAACCGAAGTATTTAAACCTCGGGTCGTCTCTCAAGAAATTGCAGGGAAGTATGCTTATAATTGGTTATGGAAAAGTGTGTTTTAGGATTTTTTTAGATGAGAAGCAAGAATAGTAAATGGTAATGAAAATTAAATGATTGGAAAAACCCTTGGCAAGGTATGAGAACTGAAAATCCTATCCTAGTTATCCTTATCAATTGTGATGAGAATTGTTCATTGCTCCTACTTAGTTAACCCTTAACGAATGAAGGAAAGTCAAGTGGACTAATCAATTTGATTCCTCAAGTCCTAGTCAACTCCTGAGGAAAGACTAGCTTTAGTGGAATCCTTATCAATCAATAACTTTCAATTATCAATCAACAAGGAGTTTGATAACTTAAGTGTTACTAATTACTCAACCAAGCCAAGAACATAAAATCCTACTCTAACATCCTTCTAAGCCTTTTATCAAGTACTTGGAGGGCATAACATAAAAACATAGAAAAGCAATAAAAGATAATAAAATCCAAAAAATCAATTACATTAATATGGAAATTGAATCTAACATCAAAAGTTCACAAACTAGAATAATAACAATGAGTAATCAATAAGAGTAGAAGAGAAATCCTAAATCCTAAAACCTAGAGAGAGGAGAGAGCCTCTCTCTCTAAAAACTACATCTAAAACCTAAAATTGTGTGAATGAGAAGTTGTTGAATGAATTCATGATTCTCCCACTCTGTAGCCTCTAATCTGTGTTTTCTGGGCTGAAAATTGGGTCAAAAATAGCCTGAAATCACCCTTAGCAATTTCTGATACGTCCAGCACGTGGCTCTATCATGTGTATGCGCCTACGCGTACGCGTCACTTGTCTGCGGCACTATCCACGTGTGCACGTGCTTCACGCGTGCGCATCATCTATCAGCAAGGCAACGATGGCAAATTATATATTGTTGTGAAGCCCCGAATGTTATCTTTCCAACGCAATTAGAACCGCCTCATTTGAACCTCTGTAGCTCAAGTTATGATCGATTGAATGCAAAGAGGTCAGGCTAGATAGCTCAGCAATTCCTTCAATTTCTTGTATTCCTTCCACTTTTGCATGCTTCCTTATCATCCTCTACGCCATTCCTGCCCTGTAATCTCTGAAAACACTTAACACAGATATCAAGGTATCGAATGGTAATGAGAGAGGATTAAAATTAGCTAAATTAAGACCAAAGAAACATGTTTTCAATCATAGCACAAAATCAGGAAGGAAAATGTGAAACATGCAATTTTAATGAATAAGTGTGAGATTAGTGGATAAAATCCACTCAATTAAGCACAAGATGTGTCAAGAAATAGTGGTGCATCAGTGCTTCATCACCTGGTAACTTGGGCCAACTAGTCCGCGATTATCGATCAAAAACCCACAATCAAGAGTTTCCTTGAGACAAAACATTTAGAAGTCCAAAAAGGATCTATACATTGATGTCTGGGAATTTAAAGTCTTTAGCTATATGCTTGTGGTGCGTCCGTGTCAAGGAAATGTTTGGGTAACTAGATCCTTGGGGTGCTTCATCACCCGGTAACTTGGCCAACTGGCTCGAGATTATCGATCGAAATCGCACTATCAAGAGTTGCATTGAGACGGAACACTTAGAGTTGTCAACCGAAAAGCTCTCTTTGTTATAAATAAATGATTCAAGGATAAATCAAAACTTAAAAAAAAGATCTCATAATATTATCCAAGCCCCAGCTCTAAGAGATTCTTCACTCTCAAGACTTGAAGAATCATTAAGAAAGAAGAGAATCCGTTTAGAATCACATAGCTTGCTAAGTCCCACTCTCAAGAGGAACACGAGCTTCAAGAAGATTTAATTCTTCATTCAACTCTTTTCTTTTTCTTTTTGCTTGAGGACAAGCAAAGTTTTAAGTTTGGTGTTATGATGCGTTTGCATCATTAGTTGTTTTCCTTGCTTTAATTCATTATTTTCTTATGTTTAATTACATTTTTATCCTCTAATCTTATCACTTTTAAGTATCTTGTGCTACTAAGCTGTTTGCTAACTGTTTTCAAGGAATTATAATCAAAAGAGAGGTAAATCAAGTAGCAAATTGAAGGTTGATCAAGGAGAAAAGCTTAGCATGAAGAGTGGAGAGCCAAGGATGTGGGAGTGAAGCCATGGAAGCCATGCACCTAAGTAGAGGATAGGGCATGCCATGCCCTGAAGAAGAGAAGAGAGGGTGTGCCACGCCCCAACATCACCAAGCCAGACGTGCCACGCCAGGCACAAGGCATGCCACATGCATCAACAAAAAAGGCAGGGTGTGTCACATGGCATCCAAGGCATGCCACGCCTTGGATAGGAAGACTTGGCGTGCCACGCCCTAACACTATCAACAAGGGTGTGCCATGCCAAGCTTTAGGCATTCCAAGCCCTATAAACATCAATAAGGGTGTGTCATGAGGGAGATTGAGCGTGCCATGCCTCACCAACTCAAGCCTCTGAAAGTAATGCAAGAAGGAGGGCGTGCCATGCCAAGGATTAGGTGTCCCATGCCCCAACCAATCACTAGCCCCTGGAGCCATTCAAATTCAAGGGCATGCTATGTGAAGAAAGGAATGTGCCATGCCCTAACCAAGAGAATTCCCTGAAAGCATTTCAAGATAAAGGGCATGTCACAAGGGAGATTGAGTATGCCATGCCTCACCAACTCAAGCCTCTAGAAGCAATGCAAGAAGGAGGGTGTTGATAAACCCTATTTGTAGGGTTTATCTTGTGCTTGATTTAGGGGATTTTATAACCTTTTACCCACATTTATCCATTGAAATAGCATGGTTTTATAACTTCTCCTTTAATTGTGCTTAAGAGTGAAAACATGCTTTTTAGGACTTAAAATAGCTAAATCTAATTCTCCTTGTTTCCATTAGATGCCTTGATATGTTGTTAAGTAATTTTAGATTTAAGAGGCAAGGATTGGATCAAGGGAATGAAGAAAAAGCATGTAAAGTTGGAGAACTCATGAAGAAATAAAGGAATCGCAAAAGCTGTCAAGCCGACCTCTTCGCACTTAATCAACCATAACTTGAGCTATAGAGGTCTAAATAATGCGATTTCAGTTGGGTTGGAAAGATAACATCCAAGGCTTCGAAACGATATAAGATTTGCCATAGTTGCTATACGTATAAGAACACGTACGTGCACTATACGCATACGCGCCGTTGGTACACATGATTCACTTCATGCAAACTCATGGCTAGCGAATTTACAAGCCTTGTGGGCCCAATCCAACTCATTTCTGATGCTATTTAAGCCAAGGATTGAAGGGGAATCAACATACTTTAGAAGTTAGTTACCATTAGTTTAGTTTAGCTTAGTTTAGTAGTTAGAGTTGGTTTCTAGAGAGAGAAACTCTCACTTCTCTCTAGAATTAGGATTAGGTTTAGATTAGAATTTCTAGATCTAGGTTTTGATTCATCTTCTTCTACCTTCTACTCTTCAATTCCTTGTTGTTACATTCATTCTTTTTCTAATCTTTTGTTGTAATTTCCTTTATGTTGTTCTTATACTTTGTTGTAGATCTACTCTTGTTCCTTCCATTTTCTTTCAATTCAATTCAAGGTAATTCATAATAAATGTGTTTCTTTTGATTGTTATTGTTAATTCTTTTCAATAATTGTTGTTAGATTTTATTCTTGTTGTAGATTTCATGTGCTTTCCTTCTATGCCTCTTATGTGTTTGATAAAATGCTTCTTCTAGCTTTAGTGTAGATTTTGTTCCTCTTGGCCTAGGTAGAGTAATTAGTGACCCTTGAGTTATCTAATTCCTTTATTGATTGATAATTAGAAGTTGCTAATTGATTTGAATGCCTCTTAAGCTAGTCTTTCCTTTAGGAGTTGATTAGGACTTGAGGAATCAAATTGATTCATCCACTTGACTTTCCTCCATGGCTAGAGGTTAACTAAGTGGGAGTAATGGACAATTTGTTATCACAATTGAGGAGGATAACTAGGATAGGACTTCTAGTTCTCATATCTTGCCAAGAGCTTTGTTAGTTGTTAGTTTATTTTCTTTGCCATTTATATTTCTTGTCTAAAATCTCAAAAACCCCAAAATAACTCACAACCAATAACAAGACACTTTATTGTAATTCCTAGGGAGAACGACCCGAGGTTTAAATACTTCGGTTTATAAATTTTAGGGGTTTGTTTTAGTGACAAATAACTTTTTGTATGAAAAGATTATTGTTTGGTTTAGGAACTATACTTGCAACGAGAATTCATTTATGAAATTCTAAACCATCAAAAATCCAATCATCAAAATGGCACCGTTGCCGGGGAATTGCAATGGTATTGTGTTATTGATTATTGTATATATGTGAATATTGTGAATATATTTGCTTTTTTCTTCTTTTTTAGTTTTTAGTTTGTTCTCTTTATTTGTTACAATTTTTTTATTTTTGCCCTCTCTTGCTATCATGAATTCTCACTTTGGCTATGAGTGTAGTTACAACTATGTTGTAGGTGATGAGAACTATAATGAGAATGTGTATCAAGGATGGGATAACCAAAGGTGGGAGGAGCCATATGCATATGATCAATTTTCATGGCAACAACCTCTACCAATGCACTATGAAGAAGAGCCATTCTATGATGCATATCAATCCAATGGCTATGGTGAATCACCTTGTGACTTTCAAGAACCACCACCATATGCCTATGAACCATATCCCAACATAACTCTCAACCATACTCACAAGCCCCTTCTTACCAACCACCTTCATATGAACCTAATCCATATCCATCCTACCAACAACCATATGAGACATATGAACCACATATAGAGCCACCACCATTCCAACATCAATATTTTCAAGAGCCACCTCCTCTACATTATTACCAAGATGAACCACCCCCAATATATGAAAATTTTCAACCACAAGATGAATTCTACCTTCCACCACAACCTCACATGGAAGAATATTCATGTCCATCGATCCAAGAGCCATATGATCCCTATCATGATATCCAAGCGGAACAAGAGTCAAGGAATCATCTCAAGGAAGAATTGGATCAATTTCAAGCAACCATGGAGTGTGTTGTGCAACAAGTGAAAAGAGTGAAAAATATTGAATCACCACAACTCTACCAAGAAGAACCATCTTCCTACTATGAACCCTTTCCCCAAAATGATGAATCCTTCCATCCACTCCAACCTCCAATGGATGACATCCTTGGTGTTCTTGTTCAAGGGCAAGAATAGATGAAAAGGGATGTGCAAAATTTCATGGCCGCCTTGGATGCGGTAACAAATCAATTAGCCTCCCAATGCTTGAACACTCAAGGAACTCTCATGGCTACATGTGGATAATCGAATGAAGAACATAGCATGAAGGAGAGATTGGAAACTCCAGTGGGAAATGAAGGAAGTTGCTTTGTATTGGAACAATTGGAGGAAGCTTTAATTGTTGAAGACAAGGAAGAAGTGGTAGAAGACTTAGGAGATGCGGAGCCTCCATGGGAACATAGAGTTAAAGAAAATCCCTCCAAGATGATTGAAATTGATGCTAGAGAGGAAAGTGCACACCTTCCAAGGTATATTCCATATGAAGACTTGGATGGGATAGAGAAAGAATTGAGTTCCCTTGGTGATGAAGATCAAGCATCAAGTCTTAGTGGTGAAGAATTCTTTGAGCATGAAGAACCTTCTCCGGTTGGATTTGAAAGTGTTGAGGAGGTAAATTTTTCTCACCCTCCCTATTATGATTTGAGTAAAGGAAAAGGTTTAGATAAAATTGTTGAACAAAGGATTGAGATTAAGAGATCTTGTGAAGAGGTGGAAGTCCCTAGAAATAGAAGAACGAGGGTTGGTTATGCTTTGTCAAGATCTTTGGAAGCATCTTTGCCTAGGTTGCCATCTACACCTTCATTTGAGTGGGTGAAATTCATTTCTATTAGCTTTATTATCCCACTTGAATATGGTTTGTGATGAGCGGATAATTTATACGCTTTTTGGCATTGTTTTTAGTATGTTTTTAGTATATTTTAGTTAGTTTTTGTTAAAATTCACTTTTCTGGGCTTTACTATGAGTTTGTGTGTTTTTCTATGATTTCAGGTATTTTCTGTCTGAAATTGAGGGACCTGAGCAAAAATCTGATTCAGAGGCTGAAAAGGACTGCAGATGCTATTAGATTCTGACCTCCTTGCACTCGAAGTGGAATTTCTGGAGCTACAGAAGCCCAATTGGCGCGCTCTCAATTGCGTTGGAAAGTAGATCCTAGGCTTTCCAGCAATGTATAATAGTCCATACTTTGCCCGAGATTTGATGGCCCAAACCGGCGTTGCAAATTAGCTTGAGAATTCCCGGCGTTTAACGCCGGAACTGGCACAAAAATTGGAGTTAAACGCCCAAATTGGCATAAAAGCTGGCGTTTAACTCCAGAAAAAGTCTCTATACATGAAAGCTTCAATGCTCAGCCCAAGAACACGCCAAGTGGACCCCGGAAGTGGATTTTTTCGTCATTTACTCATTTCTGTATACCCTAGGTTACTAGTTCACTATTAATAGGATCTTTTGACATTGTATCTGGGGGGAATGACATTTTACACGTTTCTCATTGTATCTTCTATGGCATGAGTCTCTAAACCCCATGGTTGGGGGTGAGGAGCTCTGCTGTGTCTTGATGGATTAATGCAATTACTACTGTTTTTCATTCAATCACGCTTGCTTCTATTCTAAGATATCACTTGTTCTTCAACTTGATGAATGTGATGATCCGTGACACTCATCATCATTCTCGCTTATGAACGTGTGCCTGACAACCACCTCCGTTCTACTTTAGATTGAGTGAATATCTCTTGGATTCCTTAATCAGAATATTCGTGGTATAAGCCAGAATTGATGGCGGCATTCAAGAGAATCCGGAAGGTCTAAACCTTGTCTGTGGTATTCTGAGTAGGATTCAAGGATTGAATGACTGTGACGAGCTTCAAACTCCTGAGGGCTAGGCGTTAGTGACAGACGCAAAAGAATCACTGGATTCTATTCCAACCCGATTAAGAACCGACAGATGATTAGCCGTGCTGTGACAGAGTACGTTGAACATTTTCACTGAGAGGATGGGAGGTAGCCATTGACAACAGTGAAACCCTACATACAGCTTGCCATGGAAGGAGCCTTGCGTGCATGAAGAAGAAGACAGTAGGAAAGCAGAGATTCAAAAGATAGAGCATCTCCAAAACCTCAACCTGTTCTCCATTACTGCAAAACAAGTATTTATTTCATGTTCTTTTATTTTTCACAATTAAACCTGAGAATTATTGATATCCTGACTAAGAGTTACAAGATAACCATAGCTTGCTTCAAGCCAACAATCTCCGTGGGATCGACCCTTACTCACGTAAGGTATTACTTGGACGACCCAGTACACTTGCTGGTTAGTTGTGCGGAATTGCGAAGGTGTGATCGCAATTTCGTGCACCAAGTTTTTGGCGCCGTTGCCGGGGATTGTTCGAGTTTGGACAACTGACAGATTATCTTGTTGCTTAGATTAGGACTGTTTTATTTTTGTTGGTTTAGAGTCTTTTATTTGAGTTTAGTTTCATATTTTAAGTTTGGTGTCTTCTTTGTGTTTTCCTTTAAGTTTTCGAAAATTTGTGTCTGATTTTCTAAAAATTTTAACTTTGGTGTCATTTTGTTGTTTTTTTCTTTCCTCATTTCAAAAATTGATTCTTTTTCAAAATAATTTTCAATCATATCTTTTCAATTGCTAATTCCAAAATCTTTTTTTTTATTAACTAATTGATTTAGTTTTCAATCTGTTTTGATATTATTTTTTTAGTTTTCGATATTTTATTTTATTTTATTTTAAATTTTTTCGGTCACCTAAAAAAAATTTACTTTACTTGTGAATCCATATCATATTCCCTTTCTCCATCATGGACCTAAGTGGAATTGAATAGTCCAGAAGGACTCTGGGGTCATATGCTAACCCCATTACAGCTGCATATGGGAGTAGCATCTGTATACCTCCCATTAAAGCAAGCAGCTTTGAGCTAAATCCTCAACTCATTATCATGGTGCAGCAAAATTGCCAGTATTCCAATCTTCCACAGGAAGAACCTACTGAGTTTCTGGCATAATTCTTACAACTTGCTGACACAGTACGTGATAAAGAGGTGGATCAGGATGTCTACAGATTATTATTGTTTCCATTTGCTGTAAAAGATCAAGCTAAGAGGTGGTTGAATAACCAACCTACAGCAAGCATAAAGACATGGAAACAATTATCAGACAAATTCCTGAATCATTTTTACCCTCCAAAAAGGATGACACAGCTAAGGCTGGACATCCAAGGCTTTAAACAAGAGGATAATGAATCCCTTTATAATGCCTGGGAGAGGTATAGAGGTATGCTAAGAAAATGCCCCTCTGAAATGTTTTCAGAGTGGGTACAGTTAGACATCTTCTACTATGGGCTTACAGAAAAAGCTTAGATGTCTCTAGACCACTCAGCTGGTAGATCTATACATATGAGGAAGACGATTGAAGAGGTTCAAGAGCTTATAGATACTATTGCTAGAAATCAACATTTGTACTCTAGCAATGAGTCCTCTACAAAAGAAGAAGTTATGGCAGTAACCACAGATCCTAATCCTCAAGAACAGATGGTTGAGCTTAATCAGCAACTACACCTGATGACAAAACTGTTAGCAGAATTTAAAGAGATGCTCCAAGAAACTAAAATTGCTGACAAGAACATAGAATCACAGTTGAATCAGACAAAACAGTAGTTATCTAAACAGATAACAGAAGAATGCCAAGCAGTTCAACTGAAAAGTGGGAAGACATTGAATAGTGATGACAAGTGATGAGCGGATATTTTATACGCTTTTTGGGGGTAATTTCATGTAGATTTTAGCATGTTTCAGTTAGTTTTTAGTAGAATATTATTAGTTTTTAGGCAAAAATCATATTTCTGGACTTTACTATGAGTTTGTGTGTTTTTCTGTGATTTCAGGTATTTTCTGGCTGAAATTGAGGGAGCTGAGCAAAAATCTGACTTAGGCTGAAAAAGGACTGCTGATGTTGTTGGATCCTGACCTCCCTGCACTCGAAATGGATTTTCTGGAGCTACAGGAGTCCAATTGGCGCGCTCTCAACGGCGTTGGAAAGTAGACATCCAGGGCTTTCCAGCAATATATAATAGTCCATATTTTGCGCGAGGATAGACGACGTAACTTGGCGTTAAACGCCAAGTTCATGCTGCTGTCTGGAGTTAAACGCCAGAAAAACGTCATTATCCGGAGTTGAACGCCCAAAACACGTCATAACCTGAAGTTTGACGCCAAGAAGGGCCTCCACACGTGGAAAGCTTTAGTCTCAGCCCCAGCACACACCAAGTGGGCCCCAGAAGTGGATTTCTGCACCAATTATCTTAGTTTATTTATTTTCTGTAAACCTAGGGTACTAGTTTACTATTTAAACAACTTTTACAGACATTTCTTGTACCTCATGACATTTTCAGATCTGAATTACATACTCTTTGACGGCATGAGTCTCTAAACTCCATTGTTGGGGGTGAGGAGCTCTGCAGCGTCTTGATGATTTAATACAATTCCTTTGTTTTCCATTCAAACACGCTTGTTCTTATCTAAGATGTTTATTCGCGCTTAACTGTGGAGAAGGTGATGATCCGTGACACTCATCACCTTCCTCAATCCATGAACGTGTGCCTGACAACCACCTCCGTTCTACATCAGATTGAATGAATATCTCTTAGATTCCCCAACAGAATCTTCGTGGTATAAGCCGGATTGATGGCAGCATTCATGAGAATCCGGAAAGTCTAAACCTTGTCTGTGGTATTCCGAGTAGGATTCCGGGATTGAATGACTGTGACGTGCTTCAAACTTTAACCTGCTGGGCGTTGGTGACAGACGCAAAAGAGTGATTCTATTCCAGTAGGAGCGGGAACCAACCGGTGATTAGCCGTACTGTGACAGAGTGCGTGAGCATAGTTTTCATTGCGAGGATGGGAAGTAGCCATTGACAACGGTGACACCCTACATAGAGCTTGCCATGGAAGGAACCTGCGTGTGAGAAGAGGATCTCAAGGAAGAGTTGAAGTCAGAGGACAAAGCATCTCCAAAACTCCAACATATTCCCCAGTACTGCAAATCAAAGTAACATTGTTCCCTCTTTTATCAAATCCAGTAATTTCACTTTTAATCCAAATTAATTCTATTGACATCCTGACTAAGATTAATAAAATAAATATTGATTGCTTCAAACCAATAATCTCTGTGGATTCGACCCTTACTCACGTAAGGTATTACTTGGACGACCCAGTACACTTGCTGGTCAGTTGAACGGAATTGTGCAAGTAATCAGTTAGTTAAATTAGTTCTCCTTGGCACATGCCAAGGAGCCATTAATTAAGGATCACAATTTCGTCCACCAAGTTTTTGGCGCCGTTGCCGGGGATTATTGCGTTTGGACAATTGAAGGCTTATTTTATTTCTTAGATTAGGAATAATTTATTTTTATTTTTATTGTTATAGAGTCATTAAATCAATATTGATAGGATAGTTTCTTTTCAAAAATATTATTTTTCTTAATTAAGTGTTAATTTTCGTGAGTTTTAGTGTCTTGTTCTAAGTTTGGTGTCAATTGCATGTCTCATATTTTTCTTTAAAATTTTCGACTTGTGATTTTTGTTCTTCATTAATCTTCAAGTTGTTCTTGCTTATTTTTCTTGTTTGATCTTGAGTTTTTCTTGCTTTGTGTCTTTTCTTGTTTCACTTGTGTTCCTTTTAAAGCACTAATTGGAATATCTGCATCAAGTGTCATATTTATTCCCATTTGGCTAGAATAGAAGGGTCATATTCTTGATTAGGGAGCACCAATACTTTTGAAAATCTTTTTCAAAAATAATTTTTCTTGATTTAATCTTGTACCAAACTCTAAGTTTGGTGTTTTATTGTTAATCTTTTTATAATTTTCGAAAATTTTATTAAAGTTTTCTAAAAATTTTAAGTTTGGTGTTCTTCCTTGTGTTCTTGGTGTTCTTGTGAATCTTCAAGGTGTTCTTGAGTTTTTCTTGTGTCTTGATCTTAAAATTTTTAAGTTTGGTGTTCCTTGGTGTTTTCCCTCCAAAAAATTTTCGAAAATAAGGAGCATTAGATCTAAAAATTTTAAGTCTTGTGTCTTTTGCATGTTTTTCTCTTTCATCATAAAATTCAAAATTCAAAAAAAATTTATATTCTCCAACTACTTTTTTCGAATTTTTTTTTTAATTTTTAGATTTTAATTTCATTTTTCTTTCGAAAAAAAAATATATATATATTTTTAACTTCTTTTTATTTATTCCATTTTTATTTATTCCATTACTATAAATTCTCAACTTGTATTCAATAATGGAAGCAAGTAGGAATGAACAGTCCAAGAGGACTTTGGGGTCATATGCTAACCCCACTACTGCTTCATATGGGAGTAGTATCTGTATACCTTCCATTGGAGTTAGTAGCTTTGAGCTGAATCCTCAGCTCATTATCATGGTGCAGCAAAACTGCCAGTACTCTGGTCTTCCACATGAAGAACCTACAGAATTTCTGGCACAATTTCTGCAAATTGCTGATACAGTACATGATAAGGAAGTGGATCAGGATGTCTACAGATTACTACTGTTTCCATTTGCTGTAAAAGATCAAGCTAAGAGGTGGTTAAATAACCAGCCTAAAAACAGCATAAAAACATGGAAACAGCTGTCAGAAAAATTCCTGAATCACTATTTCCCTCCCAAACGGATGACACAGCTAAGGCTAAGCATCCAAGGCTTCAAACAAGGAGATGATGAATCCCTTTATGATGCCTGGGAGAGATACAGAGAGATGCTAAGAAAATGCCCCTCTGAAATGTTTTCAGAATGGGTGCAATTAGACATCTTCTACTATGGGCTTACAGAAAAAGCTCAGATTTCTCTAGACCACTCAGCTGGTGGATCTATACATATGAGAAAAACAATTGAAGAAGCTCAAGAGCTTATTGATACAGTTGCCAGAAATCAACATCTGTATCTAAACAGTGAATCTTCCATGAAAGAAGAAGCCAAAACAGTAACTGCAGAACTCAGTCCGATGGATCAGGCTAATGAATTCAATCAGCAATTAGATTTTCTAACTCAGCAGCTAGCCGAATTCAAGGAAATATTACAGGAAACAAGAATGGCTAACAGGAACATGGAAGTACAATTAAAGCAGACAGAAAAGCAACTGTCAAAACAAATAACAGAAGAATGCCAAGCAGTTCAATTAAGAAGTGGGAAAACATTAAATACCTCACTTCAAAGCAGCAAGAAGACAGGAAATGAACAAATGGCTACTCAAAATCCCTCTGAGGACAAGCAGAGCCCAGAAAGGGATAAAGCTGGCGCTGAACGCCCAAACCATGTTCATTCCTGGCGTTCAACGCAAGAAACAAGCATGGATCTGGCGTTGAACGCCCAAAAGGAACATGGTTCTGGCGTTCAAACGCCAGAAATAAGTAAGGAGGTGGCGTTTAACGCCACCCCAGCTTCCACCCCTGGTATTCAAACGCCAGTGGGTGATCAGTCACATACAAGTGCTGATAACAATCCTTCTAAAAAGGCTTCCCAACCCACTTCTGTAGGTAATAAACCTGCAGCAACTAAGGTTGAGGAATACAAAGCCAAAATGCCTTATCCTCAAAAACTCCGCCAAGCGGAACAGGATAAGCAATTTGCCCGCTTTGCAGACTATCTCAGGACTCTTGAAATAAAGATTCCGTTTGCAGAAGCACTTGAGCAAATACCCTCTTATGCTAAGTTCATGAAAGAGATCTTAAGTCATAAGAAGGATTGGAGGGAAACTGAAAAAGTTTACCTCACTGAAGAATGCAGTGCAGTCATTCTGAAAAGCTTACCTGAGAAGCTTAAAGATCCTGGGAGCTTTATGATACCATGCACGTTAGAAGGTGTTTGTACCAAGCAAGCTTTATGCGATCTTGGGGCAAGTATCAACCTAATACCTGCATCTACTATCAGAAAGCTTGGTTTGACTGAAGAAATCAAACCAACCAGGATATGTCTTCAACTTGCTGATGGCTCCATTAAATACCCATCAGGCGTGATTGAAGACATGATTGTCAAGGTTGGGCCATTTGCCTTTCCTACTGACTTTGTGGTGCTGGAAATGGAGGAGCACAAGAGTGCAACTCTCATTCTAGGAAGACCTTTCCTAGCAACTGGCCGAACCCTCATTGATGTCCAAAAAGGGGAAGTGACCTTGAGAGTCAATGAGGAGGAGTTCAAGTTGAATGTTGTTAAAGCCATGCAACATCCAGATAACCCAAATGACTGCATGAGTGTTGATATTATCGACTCTCTGGTAAGAGAAGTCAATATGGCTGAGAGTCTCGAATCAGAGCTAGAGGACATCTTTAAAGATGTTCAGCCTGATTTGGAGGAATCAGAGAGGATAATAGAACCTCTGAAAATCCCTCAAGAAGAGGAGAAACCTCCAAAACCCGAGCTCAAACCATTACCACCATCCCTGAAATATGCATTTCTGGGAGAAGGTGAAACCTTTCCTGTAATTATAAGCTCTACCTTAGAGCCACAGGAAGAGGAAGCACTAATTCAAGTGCTAAGGACGCACAAGACAGCTCTTGGGTGGTCCATTAGTGATCTTAAGGGCATTAGCCCAGCCAGATGCATGCACAAAATCTTGTTGGAGGATGACGCCAAGCCAGTGGTTCAACCACAAAGGCGGCTGAACCCAGCTATGAAAGAAGTGGTGCAAAAAGAGGTCACTAAATTACTAGAGGCTGAGATTATTTATCCTATTTCTGACAGCCCCTGGGTGAGCCCTGTCCAAGTTGTCCCTAAGAAGGGTGGCATGACAGTGGTTCATAATGAAAAAAATGAACTGGTTCCTACAAGGACAGTTACAGGGTGGCGTATGTGCATTGATTATAGAAGACTCAACACAGCCACCAGAAAGGATCATTTTCCTTTACCATTCATAGACCAGATGCTAGAAAGACTAGCAGGTCATGAATACTACTGCTTCCTGGATGGATATTCAGGTTATAATCAAATTGCAGTAGATCCCCAGGATCAGGAGAAAACGGCATTCACATGCCCATCTGGAGTATTTGCATACAGAAGGATGCCATTTGGCCTGTGCAATGCACCTGCAACCTTTCAGAGGTGCATGCTCTCAATTTTCTCTGATATGGTGGAAAAATTTCTGGAAGTCTTCATGGATGACTTTTCAGTATTTGGAGACTCATTCAGCTCCTGCCTTAACCATTTAGCACTTGTTCTGAAAAGATGCCAAGAGACTAACCTGGTTTTAAACTGGGAAAAATGTCACTTTATGGTGACTGAAGGAATTGTCCTTGGGCACAAAATTTCGAACAAGGGGATAGAGGTGGACCAAGCTAAGGTAGAAGTAATTGAAAAATTACCACCACCTGCTAATGTTAAGGCAATCAGAAGCTTTCTGGGGCATGCAGGATTCTATAGGAGGTTTATAAAGGATTTTTCAAAAATCGCCAAACCTCTGAGCAACCTGCTAGCTGCAGACACGCCATTTATCTTTGATAAAGAGTGTCTGCAGGCATTTGAGACTCTGAAAGCTAAATTGGTTACAGCACCAATTATCTCTGCACCAGACTGGACATTACCATTCGAACTGATGTGTGATGCCAGTGACCATGCCATTGGTGCAGTGTTGGGACAAAGGCATGACAAGCATTTGCATGTCATTTATTATGCCAGCCGTGTGCTAAATGATGCACAGAAGAATTACACAACCACAGAAAAAGAACTACTTGCAGTGGTTTACGCCATTGACAAATTCAGATCCTACTTAGTATGATCAAAAGTGATTGTGTACACTGATCATGCTGCTCTTAAATATCTACTCACAAAGCAGGATTCAAAACCCAGACTCATTAGATGGGTGTTGCTTCTGCAAGAGTTTGATATAGAAATAAGAGACAGAAAAGGGACAGAAAATCAAGTAGCAGATCACATGTCCCGAATAGAACCAGTGGAAGGGGCGTTCCCCCCTCTCACTGAAATTTCTGAAACCTTTCCGGATGAGCAACTACTAGCCGTCCAGGAAGTGCCATGGTTTGCAGACATTGCAAACTACAAGGCAGTGAGATTCATACCCAAAGAGTACAGTAAGGTGCAATCAAAGAAATTAATCACAGATGCAAAGTACTATCTTTGGGATGAACCATATCTCTTTAAGAGATGTGCAGACGGAGTAATCCGTAGATGTGTGCCTAAAGAAGAAGCACAGAAGATCCTTTGGCATTGCCATGGATCACAGTATGGAGGACATTTTGGAAGTGAACGAACAGCCACAAGAGTCCTCCAGAGTGGCTTCTACTGGCCTACTCTCTATAAAGATTCCCGAGCATTTGTGCTTAACTGTGACAGTTGCCAGAGATCAGGCAACCTGCCTCACAGTTATGCTATGCCTCAACAAGGAATCTTGGAGATTGAGTTGTTTGATGCATGGGGCATTGATTTCATGGGACCTTTCCCACCGTCATACTCAAACACCTATATTCTGGTGGCAGTGGATTATGTATCCAAATGGGTGGAGGCTATTGCAACACCCACTAATGACACTAAAACAGTGTTAAAATTCCTCCAGAAACATATCTTCAGCAGATTTGGTATCCCTAGAGTATTAATCAGTGATGGGGGCACTCATTTCTGTAATAAACAGCTCTACTCTGCTCTAGTACGTTATGGAGTCAACCACAGGGTGGCTACTCCATATCACCCACAAACTAATGAGCAGGCTGAAGTCTCAAATAGAGAACTCAAAAGAATCCTGGAACGGACTGTAATTAACCGTAGAAAGGAGTGGGCAAGAAGCTTGGATGATGCTCTGTGGGCATACAGAACAGCGTTCAAGACCCCTATAGGGACCTCTCCATACCAGCTTGTGTATGGAAAGGCATGTCACTTGCCAGTGGAACTGGAACACAAGGCCTACTGGGCAACCAGATTCCTAAACCTTGATGCCAAATTAGCTGGAGAAAAACGTTTACTCCAGTTAAATGAGCTAGAGGAATTTAGACTCAATGCTTTCGAGAATGCAAAAATTTACAAGGAGAAAGCAAAAAGATGGCATGATAAGAAATTGTCATCCAGAGTCTTTGAGCCAGGGCAGAAAGTTCTGCTATTTAATTCTAGGCTCAAATTATTCCCTGGGAAATTAAAATCCCGGTGGAGAGGTCCATATGTAATTACAAGTGTATCACCATATGGATATGTAGAGCTTCAGGATAATGAATCTAACAAAAAGTTCATTGTTAATGGACAGAGAGTTAAACATTATCTTGAAGGCAATTTTGAACAAGAATGCTCAAAACTGAGACTTGATTAAAAAGCTCAATAATAGTCCAGCTAATGACATTAAAGAAGCGCTTGCTGGGAGGCAACCCAGCCACTCACAAAATATAATTTTATTTGATCTAGTTTTACAGGTAGATGCTAGAGTATCTCCAAAAGGTGAAATAGCAATTGATTGAAGTCACAGAGTTACAGGGAAAATTGGAAGCTCACTGGCGTGAAAAAGCCAGTAAGAAACAATTTGGGCGTTGAACGCCCATGAGAAGCACCCACTGGGCGTTTAACGCCAGTGAGGGTAGCATCTGGGCGTTAAACGCCAGAAAGATGCATCAGCTGGGCGTTGAACGCCCAGGAGAAGCAGCATTTGGGCGTTAAACGCCCAAACCATGCAGCAGTTAGGCGTTTAACGCCAGGATGGTGGGGAGGAGGTAAAATTCATTTTTCTTTACAATTTTTCTAAATTTTTAAGTTTTAATTCATGATTTCTTGCATAAACATGTTTCAAAATGTCATCCTTCAAAATCAAATTGGTTCTCTAAGAACCCTAATTTCTAAAATCCCTTTTTCAAAAACATCAAATGTATCTTAATTCATAAACACAAATCTTTTTCTAATCCAATTCTTTTTCAAATATTTTTAATTTCTTCTCATATCTTTTTTTTTAAACTCATCTTATCTTTATTTGAAAATGCCTTTCCTTCTACTACTCTCCTTTCCTTTCTTTTGCTTGAGGACAAGCAAACCTCTAAGTTTGGTGTGATTTGCCATGATCACTGAGCTAAAACTCATTAAGACCATGGCACCTAAGAGAACAGGAAGAGCAAGGATGTGAACTTAAGGGAGCTGAAGCGTCAGAAATTAATTCTTGAAGGCACCCCACAGACTAGAGGAACATCCACTTCCCAAAATACAGGTTGTTAAGTTCTAATTCCAGCTTTAACTCTGTGATAGTATTATTTTAGAAATTGACCTTAGAAGATATTTAGTAGTAATTAGGATGTCTATTTTGATTTTATTTCCAATTAAGCTATAATTTATTTTTCTCATCATCATTAGGCATGAATAAAGTAGTAGATTTTCTTTTAGAATAAAGAAGTAATTTATATTTTTCGAGTTCTTAATAAATAAAATTTATAATTAATTATATGTGGTGGCAATACTTTTTGTTCTCTGAATGAATGCTTGAACAGTGCATAAGATGTACTTTGAATTTGATGAATATTGGCTCCTGAAAGAATGAGGAACACGAAAAATATTGTTGATGATCTAAAAAATCATGAAATTGATTCTTGAAGCAAGAAAAAGCAGTTCAAAAAAAAAACACAATATTCACAAGCCATGGGCACTAGCCAAGAGTAAAAAGGATCCAAGGCTTTGAGCATCAATGGATAGGAGGGCCCAAGGAAATAAAATCCAGGCCTAAGCGGCTAAACCAAGCTGTCCCTAACCATGTGCTTGTGTCATGAAGGTCCAAGTGAAAAGCTTGAGACTGAGTGGTTAAAGTCGTGATCCGAAGCAAAAGAGTGTGCTTAAGAGCTCTGGACACCACTGACTGGGGACTCTAGCAAAGCTGAGTCATAATCTGAAAAGGTTCACCCAGTTATGTGTCTGTGGCATTTATGTATCCGGTGGTAATACTGGAAGACAAAGTGCTTAGGGCCACGGCCAAGACTCATAAAATGACTGTGTTCAAGAATCAACATACTACACTAGGAGAGTCAACAATACTATCTGAATTCTGAGTTCCTAAGGATGCCAATCATTCTGAAAATTTAAAGATACAGGGAGATGCCAAAACTGTTCAGAGACAAAAAGCTGCAAGCCCCGCTCATCTAATAAGAATCTGAGCCTCATTTAAAACTCAAGAATATTATTACTTCTTTATTTCTGTTAGAACCTATTTTATTCATCTAGTTGCTTGAGGACAAGCAACAGTTTAAGTTTGGTGTTGTGATGAGCGGATATTTTATACGCTTTTTGGGGGTAATTTCATGTAGATTTTAGCATGTTTCAGTTAGTTTTTAGTAGAATATTATTAGTTTTTAGGCAAAAATCATATTTCTGGACTTTACTATGAGTTTGTGTGTTTTTCTGTGATTTCAGGTATTTTCTGGCTGAAATTGAGGGAGCTGAGCAAAAATCTGACTTAGGCTGAAAAAGGACTGCTGATGCTGTTGGATCCTGACCTCCCTGCACTCGAAATGGATTTTCTGGAGCTACAGGAGTCCAATTGGCGCGCTCTCAATGGCGTTGGAAAGTAGACATCCAGGGCTTTCCAGTAATATATAATAGTTCATACTTTGCGCGAGGATAGACGACGTAACTTGGCGTTAAACGCCAAGTTCATGCTGCTGTCTGGAGTTAAACGCCAGAAAAACGTCATTATCCGGAGTTGAACGCCCAAAACACGTCATAACCTGAAGTTTGACGCCAAGAAGGGCCTCCACACGTGGAAAGCTTTAGTCTCAGCCCCAGCACACACCAAGTGGGCCCCAGAAGTGGATTTCTGCACCAATTATCTTAGTTTATTTATTTTCTGTAAACCTAGGGTACTAGTTTACTATTTAAACAACTTTTACAGACATTTCTTGTACCTCATGACATTTTCAGATCTGAATTACATACTCTTTGACGGCATGAGTCTCTAAACTCCATTGTTGGGGGTGAGGAGCTCTGCAGCGTCTTGATGATTTAATACAATTCCTTTGTTTTCCATTCAAACACGCTTGTTCTTATCTAAGATGTTTATTCGCGCTTAACTGTGGAGAAGGTGATGATCCGTGACACTCATCACCTTCCTCAATCCATGAACGTGTGCCTGACAACCACCTCCGTTCTACATCAGATTGAATGAATATCTCTTAGATTCCCCAACAGAATCTTCGTGGTATAAGCCGGATTGATGGCAGCATTCATGAGAATCCGGAAAGTCTAAACCTTGTCTGTGGTATTCCGAGTAGGATTCCGGGATTGAATGACTGTGACGTGCTTCAAACTTTAACCTGCTGGGCGTTGGTGACAGACGCAAAAGAGTGATTCTATTCCAGTAGGAGCGGGAACCAACCGGTGATTACCCGTACTGTGACAGAGTGCGTGAGCATAGTTTTCACTGCGAGGATGGGAAGTAGCCATTGACAACGGTGACACCCTACATAGAGCTTGCCATGGAAGGAACCTGCGTGTGAGAAGAGGATCTCAAGGAAGAGTTGAAGTCAGAGGACAAAGCATCTCCAAAACTCCAACATATTCCCCAGTACTGCAAATCAAAGTAACATTGTTCCCTCTTTTATCAAATCCAGTAATTTCACTTTTAATCCAAATTAATTCTATTGACATCCTGACTAAGATTAATAAAATAAATATTGATTGCTTCAAACCAATAATCTCTGTGGATTCGACCCTTACTCACGTAAGGTATTACTTGGACGACCCAGTACACTTGCTGGTCAGTTGAACGGAATTGTGCAAGTAATCAGTTAGTTAAATTAGTTCTCCTTGGCACATGCCAAGGAGCCATTAATTAAGGATCATAATTTCGTCCACCAACAAGTCATCATATACCCATTTCTCAAGCTAATTTCACTTGTTTTACTAGTTTTTATGCACTTTCTTGCACCTTAAGTAAGCAATTTAGAGTGGAATTACATGTTTTATTTGAATCAAACAACCACCATTTAATTGATGCTAAATCATGAGGTTTAAGCTAAATTTAATTGATTTTTAATTGATTTATAAACCTTGTGAAATTGGAGATACTTTGATTTGTTGTTTTGGTTTCTTGTAGGTGAAGAAAGGAAGAAAAAGAAGAAAAACGTGGCTTAAGAAGTGTGACCAAAGGAAGAAAAAGGTGTGGTAAAAGAAGGAAAAGTGTGGCGCAACATTGATGAAGGAAGCCACACTACTCTCCACAAGAGCACACTGCCCTCCAGGAGAGCAGCATAATGAACCAAGCTTCCAAAACATCACTGCCCTGCCCTCCATAAGAGCGGAGCACAACTCTATGCCAAGGAACAAAGGAAGAAAAAATTCTGCCCTGCCCTCCTCAAGAGTAATATCGGGCTCTCATAAAAAAAATTGGCCAAAATGCTCCCAGTAAGTCTCGAACATGGAGGCTTCACTAACAAAGCAAAGAAGCTGCACCACTTGAGCGCTACCCTGATGATGTCCAAGACTTGGCACGCAAAATATTTCAAGCGTACCATGGCAACATTGCCCTGCTCTCCACAAGGACAGGGCAGCATCCTGATGTCCCACACTCAGCACGCACACAATTTTCCTGCCTTGCCCTCCACAAGGGCAGGGCAGCCTCCTGGAAGCTAATTTCTCATGGGCTAAAAATTGAATCAAAAATCCAACTTAATTCATTTCTTCACCAAATCAAAAAGCCCACTCAAAATTCTTAGATCCAAAATAGAAAGTGTATAAATAGGTGTTAGTTAGGATTAGAGTAGAGAGTTCCTTTTGGAGAGAGAGCTTACTTTCATTTTTGAATTTTCATCTTGAGAGCTCACTTTCCATTTTCTGTTTTCTGCAATTGGAGGAGAGAATTCATTTCTTCTACCTCTGATCTTTTGTTTCTTTTACTGGGTTTTGTTTGAGTCTTGAGTGTGAAGAATTGAGGAATTTCTGTCTCAATCTCCCTTCAAGATCTCTTTGATTTTTCTACTGCATAATTAAGTTGAATTCAATTTCCTTTACTGCTTTAATCTTCAATTTCTCTTTAATTGCTTTGTGAACTTGGATCTAGGAAGGCAATTGAGATCTAGACTCTGCTATCTAGTCTCTGGAGCCCTGAGATTTAATTCTCTTTTTGGTTCTTCTGCTGAACCACTGCTGCAATTACATTTTCATTTTCTGTTTGAATTCTAGTTACTTTCAATTCATCTTTTGCTTTGTTGATTGCTGCAATTTAATTTCCCTTGCTTAAATTCTAAAATCCCAGTCCTCAATTCCCTTCTTCATTCAAGCAATTTATATTTCTTGCACTCTAACTTACTGTAATTTTACATTTCTTGCACTTTAAGTTTTAGTCATTTAATTTCTTGTTCTTTAAGATTCAGCACCTTTACTTCCAATTCTCTTTAATTTCTGCAATTCATCCCTCTCCATTTACATTTCCTGCTATTTACTTACTGTTGGATACAAAATCACTCAACCAATACTTGATTCGCTTGACTAAATCAACCACTAAACTAAAATTGCTCAATCCTTCAATCCCTGTGGGATCGACCTCACTCTCGTGAGTTTTACTACTTGATGTGACCCGGTACACTTGCCGGTGAGTTTTGTGTTGGATCGTTTTCCACACATCAAATAACACTGCTCAAAGTAGCAAAAATCCAAGAAAGGAACAGTTGACAGAGGATAACCAAACCACTGCTCAAAATCCCTCTGAGGACAGTAAGAGCCCAGAGAGGAATACTCCTGGCGTTCAAACGCCAGAAAAGGGGGAAAAGCTGGCGTTAAACGCCCATTCCCTGCCCAATTCTGGCGTTCAAATGCCAGAAAAGGGGGAAAAGTTGGCATTAAACGCCCATTCTTCACCCAATCCTGGCGTTCAAACGCCAATGAGGAATCAGACACCTGAGAGTGCTGATAGTAACCCCTCTAAAAAGGCTTCTCCAACCACTTCTGTAAGGAATAAACCTGCAGCAACTAAGATTGAAGAATATAAAGCCAAGATGCCTTATCCTCAGAAACTCCACCAAGCGGAACAGGATAAGCAATTTGCCCGCTTTGCAGACTATCTAAGGACTCTTGAAATAAAGATTCCGTTTGCAGAGGCACTTGAGCAAATACCCTCTTATGCTAAGTTCATGAAAGAGATCCTAAGTCATAAGAAGGATTGGAGAGAAACTGAAAAAGTGTTTCTCACTGAAGAATGCAGTGCAGTCATTCTGAAAAGCTTACCAGAAAAGCTTCAAGATCCAGGAAGCTTTATGATACCATGCACATTAGAAGGTGCTTGCACCAAGATAGCCCTGTGTGACCTTGGAGCAAGTATCAATCTAATACCTGCATCCACTATCAGAAAGCTTGGGTTGACTGAAGAAGTCAAACCAACCCGGATATGTCTCCAACTTGCTGATGGCTCCATTAAATATCCATCAGGCATAATTGAGGACATGATTGTCAAGGTTGGGCCATTCGCCTTTCCAACTGACTTTGTAGTGCTGGAAATGGAAGAGCACAAGAGTGCAACTCTCATCCTAGGAAGACCTTTCCTAGCAACTGGATGAACTCTTATTGATGTACAAAAAGGGGAAGTAACCCTGAGAGTCAATGAGGATGAGTTCAAGTTGAATGCTGTCAAAGCTATGCAGCATCCAGACACATCAAATGACTGCATGAGCGCTGACATTATTGACTCTTTGGTGGAAGAGATCAATATGACTGAAAGTCTAGAATCAAAACTAGAGGACATCTTCAAGGATGTTCAGCCTGATCAGGAGGAACCAGAGGAAACAAAAGAATTTTTGAAAATTCCTCAGGAAGAGGATAAGCCTCCCAAACCTGAGCTCAAACCACTACCACCATCCTTGAAGTATGCATTTCTGGGAGAGGGTGACACTTTTCCAGTGATCATAAGCTCTGCTTTAAATCCACAGGAAGAAGAAGCACTGATTGCAGTGCTAAGGACACACAAGACAGCTCTTGGGTGGTCCATAAGTGATCTTAAGGGCATTAGCCCAGCAAGATGCATGCACAAGATCCTATTGGAGGATAATGCCAAACCAGTGGTTCAACCACAAAGGCGGCTAAATCCAGCCATAAAGGAGGTGGTGCAGAAAGAGGTCACTAAATTACTAGAGGCTGGGATTATTTATCCTATTTCTGAGAGCCCCTGGGTGAGCCCTGTCCAAGTTGTCCCCAAGAAGCGAGGCATGACAGTGGTTCATAATGAAAAAAATGAACTAGTTCCTACAAGAACAGTTACAGGGTGGCGTATGTGTATTGACTACAGAAGGCTCAATACAGCCACCAGAAAGGATCATTTTCCTTTACCATTCATAGACCAAATGCTAGAAAGACTAGCTGGTCATGATTATTACTGCTTTTTGGATGGCTATTTAGGTTACAACCAAATTGCAGTAGATCCTCAGGACCAAGAGAAAAAAACATTCACTTGCCCTTCTGGCGTGTTTGCCTATAGGAGAATGCCTTTTGGTCTGTGTAATGCTCCTGCAACTTTACAGAGATGCATGCTATCCATCTTCTCTGATATGGTGGAGAAATTCCTGGAAGTTTTCATGGATGACTTCTCAGTATATGGAGACTCATTCAGCTTCTGTCTTAACCACCTAGCACTTGTTCTTAAAAGGTGCCAAGAGACTAACCTGGTTTTAAACTGGGAGAAATGTCACTTTATGGTGACTGAAGGAATTGTCCTTGGGCACAAAATTTCAAGCAAGGGAATAGAGGTGGATAAGGCAAAGGTAGAGGTAATTGAAAAATTACCACCACCTGCCAATGTTAAGGTAATCAGAAGCTTTCTGGAGCATGCAGGATTCTACAGAAGGTTTATAAAGGATTTTTTGAAAATTGCAAAATCTCTGAGCAACCTGCTAGCTGCTGACACACCATTTGTGTTTGACACACAGTGTCTGCAGGCATTTGAGACCTTGAAAGCCAAGCTGGTCACAGCACCAGTCATCTCTGCACCAGACTGGACATTACCATTTGAATTAATGTGTGATGCCAGTGACCATGCCATTGGTGCAGTGTTGGGACAGAGGCATAACAAGCTTCTACACATCATTTATTATGCCAGCGGTGTTCTAAATGATGCACAGAAGAATTACACAACCACAGAAAAAGAGTTACTTGCAGTGGTCTATGCCATTGACAAGTTTAGATCCTATCTAGTGGGATCAAAGGTGATTGTGTACACTGACCATGCTGCTCTTAAGTACTTACTCACAAAACAGGATTCAAAACCCAGGCTCATAAGACGGGTGTTGCTTCTGCAAGAGTTTGATATAGAAATAAGAGATAGAAAAGGGACAGAGAACCAAGTAGCTGATCATCTGTCCCGAATAGAACCAGTAGCTGGGGCGTCCCTGCCTTCTACTGAGATCTCTGAGATTTTCCCAGATGAGCAACTTTTTGCCATTCAGGAAGCTCCATGGTTTGCAGATATTGCAAATTACAAAGCTGTGAGGTTCATACCCCAGGAGTACAGCAGGGTGCAAAGAAAGAAATTAATTTCAGATGCCAAGTACTACCTATGGGATGAGCCATATCTCTTTAAGAGATGTGCAGACGGAATGATCCGCAGATGTGTACCCAGAGAGGAAGCACAAAGGATCCTGTGGCATTGCCATGGATCACAGTATGGGGGACATTTCGGAAGTGAGCGAACAGCCACTAAGGTCCTCCAATGTGGCTTCTACTGGCCCACTCTCTATAGAGACGCCCGAGAGTTTGTGCGTAACTGTGACAGTTGCCAAAGAGCTGATAACTTGCCTCATGGATACGCCATGCCTCAACAAGGGATCCTAGAGATTGAATTGTTTGATGTATGGGGTATTGACTTTATGGGTCTGTTCCCACCATCATACTCAAACACTTACATTCTGGTGGCAGTGGACTACGTATCCAAATGGGTAGAAGCAATTGCTACACCCACTAATGATACTAAGACCGTGCTGAAATTCCTCCAGAAACACATCTTCAGCAGGTTTGGTGTTCCCAGAGTACTAATCAATGATGGGGGCACTCATTTCTGCAATAAACAGCTGTACTCTGCTATGGTCCGATATGGAATTAGCCACAAAGTGGCAACCCCATATCATCCACAGACAAATGGGCAAGCTGAAGTCTCTAACAGAGAGCTAAAAAGAATCCTAGAACGGACTGTAATTGCCGTAGAAAGGATTGGGCAAAGAGCTTGGATGATGTTCTGTGGGCATACAGAACAGCATTCAAGACTCCAATAGGAACCTCTCCATACCAACTTGTGTATGGCAAGGCCTGTCATCTGCCTGTGGAACTGGAACATAAAGCCTACTGGGCAACTAGATTCCTAAACCTGGACGCTAAGTTAGTTGGTGAAAAAAGACTGCTCCAACTAAATGAGCTAGATGAATTTAGACTCAGTGCCTTTGAAAATGCAAAAATTTATAAGGAAAAGGCAAAGAAGTGGCATGATAAGAAGTTGTCATCCAGAGTCTTTGAGCCAGGACAAAAAGTTCTGCTCTTCAACTCTAGGCTCAGACTGTTCCCAGGAAAACTTAAATCCCGGTGGAGAGGTCCGTATGTGATTACAGGAGTGTCACCATATGGATATGTTGAGCTTCAGGATACTGATTCTGACAAAAAGTTCATTGTTAATGGACAGAGGATCAAGCATTATCTTGAAAGCAATTTTGAGCAAGAATGCTCAAAACTAAGGCTTGAATGATTCTCAGTGAAGGTCCAGCTAAAGACATTAAAGAAGCGCTTGCTGGGAGGCAACCCAATCATTAGCAGGTTATCTGTTTTGTTTAATCAAAGTTTGATACATATTCTCAAAGGGCAATCATCAAAATTGAAGAAATTCACAGAGTTACAGAAGGATTCAGTGCAAAAAGCAGAGAAAAGGAGCTTGCTGGCGAAAAAATGCCAGTAAAGGGTACTTTGGGCGTTAAACGCCAGAATGGGCACCATTCTGGGCGTTTAACGCCAGGTGTGCAGCATCCTGGGCGTTTAGCAAAACGCCCAGTGATGAAGGGGTTTCTGGCATTTAACGCCAGCCAGGGTACCTGGCTGGGCGTTAAATGCCCAAATTGGCCAACATTTGGGCGTTAAACGCCAGAATGGATACCATTCTGGACGTTTAACGCCAAAAAGGTGGGAGACAAAGATTTTGCTTTCCACTTAAATTTTTTTTCAAACTTTCCTGTTTTAATCCATAATTTTCTACAATAATACATTTCAAACTTTCATCATTCACCTTCAAATTTTCAAATTTAAAATCATTCTTCAAATCTCTTTCAAATCCTTTCCAAATCTTCAAAAAAAACTCAAATATCTCGCAATTTCTTCCCATATCTTCTTAAATCTCCTTCAAAATTTTCGAACTCTCTCTCCCTTCCTTATAAATATATGTTCGGCCACACCCCCCTTCCCCACCATTCGAATTTGCTCTCCTCCTTTCTCTCCTCTTTCCTTTCTTTTGCTTGAGGACAAGCAAACCTCTAAGTTTGGTGTGTTTTTCTGTGATCACTAAGTTAAGGCTCATCAAGATCATGGCCCCCAAAGGAAAACAAACCAACTCAAGAGGCAAGAAAGAGAATGCTCCAAAAGACCTTTGGACTCAAGAGAAGTTCTTAACCAAAGAACATGCAGACCATTACCACAAAATAATGGGTCTAAGGTTAGTGATCCCGGAAGTCTAATTTAATCTGAAAGAAGATGAATATCCGGAGATCCAAGAGCAAATTCGAAACAGAGGATGGGAAGTTCTAACCAACCCTGAGACAAAGGTTGGGAGAAATATGGTTTAGGAATTCTACTCAAATCTGTGGCTGACAGATAAGCAGAGAATGACTGGAACCGCTTTTCATACCTACAGAACCATGGTCAGAGGGAGAATTATTTACTTCCATCTGGATAAAATAAGAGAGGTCTTCAAATTACCTTAACTACAAGATGATTCTGAATCCTTTAATAGGAGAATGGTGAGAGTAGATAAGGGGTTGGATCAAGTTCAAGAGGACATATGCCTCCCTGGAACCAAGTGGATGACCAATTCAAAAGGTGTCCCAAACCAACTCAAGAGGGGAGATCTCAAACTAGTTGCAAGAGGCTGGTTGGGCTTCATAGGGCGTTCTATCTTGCCCACTAGTAACCGTTCTGAGGTTACTATCAAGAGAGCAGTGATGATTCATTGTATTATGCTGGGAAAAGAAGTGGAGATTCATCATCTGATTGCTTGTGAGATTTACACAATTGCAAACAAGAACTCCACTGAAGCCAAACTGGCTTACCCAAGCTTAATCTCTTTGCTATGTAAAGATGCTGGGGTGAGGATGGGAGTAGATGAATTCATCCCAATTGAGCACCCAATTACCAAGAGGTCAATGGAAGGACAAATGCAAGATAACTCTATCAAAAGGAGGGCGCAGGAGTTCCTCCCTGAACTTCCTGAAATTGACTACTGGACTCGTCTAGAAGCATCTGTTGCCAAGCTGTAAGAAGCTATGGAACAAATTAAGGAAGAACAGCAGAATCAAAACTGCATGCTCTGCAAATTGCTGAAGAAACAAGAGAAGCAGGGGCGTGAGCTACACTAGTTGAAGCGCCAAAAGCTCTCCCTTGAAGGGTCAAATACCCCACAAGTTGAGGAAGCATCCACTTCTCAAAATCAAGGTTGTTGAGTCCTAACTCTGTGATAACCTCTATCATTAGGAGTCTATTTAAATTTTTGTTTTCTATTACTATTAGTCTTATCTTATATCAATTTTTGAGTCTTGTTCTTAATTCATGATTAATAAAATTTAAGGTTCATGTCTTAAAGCTATGAATGTCCTATGAATCCATCACCTCTCTTAAATGAAAAAATGCTTTAATCACAAAAGAACAAGAAGTACATGATTTCGAATTCATCTTTGAAACTAGTTGAATTAGTTTGATGTGGTGACAATGCTATTTGTTTTCTGAATGAATGCTTGAACAGTGCATATGTCTTTTGAATTCGTTGTTTTAAGAATGTTAAAATTGTTGGCTCTTGAAAGAATGATGGAAAAGGAGAAATGTTATTGAGGATCTGAAAAATCATCAAATTGATTCTTGAAGCAAGAAAAAGCAGTGAACACAAAAAAAATATAATAATAAAGTTGTGATCCAAGGCAAAAAGAGTGTGCTTAAGAACCCTGGACACCTCTAATTGGGGACTTTAGCAAAGCTGAGTCACAATCTGAAAAGGTTCACCCAAGTATGTGTCTGTGGCATATATGTATCCGGTGGTAATACTGGAAGACAGAGTGCTTTGGGCCACAGCCAAGACTCATAAAGTAGCTATGTTCAAGAATCATCATACTTAACTAGGAGAATCAATAACACTATCTGAGTTCTGAGTTCCTATAGATGCCAATCATTCTAAACTTCAAAGAATAAAGTGAGATGCCAAAACTGTTCAGAAGCAAAAAGCTACTAGTCCCGCTCATCTAATTGGAGCTAAGTTTCTTTGATATTTTGGAGTCTATAGTATATTCTCTTCTTTTTATTCTATTTTGATTTTCAGTTGCTTGGGGACAAGCAACAATTTAAGTTTGGTGTTGTGATGAGCGGATAATTTATACGCTTTTTGGCATTGTTTTTAGTATGTTTTTAGTATATTTTAGTTAGTTTTTATTACATTTTTATTAGTTTTTAGTTAAAATTCAATTTTCTGGGCTTTACTATGAGTTTGGGTATTTTTCTGTGATTTCAGGTATTTTCTGGCTGAAATTGAGGTACCTGAGCAAAAATCTGATTCAGAGGCTGAAAAGGACTGCAGATGCTGTTGGATTCTGATCTCCCTGCACTCGAAGTGGATTTTCTGGAGCTACAGAAGCCCAATTGGCGCGCTCTCAATTGCGTTGGAAAGTAGACATCCTGGGCTTTCCAGCAATGTATAATAGTCCATACTTTGTCCGAGATTTGATGGCCCAAACCGGCGTTGCAAATTAGCTTGAGAATTCCCGGCGTTTAACGCCGGAACTGGCACAAAAATTGGAGTTAAACGCCCAAACTGGCATAAAAGCTGGCGTTTAACTCCAGAAAAAGTCTCTATACATGAAAGCTTCAATGCTCAGCCCAAGCACACACCAAGTGGACCCCAGAAGTGGATTTTTTTGTCATTTACTCATTTCTGTATACCCTAGGTTACTAGTTCACTATTAATAGGATCTTTTGACATTGTATCTGGGGGGAATGACATTTTACACATTTCTCATTGTATCTTCTACGGCATGAGTCTCTAAACCCCATGGTTGGGGGTGAGGAGCTCTGCTGTGTCTTGATGGATTAATGCAATTACTACTGTTTTTCATTCAATCACGCTTGCTTCTATTCTAAGATATCACTTGTTCTTCAACTTGATGAATTTGATGATCCGTGACACTCATCATCATTCTCGCTTATGAACTTGTACCTGACAAACACCTCTGTTCTACTTTAGATTGAGTGAATATCTCTTGGATTCCTTAATCAGAATCTTCGTGGTATAAGCCAGAATTGATGGCGGCATTCAAGAGAATCCGGAAGGTCTAAACCTTGTCTGTGGTATTCTGAGTAGGATTCAAGGATTGAATGACTGTGACGAGCTTCAAACTCCTGAGGGCTGGCCGTTAGTGACAGACGTAAAAGAATCACTGGATTCTATTCCAACCCGATTGAGAACCGACAGATGATTAGCCGTGCTGTGACAGAGCGCGTTGAACATTTTCACTGAGAGGATGGGATGTAGCCATTGACAATGGTGAAACCCTACATACAGCTTGCCATGGAAGGAGCCTTGCGTGCATGAAGAAGAAGACAGTAGGAAAGCAGAGATTCAGAAGATAGAGCATCTCCAAAATCTCAACCTGTTCTCCATTACTGCAAAACAAGTATTTATTTCATGTTCTTTTATTTTTCACAATTAAACATGAGAATTATTGATATCCTGACTAAGAGTTACAAGATAACCATAGCTTGCTTCAAGCCAACAATCTCCGTGGGATCGACCCTTACTCACGTAAGGTATTACTTGGACGACCCAATACACTTGCTGGTTAGTTGTGCGGAATTGCGAAGGTGTGATCACAATTTCGTGCACCAGTTTGCTTGAAACGGATGGCCAACTTAGGAAAGTTTGTGGGATGAAGCGTAAGCGGAAAAGGTTTTGTGGTGGGCGTTGCAAATCAAGGCTCATTATGGTTGATGCATCAAACATGAGATATAAAGGTTGGAGTAGTGCTCAAATAGATGGGTCTAGGAGGATTGTTGGCCACTATATAGAGAATTCACCTTACTCACCACCCGGTTGGACTAATAATGATGATCAACTTCTAGAAGGTATGAAAATAAAGTGTGGGACCCTTGATCACAAGAAGAGGATCAACTTTGGTAGCCCCAAGCTTGTGAAGAACTCCATCAACACTTGGCTCAATCCATAAGAAATCTTGGGGCACAATAGAGAACCAAGCATTGGTGGGAATTCCAAGATGAATTCAAGCACAAGCCACCTTGAGAGTAGCTCCCCATAAGTCCAACTTAAGGACAATAAACAAAAGTGCTAGGTGGGAGACACCCCACCATGGTAAATTCTTTTCATTTTTTTTCTCTTTTGTACATACTAATAGAATTAGTTTACTTTCATGTTGTGTTGAGTTTGTTGAGTCTAATTGGTAGTTTAGTATGTTAAATAAGGTTTTATGGTGTTTTGGTAGCTGTTTGGAGGTTTGGAATGCTTGGATTGGTGCAAAAACATAGAAAAAAAATTTGAAAAACAGAGCACCATCCATGCGTATGCGCACTGCGCGCGTACGCGTGCATCAAGCGTATTGGACCATCCACGCGCGCGCGTCATGCGTGCGTACGCGTGGATTGAGAAGTTTCACCTTCCATACATTGACCCGAGAGTTGTGCCTACGCCGCGCCAACGTTGTGCCTTTGGCACAACCCCACTCGCGCGCACGCGCACATGACGCGTACGTGCCACTCTCGAAATAAGCCATTGACGCGGACGCGCCATGTGCGCGTACGCGTGGATGCCCTTTATTCCATCAATTTTTTTTCTTCTCCTCTTGCCATTTCTTTCCTTCTCCTTTCTTCTTCCTTTCTTCTACACCTCATCCAACACTTCCAAACACCATTGATAACCATTTATTTTAGTTAACTAATTAGTTAGTTAGTTAGTTAGTTAGTCGATTAGTTAGTTTTAGTTAGTTTTCATTTCATTTTCTCTTTTTCATTATAAGTGTTGGATTATTGACTTTGTTTACTATACATTGCTTCCCCTTATTGCCTAAATGCTATTTTAGCATGAATGTTTTTAGATAATCTTTGTTGAATTCTATGATTGACGTTATATTTTACTACTTGGTTTTGAGTTTTTCATGCTTACCTTTGCGAATACCAAGTGATGAGAATTGCCTTTGAGCTTGTAACTCTTCTTGAATTACATGATTTGGCCACCATGTGATTTGAGCCTTATTCTGTGATTAGGCAACCTCTTGATGGATGTTGTGCATTTACCTTAATGCATTGTATTTTATGATCATATGCATCCATATGTGTTTGACTTGAATGCTTTCATGCTTCTTTAATGCTTGTTTTACCTTACAAGTTTACTTAAAGCATTTCAATGCATACTAGGATAAGTGAAGTGCATGCTTCTTTTGTGACGTAACTTTTATGCTAATGTGTGTTCTAAACTGCGCAATTTGGAATTCGCACACTTATTTGTCATTAATGTCACACTAATTCACTCACTCAATTCTAATTATTTACCTCATTCCAACAATGTATGCTTTCTTGCTTTTATATCTTCTCATCTTATGGTGTTGTTTTCCATTTTTCATGCACAATGCACCACAAGCGAACATGGAAGTGGAAGAAAGAACATGTAGCAATCCGGAGATTCGCCATACCCCCTTGCTCATCTTTGAGTGCACCGAAGACGGTGCAAACTTTTAAGTGTGGGGAGGTCGTCTGACCGATCGGCGATATTGGGTGACAAGTTTCTAATTCCAACACTTTTGCATTTCATTCTAGGATTTTAGGATTTTTATTTGTATTTTTCCTATTTTGCATATGTATACACAATAAGCTTAGTCAAAATAATGAAATTTTTCAAGATTTCTATCTATAGGGCATCTCAATTGATTTGAGTGAAAACTTTTCATAGAACTTGCTTGAATTATATATATTGTGGATCATGTTTTAAGAACACAAGCAAGTGAGATTTGAGCCTAATGGTGTGGTTACATCTTATAACCACTTATTTTCCTTCTTGTGTGCATTATTCTCTTTCTATGATTGTAATCTTTGAATTGTTTGATTCTTTATGTCCATTATTTTGTGTATTCATGCATTTATATGATTGAGGCCATCATTTCATTTTGCTTACTTATCCAAAAAGCCTTACCTTGTATCTTCCATTGTTAGCCAATTTGCGCCTACGATTAACCCACTTGTTCTTAATTTAGCACATTACAAGCCTAAAGTGAAAAATAATAAATGCCCTTATTTGGATCTTTGATTAGCTTAGGCTAGTGTGTGTGTGAGTATCATCCAAGTGTGGGAATCTTGGGACATTGGGGGAATAAAAGGGTAGTTTTGTATTTTTATTGAAATTATTGGGAATTGGGTACATGCTCATGTATTGATAAAATGTATAGACCTTATGCATTGATGTTCTTGTATATAATTTGAAAGAAAGAAAGAAAATGAGAAAGACAAAAGAAAAACAATATGGAAAAGAAAAAAAATATAGAAAAAGAAAGAAAAAGAAAAAAAAGAAAGAAATAAAAAGGAGACAAAATGCCCCAAAGCAAAGTGTAGCTCAATAAAATCAATGCATAAGTGTTGTGAAACGAAAAGGGATACATGAGTATGTGAAAAAGTGAAAAATGGGTAGTTAGGTTAGAACTTAATTGTATAGGATGTCATAGGCTAGGTGGAAAGTTTAAGCTTATCAAAGATTCAAATTTCAAACTCACTTGACCAAATATGCATCCTACCTTGACCTTAGCCCCATTACAACCAAAGAAAAGACCTCATGATAGATGTATGCATGCATGAAATATATGTCGATTGTTAGAAGAAAAACAAATCTTAGAAAGCATGATTAGGAGAGAATTGAGAGAATCAACCCTAAACATTTGAGCGAATAAGTGCAAACACATCCGGTGAGGGTTTGATGCTCAATCACATGTCTCCACCTATGATCATCTCCTTTCATGCAAGTTTGTAAAAATATTTAATAGCTCAATTTAATTGTGGATTAGACTTGCTAGTCCTTTAGCCCTTGTGCATATATGCTTCTTGGGAATTGATTTATTTTAATCAAGCAATTGCATTCATATAGATAGTTGCATATAGTTTAGGTTGTATATAGTTTATTTACATTGAATAAATGTTGATACCCTTTGTTTCTCTCTTGGTTTAAGCATGAGGACATGCTTGGTTTAAGTGTGGGAAGGTTGATAAACCCCATTTGTAGGGTTTATCTTGTGCTTGATTTAGGGGATTTTATAACCTTTTATCCACATTTATCCATTGAAATAGCATGGTTTTATAACTTCTCCTTTAATTGTGCTTAAGAGTGAAAACATGCTTTTTAGGACTTAAAATAGCTAAATCTAATTCTCCTTGATTCCATTAGATGCCTTGATATGTTTGTTAAGTGATTTTAGATTTAGGAGGAAAGGATTGGATCAAGGGAATGAAGAAAAAGCATGTAAAGTTGGAGAACTCATGAAGAAATAAAGGAATCGCAAAAGCTGTCAAGCCGACCTCTTCGCACTTAATCGATTATAACTTGAGCTATAGAGGTCTAAATAATTCGGTTTTAGTTGGGTTGGAAAGCTAACATCCTGAGTTTCGAAACGATATAAGATTTGCCATAGTTGCTATACGTATAAGGACGCGTACGCGCACGGTACATATACACGCCGTTGGTGCACGTGATTCACTTCATGCAAACTCATGGCTAGCGAATTCAAAAGCCTTGTGGGCCCAATCCAACTCATTTCTGATGCTATTTAAGCCAAGGATTGAAGGGGAATCAACATACTTTAGAAGTTATTTACCATTAGTTTAGTTTAGCTTAGTTTAGTAGTTAGAGTTGGTTTCTAGAGAGAGAAACTCTCACTTCTCTCTAGAATTAGGATTAGGTTTAGATTAGAATTTCTAGATCTAGGTTTTGATTCATCTTTTTCTACTTCTACTCTTCAATTCCTTGTTGTTACATTCATTCTTTTTCTATTCTTTTGTTGTAATTTTCTTTATGTTGTTCTTATACTTTGTTGTAGATCTACTCTTGTACCTTCCATTTTTTTTCAATTCAATTCAAGGTAATTCATAATAAATGTGTTTCTTTTGATTGTTGTTGTTAATTCCTTTCAATAATTGTTGTTAGATTTTATTCTTGTTGTAGATTTCATGTGCTTTCCTTCTATGCCTCTTATGTGTTTGATAAAATGCTTCTTCTAGCTTTAGTGTAGATTTTGTTCCTCTTGGCCTAGGTAGAGTAATTAGTGACTCTTGAATTATCTAATTTCTTTGTTGATTGATAATTAGAAGTTGCTAATTGATTTGAATGCCTCTCAAGCTATTCTTTCTTTTAGGAGTTGATTAGGACTTGAGGAATCAAATTGATTCATCCACTTGACTTTCCTCCATGGTTAGAGGTTAACTAAGTGGGAGTAATGGATAATTTGTTATCACAATTGAGGAGGATAACTAGGATAGGACTTCTAGTTCTCATATCTTGCCAAGAGCTTTGTTAGTTGTTAGTTTATTTTCGTTGCCATTTATATTTCTTGTCTAAAATCTCAAACCCCAAAATAACTCACAACCAATAACAAGACACTTTATTGTAATTCCTAGGGAGAACGACCCGAGGTTTAAATACTTCGGTTTATAAATTTTAGGGGTTTGTTTTAGTGGCAAACAACTTTTTGTATGAAAAGATTATTGTTTGGTTTATGAACTATACTTGCAACGAGAATTCATTTATGAAATTCTAAACCATCAAAAATCCAATCATCAGGCGTGCCACGCCAAGGATTATGCATTCCACACCCTAGCCAATCACTAGCCCCTGGAGCCATTCAAATTCAAGGGCATGCCACGTGAAGAAAGAAGTGTGCCACGCCCTATCCAAGAGAAGTCCCAGGAAGTACTTCAAGATGAAGGGCATGCCACACCAAGAGGTTGGACGTGCCATGCCCCAACCAATCAAGAGAGGGCGTGCCACGCCAAGAAATGGGTGTGCGACGCCCTAGCCCAATTCAAGCCATGAGAATGTTTTCTAAATTCAGGCGTGCCACGAGGAGTGTGGGCATGCCACATTAGCCTAAAACTTGCCTTGTCTAGTATTGATTCATATCAAGCCCAACTTTGAAGATTTGATTTTAATTTGAAGATTAAAGAAGATTCTGTAGTTAATTAGTTTTGAATTCCTTTTGATTATGTTTTGAAATTTAAGATTTGAAGTAGTTAGAGATTATCTTAATTATCCTAATTAAGATAAGATTAGGATTTCATTTTGAATTAGAAAAAAACCTAGGTATAATAAGTGAATTACATTCACAGAGAGAACAGACAGAGAATTCTTCGCAGACTTTTCATCTTTGTGTTTTTGCATTTTTTATGAGTCACTAATCCTTTGTCAAAGGGTTAAGGGTTCTATTTCTATTTTCTATGAATTATTAATCTAATTTTCTTACTGTTTTAAAGCTTGCATTGATTTGTTTATGATTGAATATTTCGTTCTTCATCCATAAAGGATTAGTAGTGCCGATAGGTGTGCTAATCCTGTTTTGAATTCGTTTACTGACTCGACAGAGCTTATATCCAAATTGTGCTTGAAAACTCTTTCACATGACTTTCTAAATTGACTAGGCATAGTGTTTTTAAAGCGTGCGACACAACACATGCTTTTTTATTACCCTAGTTTTGAATACGTGACATATAATTTGGATTAGGACGATTTTCAAAAATTGTGTTTTCGCATAAGATTTAATCGGATTGGACTAGCTAACTAGCTTGGATACGTGATATATAATCTGATCTGAGAACTACTCTTGAATCTTATGTGAAATTGAATCGGTTTTTGTACTTAACATCTTCAGTTAATCGATTGACCAAGAAATTGGCAGTTGATTAATTGGGGAGAAACTAAGGAGCCAAGACATTAGAAATCGGTTAATTAAGATTCGTCGTGAACGATCCTTGCTTGCTTTGAATAGAGGAAACAAAGTTTGATTCTTCTAAAAACTTAAGTATTCCCAAAACTCTTGACTTCCCCATTATATATATGTTCCTCCAACAATCATAAATACTACCTCAAGCAAATCAAACCCTACCTTTCAAGTTTCTTCAAGCTTTTTCTTTTCCAGCAAGTCTTCAAATTTTCAACATTCAACGATTCTAGATTTTATTGATCTAATTAGTAGTTTAATTCGATATTTTCATGCTCAGTCTGTTAATTCTCGTGGAAACAATATTCACTCACTGTGGTATTACTTGAACGATCCAATGCATTTGCCGGTATTTGTGAACATCACTTTTCGCTCATCAGTTGTCCTTCGTGTAAACGAAAGGAGTCGGGTTAGTAGTTCGCTCAAAAATTAATGATCGTAACTTTTACACAATAAAATACAAAAAATCTTTGTTTTGTTATTCCTTCAAAATGGATCAAGAATAATAAGAACAAGATGGGCTAGTCCAGATGAGTAGGTCGAACCCATATTTTTTTAGATGATTTAACCGTCAACACCCAATTGACCTATTGGGCCATGACCTGGACAGAACCTTTAAGCTTTTACCCGTAACTGTTATTGACCCAAAGAGAGTAGGAGAAAAAAAGAAAAGCGAATTATATTATATAAGAAGGGCAGTGTTCAATACCAAAATTTAAAAAATTATAAAAGAGGAAGTGAAATTTTCAAATATACAGAAATCTTTTAACGGAATTCAAATGACATGCTATATAGAGCAGAATTTGTTCTTTGTTTAATTAGCTCCTTTTACTAAGTTGAGAGAAAATAAATTAATTAAAGGGTTGTAGTGATTAGTATTGATATCCAAGACAAACTGAGTAACATATATTTCCCAGAAAAGAAACTAGGGTGTGAAATTAATTGAGTGGGAGGTTGTTTAATTTGTTCTACCATGGCTATATATATGATGCTTTATATGCTTCATGTTATTGTTTTTCGTTTTTTATTAAATCAATAAGCGTTACTTTAGTTCTTATACCGAAATATGAATATAAATAAGAAAGATTTCAATACCCATAATAAAGAAAAAAACTTGTTGAAAGAGCTAATCAACTAAAAAGTTTAAAATTCTCTTGGAATTAGTAAAAATGCATGCATTTAAACGTTATATAAAAGATGAACTTCCAGGAAGTAATTATACTCTAGAAAAATAGCTCGAAATGTTGGATATTATGATTGGATTGGCCAAACTGTATTAATTACCAAATTCATGGGTTTTATTTGGAGCGGTGAAGTTGGGTACCGGTGGGTTAGCGTTTTTACCTTTTGTTTTTAATTCTGTTATTTTTTATTTATTTTAATTTCATATTTTTATTTATTTATTTTATTTTGTCCTCAAATATATATGTTTTTTTTTTGTGACTCCTCAAATATATATGATTTAAATTGTATAAGTTAGCTTATTGTTTAAAATAAAGATGGTTCTTTTGTTTTATTTTTATCACAAAATTCTATTTATTTTGTATTGTATTATTTGTGTTGTAAATTTTCTTCTTATTTCAAAATTGTTTATTAATTAAAAATTAATTTAAGATGAATTTTTTCATTATTTGCAATAATTGAGGCATGGATACTGTGATTAACAACGCTATCAACTTTGAGAACTTAAAAAAAAGTTATAAAAAATATATTATAATTTAACAATTTTTTATTTATAATTGAATTATGATTAGACTTTTACTAATTATTATTAATTTTATTATTTAAAAAAGTAGACAGACAAATTTACTGAGCCGCCAATTTACTATAAAACAAAACAGACTAAGATTTTAGGTCTATTTTACTTTAGCAGTTTAATAGTCCTACTCAATTTTTAGGTGGGCTTTAACGAGATAAACAGGGCAAAAATATAGCCCGTCTAGCCACCCTTGATTTTACACCTAATTTAATATCTTACTCCTCTTGATTTAAGCATAACACACTACTTATAAAAATAATAATAATTAATAATAACCATATATCACTGTGAAACAAAAGGAGTACAATACAAGAATAAGTTGGGTGTTGAAAACTCTGTTATAAAATTATAGATTATTGTATGAGAAGCTAGCACAAGAGCCTATGAAAAATCACAGTTCACAAGAGGCAAGAATGGAGATTCCCCTGTGTGTGTGTGTGGTTGCATCATAGTCATAGCAATTAGCGAACAAGGACTAGACATATATGTGTTGGTATTAGCATGCACCTTTCCATTTTTGGCAAAGCACCAAAACCCTATGAAAACCTTGTAGAACGCACAGAAGTGGCAACCCACCAAACCTTGTAGAATGCATCATAATTTTTTAACATGCATATTTATTTATTTTCCCTAACCCTAGCTATTATATTATATTGTACATTTTATGATTTGTTTTTGCATTTCAAAAGCAGACACCATCTAGCACCTTTGTTTTTCTTTTAGGGCACATGTATTCAACATATTCCGTTTTTAAATGCCCATCATCTACCATCTTCAGGGACTTCATCAATTCTTCCCTTGAATAAATTTACTATAAGCTAGCCATTGTTTATTATTGCATTGTGATCTTGTGTCAAAATGGAGATTGACAAATATTCTTTCATTCGAGATCTAAGAATGATTTTCGATTGCATAACTTAGGAGTTTTTTTCGAGGAATATCAACTGTCATTGAATAACATATATATTTTATCGAAAATGTTCGGTAACAAAAAAAATTAGCAAAAAACTATTAAAATTTATCTTATTTAACATTTATTAATTGTTGCAACAATTAATGAATATTAAACAAGATAAATTTTGGCTATTTTTTTTATCTTTTTAACATGATCGTATAACGATTTTTACAACCTTATGTGTACTTAACAGCCAAAACAAAACAATGTAATAGTATAAAAAGAAGCACATACAATTGTCAATCCTATTACACATACATTTGCATTATTCGGACACAGATACACTAAATAAATTATGGTCACTTCAACATAAGCAGAGGATTACGACGGCCATTTAGCGTCGGTTTATGTAACCACCACCAAATTGAAAGATTGCAGCGGTTCAGTCGGTGGTTTTATCGAGGGCAGCAAAATCTGGTAAATTAGTAGCAGTTTTGGAGTTAACCGCCGCTAAAAGAAAATTTTGTTTTGGCACTTTCCCTGCTACAAAAAGGAAATCACTTCAGTTCAGTAGTGAGCCAAGCCCATTCTCACCCCTTTTCCAGAACCCAGAACTAAGGTCTGAGAACCCTAGGCTCTCTTCGTCGGTCTGTCTGTTCGTCGAGCCACTGTCGTCGCCTGTCGCACGCAGAGACTTCTCTTCGTCAGTGGACCCACTGTGCCCCTATTCCTTTCTCCAATCTTCTTCCTTCAGTAGAAATGCGTGTAGCTCTAGCCCTTCCTTCCACCTCGCAGCTTCTTCGTGGATTTGAGGGGTGATGGATGAATAGTGTTTTGGCTCTCTCTTCTCTCCTAGGGCAAAGTGTGTTTTTCCTTGATGAATAGGGGTGCGATGCTGAATTGTGAAGAGTGGAAGGCTTATAAGCCTTGGGCTTGCTCCCCAACATGGGTCCGTTTGTGATTTTGGGTCCGTTGGCCCTATCTTGGGCCAAGACCTTTTAGATAAATGCTCAAGTTTATGCTCTAAATATTTTTTCTTGTCATTCATAAAACAAAGTTCAAAATCTCAATATTCAAATTAAAACATACAAAATTCTCATTATTTTTCAATTACTAAAGTTTTAAATCATAAATAAGAAATTGCCCAGCTAATACAAAAATCTTGGAAAATATCATCTTTTGTAAACATAATAAATCATAAATAACTTCTCTTCACTCCCTTGTATTGCCTCAAATCTTTCAATTATTTCCTTCTTTCTAATATTATACCATTGGCTAACTAAGCCTTAACTTATGCCCAAGTATTCTCCATTCTAAACGGTTTTCTTGGGGAGCTATTTATCATAATCGACATCAAAGCCATCTCAAGCATACTATGTATCCATCTTCTCCATAAAACTCCAAATTCCATTCTATCAAGGACATGATCAATAAAATTCCATCTCACTGAGTCGTAGACTTTTCGAAAATCCAATTTTACTGCTATCCCCTCTCAGCTTGATTTTTTTAGCCATGCCACTACCTCGTATGCAATCAAAGTACCGTCCAAAATCTGCCTGTTCTAAACAAAAGTTGTTTAAGTTTCTCCAATTAATTCTTCCATGATTGGTCTTATTTGTGCAACCATCACCTTTAAGATTACTTTATAAACACACCCTACCATACTTATCATCCTTAGGTCTTTTATCTATTTTCCACTCCCCGATTTTGTTGCCAAAGCTACCCAGGTCATATTAATCTCTTTCGGCATCCTTCCTTTAACAAAGAATTTCTTTATCATATCCGAAAATTCTACTCCTAGTGTTTACATATTTTTTATAAAGCAAAGGTTGTATCTATCTGGCCCCAGAGCCCTTGTAGACTCACATGACCATGCAACTCCTTATATTTTCCCATCTGTTGGTATTATTTCTATCTTTTCTGCTTGTTCCATCAATATTCTAGATACTAATCCTTCTTGAAATTGGATCTCTAGCATTATTTTGTGTGTGTAGAGATTCTTGAAATAGCTCCTCGCTGCCTATTTGATTTTATTCAGTACCTTAACTATTCTCCCACCCTCTTAGCTTTCTTCAATTATGCTTTTTCTATGTCTAATTATTGCTTTTACATAAAAATACTTCATGTTTTTGTCCACGTCTTTTATGTATTTCTCTCTTGATTATTACTTCCAGAACTCTGCCTTCTTCTTATACCACAATTTTATTTGATATTTCAAAGCTGCTCTTCTAGTAAGGTTCTCCTCTTAATTTATCCTTCCTTCTAACTGTTTCTCAGTCTTCTCTATCTCATCCTCAAACATCTTTATTTTCTCCTCAATGTTTTCAAACTTGTCTTTGTTCCATTTTTCTAGCGTCCCTTTCATTTTTCAAATTTTTCGCTATCGTCTCCCCTCCATTTTTCTCCATTCCTGATCAAACATTTTCTTGAATTGTGAAAGTGTGAACCATATATCCATTGATATGAAAGGTTACGTTCCCCAGTCCTTTGCCTTTTCTTCCATTATAAGAGGCACATGGTTGAATTTGCACACTTCAGAGCTTTAGCATTCAAATCCATGTGTCTTTGACACTAATTCAAATCCGAAGAGAATCTGTCTAATTTGCTAATCATTTTTTCATATTTCCATGTAATCGACCCTGAAGTGGAACATTCATGATCTCCATGTCCTCGACCCACTTTCTAAAGTCTTTCATACTTATATTACTTACTCTGCCACTACTTTTTTCATATGGATATAACATTACATTAAAGTTGCCAAGCGTAATTGCTGGGAGCTTCATTTGGTTCTTCACCCCTCTTAATTCCTCCCAAACTACACTTCTTTCATTTATATTTTTGTAGCATAAACTAATCCTACCATAATCTATTCATTAACATTCTTTGTTTTTCTAATAACACAAATCCACCTCTTTCCTTTAATCACCTGCTAAACTATGAAAATTCTTTCTCCCAAATACATATCAGTCCACCACTATTTTGAATTGATGGTACTACTTCCCAATCATACTCTATATTACCTCACATTTTATTAATTTCATATTCTTTCACATTCCCAGCCTTAGTTTCAACAAGTCCTAGCATTCTAACACAATTTCTCCTAACCATTTCATATATCTCCCTTATTTTTTCTTACCCTCTTATCCCTCTAAAATTCCATCATATAATTATTGAGTAATGTAATTAAGTTTACCAACCTTATCAGTCTTCCCTTTTCTGTGTTGCCTCTAATTCTTGTGTAATTTTTCTCCATTTGTATTTCTTGATTCCACATCATTATCGAGTAAATACTTCAACACTCTTTCTTTTACATAAGTAGTCAGGCCTAGCTTTATCCCCAATTCCTATGTCTTTTGTGCCTCCAAGCTTGGATTCATCATCTATATAAAATTTAGAAAAAATAATTTAAAAAATTAAAGGTGAGATTTAGATTTAGAGAATTTTTACAAGTAAAAAAGTGTACTTTTCTGTAAAAAATTACATAAAAATACGTACCAGTAATTTAGCCGGTAGTATCGGCTTAAGTTTGTCCGGTACTACGAGTGAGAAAATAAAACTACAAAAAATACTTATAAAAATATTTAGAATTAAAAATTGGGCCTAATTTTAAAGGTTTTGCTCAAAATTGAGCCAAACAAATCAAAAACGTTAAACGGTTGGACCAAACCCAAGTGAAGCTTAAGCCCAAAATATATATACTTGGTGTGGAATTTAGAATACCACAATTGAACCAGTAAGTGCATCGGATCGTAGCAAATAATACTTCAGGTGAGTGAGGACCGATCCCACGAGGATTGATGGATCAAGCAACAATAATTGAGTGATTCACTTAGTAAGACAAGTAGAAAATAGTGTTTTGGATTAAAAAATATTAAATAGTAATTCAAAAATTAAGACAACAAACAATGAAATTGGTGTGAAAAGTATATGAGAGATGGTTAAAGTTTCAAAGATATTTATTTTTCCGGATTAATAATGGTTCTAACCAATTACTTGTATCATGCAAGATTAAATTCATGACAAACTTTAATTGATTAAATCCTAATTTCTTAGTAATTTAAACTCCTCTAACCTAATCAACCGCCAATTTCTTGGATACTTAATTAAGATTAAAGGTTTAGGTCCAATTCTAGTTTATTAGCCACAAAAATTCTAATTACCAAAATATAAGATGATTATATGTCACGTAGCATGTTAAGCCTAGGTAATTAGTAGTTTAGGAGGAGTTACTTTCAAGCTATTATTCAAGTGAGTTAACTTTTTCAAGAATCAACAAGAATTCATATAGAAAAAGAGATTTCTTCCAATATACTCAAATTGATAAGAAGAAGAACGAACGTCATCCTTGAATATAAATTAGTGCATTGATTAAAATTATAATGACAATAATATTAATCCATAGAATAAACAGAGTTTTTAACCTTAACAGAGGAGGTTTAGTTGCTCATGACTCAGAGAAAATGTAAGGAAAAATCTTATTATGAGATCATTTCAATTTATTTATTCATTAAAAATTTTAATTTTGGAAATTATTTTATTAAAGCTAACTAAATTAAGTTTTAATAATTAAATTAAAATTTTTATCTAATTTTACAATTATTGGATAATTTTCATATTTAAAATTAAAAAGTTTAGGAATCATAAAATAATAAAAATTTACATGATTTGATTTAAATAATTGTTATTTTAGAAATTAATACTTTAATTTTTATGAATAAATAAAATTAATTATATTATCTATAATTATCAAATTAAAATTATTTATTTGAGAATAATTTATAAATTGATAATTAAATAGTATTTTTTAATAAATATTAGTGTTGGGTTAAAATAGGTTTTCAATTATTTTATTACTGTTAATTTTATAAAATTCTTATATTACTCATATGAATTTTATCCTAACTCTAAATTCCCAAATAAAACCCTAATTTTTTTAAAAAACAAACTTAACCCTAATTTCATAAACACTCACACTCACATCTCTCAGCTCACACGCACACATAGCCGCACCTCTTCCCTACCCTCACTTACCCACAAAAAAATCGCAGCAGAAGGTAAGAAAGAAAAGAAGAAAAGGAAGAGAGGAGTGGGAGACTATGGGAAAAGGAAAGAAGGGAGAGAGAAGAAGGACGGCGCTGGCGGTCGTCACTGCCGCCGTGTCGCACCGATGAGGGAGAGCGGCGGGGAGGAAGTAGCTTGCTGCCGCCTTGGCATCTTGCTGCTCATGTCATTGCCGCCAGCTTCGTTGTATCCTTGTCGCCATACCCATTCTTTCCGTCGCCGTTGGAATCACGAACAGGGGAAGAAGAAGACGAGGGCCAGTGCTGCAAGCAGGAACGCGACCTACTGCGCAAAACTGTGCCGCCGTGTGTTGTTGCCGTCGCCGAGCTCCCATGGTTGTCGCCGGCAGGATTCAAAGAGAGAGAAGCTCGAGGAGAGAGAGAGATCGACGGAGGGGTTTCTGTTCGAGCGGCTGTGCCTGCACCGCCTTTCACCGCCTCAGATCCGCCACCGTCTATCGTGTCGCACCATGCCACGTCGCTGCCGGAAATCGCCACTGAAGTCCCTTTTCCCTTGGTAAGCGTTATCGTCTCTGAAACCTTTGAATATCAGTTTTTCCGTCATAGCTTGTTATAGTAATTGTGATGATGGTAACATAGGGCCGAGTTGTGGTTCTCGCATGTTGAGTTTAGTAGTCGTGCATGCGACATCGAGCTACCGCGACGCCAACGGAGTCACCGCGGTTCAGTTTTCTCGGCTATTCGTAAGTTCAGTAAGCTGTTTCCCGTTCCGAATTCTCTCAGTCGCTGCTCTGTTATATGTTTCTAAAGTCCTTACAATATTAATGCTTTAGGTTTGAGTTTCGGCCCTTACGTGTCGTAATTAGAGTTGCTGCAGTTGTGGCTGCTGTTGATTTCGGGCTGAGAGAAAAGAGTTCAGTTGACGCGTTTGGTTTTCAGGTTTCAGCTTGTCAAGGTAGGAGTTTTTTCTAAAATCTATTTTACATTACAGAGTTATGATAAATAGATATTGATGCAAAAAAATATATTTCTATGATTATATTTGTCTTATGGATGTGATGGTTTGTTGGACTGGATTATTGGGTGCTTGATTGGGTGAGTGGTGTATGGTTGTTGATAAAAACCGGTTTGAAATGTTATTTACTTGATTATTATGAAGAGTGTATTTTCTTGGTTTTGGAGTTTACTTTGTAATATAAATGAATCGATTTTGGAAATAATTTGAGATATGAAAATAAATTGATTCTGAAAGCAGTTTGATTTTGAGTTAGTCTGATTTTATAAATAATTTAATATTTGAGTTGATTTGATTTTAAAAAGAGTTTTATTATTAGAATTGGTTTGATTTGAAAATAATTTGATATTGGAACTTGTTGAATCTTGAAAAATTATTGAGATTTGGAAAATGTTTGAGAAATGTTTGGATGGGACCGAACAAGGTGACAAAGTCCGAGTTTTAGAGGAGATGTTGTCGAAATTTTATAAAATTGGAAGTTTCGTTTGAAGTAATTATTTAAAAAAATTTGGTTTTAAATGTTATATGTTTTAAGATTGATTTATTTAAAATAAGGAATTATGTCTTGAATTGGAATTGTTAATGAACAGAATGGAAAGAAGGATAATGAGGATTTTCTTTGAAATATGATTTTTGAATGAAATTGGAAATGAGATTTGGATTGATGATGATAATATTGAGAATGTTGAGATATGGATTTATAATGTTGAGATATGATCTTTGAATTATTCATATGGCTTATGAATTTGAATTATCTGAGATACGAGGTTCCCTAGATAAAGTACCATGGCTTGCCACCATGTGTACCAGGTTGAAAACTCGATACTATGTTGACCCTACGACGTAAGTGTGACCGGGCACTATATAAATTCCCGGGAATGTAACCCCCATTGAGCAATATTGGTTAATTGAGAAAAAACCATGTATAGACTCTTGGGGATGCACGTCGGGGGATAGTCTAAGTATTTTCAGACTTGTCGGGTTGGCTGGATAACCGACAGATGAGCCTCATCAGCCATAGGACAGACATGCATCATTTGCATTTGTATGCTTTTCTTGGGTTTGAACTTGTTTTGGTTTGCCTAATTGCTAAACTGTTTTTAACTGCTACTTGAACTACTTGCTGTAACTGCTACCTAAACCTGTGCTTTCCTTGTCTGTCTTGCCTGTGTTTGAACTAGCGTGCTACATTTGAGAATGAACTTTGGTGCTGAATTAATGACTGTGTTGTTTGATTGCATGGTTGGTTTCTGATTGAGATTTTGTTATAAGAAAGAAAAGGTTTTTGGATTTCTGAAAGATTAAACATTGTTTCTTTGAAAAGGTTTTGAACGATTACCTATTGGTTTTTAAAAGATTCATAAGGCAATGATAATCACTGAGATTGAAAATAGTTTTCTTGTTAAATATCTTGTTATGACAACTTTGAAACTCCGCAGTGAGATCATGTAGTTAGGTTCTCACCCCTTATAGCTTTACCTTTTTAAGAACCGGATGAAGAAGCTTTAAGGAGAGTTATACTGTGTTTGGTTTATATGTTATTGTATTAATTAGATTATTTTCTTCCATCATCTTTGTTATTACAATTTTGTAAGAGGGATAGAAGTTGTATGTTATATATATATATATATATATATATATATATATATATATATATATATATCTTATAAGATATTATGTAAGAAGTCTTGTATATGAATATATGCCTGCTTGTTTTTTTAAGATAAAGTATTTATTTCTGGTTTTCAAGGAAATCAACAATACGGTGTTGAGTCACAGGCTCCTATTTTAATATTAATTATATAAAGTAGTCGTAATACTTCTTGCTATCAGAGTGGCGCAGCCGGAAGCGTGACTTTCTGATAGTGAGGGTGTTACATTATGGTATCAGAGCGGTCCTTTTTGTAGAACTTGAGGAATGGACCGACTATGCTTCAATTGCATACTCTGAGCGTCTGTCATGTAATATGTCTCGTTCAGATAGCGAGAATTAGAGTTTTATGCACATGATTGCCTAATGATTAACGTTATTAGCCTACCATTGAATATCTGTTGATATTAAGTTTGGCCAACTTAATATTGATGGCTTATGTGAACGGGAAAGTTAATAGTTTATTGTAGGCGAAAAGGAATTGATAAGTAATGGGTAATGCGAGTCACGTGGTTTGCGGATGTTAGAGTCCGCTTTTCGTGCTTGGTTTCGATTTATGATTCTTGTTTACGTCGCTTAGATTGGCGAATCGTTTTTTTTACTATCCTCATTGATATTCCTTGACTCGAATTCATTTCTTAAACCATGATTTGACCATTCTCCGACCATATTTTATTATTTATCCATAATCTTGTTTGACTGTATTCTTGAGAATTTGCTTGAGACTTTCAAAACATATCCATCTTTATTATTGACTATGTTCTTCTTCATGAAATCCTATTCTCATTGATCTGATCTTAAACCTTTTTTGGCGTAATGTATGATTCCTAAGTCTTGAGGGATTTGAACCTTAAAAGTTATGGTTCGAATTAAGATAATTATGTACCTTGATTCTTTTGCATCATACTTAATATATACTTTGATTTGATCATATTCTTGATTATCTCTTAAATTTTTGACATCATAGTTCCTAACCTTGACTTCTTCTTCGTGATCTGTGTACCTCCTTGACGTTAACTGAGCTTGTGTTGGTGAGATGTATCATCCCTTATTGTCTATTTCTAGGGTTCTTGTGTTAGATTGAAAAAGTTTTGAATTGACTCTTTTCCTACTTAATTCTGTTTCGCAACCACCCTTCGAATTTTTGATGAGATAACTCTTAATTTAGCATATACTTCCCTACATGGATTAAATAATTTCTTTATATGGTTTAAATATGTTTATCTGCAATACTTCATCTATTTTTCTATAGACATGTGAAAATAATTTCTATTTTGGATTTTCTTCATTGACTACAACTTGATTTACTTCCAACTTTATCACAATTTTTATACATATTCTTATGAGATTTTGCATCTAAGTATTTTTTAAAGATTTTTTAGAAAATTTTTTTGCTCATAGCTTGATTAAGTTCTATTTTATAAATTTTGCTTATCTAATTTTAATTTGAGTTGTTTTGATGCAATACCTTTTATATTTCTTTTGAAAAAGTAAATTAATTCCTTTTTGAGTTTATCCATTCCTTGGGGACGCTACCATTGATTTTTAGTATTCTTTCAACCCAGCTTAGATTCGGTTTAAAAGAGTGCACCGTTCTTCCTCTTGATTGTTCCTTTTGAAGTTCTTAGATTTAAATTCCTTCATAGGATTACAACTTGATTTCCTACCAACCTTGCATTTATTTTTATGCAAATTCTTATATATATCTTATATTATAAGATATTATGTAAGAAGTCTTGTATATGAATCTATGCCTGCTTGTTTTTTAAAGATAAAGTATTTATTTCTGGTTTTCAAGGAAATCAACGATACGGTGTTGAGTCACAGGCTCCTATTTTAATATTAAGTATATAAAGTAGCCATAATACTTCTTGCTATCAGAGTGGCGCATTCGGAAGCGTGACTTTCTGATAGTTAGGGTGTTACAGAAAACCTAGGGTTTCATAAAGTGTGTAGAATGCGGAATGAGGAAGAGAAAAGAGAGGAAGTCCGAAGGGCTGAATCATTTTCCCTTTTATATCTAATCTAATTTATTTGAAAATAAAATAAAATAATCAATACTAAAGCCCGAAAAGATTGTCTTTTGTTTTAACTACTAATGATAAGAAAATAAATAATTAATTAATCATTATCTAAATCCATGAATGAAGCCTTCCATACGAACACATGTGTGCTACTGGCGCTAAATCCCAGATTCGGCGTTTAGTGTCGCTGAGCCTGAATCATTTGATGCGTTTGCTATCTTCCTGGCGCGAAACGCCTGGCTCAGCGTTTGGCACCATCAGCGTGTGTGTCAGGCATATTTTACGAAGCTCTCGGTGCTAAAGCCAAGTCGTGGCGTTTAGAGCAAACCCAATAGAACGGTTGCACATATTACGAGGCACTCAGCACCAAATGATTAGTAGCGCATTTGGCACCAGCTTGGCAGCATCACATTTCTTTCTTTTTGTAACACCCTAACTACCAAAGCTCACGCTTTCGGCTGCACAACTCTGATAGCTCGGAAATTACGACGACAGTTATACTATTTAATACTAAAATATGAGCCTGTTTAAAACTTTAAATCGCAATACCGCTCCCAAAAATACTTTTGCTATACAACGTACATCCATACATACCATACAACTTACAGAAACTCATAAAGAGTACATCCATACATGTATACATACATATACATAAATAATATTACCAACATTACCCAATACAACTCCTATCCCTCTTACAGAATAAATCAAGATAAAGGCGAGGGTTCAAAAATAATAATCTAAAGCAATACAGAGCATCTCAACAACAAATAAATAAACTCTTCGTGACTTCTACGCCCATATCCTGAAAGGGAAAAAATGTAGGGGGTGAGAACATCATCCTCGAAAGGGTTCTCAGTAGAGGGTTTTTGGGAATTACTGTAATAGGATACATGAAGATAAACCGTACTAGTGATTAATAACCGTCTTATGCCTCTTTTCAAAAACAACGGTTTTCAATAAAAGTAAAGTCGGAAATCTTTTCTGAAAGAGGAGCCGTTCAATTCTCAAAACATCAAAGCCTTTCAAAAAGGTTTATCTATACTGAACCAAAATAGCCTTTCGTATCTTATTCCAAATCAGAAACACAAAACCGAAATCAACCATCGGTCCATCTCATTCAACCACGGCCCTAGGCCCAAACAATCTAACCACAACTAATCCACCACAATCCAACAGAGTTCTAGATGCAAACACAAGAAGGAAGATGCAAACACAAACAAACAGTTATTGCAAGTAGAACAATTAGCAGATAATCACATAGGCAAACCAAGTACAATATGCATACCCAAACAATGTCATATAGATGCATATGATGCATGCCTGTCCCTAGTGGCTGATGATATCATCTGTCGGTTATATAGCCAACCCGACACGTCCTGGTAGCTAACCATGGACAGAAACACCCATCGCGGAGCAAGTAGGTTTGAGCTACAATTCCATTGCTACTACCCGCTCAATCCAGAGCCAGTGGAATAACCACTACTGCAGCTACTACCTAGGCGGGTGTTTAAAAGCTCAACCTGGAGCGAGTGGAATCACCACTACTACCGCTACTACCCAGGCGTCACAGTCTCTGACCTGGAGCAAGTGGGACGAACCTCAACCCTTGCTACTACCCAGGTATCTCAAGCATATATTCATTCAGTCCCAGCCATGGATCAACATCCATCTCAGCCATTCAGCTTAAATTTGTAATTCATAGTCAGCCATACGACCCATAATTCATTCGGCAATCAGCCATAAATCAATATCATACACAGCCATTTCGGCTCACGGTTCAATCCAAAACCAGCCAATATTCATAATCATACACAGCCATTCCGACCCATAACAAAACAGCACTTCCACCATTCAACATCATCAAATTCATAAAACTGGCATTTATGCCATAAATCACTTTTCTCAAGCCATTTCACTTTGAAATCAAATTTCAACTCTTTTCAGCCTTGGCTTTAAAGATCTCATTTCTCAAATCATCTCAGGCTCATAAGCCAAAATTTACTCAAAGTGAGTTCCCTTTTTAAAACAAAGCCACTCTCGGCATTCTCTTTCCAAAACTTCCAAAACCATGGCAAGTTAAGGATTTATTTCAAAGTACTCAAAACCACCCATCCAACAATGGAATTTTATAACAAAAGCTTCTCGACAGAGTACCAAGTCTTTAGGGGAGAATAATAAAACTCAGTTCGCCAAATTCATTTAAAATCATTAAAACATTGGCTTTCCATTTTGAGTAATAAAATAGGATCTAAGCCAAACCGACTCACGTAATCTTTCACTTCCTTCAAATCCGTTTCTTCTACTCAGGCAAAAACTAACTTCAACCCCCATGATAAATTCTAGAACATTTTAACTGTTCAAAATTGTTTTAGTCTTGCAATAATTCAGAATTCAAAGAGTACTTAAAACCTTTCTCAAAACATTTCAAAATGAAACATGTCAAGGGACATTCAAGTTCTTTCAAAGTCATTGAAACTCCTCTAATTGAAACCCTCAAGTCAAATTCAAAGGCATTGCCCTTGTCACATTTAAAACAGCTTAAAAACATAAGTTTCATCTAAGTAACTTTCTCCTGAAAGAGATACAATGCCTTTCTTAAGACGCAAGACTAAATCACAATTCCCTCTTTAATAATTCATTTCAAAAGCATGAATCATCATTTTCTTGATAACTCAAATAAAATAGTAGAAGTCTTTAACCCGTCATTTTTCCATACAACATTCAATAAAGACTCAGATTTTATAGAAATTTTGGCAGCACCTTTGCCACCTGGTTCGGGTCCCAACTAAACCATTTTTCATTCCTTTTCAACAGCTCAAAACTAGAAATCAATTCAAAAGTAAGCTAAAATCAACAGTCACCTCAGTTGCATATCTCAAGGAAACCATTTCAAAATCAACTCAATATCAACCGATTTAACTCATTTCCAAAGTTTAAAAGAATCGGTTCAGCAATAAATCATTTATCAAAGACCAAATTAATTAAAGCAACCCAGGCTGAATTTCAAAAGTATTCTATCTTTCACATCATCAAAATAATTGACTCAATTCAAACCAATCCTCAACGGATTCAACTCATATTTCAAATCTTTAAAGAATCAACTTGAAAAGTATTCTGTTTTACAAAACCACACAACAATCCATTCATCAAAACCAAATAATAATCCATTCAATCATACAATTACATTCATCCAGGATAATCAACATCATATAAGGCTTATACAATCACCAAATACATTATCTCACACCAGTATCCATATGTAATAATTCCAACATATAAAATATAGTTTTCGAAAAGCGCCCGTACCTCAAAACGCAAAACTATAGCCCAAACGCGTCACAGAATCCTTTCTGCCTCGACCCGAGATCAACAATCAAAATCCCGGCAGCCAAAAACTCGGTTCCAAGCCACTTTCGCAACAGTCTCAACAACTCTAATCGCAAGATACAACAACCGAAACTCAATCGTATAGCAATTAATGCCACAAACCTCAGCGTAAGGTAACTGAACAGTAACAAAAGGGCTTTCAAATCAAAACGCTTACCAAACCGAAGAAGGAACGGTTGAACCAAAACAGCGGCGGTCTCCAAACCGGTTCAGCGGCAGCCCGGTAGCCACCTCAAGCGGCAGTGACGACAATTTCCGATCACACCAACTGAAACCAACACGCGGTGACTACGGTATTCTCAGAATTCAAAAAGGACATGAACCTCAAATAAAACCCTTACCAGCAATTTTTTCGGCGACGGCAGAAGTAGCCAGAAGCTCCGGTGGTGGTTTCGGTGGCCTTAGAACTCCGGTGACAATATCAGAAGTGCCAGCCAAGCACCGCGGAGCAGCAGGTCAGTAGAGACAGAGGTAGGCGGCAGGAACGGCGGCGTTAGCTTTGCGCAACTCAGATCAGCAGCGGTCCTTGGGTAATGACACGCACAACGGGACGCGCGGCCTCCCTCTTCCTCTGCCTGGTTCGGCGATACCAGCACCAAAATCCACGGCGGCGACCATGGCGAAGCGGCCTAGCCAGTCAGTGACGGCAGCGGGGATGCACGACGGTACAGCTCCGCGCGGTGGGTCGCGCTCCCTCTCTCCTCTGACGTAAACTCTCTCTCTCCTCCCTCTGCCCTTCGCGCGGTCCTGGAGGCAGCGTCATGGGTCGGCGGCGACGTGGTTGGGTCACGACAACAAGGCACGGTGGCGGCGGTGCGAGTCCACCTCTCCCTGTTTCGCGAGCTCGACGGCGGCAAGTCCTCCTCCCTCTCTTCCTCTTCTCCCGCCGTAACCCCCTGACTCTCATTCCACAGATCCCTTTCTTTCTTTCTTTCTTTCTTTCTTTCAAGCAACTTGTAGCTGCTGCTGCTACATTAGGTACCCTGGGGTGTACCGGGTCAGGGGAACCCGATAGGATTTTCAGGGTTAGGGTTATGTGTGTTGAGTTTTGGGTTCAGGGCAAAATTGGGTTCAAGGATAATTTTGTAATTTCAAATAAAAGTAGGGATAATATAGTAATTAGGAACAATTTTAATCCAACAAAATTAATTTATAAAAATACTACTTGCTCATCAATTTTACAAATTATTTTCAATAAAATGTCTCAACCAAATAATTAGAAATAATATACTTAATTTTTTCATTTTCCAAAATAGTAATATCAATATTCTGAAAAATTAATTATTTAGTCCAAAATCATATAAAAATCCTTTTTATTTCACAACTACCAACTATATGATTTAAATATAGAAAATAATCCAATAATTATAAAATTGGATAATAATCATAACTTATCTCAAATTCAATAAATCAAAACTTGCTCTGATTTTCTTTAATAAAGAAATTTCTGAAATTAAAGCTATAAATAACCATATGATTTGAGACTTGATCATAAAAAGACTTTTCAAAGGTTTTAGGTCTTACACTTTTTCTTCTACACGAACTCTGCCAAACTCTCCTAAATTTTTACTTAAAAAATTAAAACCACAATGCGCCTCAAAGTAGCATCTAAATAGGCTTCAAACACTAAAATCTCAATAGAACTCATTAAATTCATATCTAAAATAATAAGAAAATAAAAAAAGATGCTCATGTATCACAACACCAAACTTGAATTGTTGCTTGTCCTCAAAAAACTAAAAAAAAGTATCAAACTGAGAAGTGGATGAGCCTAAGAAGTGAGTTTTCAATTAAGCTCCTACCTATTCTCCGAGTGGGGTTTATGACACTGTGATCATGAACAGTTTCGCCATCTCACTATCCTTTAGAGTTCAGGCATGTTAATATCCCTTGGAACTAGAATCCGGATAATATTATGAATTCTCTTTCTTTGTAACCTCTGATTAATCCTTGAATACAACTTTACCTTTTGTTATTTTCTTTGGTGCTTTGCACCTTGAGCCTAGCCATGACTTTAAATGTTTTGTCTCAATCTTTAGTTGACACAAAAACACCATAAGCACTTAACTGGGGAACTCTTTGAGCTCTGATATATCTTTTAATTTTTCCTAGTCAGTGGTACTTAGAGCCTTTGGCATACTCTTTAATCTCACTTGTTCTTGACTCTAAGTGCTCTGTCTCAGGAATTCCTTGACACATTCACACCACAAGCATATGGCTAGGAGAACAACTCTTTTGAGATTTTGATCATACTTAACCTTCCTAGCCATTGATGCTCAGAGCCCTGGACCTTGCTTTTTATTTTCTTTTTTCTTTTGTTTTTGTTGTTTCTTTTATTTCAAGAATTAATTTCTTGTTTAATTTAGAGAATTCATAATACTTCTCCAAACTCCTGTACCTCAAGAACTAACAACCTTAACTCCAAGCTCAAATATGCACTATTCAGTTCATACATTTAGAGCTACAGATATATACCACCACATCAAAATAAATAAGATAATTCAGAATATATAAACTCAAGTTCTCATACATTATACCATTTCTTTCTTTTTCTTTTCTTTCTCAGATTCAAGCTCAATGGCTGATACATGAGACAACGTTTAACTAAAAATAAAAATAGGAAATAATAAACAAAAAAGCTAAAATTACTACTACTGATGCAAAGGATTAGAAACAAATAACAGAAAATAGGATATAATAACTGAAACTATAAATAAGGAAATAACATAAAAAGAATTCAACCACCTCAGTCATCCTGGTGGCTGCTTCCTCCTAGGAATCCTCTCTGAGATCCAAATTCTTGCCTCATCTGTTCCATTTCCCACCGTTGACTCTGCTGCTCCTCCAATAGCAGTTGAAGGAGTGCAGAGTGGCCCTCATGATCCATGCTCAGTTGTTCAATAGAAGAGGTCAGCTACAGCTAGTACTCCTGTGGAGGAAAGTAATGTCCCTGAGGCACTGCTGGCTGCTCTGCCTGAGGTGGGTGAATTGGCTCCTCCCTCGGGGATCTAGCATACTCCCGAGCATACTCTATCGTCTTCCTGGAGATGGGCCTCTCAATGGTGATGAGGGTATCATGATCAATCCGCACCCTGGCAGCATCACAAAGGGTAAATCAGGTGCAGAAATGAGCCTAACACTGGTAGAGGCATTGGAAGCAATGCTCTAAATCTCCTGCAGAATCACTCAATTCACCTCTACCTCATTACCGAGCATGATACAGTGAATCATCACTGGTCAGTCTATTATAGCCTCTGAGCGGTTGCTCATTGGGATGATGGAGCATTGAATAAACTCCAACCACCCTCGAAAGACTGGCTTCCCAAAGTTTCATTACCTCTTATTGGACCACCTCTTTCATGGTTGGATTTAGTCGCCTTTGTGGTTGCACAACTGGTTTAGCATCATCCTCAAGCAAGATCTTGTGCATACACTTAGCCAGACTAATCCCCTTCAAATCACTAATGGTCCATCCAAGAGCCGTTTTATGCCTCTTGAGTACTTCAAGTAGCGCTTCCTCTCCCTCATGCCTCAGAGAGGAGCTCATAATCACTAGATAAGAATCATGCTCGCCTAGGAATGAATACTTCAAAGATGGAGGCAAGAGTATCAACTCAAACTTTAGAGGCCCTTCCTCTATAATAGACATGTGAGGTCTTTCCTTCTGAGGTGGAGGATCATCAATCTCAAGCAAATCATCCTCAGAAGAAGGTTCTAAAACACTTTCAAGCTCTTCAGTTTCCAATACCTTTTGAACAAGTGGCTTAACAAGATCAACTCTCATACACTCCTCAGAACCACTAGAGTGTTGCAAAACCTCAAACACATTAAGGACAACTTTCTCTTCATTGACTCTTAGAGTTAATTCACCCTTTTGAACATCAATAAAGCCTCTCTCTGTAGCTAAAAAGGGTCTTCCCAAAATAATAGAGGCATTTTTCTCCTTTTCTATATCCAGTATGAAAAAATTAGTAGGAAAAATAAATAGACTTACTTTCACAAGTAAATTCTCAACAACTCCCAAAGAAAACTTAATTGGTCAGTTAGAAAGTTGAAGAGAAATACGTGTGGGTTTTACCTTATCAATCTGGAGCTTTCTCATCAATAAAAGTGGCATGAGGTTGATGCTAGCTCCAAGGTCTCATAATGCCCTCTGAATAGTGATGTCTCCAATGGTGCAAGGAATAAAAAAGCTTCCCAAATCTTGCATTTTCTTTGGGAGATCCTACTGAATAATAGCACTACATTCCTTAGTAAGCACCACTGTTTCACTCTCTTTCCAATTCTTCTTGTTAGTCAACAACTCCTTCATGAACTTGGCATAAAGGGGCATTTGTTCAAGGGCCTCTACAAAAGAAATGTTGATCTGAAACTTCCTGAAGACTTCTAAAAATTTGGAAAATTGCTTGTGTTTGGAGGCCTTCTAAAGTCTCTGAGGACATTTCATCCTGGGCTTGTACTTAAGTGCTTTAGGCAACACCGGATATTTCTCAAGATCAACCAGGAAAGGGTTATCCGGGTGTCTAGGGGGCGTGCTCCTCTTTACTTTGTACCTCCTCTTGCGTTTCTTTTTCAATCGGCTCCTCACTAATATTTACTTCTGAACCTGTTACCTTACTACTTATCAGATGAATGACCTTGCATTCTTTCCTTGGATTAGACACTGTGTCACTAGGAATATTATTAGGCGGCCTCTTAGGTGCTTGTTTACTCAGCTAACCCACTTGAATCTCCAAGTTTTTGAGTGAAGCTCTGGTTTTCTGCATAAAACTATCAGTACTTTTGGAGACTTCTGCAATAATAGACTCCAAGTCAGATGATTTTTGAGGCTGAGAAGGTGCTTATTGTGGTTGAGAGGGCTGGAACTAGCAGTTTTGAAGTTGTTCTGATTGAAATTGCCTTGAGAATTGTTGCCAAAATTCTGTTGCTTCTGTGGTTGATTTCCCCACCCAAGATTAGGGTGATTCCTCCACCCCGAATTATAAGTCTTAGAGAAAGGATCATTATTGGGGAGTCTAAAGGAATTGACCATGTAGTTGACTTGTTTAAGGGAAAATTGGCCATAATTATAACCCTCACCTTAAGGAAAGCCATCACACATGTCATAGGTTGTATCTTGAGTATTGACGGCTAAGACTTACATTTCACTCAAGTGTTGAGTAATAGCATTAATCTGTTAAGACATGGCCTTGTTCTGAGAAGAATTGCATCCAAAGCATCTAATTCCATGACTCTTTTTCTCACAGAGGTCCTCTCAGAAGAATATAGATATTGATTGTTAGCAACCATCTCAATCAAATCAAGAGCTTCCTCAGGAGTCCTTTTCATGGAGAGACCCACTTGCGGAATTATCCAGAGACATTTTGGCGACCTCAGTAACTCCATCATAGAAAATCTATAACTGAATCCAGTCTGAAAATATGTCAGGAAGACACTTCCTGGGCATCATATTGTTCCTCACCCAAGCTTCATGAAGAGATTCACCCTCTCTCTGCTTGAAAGTCTGAACATCAGTCCTCAGCTTAGTCAGCTTCTGAGGTGGAAAGAATTTGGTTAAGAATCTTTTAACCAACTTGTCCCATGTATCCAAGCTCTTCTTGGGCTGTGTATCAACCCAATGCTTGGCATTGTCCCTTACAGCAAACAGAAAGAGAAGTGAAGAACTGAAGATTGATGGTTTAGAAGTTATAGTAAACTCTCGTTGTAAGTATAGTTACTAAACCAAGCAATCAACCTTTCTTATAAACGTTTTGGTTGTCACAAGTACAAACCCCTAAATAAATTGATAACTGAAGTATTTAAACCTCGGGTCGTCTTCTCAAGAAATTGCAGGGAGGTATGTTCTTGTTATTGGTTATGAGTTTGTAAATTGGTGGTTTTGAAAGTGAGGAACAAGTATGGTAAATGATAAGAAAAATAAATAAATAACTGTAAAATAAACTCTTGGCAAGATATGAGAAATTAGAAGTCCTATCCTAGTTATCCTTATCAATTGTGATGAGAATTGGATTTTTCTCCCACTTTGTTAACCTCTAACTATGAAGGTATGTTAAGTGGATGAATTAATTCAAATCTTCAAGTTCCAGTCTTTCCTTGGGAAAAGTTAGAATTATTGGATCTCGAATTAATTCTTGAAGAATTCCAATTTTCAGTCAACAATGAGTTTGATAACTCAAGAGTTACCAATTAATCAACCAAAGCCAAAAGGGAATAAAATCTACTTGAATGAAAATAATTTGAATAGCACACAAGCATCAATAACATAAATTAGAGAAAACAATCATAAGTCTGAAATACCTCAAATTATATTTAAATAGAATGTTAGATTGAACATAGAAATCCATAAGCCAAATTGGCAACATCAAATAATCAACTAAAGTGATAAATAAAAGTAGAAAATAAATTAAAGGAACATTGAACCTGTGATGAAGAAGTTGAAATCCTAATCCTAATCCTAATCCTAAATCCTAAGAGAGAGGAGAGAACCTCTCTCTCTAAAAACTACATCTAAAACCTAAAATTGTGAATTATGAAAGCCTTGATTATGAATGGATGCATTCTCCCACTTTATAGCCTCTAATCTGTGTTCTCTGGGCCGAAAACTGGGTCAAAAACAGTTCAGAAGTCACTTCCAGTGCTTTCTGATCCGTACAGGTCGCGGCCAAGTAACGCGGAGGCATCATCCACGCGTCCGCGCGGATTGCAGTTCGCAGATGCGACGCGGGTGCATCATTCACGCGTTCGCGTTGTCTAACCTCGGGGAAGTTATGACAAATTATATATCAAATCGAAGCTCCGGATGTTAGCTTTTCAATGCAACTAGAACCGCGTCATTTGGACCTCTGTAGCTAAAGTTATAGCCATTTGAGTGCGAAGAGGTCAGGCTGGATAGCTTAGCAATTCCTCCAACTTCTTGTATTCCTTCCACTTTTGCATGCTTCCTTTCCATCCTCTAAGCCATTCCTGCCCTGTAATATCTGAATTCACTTAACACACATATCAAGGCATCTAATGGTAATAAGAGAGGTTAAACATAGGGAACTTAAAGCCAAAGAAGCATGTTTTCAATCAAAGCACATAATTAGGAAGGCAAATGTAAAACCATGCAAATAGTATGAATAAGTGGGTAAAGAGTTGATAAAAACCACTCAATCGTGCACAAGATAAACCATAAAATAGTGATTTATCAACCTCCCCACACTTAAACATTAGCATGTCCTCATGCTAAGCTCAAGAGAAGCTATAAAGAAGTGAAGAGGAATGATAGAGAGTATGCAATGCAACCTATCTATGTGAATGCAACTACATGCAAAATGTTTCTACCTACTTGGTTAAAAGTAGATAAGTTCTCCAAGACAAACATGAATCAAATTTCACTAATTCAAATTACACAATAAAAGACAAGTAAACTTGTAAGAAGATAGCTCATGAAAGCAGGGAACATAGAATCAAGCATTGAACCCTCACTGGTAGTGTATATCACTCTAATCTCTCAAGTGTCTAGGGTCAATCACTCTATTCTTCTCTAGTCATGCTTTCTAAACTTCGTTCTTCATCTAACCAATCAACAAATATTTAATGTATACATACAAACATCATGAGGTCTTTTTTAATGTTGTAATGGGGCTAAGGTAAGGGTAAGGGTATATATATAAGGCTAAGTGAGCTAAATAATTGAACCCTTGATTAGTCTAAGATCTCACCTAACATATACATACTTTATACAATTTAAAATGCTTTACCTAGCTACCCAAAATTTGCCCATTTTTGTATTGCATGCTCATGTATCAAACTTATGTTTGAATTTTTGTCCCATGTGCATTGATTCTTTTTATTTTGCAGTTGGAGTATATTATATAATTTTTTTATTTTTTTTCTTCTTTTTTTTGTATCCCCTTATTCAAATTTTTTTTCTTTTTTTTATCAATGCACATGGTAAATTAATTATTTTGATTTCACATGAGCATGCTTCCCAAATTTTCAAATAACTTATTCAATTTAATTTCCTACTTTTTCTATCATCCATGTTCCCATAAAATTCTCCACACTTAAATTTTACACAATATCTATCTTAAGCTAACCAAGGATTCAACTTGGGATTTTTTATGTTTTTTTTTCTTAAGGCTAGTAATGTGGTTATAAAACGGAAGGGGATTAAAAGGCTCAAAGGGGCTAACAAAGATGATTTAAAGGGTAGGCTTATTTGGGATAAGTGAGTAAAAATTTAAATAATGGCCTCAATCATATGCAAGTATGTAAATATACTAAATAATGGACATATAGACTGGAACAAAATAAAGATTACAATCATAGAGAAGAAAACACACAAGAATAAAATATTATGGTTAAATAATATAACCATGCAATTAAGCTCAAAATCTCACAGGTTGTGTGTTCTTTGGCTCAAAAACTATGTTCCAAATACAACTTCAAACAAATTTAACAAAAATTTTCAATTTAAATTAGTGAAATACTATAAAAATTTCTTGAAAAAGAAAATATTACTTCAACCAAGTAGTAACTAAATGCATAAAATCAAACAAATATGCAAATGCAATAATGAATAAACAAAGAAAATAAAACAATGGTGTTGAAAAGAAGAAAATAGCTAACCCATAGAGATCGGTATCGACCTCCCCACACTTAAAGATTGCACCGTCCTCGGTGCATGCTAAGATATACAAGTGGACGGGTTGCTTCAACTGGGGCTCTTTTTGTTCCTTTCCTTGCCGGTGATTTGGGAGTAGCTTTCTCTTTACCCTTCTTGGTGGCCATCCTGAAAAGGAAAAAAGAAAGTAACTTTTAAAGCTAAGGGTTAGAGCAAGGAAGAGAGCGGGAAAGGTGGTACTCAATGCACAATAAAGAAGAATGACGTTAACACACGCTCATGAGTACATGTGAAAAGTCATCAATGGAAAATAGCTAGTGCATATGATAACAAGTGAATGCAAGGTGTTTATTGGCATCTGGCAAAGGCATGAGTAGCATAGATCAAGCATTCAATGTCCAAGTTAGATTACCAAATCTTTCAAACTAACAACATGTTTGTAATAACAATTATATTTAATTAATAAAATATAAAAGAGTTTTCTGAAAAGCAAGCATTTATAATAGTACATTAAAAGAAATCTTAAAAATAGTGCACAATGCCATACGGGAATTTTCACAAACACATAGCATGCATGATAAATAAGCTATTTGAAAGTATTAAATTGAACATACAAGCAACCCTTTAAAAAGTAATATATAATTGTCAAATAATCCACAAAAATATAGAAAAAACAATGACCAAAATAAAATTCCAACACCAATGAAAATAATGCAATGAATGAAAGTATGCAATTAAGTAAAAGAAAATGAAAGATAAGAAGAATGAGAAGGGAAAGAAGGGAAGAAGAAGTAAGTAAGAAAGGAGGGAGGAAAAATTAGGATTGGAGAAGAAAAGATAAAATATTTTGGCATATTAGGTTAAGGTATGCGACGCTGGCGACGCAGTCGCGTGGGTGACGCGGCCGCGTGGTGCGCAATAAGGTCAGGCGACGCGGACGCGTGGGTCATGCGATTGCGTCACTTGATTTGTGCTAGTGGCGTGAGTGCAGCCTCGCATTCGCACAACTCTCTGTTTGAATTGCATTTTGCCAAAAATCTGGGTGACGCGGTCGCGTGGGTGACGCGATCGCGTGGATGGCCATTTTTGAAAGACGACGCGGCCGCGTGGGGCATGCGTTCGCGTGGGAGGGCTTGGGCTTCTAGCACGAGTCCAGCCCAATTCCAGCACAACTTTCGGCCATGTACCTTTTTGACGTCGATTTTCATGGCACGTGGCCGCGTGGGGCACGCGGTCGCGTGGGGTCAAATTATGCTAATGGCGCGCCTCCAGCCACGCTCTCGCGTGACTCTCTGTTCAATTCTTTTCTTCCCAACGCACTAGTGACGCGGACGCGTCAGCGACGCTGCCGCGTCGCATGCGTGTTTTCCCTTTTTTTTTATTATGTAATTATGCAGTATGCAATATGCAGTGTTAATGTAGATGCTATGAAAATTTCCAGGTTCAATGAAAATAAAATAAAATAAAAAAATAAACAACACAAAATAAAATTGAAAAAGAACGATCATACCATGGTGGGTTGTCTCCCACCTAGCACTTTTAGTTAAAGTCCTTAAGTTGGACCTTTGGTGAGCTCCCTGTTATGGTGGTTTATGCTTGTACTGATCCAGGAATCCCCACCAATGTTTGTACTTCCAGTAGCCTCCGGGGTCCCAAACTAAGCATGTAAAGCCCTTAAGAAGCTTCAAACAGATTCTTAGGCTCCCGGGGTGATAAATGTCATAACAGATTCCAGGATCCCAAACCTTACTTTTACACCTGTTTTTGTCTCGATCTGCATTTTTCCAGCCGGGTGAAAGGTGATCTGAATTCTCACTGCAGCGATTCCTAGACCCATTTAGTTGAGCTTTACACCAACCTTTGCGTTTAAACTTAAAGCTTCCAACTATAATGAACCTTGCAAGACAATTCTTACCACTGGCCATCTTCCGCTTACTCTTAATGTCACAAAGAGCTCTAAGTTGACCATCCGTCTCCAGTAGCCCATATTCAAGTGGAATTAGAAAGCTAAGGGATATGAATTTTACCCACTTGAATGTTGTGAAGGATGATGGCAACTTAGGGGGAGGTATTTTTAATGAAATTGCAAGCTCCACTCCCTCGTGCTCTTCTCTGATAATTACCACCTCTTTGCAAGCTTCTTCAATTTCAACCTCTTCCTCTTGGTAGCTTTCTTCTAATTCAATCTCCTCTTCATTGCTTTCCAAGGGCATGGGAGGTTGTGCTTCTTCTTCTTGAATCTCCATCTCTTGATCAACCTCTTCTAAGTCTTCAACTGTGATATGCCTTGGAGGTTGTACACCCTCCTCAGTATCAATTTCAAACGTCTTGGAAGGGGATTCTATGACTGGACTTTCCCATGGAGGTTCTACATCTCCTAAATCTTCAACCACTTCTTCTTCTTTAATAATTCCGGCTTCCTCCACTTGTTCCAGTACAAAGTCATGCTCCGTACCGTTCACTGGAGTTTCTAGTATCTCCTTCATGCTACGTTCTTTATTAGATTGTCCACATGAAGCCATGGGCGTTCCTTGAGTGTCCGAACATCGGGAAGCTAATTGAATTATCGCTTGCTCCAATTGACGAATGGTTGCCTGAAATCGATCCACTGTTTCCTTGAAACGATCCTTTGTCTCTTGATGCGCTCGGCTTTCATAAATAGGATCATAGTGCTCTTGGATTAATGGATATGGAGATGGTGAATACTGAAGTGGTGGTTCTTGGGAGTAATTGGGTTGGAATTGGGGTGGTTCTATATATGGTTCATAGGGCTCATAAGGTGGTTGGTATGGTGGTTTAGGGTTAGGGTCATATGGAGGTGAATGGTGGAAAGGGGCTTGTAAGTGTGGTGGTTCAAAGCTATGTTGAGAAGGGGGCTCATAGGCATATGGTGGTAGTTGTTGATAATCGAAAGATTGCTCACCATAGCCATTGCCTTGATATGCATCACAGAATGGTTGTTGATAGTCCATTGGAGGTGGTTGTTGCCATGAGGGTTGATCAAATCCTTGTGGATCCTCCCATCTTTGATTGTTCCAACCATGGTGCATGTTGTCATTATAATCTTCTCTTCCTGCAACATAATTATAACCAAACTCATAGGCAAAGGGGTGAGAGTTCATAGTAGTAAGAGAAAATAAAAATAAAAACTAACAAAAAGAAAATATTTTGAAAAAGAGATGATTTTAAAAAAATTGAATTTTGAAAAATAAGATAAGATAAGATAAAAATTTTAAAATAAAAATCTAAAATATATATATATTTTTTAAATATTTACAATAACCAATAATAAGGCACACGTTTGCAATTCCCTGGCAATGGCGCCATTTTGAAGAACTGAAGATTGATGGTTTAGAAGTTATAGTAAACTCTCGTTGTAAGTATAGTTACTAAACCAAGCAATCAACCTTTCTTACAAATGTTTTGGTTGTCACAAGTAACAAACCCCTAAATAAATTGATAACCGAAGTATTTAAACCTCGGGTCGTCTTCTCAAGGAATTGCAGGGAGGTATGTTCTTATTATTGGTTATGAATTTGTAAATTGGGGGTTTTGAAAGTGAGGAACAAGTATGGTAAATGATAAGAAAAATAAATAAATAACTGTAAAATAAACTCTTGGCAAGATATGAGAAATTAAAAGTCCTATCCTAGTTATCCTTATCAATTGTGATGAGAATTGGATTTTTCTCCCACTTTGTTAACCTCTAACTATGAAGGTAAGTTAAGTGGATGAATTAATTCGAATCTTCAAATTCCAGTCTTTCCTTGGGAAAAGTTAGAATTATTGGATCTCGAATTAATTCTTGAAGAATTCCAATTTTCAGTCAACAATGAGTTTGATAACTCAAGAGTTACCAATTAATCAACCAAAGCCAAAAGGGAATAAAATCTACTTGAATGAAAATAATTTGAATAGAGCACAAGCATCAATAACATAAATTAGAGAAAACAATCATAAGTCTGAAATACCTCAAATTATATTTAAATAGAAGGTTAGATTGAACATAGAAATCCATAAGCCAAATTGGCAACATCAAATAATCAACTAAAGTGATAAATAAAAGTAGAAAATAAATTAAAGGAACATTGAACCTATGATGAAGAAGTTGAAATCCTAATCCTAATCCTGATCCTAAATCCTAAGAGAGAGGAGAGAACCTCTCTCTCTAAAAACTACATCTAAAACCTAAATTGTGAATTATGAAAGCCTTGATTATGAATGGATGCATTACTCCACTTTATAGCCTCTAATCTGTGTTCTCTGGGCCGAAAACTGGGTCAGAAATAGCCCAGAAGTCACTTCCAGCGCTTTCTGGTCCGTACAGGTCGCGGCCAAGTGACGCGGAGGCGTCATCCATGCGTCCGCGCGGATTGCAGTTCGCAGATGCAACGCGGGCGCGTCATTCACACGTTCGTGTCGCCTAACTTCGGAGCAGCTATGGCAAATTATATATCAAATCGAAGCCCCAGACGTTAGCTTTCCAACGCAATTGGATCCGCGTCATTTGGACCTCTATAGCTTAAGTTATAGCCGTTTGAGTGCAAAGAGGTCAGGCTGGATAGCTTAGCAATTCCTCCAACTTCTTGTATTTCTTCCACTTTTGCATGCTTCCTTTCCATCCTCTAAGCCATTCCTGCCCTGTAATCTCTGAATTTACTTAACACACATATCAAGGCATCTAATGGTAATAAGAGAGGATTAAACATAGGGAACTTAAGGCCAAAGAAGCATGTTTTCAATCAAAGCACATAATTAGGAAGGCAAATGTAAAACCATGCAAATAGTATGAATAAGTGGGTAAAGAGTTGATAAAAACCACTCAATCGAGCACAAGATAAACCATAAAATAGTGGTTTATCAAGAAGCAACCTATAGACATTCAGATTAACTCCATTGATCTTCACAGTGTCACAGATTTGAAAAAAATTTGAGATGAACAAGTTTGGGTCTTCCTATGGGAGTCCATGAAACTGACAATTTTGTTGCACCAAAGAGATGAACTGAGATTTCAACTAAAAATTATTAGCAGCTACTGGAGGTAGAACAATACTATTGCCATAGTAGTTGGAGCTAAGAGCAGTGTATGAGCTCAATGTCCTTCTTGGTTGCTCAGGGACATTAGAAGTATTGAGAACATGAGGATTAACAACATTGTTGTTGTTGTTGTTGTTAGGATCTATAGTAAATCCTTCAGCTTCTTTCTGAAAATTCTCCTTGAGAATCTCAGTAGTTTTGTAAGCTCTAGCTTGATGTAAATGCCTTCTTAATGTCCTCTCAATCTCAGGATCAAATTCTGGAAGAGGTTCTTTATTCTCGTTCATTCTCATAAATAAACAAAAGAATAAGAAAAAGTGAGAATCTCTACGTCAGAGTGAAGAGAATTCCTAGTGAGGTACCTTGAGTAAAAGAAATAAAATAAAATAAACTAGATGAATAAAGTTAAAAATTTTGAAAATTACTAAGAATAATAGACTAAAAATTCAAAAATAATTACTGAAATTAGACCAACAATTTTGAAAATAAAAATGAAAAAATAATACGAAAATTAAATTAAAATTAAGGGTGCACCAAACTTAATTTCATAAATTAAGGAAAAAATTTTAAACAAATCAAAAGCCAATTTTTGAAAAAATAAAGAATAGAAATAAATAAAATTTAATTAAAGAACGTCTAATTTAAGGAATCAAACAATGGGTAGTTGTCAATCACAATCAATCCCTGGCAAGGGCGCCAAAAACTTGGTGTGGAATTTAGAATACCACAACTGAACCGACAAGTGCACCTGGTTATACCAAGTAATACCGTACCTTAGGTGAGTGAGGGTCGATCTCACGAGGATTGATGGATCAAACAACGATGATTGAGTGATTCACTTTGTCAGACAAGCAGAAAATAATATTTTGGGTTCAAAAAACATTAAACAGTAATTCCAGAATAATGAAAGCAAACAATGAAGTTGGTGTGGAAAGTATGTAAGAGACAGTTAAGGTTTCAGAGATATTTATTTTTCCGAATTAATGGTTCTTACCAATCCCTTTAATCATGCAAGATTCAATTCATGACAAACTTTAATTGTTTAAACCCTAATTCTTTAGTGATTTAATCTCCTCTAACCTAATCAACCATCAATTCTTTGGTCACTTAATTAAGATTAAAGATTTAGGTCCAATTCTAGTTTATTAGCCCAAAAATCCTAATTACCCAAATATAAGATGATTATATGTCACATATCATGTTAAGTCCAGGTAATTAGTAGTTTAGGAGGAGTTACTTTTAAGCTATTATTCAAGTGAGTTAACTTTTCCAAGAATCAACAAGAATTCATGTAGAAAAAGAGCTATCTTCTAATATACTCAAATTCATAAGATGAAGAACGAAAGTAATAATTGAATATAAATTAGTATATTGATTAAAAGTATAATGACAATAATATTAATCCATAGAATAAACAAAATTTTAACCTTAACATAGGAGGTTTAGTTGCTCACGGCTCAGAGAAAACCTAGGGTTTCAAAAAGTGTGTAGGATGCGGAATGAGGAAGAGAAAAGATGGAAGCACGAAGGTAGGAATCTTTTCCTCTTTTATATCTAACCTAATTGATTTGAAAATAAAATAAAATAATCACTACTAAAAGCCCAAAACATTGTGTTTTTTTAAACTAATAATGAAAAGAAAATAATAATTAATTAATCATTATCTAAATCTACGAACGAAGCCTTCCGTACGAACCCATGTGCACTATTGGCGCTAAACGCTAGGTTCGGTGTTTAGCGCCGCTAAGGACAAATCAATTGGTGCGATTGCTGTCTTCCTGGTGCGAAATGCCAGGCTTGGCATTTGGCGCCACCAGCGTGTGTGTCAAGTGTATTTTACGAAGCTCCTGGCGCTAAACGCTTGGTCGTGGCGTTTAGCGCCAACCCAACAGAATGGTTGCACGCGTTATGAGGCACTCGGCGCCAAATGCCCAGTAGCGGCGTTTGGCGCCAGCTTGGTAGCATTACATTTCTTTCTTTTTCTTCTACACGAACTCTGCCAAACTCGTCCGAATTTTTCCTAAAATAATTAAAACCACAATGCGCTTCAAAGTAGCATCCAAATAGGCTTCAAACACTAAAATCTCAATAGAACTCAATAATTCATATCTAAAATAATAAGAAAATAAAGAGAAGATGCTCACACATCAATACTTCATCTTCCCTTTGTAAAAAGTGAGAGAAGGGTGCTGAAGAGAGAAAGAAGAGAAGAGAAGGATTTCAATATTCACCTTCCTCTTTAAATCACTTTAACTTGTGATTATGAGCTCCGATTTGCGTGCCGTTTGTGGTCACGCAAAACTTTCACCGAGCTCTTCGATTTCATTCTAACAAAGTAGTAATGAACTTTCAATTTCTTATCCCGTTCTCTCTTCAACATAATTTTGAGTTTTTGGCTATGGGGATTGAGTGAGTTTTATGATTTTTGTTGCTTAGGTGTCGACTAACATTAGATTATTGTTGGGTTTTATCCCAAAATACCATTGAGTGAGGTAAGCCACTTCAAAACCCTTATAGTTTGATGTATTTGTGAGGCCTAGTGATTTAATTTTTGTAATTTGTATGGATATAGCTTAAATTATTGTTGATTAGAGTTGAATCGAAGAATTTATGCACTTGAAATTGAGAATTTTGGCTGGGACTTGTTGATTTTTGGTGGCTAAGCTTGAAGGCTTGTGAGGAGGAGACTATTTTTGGTGATTTTATGCTTGTGTGAAAATCGGCCAAGGCATGGTTTCGATTTCCTTTAAATAATTTGTAATGTCGTGGGCAACTTAGCTAGTAGACCTTAGGAAAAGATTGAATTGATGATGAATATTGATGTTGATGATAATTGATGATGGTTGTTGATGTTGATGGAGAGTTATGATGATTATTGATATTGATGATGGTTGATGATGATGATTATGAGTTTTGATGATAGTGAATAGATGATAATGTGATTAATTGAATGAAAGATTGGATATATGTAAAATTAATGATTGTTGGAGTTGTTGAATGAGTTGAATGAGGTAAGAATTAATGAATTAGGTGTTTGAATACTTGAGGAACGATTGAGGATTTCTTAGGTATTGATTTGGGTTTGGTTGAATTGGTTTGGTTAAGTTTTGAAAAAATAGAAAACTTTGAAAAATTTTGGTAAAACCTTATTTTTAACCAACTTCAATAGGCCATAACTTGGCTTCCAGACTCCCAAATTTTGTGAAACTTATTTTGAATGAAAATTGGGCACGTGAAGTTTATGTCATTTGAAGAACAGGTGAAAAATGATTTTCATAACAAAGAAGTTATGCGTATTTGAAGTTTGGTGTGAAAAATTGAATTATGCAGCAAAACAGCTTTTCTGAAAATTGGGAGGCATGCGTACGCGGAACAGGTGTGCGTACGCGAGGATTGGCTACTGCCTAACACTCATGCGTATGCGAAAATGCCAATTTTACACCCATACGTATGCAACCATTGGCGTGCGTATGCAAGACCCCGTTTCTGTTTCAAGCGTTCACGTACATGGATGTAACTCGTGTACGCGACATTGCTAATTTCACACTTTTGCATACGCAGGAACGGGCAAGCGTACGCATGACCCCTGTTTTGCTGAAAATGTGATTTTTGTGTTTTTAGTCACTCCTATAGCTTTCTAAACTTCTATAATTACTATTTAGGATTCCCTATCTAATATTTAGGCTTTAGGACAACGGGGAATACAATGAGTGGATTTAATTAGATATTTTCTATTATAAAATTAGAGATAGTGACTTATACTTTGGAAGTTCTGTGGATGAAATAACTTGAGTGGATTAGCAGAGTGTTGAGTGAATGATGGCTTGAGAAAAATGAATGATTAAGGTTGTTGAACATGATGAGAATGGCAGTGATCACTAAGACTGAGTAATATACTACTGATGTGCTATGATTGCTAAGTTGCTATGCACCTGGAAAAAACAGTGGTTAATCCTGCTTGTCGAGGTTGTGACGCCGGCATAAGGACGGTGGTTTATCCCACTTATGTTCTGATGTAAGGTCTGAGGCAGAGTATCCCACTCGCATCCTTCTGAGTCACAAGAGTGTGCCGGACACTATATCCCTGAATAATGTGCTGGGCACTATATCCCTGAGGTGCCAATTATATTCGTGACCAAAATTTTACATCCCAAGGGGATGTGTCGGGTTGATAGTTAAACAGTCAAGTGATATCACAACCAATAGGATAGGCATTCATCGTATGCATCCTTATGTGTTTGTTTGCTTTGTTTACTTGCATTTTACCAACTTGTATAATATGTTCAATTGCTAGTTGAATTATCTGTTGTATATGTATATTACTTGTGTTTCACTTATTTGCACTATCTGTGTTTTCTGCTGTGATTAAAAAGGCTCGGTAGGCAGTAGCGATAGGATCGCATGGAGGATTGGTTGGCGAAGGCTGTGGGATAACGGTGATCTCTTAGTTAGAAAATCCTTAAGATTAGTTAACCGTTTATGGGATTTTTATAAAAATGTTTCTAAGTTTGAATCTTATGCATGTAGAAAGTTCTAGGATTGCCTTTGACTTCCCGGAACCTTATATCTTATCTATTGGGCACTGTTACCATACTGAGAACCTCCGATTCTCATACCATATGTTATTGTTTTTCAGATTTAGGTCACAACCCACCTCGGTGAGTTTGCAGATGGTTACAAAGCAGAGGATGGCTCGCTTTTGTCTTTTGTTTATTTTGCCGTAGTTATTATCTCACTTTTGCTTATTGCACTTGTTGCCTTAGAGGCTTAAACTTTGAGAGATAGGATATCTTCTTTTGGATATATATATACACACCTTGTTTATCTTGTAACTATAATCTCTTTTTCTTACCTATATGCTTTAGTTGTTGGTGCACAAAATTGACTCCGCAAGTTTCGGATAGATAGATCGACAAGTGCACCGGATCGTCCAAGTAATACCTCAAATGAGTGAAGGTCGATTCGATGGAGATTGTTGGTTTGAACAAGCAGTGGCTATCTTGTGGAAAAATGCATAAGGACAGAATAAATAAAGTATTACTGGATAGGTGTGAAATCAATGATAAGAGATCGATTGAGGCTTCAGAGATGCTTCCGCCTTCTGGATCAACTTCTGGGGATTCATTCTATGGCAGGCTGTAAGTGATTAACGCCAGGTCAGTGGTAATTAATCTCCTATGCTTTAGATCGAATGCCAGGTCAGTGGTCATCCAATCTGAACAGGGATGAAGCTCCTGCAGTCCATTCCCGTGGTGATCCTACTCAAAGCACCACAGACAAGGTTGGAACTTTCAGATTAGAGGATGTTGCATTCTGATTCTAGCCTATACTACAAAAGCCCTAATTGCCCCATACCTTGGCTGAACTGATGTCTACAAGTCTCCAACGAAGTCGTGGATTAGCCGTCTAAGAGATGTATAATCAAGCTTGTGGTTCAATACTATCCCGTTAAGGACTTGCAAAAACCCATGTAGAATAGGGATGACGGTCAAGTTACACTCCCAATTCATTAGAATAAAGAACAAAGGTACATTTTAAAATGGAATCAAGCATAGATTGAAATAGAACAATGATATTTTTAATCCATAAGAATCAGCAGAGCTCCTAACCTTAACCTAGGAGGTTTAGTTGCTCATACTGTACAATAATGTTCGAAGTAAAAGTGGGTGAAGAAGATCCTAAACAAGGGTGATCTTCTCCTATTTATAATAACCTAATAACTAAGAAGTACAAAAATATGATAGAATAGACTAGAGGTGCGAAATCCATCCTTGGGCCTACTTTGGTTAAGTACTTGGGCTGAGCTTGGCATCTACTTTGAGGAATGGGAGGTGAACCATGCTGCTTTGCAATCGTGTTGGGCGTTGAATGCCCACTAGGGAGTGGTTGGCGTTCAACGCCAGCTTTGGGGCTCCTTTAGGGCATTGAACGCCAGCTAGGGGATAGCTTTTTGGAGTGCAACGCCCAGAATAGGCAGGTTCCTTCGAAGAAAAGTATAAACCCTTATATATTTTTGGAAAGCTCTAGAAGTTAGCTTTCCAACGCCATTAAGAACGCGTCATTTGGACCTTTGTAACTCCAGAAATGCTCGTTTGAGTGCACGGAGGTCAAAACCAAATAACATCTGCTACGCTTTCCTTGCCTCTGAATCGGACTTTGCCAAAACTCCTCAATTTTAGCCAGAAAATACCTGAAATCATCATAAAACACACAAACTCAAAGTAGAATCCAAAAATGTGAATTTTGCACTAAAACCTATAAAAATATAATAAAACTTAAACAAAACATAACAAAAGCTATATGAAAATGATGTCAAAAAGTGTATAAAATATCCGCTCATTAGAACACCAAACTTAAACTGTTGCTTATCCCCAAGAAACAAAAAACAAAGTAAGATCAGGAAGAAGAGAAGGATACAATAAATCTCAGATTTTTTAGTTTTAATTGAACTATTCTTATGATATAACTCAAAATTTAAGTATCTCCCTATTCTTTTTCAGATAAAATTTTCTTTCAAGCAGGGTGAGAGATATATGGAATATTTCATAGCTTCAAGACATAAATAAAGATGATTGATGAGCGGATAATTTGTACGCTTTTTGGCATTGTTTTTAGTATGTTTTTAGTATGATCTAGTTAATTTTTAGTATATTTTTATTAGTTTTTAGTTAAAATTTACTTTTCTGGACTTTACTAAGATTTTGTGTGTTTTTCTGTGATTTCAGGTATTTTCTGGCTGAAATTGAGGGACCTGAGCAAAAATCTGATTCAGAGACTAAAAAGGACTGCAGATGCTGTTGGATTCTGACCTCCCTGCACTCGAAGTGGATTTTCTGGAGCTACAGAAGCCCAATTGGCGCGCTCTCAACGGCGTTGGAAAGTAGACATCCTGGGATTTCCAGCAATATATGATAGTCCATACTTTGCCCAAGATTTGATGGCCCAAACCGGCGTTCAAAGTCACCTTTAGAATTTCCAGCGTTAAACGCCGGAACTGGCACAAGAATGGGAGTTAAACGCCCAAACTGGCACCAAAGCTGGCGTTTAACTCCAAGAGGAGTCTCTACACGAAAATGCTTCATTGCTCAGCCCAAGCACACACCAAGTGGGCCCGGAAGTGGATTTTTATGTCATTTACTCATCTCTGTAAACCTTAGGCTACTAGTTCTCTATAAGTAGGACCTTTTACTATTGTATTGAGACATCTGGGTAGTTATCTTTGTTCTGATGCTATCTTAGATCTTTGGGAGGCTGGCCATTCGGCCATGCCTAGACCTTGTTCTTATGTATTTTCAACGGTGGAGTTTCTACACACCATAAATTAAGGTGTGGAGCTCTGCTGTACCTCGAGTATTAATGCAATTACTATTGTTCTTCTATTCAATTCCGCTTGTTCTTGTTCCAAGATATCACTTGTTCTTCAACTTGATGAATGTGATGATCCGTGACACTCATCATCATTCTCACCTATGAACGTGTGACTGACAACCACCTCCGTTCTACCTTCGATTGGGTGAATATCTCTTGGATTCCTGATACACGATGCATGGTTGATCGCCTGACAACCGAGTGCTCGCCTGACAACCGAGCTAGCCATTCCGTGAGATCAGAGTCTTCGTGGTATAGGCTAGAACTGATGGCGGCATTCAAGAGAATCCGGAAGGTCTAACCTTGTCTGTGGTATTCTGAGTAGGATTCAATGACTGAATGACTGTGACGTGCTTCAAACTCCTGAGGGCGGGGCGTTAGTGACAGACGCAAAAGAATCACTGGATTCTATTCCGGCCTGATCGAGAACCGACAGATGGATAGCCGTGCCGTGACAGGGTGCGTTGAACATTTCCACTGAGAGGATGGGAGGTAGCCACTGACAATGGTGAAACCCTTGCTTAAGCTTGCCATGGAAAGGAGTAAGAAGGATTGGATGAAGACAGTAGGAAAGCAGAGAGACGGAAGGGACCAGCATCTTCATACTCTTATCTGAAATTCCTACCAATGAATTACATTAGTATCTCTATCTTTATCTTTATGTTTTATTCGTATATCACCATACCCATTTGAGTTTGCCTGACTAAGATTTACATGGTGACCATAGCTTGCTTCATACCAACAATCTCTGTGGGATCGACCCTTACTCGCGTAAGGTTTATTACTTGGACGACCCAGTACACTTGCTGGTTAGTTGTGCGAAGTTGTGTTTATGCCATGGTATTGAACACCAAGTTTTTGGATTCATTACCGGGGATTATTTGATTTGTGAAAAGTATTGATCACAATTTCGTGCACCAAGTTTTTGGCGCCGTTGCCGGGGATTGTTCGAGTATGGACAACTGACGGTTCATCTTGTTGCTTAGATTAGGTATTTTTTTTTCAGAGTTCTTAAGAACGAATTCTAGAGTTTCATGATGATCTGTTGAAATCTGGCTGGCTGTGAAGCCATGTCTAATTTCATTGGACCGAGGTTTCAACTTATCATCACAAGAGCTTGTTGATTTCTATCAATCTTGCTATTGGAGCAGTGATCTGCTAAGGCTTGGCTGGCCATTGGCCATGTCTAGTGTTTTGGACCGAAGCTTTCTTTGAAAGCTTGGCTGGCTGTGAAGCCATGTCTAATTCCTGGACCGGAGTCTTAGACTAAACATTGCATGATTCCTGGAATTCTCATTAAGAATTTTGATATCTTTATTTTCTTTTTCCACTTAATTTTCGAAAAAGCACAAAAAAAATTACAAAATCATAAAATCCAAAAATTTCTTGTTTGAGTCTAGTGTTTCATTTTAAGTTTGGTGTCAATTGCATGTTTCTGTTCTTCTTGCATTCATGCATGTGTCTTCATTAATCTTCAAGTTGTTCTTGATGATTTCATTGCTCTGATTTTTAAATTCTCTTGACTTGAGTGTTTATGTGTCTCATAGGCATTCTCACTAGTGTCAGTAGTATACAAACTGCTAAGTTTGGTGTCTTGCATGCATTGTTATTTGATTTTAGTTGCATTTTGATTATTAAAAATCCAAAAATATTTTTAATTTGTGTCTTTTCAAGTCAATAATACAGGGAATTGAAGATTCAGAACATACTGCAGAGGAATTACACAGAAAAAGCTGGGCATTCAAAACGCCCAGTGAAGAAGGATAGACTGGCGTTTAAACGCCAGCCAGGGTGCCTAGCTGGGCGTTTAACGCCCAAAAGGGTAGTAGTTTGGGCGTTAAACGCCAGAATGTGCACCATTCTGGGCGTTTAACGCCAGGATGGCACAAGAGGGAAGATTTTGTTTTCAAATCAAATTTTTTTAGTTTTCAAAATCTTTTCAAAACCAAATCTTTTTCAAATCATATCTTTTCAATCAAATCTTTTTCAAATTCAATTTTTTTCTATTTTCAAAGATACTTGCTATCAATTAATGATTTGATTCAACATTTCAAGTATGCTGCCTTTTCTGTTGAGAAAGGTTTAATGTTTGAATCATATCTTTTCTTGATAGCCAAGTCATTAATTTTCAAAATCAAATTTTTTTTAAAATGTTTTTCAAATCATATCTTCTCAATCACACCTTTTTAAAACCAATCATATCTTCTTAACCACATCTTTTTCAAAATAACTTTCAATCAAATCTTTTTGATTTCTAATTTCAAATTCTTTTTCAAAAATCACTTGATCTCTTTCCCACTTTTATTTTCGAAAATCAATTAGTGTTTTTCAAAATGTTTTCAAAATCTTGTACTTGATTTTCGAAAATTACTTCCCCTCTTCTCACATCCTTCTATTTATGGACTAACACTATTCCTTAATGCAAAATTCGAACTCCATCTTCTTTGATAAGTTCGAATTTTCTACTTCTGCCTTCTATTTTTCTTTTCCTCTGACACCTCAAGGAATCTCTATACTGTAACATAGAGGATTCCACATTTTCTTGTTCTCTTCTCTTTCTTATGAGCAGGAGCAAGGACAAAAGCATTCTTGTTGAGGCTGATCCGGAACCTGAAAGGACCTTGAAGCGAAAGCTAAGAGAAGCCAAGGCACAACTCTCTGTAGAGGACCTAACAGAAATCTTCAAAGAAGAAGAACCCATGGCAGCCGAAAACAACAACAATGCAAGGAAGGTGCTGGGTGACTTTGCTGCACCTACTCCCGACTTTTATGGGAGAAGCATCTCTATCCCTGCCATTGGAGCAAACAACTTTGAGCTTAAGCCTCAATTAGTTTCTCTAATGCAACAGAATTGCAAGTTCCATGGACTTCCATTGGAAGATCCTCATCAGTTCTTAGCTGAATTCTTGCAAATCTGTGACACTGTCAAGACTAATGGGGTTGACCCTGAGGTCTACAGACTTATGCTATTCCCTTTTGCTGTAAGAGACAGAGCTAGAATATGGTTGGACTCACAACCTAAAGAAAGCCTGAACTCTTGGGAAAAGCTAGTCAATGCCTTCTTGGCAAAGTTCTTTCCACCTCAAAAATTGAGTAAGCTTAGAGTGGAAGTCCAAACCTTCAGACAGAAGGAAGGAGAGTCCCTCTATGAAGTTTGGGAAATATACAAACAATTAATCAGAAAGTGTCCCACTGATATGCTTTCTGAATGGAGCATCATAGGTATTTTCTATGATGGTCTCTCTGAACTATCCAAAATGTCTTTGGATAGCTCTGCTGGAGGATCTCTTCATCTGAAGAAGACGCCTACAGAAGCTCAAGAGCTGATTGAAATGGTTGCAAATAACCAATTCATGTACACTTCTGAAAGGAATCCTGTGAACAATGGGACTAGTCAGAAGAAAGGAGTTCTTGAGATTGACACTCTAAATGCCATATTGGCTCAGAACAAAATATTGACTCAACAAGTCAATATGATTTCTCAAAGTCTGTCTGGAATGCAAAATGCACCAAGCAGTACTAAGGAAGCTTCATCTGAGGAAGAAGCTTATGATCTTGAGAACCCTTCAATGGAAGAGGTGAATTACATGGGAGAACCCTATGGAAACACCTATAATCCTTCATGGAGAAATCATCCAAATTTCTCATGGAAGGATCAACAGAGACCTTAACAAGGTTTCAACAATAATAATGGTGGAAGAAACAGGTTTAGCAATAGCAAGCCTTTTCCATCATCTTCTCAGCAACAGACAGAGAGTTCTAAGCAGAATACCTCTGACTTAGCAACCATGGTCTCTGATCTAATCAAAACCACTCAAAGTTTCATGACTGAAATAAGGTCCACCATTAGAAACTTGGAGGCACAAGTGGGTCAGCTGAGCAAGAAAATTACTGAACTCCCTCCTAGTACTCTCCCAAGCAATACAGAAGAAAATCCAAAAGGAGAGTGCAAGGCCATCAACATGGCCGAATTTGGAGAGGGGGAAGAGGCAGTGAACGCCACTGAGGAAGACCTCAATGGACGTCCACTGGCCTCCAATGAGTTCCCCAATGAGGAACCATGGGAATCTGAAGCTCAAAATGAGACCATAGAGATTCCATTGGACTTACTTCTGCCATTCATGAGCTCTGATGAGTATTCTTCCTCTGAAGAGGATGAGTATGTCACTGAAGAGCAAGTTGTTAAATACCTTGGAGCAATCATGAAGCTAAATGACAAGTTATTTGGAAATGAGACTCGGGGGGATGAACCCCCTTTGCTCACCAAAGAACTGGATGACTTGTCTAGGCAGAAACTACCTCAAAAGAGACAGGATCCTGGGAAGTTTTCAATACCTTGTACCATAGGCACCATGACCTTCAAGAAGGCCTTGTGTGACTTAGGGTCAAGTGTAAACCTCATGCCTCTCTCTGTAATGGAGAAGCTAGGGATCTTTGAGGTGCAAGATGCAAAAATCTCACTAGAGATGGCAGACAACTCAAGAAAACAAGCGTATGGACTTGTAGAGGATGTTCTGGTAAAAGTTGAAGACCATTACATCCCTACTGATTTCATAGTCCTAGAGACTGGGAAGTGCATGGATGAATCCATCATCCTTGGCAGACCCTTCCTAGCCACAGCAAAGGCTGTGATTGATGTTGATAGAGGAGAGTTGATCATTCAAGTGAATGAAGAATCCTTGGTGTTTAAGGCTCAAGGATATCCCTCTGTCACCATGGAGAGGAAGCATGAAGAGCTTCTCTTAAAACAGAGCCAAACAGAGCCCCCATAGTCAAACTCTAAGTTTGGTGTTGGGAGGCCACAACCAAATTCTAAGTTTGGTGTTGAACCCCCACATTCAAACTCTAAGTTTGGTGTTGGGAGGTTCCAACATTGCTCTGAGTATCTGTGAGGCTCCATGAGAGTCCTCTGTCAAGCTACTGACATTAAAGAAGCGCTTGTTGGGAGGCAACCCAATGTTATGTTTTTATCTATTCTTCTTGGTTATTTTATATTTTTTGTAGGTTGATGATCATGAGAAGTCACAAAATCAATGAAAAAAGCAAAAAATAGAATGAAAAGCAGAAAGAAAAACAGCACACCCTGGAGGAGAGCGTGCTGGCGTTTAAACGCCAGTAAGGCTAGCTGTTGGGCGTTTAACGCCCAGTCTGGCACCATTCTGGGCGTTTAACGCCAGAAAGGGGCGCCAGACTGGCGTTAAACGCCAGAAAAGGGCAAGAAGATGGCGTTAAATGCCAGAAATGGGCACCAGCCCGGCGTTTAACGCCAGAAATGGCTAAAAACACATTTTTGCATGCCATTTGGTGCAGGGATGACTTTTTCTTGACACCTCAGGATCTGTGGATCCCACAGGATCCCCACCTACCCCACCACTCTCTCTCTTCTTCACCCATTCACCAATCACCTCAACACCTCTTCCCCAAAAAAACCCTTCACCTATCAAATCCCATCTTTCTCTTCACCACTCACATCCATCCTTCATAAAACCTCACCTACCTCACCATTCAAATTCAAACCACTTTCCCACCCAACCCACCCATACATAGCCGAACATCAACCCTCCCCCTCTCCTATATAAACCCATCTTCACTCCTTCATTTTCACACAACCTAAACACTACTTCTCCCCCTTTTTGGCCGAACACAAAGCCATTCCCTTCTTTCTCATTTCTTCTTCTTCTACTCTCTTCTTTCTTATTTTGCTCGAGGACGAGCAAACCCTTTAAGTTTGGTGTGGTAAAAGCATTGCTTTTTGTTTTTCCATAACCATTTATGTCATCCAAGGCCGGAGAAACCTCTAGAAAGAGGAAAGGGAAGGCAAAAGCTTCTATCTCCGAGTCATGGGAGATGAAGAGATTCATCTCAGGGGTGCATCAAGACCACTTCTATGAAGTTGTGGCCTTGAAGAAGGTGATCCCCGAGGTCCCTTTTTCACTCAAAAAGAGTGAATATCCAGAGATCCGACATGAGATCCGAAGAAGAGGTTGGGAAGTTCTTACCAACCCCATTCAACAAGTCGGAATCTTAATGGTTCAAGAGTTCTATGCCAATGCATGGATCACCAAGAACCATGATCAAAGTGTGAACCCGGATCCAAAGAATTATCTTACTATGGTTCGGGGGAAATACTTGGATTTTAGTCCGGAAAATGTAAGGTTGGCATTCAACTTGCCCATGATGCAAGGAGATGAACATCCTTACACTAGAAGGGTCAACTTTGATCAAAGGTTGGACCAAGTCCTCACAGTCATATGTGAAGAGGGCACCCAATGGAAGAGAGATTCAAGAGGGAAGCCGGTTCAATTGAGAAGGCATAACCTCAAACCCGTGGCTAGAGGATGGTTGGAGTTTATCCAACGCTCAATCATTCCCACTAGCAACCGGTCTGAAGTTACCATAGACCGGGCTATCATGATTCATAGCATCATGATTGGAGAAGAAATAGAAGTTCATGAGGTTATATCTCAAGAACTTTATAAGGTGGCGGACAAGTCTTCTACCTTGGCAAGGTTAGCATTCCCTCATCTCATTTGTCACCTCTGTTATTCGGTTGGAGTTGACATAAAGGGAGACATCCCTATTGATGAGGACAAGCCCATCACTAAGAAGAGGATGGAGCACACAAGAGACCCCACTCATCATGAGATCCCTGAGATACCTCAAGGGATGCACTTTCCTCCACAAAACTATTGGGAGCAACTAAACACCTCCCTAGGAGAATTGAGTTCCAACATGGGACAACTAAGGGTGGAGCATCAAGAACACTCCATCATCCTCCATGAAATTAGAGAAGATCAAAGAATCATAAGAGAGGAGCAACAAAGACAAGGAAGAGACATTGAGGAGCTCAAGCACTCCATAGGATCTTCAAGAGGAAGAACAAGCCGCCATCACTAAGGTGGACCCGTTCTTTAATTTCCTTGTTCTTTATTTTCCTGTTTTTTGAATTTTAGTGCTTATGTTTGTCTATGTTTGTGTCTTGTGATCATTAGTATCTTAGTGTCTATGTCTTAAAGTTATGAATGTCCTATGAATCCATCACCTCTCTTAAATAAAAAATGTTCTTAATTGAAAAAGAAAAGAATTGCATGAATTTTGAATTTTGTAACAGTTTAATTATTTTGATGTGGTGGCAATACTTTTGTTCTCTGAATGTATGCTTAAAAAGTGCATATGTCTTTTGAATTTGTGGTTCATGAATATTGGCTCTTGAAAGAATGATGAAAAAGGAGACATGTTACTGAGGATCTGAAAAATCATAAAAATGATTCTTGAAGCAAGAAAAAAGCAGTGAATATAAAAAAAATTCGAAAAAAAAGAGAAAGAAAGAAAAAGAAAAAGAAAGAAAAAGAAAGAAATAAAGTTGTGATCCAAGGCAAAAGGAGTGTGCTTAAGAACCCTGGACACCTCTAATTGGGGACTCTAGCAAAGCTGAGTCACAATCTGAAAAGGTTCACCCAATTATGTGTCTGTGGCATGTATGTATCCGGTGGTAATACTGGAAGACAGAGTGCTTTGGGCCACGGCCAAGACTCAATAAGTAGCTGTGTTCAAGAATCATCATACTTAACTAGGAGAATCAGTGACACTATCTGGATTCTGAGTTCCTAAAGAAGCCAATCATTCTGAATTTCAAAGGATAGAGTGAGATGCCAAAACTGTTCAGAGGCAAAAAGCTAAAAGCCCCGCTCATCTAATTAATACTGATCTTCATAGATGTTTTTGGAATTCATTTCATATTCTCTTTTTTTATCTTATTTGATTTTCAGTTGCTTGAGGACAAGCAACAATTTAAGTTTGGTGTTGTGATGAGCGGATAATTTGTACGCTTTTTGGCATTGTTTTTAGTATGTTTTTAGTATGATCTAGTTAATTTTTAGTATATTTTTATTAGTTTTTAGTTAAAATTCACTTTTCTGGACTTTACTATGAGTTTGTGTGTTTTTCTGTGATTTCAGGTATTTTCTGGCTGAAATTGAGGGACCTGAGCAAAAATCTGATTCAGAGACTAAAAAGGACTGCAGATGCTGTTGGATTCTGACCTCCCTGCACTCGAAGTGGAATTTCTGGAGCTACAGAAACCCAATTGGCGCGCTTTCAACGGCGTTGGAAAGTAGACATCCTGGGCTTTCCAGAAATATATGATAGTCCATACTTTGCCCAAGATTTGATGGCCCAAACCGGCATTCAAAGTCACCCTCAGAATTCCCAGCGTTAAACGCCGGAACTGGCACAAGAATGGGAGTTAAACGCCCAAACTGGCACCAAAGCTGGCGTTTAACTCCAAGAGGAGTCTCTACACGAAAATGCTTCATTGCTCAGCCCAAGCACACACCAAGTGGGCCCGGAAGTGGATTTTTATGTCATTTACTCATCTCTGTAAACCTTAGGCTACTAGTTCTCTATAAGTAGGACCTTTTACTATTGTATTGAGACATCTGGGTAGTTATCTTTGTTCTAATGCTATCTTAGATCTTTGGGAGGCTGGCCATTCGGCCATGCCTAGACCTTGTTCTTATGTATTTTCAACGGTGGAGTTTCTACACACCATAGATTAAGGTGTGGAGCTCTGCTGTACCTCGAGTATTAATGCAATTACTATTGTTCTTCTATTCAATTCCGCTTGTTCTTGTTCCAAGATATCACTTGTTCTTCAACTTGATGAATGTGATGATCCGTGACACTCATCATCATTCTCACCTATGAACGTGTGACTGACAACCACCTCCGTTCTACCTTCGATTGGGTGAATATCTCTTGGATTCCTGATACACGATGCATGGTTGATCGCCTGACAACCGAGTGCTCGCCTGACAACCGAGCCAGCCATTCCGTGAGATCAGAGTCTTCGTGGTATAGGCTAGAACTGATGGCGGCATTCAAGAGAATCCAGAAGGTCTAACCTTGTCTGTGGTATTCTGAGTAGGATTCAATGACTGAATGACTGTGACGTGCTTCAAACTCCTGAGGGCGGGGCGTTAGTGACAGACGCAAAAGAATCACTGGATTCTATTCCGGCCTGATCGAGAACCGACAGATGGATAGTCGTGCCGTGACAGGGTGCGTTGTACATTTCCACTGAGAGGATGGGAGGTAGCCACTGACAACGGTGAAACCCTTGCTTAAGCTTGCCATGGAAAGGAGTAAGAAGGATTGGATGAAGACAGTAGGAAAGCAGAGAGACGGAAGGGACCAGCATCTTCATACTCTTATCTGAAATTCCTACCAATGAATTACATAAGTATCTCTATCTTTATCTTTATGTTTTATTCGTATATCACCATACCCATTTGAGTTTGCCTGACTAAGATTTACAAGGTGACCATAGCTTGCTTCATACCAACAATCTCTGTGGGATCGACCCTTACTCGCGTAAGGTTTATTACTTGGACGACCCAGTACACTTGCTGGTTAGTTGTGCGAAGTTGTGTTTATGCCATGGTATTGAACACCAAGTTTTTGGATTCATTACCGGAGATTATTTGATTTGTGAAAAGTATTGATCACAATTTCGTGCACCAATGATCATGCATCAGAAATAGGAAACATACATAAAACATAATAAAAAATAGAAAATAACATAGGCAACAAAATTAAAGGAACGGGACCACCCTAGTGACTGTGGCTACTACTCCCTCTAGAGAATCCAATGGAGCGCTTGATTTCTTCTATGTCATGTCCCTGTCTCTGTTGCTCTTCCCTCATAACTCTTTGATCTTCTCTTATTTCATAGAGGATGGTGGAATGCTCTTGGTGTCCCATCCTCAGCTGATCCATGTTGGAGCTTAATTCTCCTAAAGAAGTATTCAGTTGATCCCAATATCTTTGGGGAGGAAAATGCATCCCTTGAGGCATCTCAGGGATTTCTTGTTGATGCAGCTCCACATGCTCTTGCTGTGGTTCATGTGCTGGCTCTCTAATATGCTCCATCCTTCTTTTAGTGCTGGGCTTGTCCTCCTCAATGGGGATATCTCCTTCTATGACAATTTCAACTGAATTACATAAGTGACATATGAGATGAGGGAATGTCAATGTTTCTTGAGTAGAGGTCTTTTCTACCATTCTGTACAGCTCTTGAGGTATCACCTCATGTACCTCTACCTCATCCCCAAGCATGATGCAGTGAATCATGATGGCTTGGTCAATAGTCACTTTAGACCGATTGCTAATAGGGATGCTAGAGCGTTGGATGAATTAACCATCCTCTAGCTACAGGCTTGAGGTCAAGACTTCTTAGTTGGATAGGCTTGTCATGAGTATCCCTTCTCTGTTGTGCTCCTTCCACAGAAATATCTAAAAGGTCTTGGTCCAGCCCTTGATCGAAATTGACTCTTCTAGTGTAAGGATGTGGTTCTCCTTGCATTACTGGAAAATGGAGCGCAAACCTTACACTTTTCGGGCTGAAATCTAAGGGTCACCCTCGGACCATAGTACTCCAATTTTTGGGGCTTGGGTTCACACTTGTATCATGATGTTTAGTGACCCATGCATTGGCATAGAACTCTTGCACCATCAAGATTACAACTTCCGAGATAAGATTGGTTAGAACTTTCCAACCTCTCCTCTGGATTTCTTGTCAGATCTCCGAGTACTCATTCCTTTTTAGCCAAAAGGGGACTTCAGGAATCACCCTCTTTCTTGCCACTACTTCATAGAAGTGGTGTTGATAGGCCTTAGTAAGGAATCTCTCCCTTTCCCAAGGTTTGGAGGTGGAAGCAATGGCTTTTTCTTTCTTTTTTCTAGAGGATTCTCCGACTTTGGGTGCCATAAGTGTGAATGGAAAGCAAAAAACAAGGCTTTTCCAACACCAAACATAAAAGTTTTGCTCGTCCTCTAGCAAAAAATGGAAGAAAATAGTAGAAAAAGAAAAGAATGCCTGGTGAAAGAGGGAGAGAGGGGCTCAGCCAAGTGGCGGCTTATGTGTATGAATTGTGTGTTGAAAGGGTTGGAAGAAAGGGTCCTTATAAGGGTGGGATGGGGTAGGGTTCGAATGTTAGGGGGAATTGGGTGGGAAAATTTGATTTTGCAGTGGATGGAGGTTGGTGGTAGTTATGATGGTTTTGGGAAGAGATATGGATGTGATTGGTTGAGGGTTTATGGGAAAGACTGTGTGGGGAAGAGTGAAAGTAAGAGAGAGAAGAAGGTGGGGTAGGTGGAGATTCTGTGGGACCCACTGGTCTTGAGAGGCTAGAAAGTTTTAATTTGCTTCCTCCTTGTAGGAGTTGAATGGCCAGCTTATGCTCCTTAGATGGCATTCAACGTCAGCTGCATGCTCTATTTAGGGCATTGGACGCCTTCTAGGGATCTCCATCTTGGCGTTTAACACCAGGTTAGTGCCTTCCCTTGGGCGTTGAACACCAGCAATGATGTTCTTCTTGGTCGTTGAATGCCCACTAGGGATTCCACCCTTGGCGTTCAATGCCAGTTTGGCTACTCTTCTTTGGCGTTGAACGCCCATTCATGTCTCCTTGTCTAGCGTTCAATGCCCGCAAGGTACCTGCTCTAAGGTGTTCTATTTTTGTTTCTGACTGTCTCTATTTCTGTTCTAACTACTGCATATGATCACAACTTAAAGAAACAAATACAATAATTAACTGATATAACGTAAATAAACTTAAAGAAAACCAGGAAAAATCTAATTATTGATGAGTTGCTTCCCAACAAGCGCTTCTTTAACGTCACTAGCTTGACGGTTAGCTCCATTACAGAGTTAGATAGGGGCTCAGAATTTCACCCCTTACAGTGGACTTCTTGCCTGTGCTCTCATGGATGAGTTCCACATGTTCTAGAGATAGGATCTTGTTCATAGTATGTGGACTGATTGGGTTGTCAGTGGAAACAACTCTCATGCCAGGTGAAAGGCCTTCAGTGGGGATTTTCTTGACCCTCCAGCCTTTAGGTACCTTCTTCTTAGTACTTTTATTCTCAGTGCTTGATGATGGTTGCCCAACACCGAACTTAGAATTGGTGTCTGGGGGCTCTGTATAGCTTTGCACTGAGAGAGAGGGTTGGAACACTAAGTGTTGCACAAGTGTCTCTCTTTTGTCAGAGGGAGAGTTAGGTTTAGGTATCTTGAATAAGATACAGTCCTCATGTAATTGCAGGACTAGCTCTCCCCTTACTACTTCAATGTTGGCATTAGCAGTGGCTAGGAAGGGTCTTCCAAGGATGATGGATTCATCCTCGCTGTTCATACCTTGGACCAAGCTATGAGGTCGGGGTTGGACTTAAGCAAAACGGCCGACCTCTTTAAAGGTTAGTCGACCAATGAGATGTTCATAAAGAGCTCGAAAGATCATCGCAGAAGCCCAAGAAGGCTCAGAATGAGAGAACCACTGCCTTCTGAAAGGACGGTTGGCAAAAAATACAATCTCACCCATAAAAGATAAGATAAGATAACAAACATATCTCAAGGGAGGTTGCTCAACACTACTATAAATACACTGGAGCACCTAGGTGTATGACGATTCAAATTCTACCAAAAAAACCTGCCTAAAGCTTGTACTGAGATCTCTTGCAGGTACCGCCCTCCTCCGGTGAACGAGGACCGGCAGTGCCTCCCATTCCAACAAATCGGACACGGCAACCTTGATCAGTCCAGAAGATCTCGTCTGAGATCAACCTCCCCGTTTCAAGTAACCCTCGGAACATTAGCGCCGTTGCCGAGGAACCTGGAAGTCATCCCATCAACATGGAAAGCAACCATACCAACGACCATAACTCTGAATTAGAAGAAGGAACGCCAATCAAGAACACGGATGCCACACCAACCTCCCCAAAGGACGCACACCACTCCAAGGGAGATAAGCAACCCCAGAGCACGGAAATCTTAGATGCCATCCGTGAACAGTAGGATCGCCTCAAAATAGCTCGAACAAGAAGCCGAGCGACAGCGAGAAGCTGAGCGAGATCTCCGGAGGGAAACAAGACGGCGTCGGGAACTGGAAGAAAAACTTTTAAAGCTCGAACTCGATCTGAAAACTAAAACCACTCGATCCGACCGCGAAAACAGCCCCCACAAGGACCAAGATCCATTCACAAAGGAAATCATGAAGGCTAAAGTCCTAAAAGACTTTAAAGCTCCTGACATGACCCCATATGACGGTACATCCGACCCAAGCCATCACCTCAGCAACTTTAGGAGTCGAATGTACCTCACGGATGCCTCGGATGCAACTCGCTGCAAAGCCTTCCCGACCACCCTGACCAAAACGACCATAAAGTGGTTCGAAGCTTGCCCCAAAGATCAATCACAAGCTTCGACAACCTCGCTAGAAAATTGCTAGCCAGGTTTTCCATACAAAAGTATAAAACCAAACATGCTCCAAGCCTCCTAAGAATCAAACAGGGAGATCAGAAAAGTCTCCGTAGCTACATGGAAATATTCAATAAAGCATGTCTCGACATACAGAACCTCCCAACAAAAACGGCCATTAAGGGACTTATCAACGGCCTACGAGAAGGACCCTTTAGCCACTCCATATCCAAGAAGCATCTGACATCTCTGAACGAGGTACAAGAACGGGCCAAAAAGTATATCAATATGGAGGAGAACTCCTGATTAGGAGAAACCCCCAAAACTAGATTCTCCTATCCACCTCAGGATAAGGATAAAGAGTCTAGGAAAAAAAAGACCAATCTACAGAGAAGCCCAGGAAATACCATCACTACACCCTTCTTCGGGTATCCTTAGTAGACGTCTACCGAAAAATATGCAACACAGAAAAGATCCCACCTCCTTACCCAATTAAACATAAGAAAGGAAGAAGTCGGACCGAGTACTGCAAATACCACCGAATCTACGGGCACCCCACTAATGAGTGCTACGACTTGAAGAACGTCATAGAAAAATTGGCTCGAGAAGGAAATCTAGATCGATTCCTGGCCAAACGAACGAGCCAAAAAAGTGAAGAAGTGATGAAGAGGAGGGACGAGTTGAACAACCTCCTCACACCCCAGAAAGGCACATTTATATGATCAACGGAGGATTCGCAGGAAAAGGAATCTCCAAATCATCCCAGAAAAGACACCTTAAAGAAGTATACCATCTTAGGGAAGGGGATAGGTCACCCGACCTCCCTACTATCGCCTTCACCAAAGAAGATGCCACGGGCATCATCCCCGGGCATGATGACACCGTGGTCATTACCATCATACTGGCTAACGCCAACCTCCACCGAACACTGGTTGATCAGAGAAGCTCCGCGAACATCCTATTCAAATCCGCCTTCGACAAACTCGAACTGCTAGAAAAGGAGCTCAAAGCATATCCCAACAGCCTGTTCGAGCTCGGAGATGCCCTGATTCAGCCCCTCGGGTACAACCCATTCCACACAACCTTCAGGAAAGGAACCCGGTCCAGAGCACTGAATATACACTACATCGTGGTCGACGTGAACTCCACATACAACCCCCTTATAGGCCGGACGACCTTAAATCAGCTCACCGTGGTAGTCTTCACCCCCCACCTATGCATGATGTTCCCAACTCCAGAAGGCATAGCCATCATCAAAGAAGATCAAAAGCTCGCGCGACGCTGCTCTAATGAAAGCCTGAACCTAAAAGGCGACCCCAGAGGAAAAGAATCCAATGCCATTAAACTCAGAGGAGCTCATGCTCGAGAAGAACTCCGTCCACAACCAGAAGGTGAGACAGAAGAGGTCCAAATTAGAGACTCTCAAGACAAAAGAACAAACATAAGTGCAAACCTAAAGGAAGGACTAAAGGAGCTACTAATAAAGTTCCTAAAGGATAATTCCAACTTCCTCGCATGGAAAGTCGCGGACATGCCAGACATAGACCCTGGATTAATATGCCATAAACTAGCAGTATATCCCGGATCTCGACCAGTACAACAAAAGCGCAGAAAGCTCGGCCCAGAAAGGTTAGAAGTCGTGGAGGAGCAAGTACAAGCCTTACTAGAGGCAGGATTCATAAGGGAAGTCAAATACCCACTATGGCTAGCCAATGTCGTATTGGTTAGAAAGCCAAATGGAAAGTGGCGAATGTGCATCGATTATACAGACCTCAACATAGCCTGCCCAAAAGACCCCTACCCCCTCCCAAACATCGACACACTAGTCAACGCCTCGTTCGAGATACAAGTACCTCTCCTTCATGGATGCCTACTCGGGGTACAACTAGATCCCGATGCATCAACCCGACCAAGAGAAGACCTCATTCCTAACCCCGAAAGCAAACTACTGCTACGTAGTCATGCCGTTCGGGCTCAAGAATGCGGGGGCTACATATCAAAGGCTGATGAACAATGTTTTTGCCGACTACAACGGGAAGCTGATGGAAGTCTACGTAGACGACATGCTGGTAAAAACACAAAAAGAATAAATATTACTGCCTGACCTCGCCGAAGTATTCGGTACTATAAGAAAGCATGGGATGAGACAAAATCTCACAAAGTGCACTTTTGTGGTGGAAGCTGGAAAATTTCTAGGGTTCATGCTCACCCAGAGAGGGATTGAGGCAAACCCAAATAAATGCCAAGCTATACTCAACATGAAAAGTCTGACCTGCGTCAAGGAGGTACAGCAGCTAAACGAAAGGCTAGCAGCCCTATCCAGGTTCTTAGCCGGAATGGCCTTAAGATCTCTCCCTTTCTATGCAACACTAAGGAAATGAAAGAGGTTCAATTGGACCCCAGAATGTGAACAAGCTTTCCAAGACTTCAAAACATTCCTTGCACACCCACCTATCCTAACCCGACCCCGACAAGGAGAAGAACTGATACTTTACCTCGCCGTTAGAAGTCAGGCGATAGCATCAGCCCTAGTCAGAGAAGACGACAACGGACAACAACCCATATACTTTATCAGTAAGGCTTTGCAAGAGGCCGAACTAAACTACCAAAAGATAGAAAAGTTGGCCTACGCCCTCGTACTCACTTCCTGATGACTGCGACCATACTTTCAAGCCCACACCATTAGAATACGGACCAACCAACCCATAAAAGGTATCCTGTAGAAAACCGACTTAGCTGGAAAAATACTACAATGGATGGTCGAGTTGACTGAATTTGACCTTAAGTACGAAGCTCAGACAGCCATCAATTCTCAGTACCTGGTCGACTTCATCGCAGAGTACACTGACACCCCAGAAAATCCCATTGACTAGAACCTCTACGTTGACGGCTCATCAAACAAAGCCGGAAGCGGAGCGGGCGTTATCCTAGAAAGCGATCAAGGAACCCAACTCAAACTCTCCTTAAGGTTCGAATTTCCTGCCTCAAATAACCAAGATGAGTACGAAACCCTACTGGCTTATTTGAAGCTGGCTAGGGAAGTCGGAGCCCAAAAGCTTACCAGGCAAAGGATCCCACCATGAAAAAGTATCTAGACAAGACCAGAGAACAGCTCGGAAAAATCATGAGATACGAGGTTCGACATATACCTCGGGAACAAAATGCCCGAGCCGATGCACTTTCAAAGCTTGCCAGTACTAAACCAGGGTGCAATAATAGACTATTTCACAAAATGGATTGAGGCGGAACCCCTAGCTAACACCACTGCTCAAAGAAGCCGAAAATTCCTGTATAGAAACATCGTCACAAGGTTTAGGGTTCCATGCTCCATCACCACAGACAATGGCACTCAATTTACAGATGCAGGCTTCAGAAAATTGGTGACCGACCTGAACATAAAACACCAATTCACATCCGTAGAACACCCTCAGGCCAACGGACAAGCAGAAGTTGCTAACAAAGTCATATTAGCCAGGTTAAAACGAAGATTACAGGACGCGAAGGGAGCCTGAGCGGAGGAGCTCCCACAAGTCCTATGGGCATATCAGACAACTTCACACTCCACCACAAAGGAATCACCTTTCTGATTAGCTTACGAATTGGAGGCAATGATCCCAGTGGAGATCGAAGAAGGATCGCCCAGAGTGATTCACTATAATGAAGAAGCCAACTCCCAACTTCAAAGGGAAGAACTTGACCTACTTCCGGAAATTCGAGAAAAAGCTCGAATCAGGGAAGAGGCATTGAAATGTCGAATGGCTTCAAGATACAATCAAAAGGTAGTACCGCGAGGTTTTTCTGAGAACGACCTCATCCTAATCCAAAATGATATCGAAACAACTCGACTCGGAGAAGGAAAGCTGGCAGCAAACTGGAAAGGACCCTACCGAGTCGTAGAGGTACTTGGAAAGAGCTACTACAGACTATCTGAACTCGAAGGGCGAGAGCTCCCAAGGTCATGGCACGCCTGCAACTTAAGAAGGTACTACAGTTAGAGGTAATAAAGATCTTAGGATAAGGCGCACTCTTTTTCCTGAAAAGGTTTTTTAATGAGGTGCCAAGCCAAGATCTACAAATTGCCCGACTTATAGGGATAAAACACCCATATGTATATTTGCATTCCCTTTGAATAAAGTTTTTTAGATTTTCTATAAATTCTCAAGACGCATTAGTCTGAAACACTAAAAAATTCATCGCCTGATTATAAAGCTACAAGATCGGTAAAAAGTGAAGATCAAATTCACTGTCCGACCACAATAAAGATCAAAAGATGAAAACCAAATTCATCAAAGGGTCAACCAAACAAGGATCAAACCTGACTTCGACAAAATCGGCAAAGATGAAAAAGTGACAAAACAGAATAATGCAAGAAGTTATCGAAAGTGACCCAAAGAAAGGACCTGACGAGGTCTTAATAAAATGGGTTGCTAAAAAGTCAATCCCTGGAAAGAGGCCTGGCCAGCCCTAATAAAGAGGATTACTAAAAATAACTTAGAAGGGACCGACGCAAAGAAGTCGGCCCCAAAATCCAAAAGTTATAAAAAGTAATCCCTGAAAGAGACCTGACAAAGGTCCAAGGAAGAGGATTACTAAAAATAACTTAGAAGGGACCGACTCAAAGAAGTCGGCCCCAAAATCCAAAATTTATAAAAAGTAATCCCTGAAAGAGACCTGACAAAGGTCCAAGAAAGTGGATTACTAAAAATAACTTAGAAGGGACCGACACAAAGAAGTGGCCCCAAAATCCAGAAGTTATAGAAAGTAATCCCTGAAAGAGACCTGACAAAGGTCCAAGAAAGAGGATTACTAAAAATAACTTAGAAGGGACCGACGCAAAGAAATCGGCCCCCAAAATCAAAAAGTTATAAAAAGTAATCCCTAAAAGAGACCTGACAAAGGTCCAAAAAGAGGATTACTTGAAATAACTTGTGACCGAAGTGATGAAGTCGACATATAAGTTGGACCCAAACATCCACAACCTCAAAAAGAATCAAGCCACAAGTATGAAAATACAAAGGCAATCCAAAGAGGTCAGACAATAAAGCTCCAAACACTACCTAAAAAGGTACCAGACAGATGCAGAGAGACATGTCATAATAATAACAAAACCCAAGAGGCCACCAAAATCAGCCCCAAGAGCTTGAAAACTACTTTGTTTTTCAAAATAAAGTTGCCAAACAAGCAACTAAGAAAGTAGCAAAAGTCAGAGCCACCATTTACAAAATATAAAAAGTTCAAAAGCCCACAAGCCGGGCTATCTACACAAATATCCAGAATAATCATTGAGGATCCAAAGACTTCTCAGCAGCATCAACACGGGGTGAAGGAGGACGAGTTTGAAGAGGCACCGCATCCACTATCCCATCATCCCGGTTCAAGATTTGACAATCAGGTTCTGACTCAGGATGACCAACCTCAGCTGAAGGAGTTAAAGAGGTCGGTGCAACAGAGGTTTTGGTGGCAGGCATTGAAGGAGGGCCGACATCATCATCATCATCAGGATCATCAGGAACAATCTTACCATCCCTAACAATGTTGTCCAGGCTAAAAAGGGAAAGGTCAAGCTCCGGCGCAAGAACTCGAACTTTCTCCTTCAGATTCTCATAAGCAACATTAACACTGCCTACAAGGTGACCTTGGAGTTCAGAATAATCAGCTTGGACAGATTCCAAGCTGTTCCTGAGATCCATCATCTCTCTATAGGTGGTAACATAGCTATCCTTATGTTTCAACGCTGTGTCCTCAGCTAATCTCACAGAGGCCGCCAGACCAATAGCCCAAGTCTTGTCCCTCTCCAACTCCTTCTCCAGCTTGGTCACTTTCACCTCAAGAACCTCTTTTAAACCCCTTAATCCGGTCAAACTCTGACTTGGCCTCCTCCATAAAGGCCATTGTAGCATGGATAGAAAGATCTTGAGCGGTCCGGTATAAAGTTGCTCCCATGTGTGCCAGTTTAATGCCACTCTGAGTGATAAAATCCAAATAATGAAGAATGAATACATCATCAGTAGGAATGACACCATAAGGAGCAATCTGTTGATCAACAAAGCCAACAACATCAAAGTCAGGAGCATCCAGATTAAAAGGCTCGACAGTCCGGGGTCTTTTTGGAGGAGGAGCGCCGGTAGGAGAAGAGGTAGCAGCAGAAGCCTGTGAAGGATCAACCAAATGAACCCGAGGAGTAGGGATCATCCTCCTCGGTCCAGGAGAGCTCAGAACAGATGGCTTTGACAAAACTTGAGAGGACCCCTCCCCAGCCACCTTGGCCGAGATGTTTTGAGCCGCTGTAGCCTTCCTCGCCTTCTTGAAGGCTTTCATGGAGTCATTGTTCTTGGCCATCTCTGAAAAAGAAAATCGACCATAGAAGTATATTACACATTGGAAAAAGAAGAAAGCAAAACCAGAAAACAAAAACACATCAATTTTTAAATACCCAATGCAGTTCGGACAACAAACGGGTCCCCCATAAGTTTTTTAGTGTCAAGATGAGGAGGTTCCTCCTAAATATCTTCCAAAACATTTACAAAGGCCTGCTTGACCTCATCGAGCATCTCCCACGTATATCGAGACACCACTACATTCTGTTGCCAACACAAGGGGAAGGCAGGCTCATCATTTGATTCCAAAAAAATGGCCGAGCTCTCTCAACTGCTCGGACCTTAAAAAAGTAATTATTGAAGTCCCTGAAGGACTCGTCATACATGGAAAAAACTTTATGCCCTTGGGCAGATCTAAAGGAAACCCATGAGGCTTTCTTTTTTGAAGAAGCCCCAGGTTTGGTTAAAACAAACAGATAAAGGAAAAGAGTCTGAGAAGGATCCAACTCTTGGCAAAGAAGCTGAAAGATCTTGATAAACCCCCAGGAGTTCGGATGGAGCTGGGATGGAGCTACATTACATGATCACAGCAGATCGGTCTCAAAGGAAGTAAAAGGAAAAGTGATACTCAACTGGCTGAAAAAATAGTCATAAGCGTAAAAGAAAGGGTGCTCCCCCCGGGTCAGAGCAGGAAAGCAAACCCTCTACTTGGAATCAAGTGCTATCAATTCATAGTTCCCTTCCTGATCTCTACTTTATAGAGGCAGTGATGTTTCCTAAGCTCCACACAGAACTCAGCATTCACCACAGAAACACACATTAACACAAGGGAGTCCAACCAATCAGACATCCCCTCAGGAACCTTAGAAGACGTCTTTACAATATTGAAGACATGGCCAACTAGTCCTACAAACAAGAAAGAAAATGGATTACTAAAAAACATCTCGGACAAATATGACACAGAGTAACACAAGCAACAAAAGGAAACCCCAGGACCCATACTAAAGATCCAGGGGCATCCTTTGGAGGCAAGTTATGGAATAAGGACTCAGGGAAACTTACAAGTCTACATCTCTACACATCCTAACAGGAAGATAATCCCCTTCTCAACAAAAGCAACACTTTGAGAAGAAGGCCACGGGCTACAAATCAAAAGTCATCAAAATAACTACCTCCCCAACTCACAGTCTCAAGCTTATCAACATACGGAAGTACCAAACAATGAAAGTATCAAGAAGAAAATCAAAATGAGCCACCAGAAAAAATCATTACTTTCTACAAAGGTTCATCAGTAAAATCATCAAACATAGCGAAAGTTATCAAAAGGAGCAACCTTTTGGGTAAAGAAAACAGGTCCATAAAAATCAGAAAAACATGCAGCACAGCAACAAGTAAGCACGACGACGCAAAAAGGTTCAAGCTTCCCAACATGCATTCAAGCAAAACTAAAACTTTACCAAAGAACCAAAGGCAAAGCAGAAGAAGTAAAGAAGCAGAAAGAAGAACCAACCTGGAAAAAGGAAGCTTCAAGGGAAACTGAAGACGGAAAAATAGAAACCGAAATCACCGTTCAGAGCAAAGAAAGCACCAACAATCACCAAACAACGTCACAGAGTGAAACGCAAAAATGCAAATATTCAGGCGAAAATAGAAAAGTGAGAAAGAAAGGGGAAGTTATGAAACAGAGAAGAGAAACCGTTTTTGTGAAAAATTCGAAAAAGAACAAAGAAACGGAGCATTAAAAAGAATTAATGAGGTTATTAAACCTTCGCACATTCCCAAAGCAAGGGAACGTGCATTTTCAAAAGAATAAAAAAGGAAACGTTCCGCATTCAAAGGAGAACTCTACAAAGAAGAAGTCGACAAAATGCTCGAGTTCGGCTTCACCAGAGAAGGATCGAAGTCCTAAAACTAAGACTCGACCTTAAAAAAAAGACCGATTTTGAGCAGGGGCACTATTCATACCTTGGGTCGAGCTGTCCGACCCAGGATGATTAGCAACGAGACGACCGACCTCTTCAGATCAAGCTACCCGACCTCTTCTCAAAAGAGCTCGGCCAAACTTCCAGGAAAGCCCAATAAAGGGCCCAAATAGAGGAACGCGACCTAAATCCAAAGGCAGCCCAAGCCTATAGAGATAAGGGCGGTTCCCACGAAAGATAAGATAAAGATAAGATAAGATAACTAACTTATCTTATCTGAAAAGGTCACCCTACACCATTATAAATACACTGGAGCACCCATGCATAACTCATACTCTTATTCTACTAAAAACCTACTTAATACCCTTGCTAACTTAAGCATCGGAGTCCCTTGCAGGTACCACCCCCTCTGGTGACAAAGGATCAGTAGCATTGCCAGTCCAACAAATCGGACTTGATAGCTCCGGCCGCCACGCACAAGCCAGACTGGTCACCTCCGATCAGTACAGAAGATCTCGTCTGAGATCGACCTATAGCTTCAGGTAACCCTCGGAACACCTACCCATCTCGGGACAAGGATAAAGAGTCCAAGAAAAAAGAAGACCAACACGGAGAGAAGTCTAAAAAATACCACAATTACACCCTCTTCGGGTGTCTCTTGTGGATGTTTACCAAGAAATATGCCACACTGAGAAGATCCCGCCACCTTGGCCAATCAAAAGCAAAAAAGGAGGGGAAATTGGACAAAATACTGCGAGTACCACCGAATCTACGGACATTCTACCAATGAGTGTGATGAGCGGATAATTTATACACTTTTTGGCATTGCTTTTAGGTAGTTTTTAGTAGGATCTAGCTACTTTTAGGGATGTTTTCATTAGTTTTTATGCTAAATTCACATTTCTGGAATTTACTATGAGTTTTTGTATTTTTCTGTGATTTCAGATATTTTCTGGCTGAAATTGAGGGACTTGAGCAAAACTCTGATAGGAGGATGACAAAGGACTGCTGATGCTGTTGGAATCTGACCTTCCTGCACTCAAAATGGATTTTTTGGAGTTACAGAACTCCAAATGGCACGCTCTCAATGGCATCAGAAATTAGATATTCAGAGCTTTCAAGCAATATATAATAGTCTTTACTTTATTCAAGATTTGATGACGTAAACTGGCGCTCAACACCAGTTCCATGCTGCATTCTGGAGTCAAACGCCAGAAACACGTCACGAACCAGAGTTGAACGCCCAAAACACGTTACAACTTGGCGTTCAACTCCAAGAGAAGCCTCAGCTCCTGGATAGAACAAGCTCAGCCCAAGCACACACCAAGTGGGCCCTGGAAGTGGATTTCTGCATCAATTACTTACTTCTGTAAACCCTAGTAGCTAGTCTAGTATAAATATGATAGTTTACTATTGTATTAGACATCTTTGGTCTCAGTTTTATTTTATTCTTCATCTTAGGAGGCTATTGATCATGTTTTAGGGGCTGGTCATTCGGCCATGCCTGAACCTTCACCACTTATGTATTTTCAACGGTGGAGTTTCTACACACCATAGATTAAGGGTGTGGAGCTCTGCTGTACCTCAAGTTTTAATACAATTACTACTATTTTTTATCCAATTCGATTTATTCTTGTTCTAAGATATTCGTTGCACTTCAACTTGATGAATGTGATGATCTGTGACACTCATCATCATTCTCACCTATGAACGCGCGTGACTGACAACCACTTCCGTTCTACCTTAGACCGGGCGCATATCTCTTGGATTCCTTGACCAGAATCTACGTGGTATAAGCTAGAATTGATGGCGGCATTCATTGGAATCCGGAAAGTCTAACCTTGTCTGTGGTATTCCGAGTAGGATTCCGGGATTGAATGATTGTGACGAGCTTCAAACTCCTGAAGGCTGGGCGTTAGTGACAGACGCAAAAGAATCACTGGATTCTATTCCAACCTGATTGAGAACCGACAGATGATTAGCCATGCTGTGACAGAGCATTTGGACCATTTTCATTGAGAGGATGGGATGTAGCCATTGACAACGATGATACCCTACATACAGCTTGCCATGGAAAGGAGTAAGAAGGATTGGATGAAAGCAGTAGGAAAGCAGAGATTCAACAGGGACAAGCATCTCCATACACTTGTCTGAAATTCCCACCATTGAATTACATGAGTAACTCTATCTTTATTTTCTGTTTATTTTATTATTTTTATTTAAACCAATAATCTCTTAAATTAGTTAAATCCACCTGACTGGGATTTACAAGATGACCATAGCTTGCTTCATACTAACAATCTCCGTGGGATCGACCCTTACTCACGTAAGGTATTACTTGGACGACCCAGTGCACTTGCTGTTTAGTTGTGCGAAATTGTGACTAAGTGTAATTCACATGTGAGAGCTACCAAGTCATTGGAGCCATTGTTGATGATCACAATTTCGTGCACCAAGTTTTTGGCGCTGTTGCCAGGGAGTGTTCGAGTATGGACAACTGACGGTTCATCTTGTTGCTCAGATTAGGTAATTTTCTTTTTAAAAAGTTTTCAAAACCTTTCAAAAAAATTTCATATTTTTCATTTTTCTAAAGAATATTTTCAAAAAAAAATTATTAAGAAAATACAAAAAAAACATAAAATCATAAAAATCAAAAATATTTTTTGTTTCTTGTTTGAGTCTTGAGTCAATTTTTAAGTTTGGTGTCAATTGCATGTTTTAAAAAAATTATTATGCATTTTTCAAAAATTCATGCATTCATAGTGTTCTTCATGATCTTCAAATTGTTCTTGGTAAGTCTTCTTGTTTGATCTTGATGTTTTCTTGTTTTGTATCTTTTGTTGTTTTTCATTTGCATTTTTTATTTGTTAGAGTCCAAGCATTAAAGAATTCTAAGTTTGGTGTCTTGCATGTTTTCTTTGCATAAAAAATTTTTCAAAAATATGTTCTTGATGTTCATCATGATCTTCAAAGTGTTCTTGGTGTTCATCTTGACATTTATAGTGTTCTTACATGCATCTTGTGTTTTGATCCAAAATTTTTTATGTTTTGGGTCATATTTGTGTTTTTCTCTCTCATAATTAAAAATTCAAAAATAAAAAATATATCTTTTCCTTAATTTTCTCATAATTTTCGAAAATTTGAGTTGACTTAGTCAAAAATTTTTAAAATTAGTTGTTTCTTACAAGTCAAGTCAAATTTTCAATTTTAAAAATCCTATCTTTTCAAAACTTTTTCAAAAATCAAATCTTTTTCATTTTTATCTTATGATTTTCGAAAATTTAAAAATATTTTTGAAAAATCTTTTTCTTATTTTATCTTTATTTTCGAAAATTATGCTAACAATTAATGTGATTGATTCAAAAATTTGAAGTTTGTTACTTTCTTGTTAAGAAAGGTTCAATCTTTAAATTCTAGAATCATATCTTTTAGTTTCTTGTTAGTCAAGTAATTAATTTTAATTTTAAAAATTAAATCTATCTTATCTTATCTTTTATATCATATCTTTTTCAAAATTTTATCTTTTTCAAAAATTTGATTTTAAAATATCTTATCTAACTTCTTATCTTCTTATCTTTTTAAATTTGATTTTAATATCTTTTTCAACTAACTATTTGACTTTTTGTTTGTTTCTTATCTTTTTCAAAACCACCTAACTATTTTTCCCTCTCTAATTTTCGAAAATATCTCACCTCTTTTTCAAAATTCTTTTTAATTAATTAACTAATTGTTTTAAAATTTTAATTTTAATTCTATCTCATCTTTAATTTTCGAAAATCATTAACTCCTTTTCAAAATTAATTTTCAAATTCTCTCTCTCATCTTCTTCTATTTATTTATTTATTTACTAACACCTCTTCACCTCTCTTCATCTCCAATCACTGCTTCTATCCTCACCCTTGTGTTTGGGTTTTTCTTCACTTTTATTCCTTTCTTCTTCTACTAATAATAAGGATCCTCTTTACTGTGACATAGAGGATTTCTCTTCTTTTCTTGTTCTCTTCTCTTTCATATGAGCAGGAACAAGGAAAAAGGCATCTTTGTTGAAGCTGATCCAGAACCTGAAAGGACTCTGAAGAGGAAACTAAGAGAAGCTAAATTACAACAATCCAGAGGCAACCTTTCTGAAATTTTTGAACAAGAAAAGGAGATGGCAGCCGAACCCAACAACAATAATGCAAGGAGGATGCTTAGTGATTTCACTAAACCAACGTCCAAGTTTGATGGAAGAAGCATCTCAATTCCTGCCATTGGAGCAAATAATTTTTAGCTGAAACCTCAATTAGTTGCTTTGATGCAACAGAACTGCAAGTTTCATGGACTTCCATCTAAAGATCCTTATCAATTTTTAACTGAGTTCTTGCAGATTTGTGAGACTGTCAAGACAAATGGAGTAGATCCTGAAGTCTACAGGCTCATGCTTTTTCCTTTTGCTGTAAGAGACAGAGCTAGAACATGGTTAGACTCATAACCTAAAGATAGCCTGGACTCTTGGGATAAGCTGGTCACGGCCTTCTTGGATAAATTCTTTCCTCCTCAAAAGTTGAGCAAGCTTAGAGTGGATGTTCAGACCTTCAAGCAAAAAGATGGTGAATCCCTCTATGAAGCTTGGGAAAGATACAAGCAGATGACCAAAAAGTGTCCTTCTGACATGTTTTCAGAATGGACCATATTAGATATATTCTATTATAGTCTATCTGAGTTTTCCAAAATGTCATTGGACCATTCGGCAGGTGGATCCATTCACTTAAAGAAAACGCCTGCAGAAGCTCAAGAACTTATTGACATGGTTGCAAATAACCAATTCATGTACACTTTTGAAAGGAATTCCGTGAATAATGGGACGCCTCAGAGGAATGGAGTTCTTGAAATTGATGCTCTGAATGCCATATTGGCTCAGAACAAAGTGTTGACTCAGCAAGTCAACATGATTTCTCAAAGTCTGGATGGATGGCAAAATGCATCCAACAGTACTAAAGAGGCAGCTTCTGAAGAAGCTTATGATCCTAGGAACCCTGCAATAGCAGAGGTAAATTACATGGGTGAACCTTATAGAAACACCTATAATTCATCATGGAGATATCATCCAAATTTCTCATGGAAGGATCAACAAAAGCCTCAACAAGGCTTTAATAATGGTGGAAGAAACAGGCTAAGCAATAACAAGCCTTTTCCATCATCTTCTCAGCAACAGACATAGAATTCTGAGCAGAGCCCCTCTAATTTAGCAAATTTAGTCTCTGATCTGTCTAAGGCCACCTTAAGTTTCATGAGTGAAACAAGGTCCTCCATCAGAAATTTGGAGGCACAAGTGGGCCAGCTGAGTAAGAAAGTCACTGAAACTCCTCTCAGTATTCTCCCAAGCAATACAGAAGAAAATCCAAAAGGAGAGTGTAAGGCCATTGATGTAATCAACATGACCGAATGCACAAGGGAGGAGAAGGACAAAAATCCTAGTGAGGAAGACCTCCTGGGACGTCTCTCAAACAAGAAGGAGTTCTCTATTGAGGACCTAAAGGAATCTGAGGCTCATATAGAGACCATAGAGATTCTACTAAATCTCCGTCTGCCATTCATGAGCTTTGAAGACTATTCTTCCTCAGAAGAGGATGAAGATGTGACTGGAAAGCAAGTTGCTCAATATCTAGGAGCCATCATGAAGCTGAATGCCAAGTTGTTTGGTAATGAGACTTGGGAAGGTGAACCTCCCTTGCTCATTAGTGAACTAGATACCTGGGTTCAGAAAAGTTTACCTCAAAAGAGACAAGATCCTAGTAAATTCTTAATACCCTGTACCATAGGCACCATGACCTTTAACAAGGCTCTGTGTGACCTGGGGTCAGGCATAAATCTTATGCCACTCTCTGTAATGGAGAAGCTGGGGATCATTGAGGTACAGCCTGTCTTATTCTCATTACAATTGGCAGACAAGTCAGTAAGACAAGCTTATGGATTAGTAGAGGACGTGTTAGTAAAGGTTAAAGGCCTTTACATCCCTGCTGATTTCATAATCTTAGACACTAGGAAGGAAGAGGATGAATGCATCATCCTTGGAAGACCTTTCCTAGCCACAACAGGAGCTATGATTGATGTTAACAGAGGAGAATTAGTCCTTCAATTGAATGGGGACTACCTTGTGTTTAAAGCACATGGCCATCCCCCTGAAACAAAAGAGAGTAAGCATGCAGAGCTTCTCTCAGTGCAGAGTCAAAAAGAGCCCCCACAATCAAACTCTAAGTTTGGTGTTGGGAGGCCACAGCCAAACCTTAAATTTGGTGTTAAAACCCCATATCCAAACTCTAAGTTTGGTGTTGGGAGTCTACAACATTGACCTGATCACCTTTGAGGCTCCATGAGAGCCTTCTGTCAAGCTATTGACATTAAAGAAGCGCTTATTGGGAGGCAACCCAATTTTTATTTATCTAATTTTTATTGTTCTTTTATGTTTTAGTAGGTACATGATCATGTGGAGTCACGAAAAAAATTAAAAAAATAAAAACAGAATAAAAAATAGCAGAAGAAAAATCACACCCTGGAGGAAGGACTTACTGGCGTTAAACGCCAGTAAGGAGCATCTGGCTGGCGTTCAACGCTAGAACAGAGCATGGATCTGGCGTTGAACGCCAGAAACAAGCAACATCCCGGCATTCAAATGCCAGGAATGCACCCTGAGGAGAGCTGGCGCTGAACGCCAGAAACAAGCATGGAACTGATGTTCAACGCCAGAAACATACTACACGTGGGCGTTGAATGCCCAGAATGAGCATCACTTCGGTGTCTAAACGCCAGAATTACATGCAAGGGCGTTTTACACGCCTCATTGGTGTAGGGATGTAAATCCTTGACACCTTAGGATCTGTGGACCCCACAGGATCCCCACCTACCTCAACTCACCTTCTCTCTTCTTCACCAATCACCTCCACCCATCTCTTCCCCACCCAATCCCACCCATATGGCCGAAACATACACATCTCTCCCTCTCCTCTTCTCCTTCCATTCTTTCTTCTTTGCTCGAGGGCGAGCAACATTCTAAGTTTGGTGTGGTAAAAGCATAGCTTTTTTGTTTTTCCCTAACCATTGATGGCACCTAAGGCCAGAGAAACCTCAAAAAAAAAAAGAAGAAAAGGGAAGACAAAAAATTTTTTTTCCACCTTCGAGCCATGGAAAATGGAGAGATTCATCTCAAGGGTCCATAGCTCAGTAGAAGAGCATTTGACTGCACATCAAGAGAGCATAAGTAATTCCCTCATCAAAAAATTCCCTGAGATACCTCAGGGGATACATGTTCCTCCACATAATTATTGGGAGCAACTAAGGAATAGGAACACCAAAATCATTAGGGATCATGCAACAGAAGCAAGGAAGAGACATAAAAGAGCTCAAAAAGCACCATTGATCCTTCAAAAGGCGCCACCCTTACTAAGGTAGACTCATTCCTTAACTTCCTTGTTCTTATTTCTCTGTTTTTTTTTTTCGATTTTTATGCTACATGTTTATCTATGTTTTGTGTCTCTACCTCATGATCATTAGTATTGAGTAACTATGTCTTAAGGCTATGAATAAATTCTATAAATCCTTCACCTCTCTTAAATGAAAAATGTTTCTAATTCAAAAGAATAAGAAGTACACGAGTTTCGAAATTACCCTTGAATTTAGTTCAATTATATTGATGTGGTGACAATACTTTCTGTTTTCTGAATGAATGCTTGAACAGTGCATACTTTTGATCTTGTTGTGTATGAATGTTAAAATTGTTGGCTCTTGAAAGAATGATGAACAAAGAGAAATGTTATTAATGATCTGAAAAATCATGAAATTGATTCTTGAAGCAAGAAAAAGCAGTGAAAAAACAAAAGCTTGCGAAAAAAAATTATTGGCGAAAAAAAATTTAGAAAGAAAAAGAAAAAGCAAGCAGAAAAAGCCAATAGCCCTTAAAACCAAAAGGCAAGGGTAAAAAGGATCCAAGGCTTTGAGCATCAATGGATAGGAGGGCCCAAGGAAATAAAATCCAGGCCTAAGCGGCTAAATCAAGTTGTCCCTAACCATGTGCTTGTGGCATGCAGGTCCAAGTGAAAAGCTTCCGACTGAGTGGTTAAAGTCGTGATCCAAAGCAAAAAGAGTGTGCTTAAGAGCTCTGGACACCTCTAACTGGGGACTCTAGCAAAGTTGAGTCACAATCTGAAAAGGTTCACCCAGCCATGTGTCTGTGGCATTTATGTATCCGGTGGTAATACTGGAAAACAAAGTGCTTAGGGCCACGGCCAAGACTCATAAAAGTAGCTGTGTTCAAGAATCAACATACTTAACTAGGAGAATCAATAACACTATTCAAATTTCTAAGTTCCTAGAGAAGCCAATCATTCTGAACTTCAAAGGAAAAAGTGAGATGCCAAAACTGTTCAGAAGCAAAAAGCTACAAGTCCCGCTCATCTAATTAGAATTAATATTCATTGATATTTTGGAATTCATAGTATATTCTCTTCTTTTTATCCTAATTGATTTTTAGTTGCTTGGGGATAAACAACAATTTAAGTTTGGTGTTGTGATGAGCGGATAATTTATACGCTTTTTGGCATTGTTTTAAGGTAGTTTTTAGTAGGATCTAGCTACTTTAAGGGATGTTTTCATTAGTTTTTATGCTAAATTCAGATTTCTGGACTTTACTATGAGTTTGTGTGTTTTTCTGTGATTTTAGGTATTTTCTGGCTGAAATTGAGGGACCTGAGCAAAACTCTGATAGGAGGCTGACAAAGGACTGCTGATGCTGTTGGAATCTAACCTCCCTGCACTCAAAATGGATTTTCTAGAGCTACAGAACTTCAAATGGCGTGCTTTCAACGGCGTTGGAAATTAGAGCTTTCCATCAATACATAATAGTTTATACTTTATTCGAGTTTTGACGACGTAAACTGGCGCTCAATGCCAGTTCCATGCTGCATTCTGGAGTCAAACGCCAGAAACACGTCACGAACCAGAGTTGAATGCCCAAAACACGTTACAACTTGGTGTTCAACTCCAAGAGAAGCCTCAGCTCGTGGATAGATCAAGCTCAGCCCAAGCACACACCAAATGGGCCCTAGAAGTGGATTTCTACATCAATTACTTACTTCTGTAAACCCTAGTAGCTAGTCTAGTATAAATAAGATAGTTTACTATTGTATTAGACATCTTTGGTCTTAGTTTTATTTTATTCTTCATCTTAGGAGGCTATTGATCACGTTTTGGGGGCTGGCCATTCGGCCATGCCTGAACCTTCATCACTTATGTATTTTCAACGGTGGAGTTTCTATACACCATAGATTAAGGGTGTGGAGCTCTGCTGTACCTCAAGTTTTAATGCAGTTACTACTATTTTCTATCCAATTCGATTTATTCCTATTCTAAGATATTCGTTGCTCTTCAACTTGATGAATGTGATGATCCGTGACACTCATCATCATTCTCACCTATGAACGCGCGTGACTGACAACCACTTCCGTTCTACCTTAGACCGGGCGCATATCTCTTGTATTCCTTGACCAGAATCTTTGTGGTATAAGCTAGAATTGATGGCGGCATTCATGGGAATCCGGAAAGTCTAACCTTGTCTGTGGTATTCCGAGTAGGATTCCGGGATTGAATGACTGTGACGAGCTTTAAACTCCTGAAGGTTGGGTGTTAGTGACAGACGCAAAAGAATCACTGGATTCTATTCCAACCTGATTGAGAACTGACAGATGATTAGTCGTGCTGTGACAGAGCATTTGGACCATTTTCACTGAGAGGATGGGATGTAGCCATTGATAACAGTGATGCCCTACATACAGCTTGCCATGGAAAGGAATAAGAAGGATTGGATGAAAGCAGTAGGAAAGCAGAGATTCAACAGGGACAAGCATCTCCATACACTTGTCTGAAATTTCCACCATTGAATTACATGAGTAACTCTATCTTTATTTTCTGTTTATTTTATTATTTTTATTTAAACCAATAATCTCTTAAATTAGTTAAATCCACCTGTCTGGGATTTACAAGATAACCATAGCTTGCTTCAAACCAACAATCTCCGTGGGATCGACCCTTACTCACGTAAGGTAATACTTGGACGACCCAGTGCACTTGCTGGTTAGTTGTGCGGAGTTGTGACTAAGTGTAATTCACGTGTGAGAACTACCAAGTCATTGGAGCCATTGTTGATAATCACAATTTCGTGCACCAGAGTGTTTCGACTTAAAGAATGTCATAGAGAAATTGGCAAGAGAGGGATGACTAGATCGGTATCTGGCCAAAGCAGATGAACCTAGAAAACGAAAAAGAGACGAAGAGGTCGGACGGGCTGAACGACACCCTCATATCCCAGAGAGACATGTTCATATGATAAATAGATGATTCATAGGAGGAGGGATCTCTAAATCATCTCGCAAATGATACCTTAAAGAGGTATATCACGTTGGGGAAGGGGAGAGGTTCCCCGACCTCCCCACCATTACCTTTACCCAAGAAGACGCAGCAAGTATCATCCCAGAACATCATGATCCCATGGTCATTAATATCATATTGGCCAACGCAAACCTTCACCGAACACTAGTAGATCAAGGAAGCTCCACGGATATCTTGTTTAAATCTGCCTTCGATAAACTCGGTCTATAAGATAAAGAGCTTAGAGTATATCCAAATAGCCTGTTCGGGTTGGGAGACACTCCAATTCAGCCACTTGGATTTATCTCACTACACACGACCTTTGGAAAGGGGACCCGGTCAAGGACACTTAACAAGGATTACAGCGTAGTCGATGCGAGCTCAGCTTACAACACCTTAATAGGTCAGACAACGCTAAACCAGCTCCCCGCAGTAGTTTCAACACCACATATATGCATGAAGTTCCCGACTCTAGCAGGGATCGCCATGATAAAAGGAGATTAATAAATTGTGCGACGCTGTTACAACGAAAGTCTAAATCTTAAAGGAAAAGAAGAAGAAATCAACACTATCGAACTCGGGGGAGTTCGAGGTCGCGAAAAATTTCGTCCACAACCTAATGGCGAGATCGAAGAAGTCCAAATCGGAGATGTCTTAGATAAAACAACAAATATTAGGGCAATCTTAAAGGGAGACATAAGGGATTCCCTGATACAGTTCCTAAGGAATAATGCCGATTTCTTTGCATGGAAGGCTGCAGATATGCCGGGCATAGACCCCAAACTAATGTGCCACAGACTCGAAGTATACCCAATATCTCGGCCAGTACAGCAGAGGCGTAGGAAGCTCGAACCGGAAAGATCCCAAGCTGTGGAAGAACAGGTACAAGCCTTACTAGAGGCAGGATTCATAAGGGAGGTCAAGTACCTACTATGGCTAGCCAATATTGTCTTGGTGAAAAAATCAAATGGGAAGTAGTGGATGTGTACTGACTACACCGATCTCAACAAAGCCTGCCCAAAAGATCCCTATCCACTCCCAAGCATAGACGCTCTAGTAGATGCCTTCTCCGGATACAAATACTTCTCTTTGTACCCACCCGATCAAGAAAAGACCTCATTCCTAACCCCAAAAGCAAATTATCATTATGACGTCATGCCATTCGGACTCAAAAACGCAGGAGCTACCTACCAAAGACTGATGAACAAAGTATTCGCAGACCACATTGGGAAACTAATGGAGGTGTATGTCGACGACATGTTGGTAAAAACATAAAGTGAGGAATAATTACTGTCCGACCTTACCAAAGTGTCCGACACCATAAGAAAGCATGGTATGCGACTTAATCCCACAAAATGCACCTTTGCAGTAGAGGCTGACAAATTCTTAGGCTTCATGCTCACACAAAGAGGAATTGAGGCGAATCCAAAAAAGTTTCAGGCTATACTTAACATGAAAAGCCCGACTAGCGTTAAAGAGGTCCAACAGCTCAACGGAAGACTAGCCGTCCTATCCAAATTTCTAGCTGGATCGGCCATAAGATCTCTCCCCTTCTACGCCACGTTAAGAAAGGAAAAGAGGTTTGAATGGACCACAGAATGTGAACAAGTCTTTCAAGATTTCAAAATTTCTTCGGGCAACCACCTATCCTTACTCGACCACGGGAAGGAGAAACACTCATATTATACCTCGTAGTGGGAAGTCAGGCAATAGCCTCAGCACTAGTCAGAGAGGATGAGCATGGGCAACAACCCATCTACTTCATCAGCAAGGCTCTACACGAGGCTGAACCAAACTATCAAAAGATAGAAAAGTTTGCTTATGCCCTCATTTTAACCTCCCGATGCCTTCGCCCATATTTTCAAGCTCACACCATCAAAATTCGGATGAACCAGCCCATAAAGGGCATTCTACAGAAGACCGACTTAGCCGGAAGAATCCTACAGTGGGAAGTCGAGTTATTTGAGTCCGATCTTCAATATGAAGCTTGGACATCCATCAAGTCACAGTATCTGGCTGACTTCATTGCCGAGTATACTGACACCCCGGGAACTACTACGAAATGGAATCTCTACGTAGACGGCTCCTCAAACAAGATTGGGAGTGGCACCGGGGTAATAATAGAAAGCGATTAGGAAACCCAAATCGATCTCTCCTTTAAATTTGAGTTCTCTGCTTCAAATAATTAGGCTGAATACGAGGCATTACCAGCTGGTTTGAGGCTGGCTAAGGAGGCTAGAGCTCAAAAGCTTATCATCTTCAGCGATTCACAAGTAGTCACCTCACAAATAGAAGGGAGCTACCAAGCTAAGGACCCTACCATGAAAAAGTACCTGGACAAAACCAGAGAAAAGCTCGGAAACTCAGGGAATACAAGGTCCACCATATATCTCGGGAATAGAATGCTCGAGCTGATGCACTCTCAAAACTAGCCAGCACCAAACCAGGGGCAATAATAGAAGCCTCATCTAGGAAATAATGCAACGCCCATCAATCTCGGAGGAAGAAAAGATCATAGCCATATCAGGTCAGGATAAAGGGTGGATGACCCCCATAATCAACTACCTCCAGTCAGAGACGCTCTCCACAAACAAGAATGAGGCAAAGAGGCTAAAGCGAGAAGCACAATACTACACCATAATAGGAGATTTCTTATATAGAAGAAGGATCTCAACTCCCCTCCTAAAATGTATACTGACTTCCAATACAAGGGAAATCCTGGAAGAAGTACACAGCGGCATGTGTGGAAACCACTTGGAGGCACGACCTCTCTCCAAAATAAAAAATGCTTTAATCACAAAAGAACAAGAAGTGCAGGATTTCGAATTCATCTCTGAAACTAGTTGAATTAGCTTGATGTGGTGACAATACTTTTTGTTTTCTGAATGAATGCTTGAACAGTGCATATGTCTTTTGAATTTGTTGATTAAATAATGTTAAACTTGTTGGCTCTTGAAAGAATGATGGAAAAGGAGAAATGTTATTGAGGATCTGAAAAATCATCAAATTGATTCTTAAAGCAAGAAAAAAAGCAGTGAATTCAAAAAAAAAGAAACGAAAAAGAAAAAAAGAGAGAGATAAAAAGTGATCCAAGGCAAAAAGAGTGTGCTTAAGAACCCTGGACACCTCTAATTGGGGACTCTAGCAAAGCTGAGTCACAATCTAAAAAGGTTCACCCAGTTATGTGTCTGTGGCATGTATGTATCCAGTGGTAATACAGGAAGACATAGTGCTTTGGGCCACAGCCAAGACTCATAAAGTAGCTATATTCAAGAATCATCACACTTAACTAGGAGAATCAATAACACTATCTGAATTCTGAGTTCCTATAGATGCCAATCATTCTAATCTTCAAAGGATAAAGTGAGATGCCAAAACTGTTCAGAAGCAAAAAGCTACTAGTCTCGCTCATCTAATTAGAGCTAAGTTTCATTGATATTTTGGAGTCTATAGTATGTTCTCTACTTTTTATCCTAATTGATTTTCAGTTGCTTGGGGACAAGCAACAATTTAATTTTGGTGTTGTGATGAGTGGATAATTTATACGCTTTTTGGCACTGTTTTTAGTATGTTTTTAGTATGTTTTGGTTAGTTTTTAGTATGTTTTTATTAGTTTTTATTTAAAATTAACTTTTCTGGGCTTTACTATGAGTTTGTGTATTTTTCTGTGATTTCAGGTAATTTCTGGCTGAAATCTGATTCAGAGGCTGAAAAAGGACTGCAGATGCTGTTGGATTCTGACTTCCCTAAACTCGAAGTGGATTTTCTGGAGCTACAGATGCCCAATTGGCACGCTCTCAATTGCGTTAGAAAGTAGACATCCTAGGCTTTCCATCAATGTATAATAGTTCATACTTTTTCCGAGATTTAATGGCCCAAACCGGCGTTGCAAATCAGCTTTAGAATTCCCGGCGTTTAACGCCGGAACTGGTACAAAAATTGGAGTTAAACGCCCAAACTGGCACAAAAGCTGGCGTTTAACTCCAGGAAAAGTCTCTACACATGAAAGCTTCAAAGCTCAGCCCAATCACACACCAAGTGGACCCCGGAAGTGGATTTTTACGTCATTTACTCACTTCTGTCTACCCTAGGTTACTAGTTCACTATTAATAGGACCTTTTGACATTGTATCTTTACCTCATGACACATTACACGTTTCTTATTGTATCTTCTACAGCATGAGTCTCTAAACCCCATGGTTGGGGGTGAGGAGCTCTGCTGTGTCTTGATGGATTAATGCAATTACTACTGTTTTTCATTCAATCACGCTTGCTTCTATTCTAAGATATCACTTGTTCCTCAACTTGATGAATGTGATGATCTGTGACACTCATCATCATTCTCACCCATGAACGTGTGCCTGACAACCACCTCCATTCCACTTTAGATTGAGTGAATATCTCTTGGATTCCTTAATCAAAATCTTCGTGGTATAAGCTAGAATTGATGGCGGCATTCAAGAGAATCCGGAAGGTCTAAACCTTGTCTGTGGTATTCTGAGTAGGATTCAAGGATTGAATGACTGTGACGAGCTTCAAACTCCTGAGGGCTGGGCGTTAGTGACAGACACAAAAGAATCACTGGATTCTATTCCAACCTGATTGAGAACCGACAGATGATTAGCCGTGCTGTGACAGAGCGCGTTGAATATTTTCACTGAGAGGATGGGAGGTAGCCATTGACAATGGTGAAACCCTACATACAGCTTGCCATGGAAGGAGCCTTGCGTGCATGAAGAAGAAGATAGTAGGAAAGCAGAGATTCAGAAGATTGAGCATCTCCAAAACCTCAACTTGTTCTCCATTACTGCAAAACAAGTATTTATTTCATGTTCTTTTACTTTTCACAATTAAACCTGAGAATTATTGATATCCTGACTAAGAGTTACAAGATAACCATAGCTTGCTTCCAGCCGACAATCTCTGTGGGATCGAACCTTACTCACGTAAGGTATTACTTGGACGACCCAGTGCACTTGCTGGTTAGTTGTGTGGAATTGCAAGAGTGAGATTGCAATTTCGTGCACCAAGTTTTTGGCGCCGTTGCCGGGGATTGTTCGAGTTTGGACAACTGACAGTGTATCTTGTTGCTTAGATAGGACTGTTTTATTTTTGTTGGTTTAGAGTCTTTTATTTGAGTTTAGTTTCATATTTTAAGTTTGGTGTCAATTACATGCTTTTGTTTTCTTTTAATTTTTCGAATTTGCATGTTCTTAGTCCCTTCTTGATCTTTCAAAATTCTAAGTTTGGTGTCTTCTTTGTGTTTTTCTTTAAATTTTCGAAAATTTGTGTTTGATTTTCTAAAAATTTTAAGTTTGGTGTCATTTTGTTGTTTTTCTCTTTCCTCATTTCAAAAATCAGATCTTTTTCAAAATAATTTTCAATCATATCTTTTTAATTGCTAATTCCAAAATCTTTTTAATTAATTAATTGATTTAGTTTTCAATTTGCTTTGATTTTATTTTCTTTTAGTTTTCAAAATTTTATTTTATTTTCTTTTCCAATTATTTTATTATTTTCGGTCATGTTTAATTAATAACGAAAAAAAATATTCTATACTTTACTTGTGAATCCATATCATTTCCCTTTCTCCATCATGTACCTAAGTGGAATTGAGCAGTCCAGAAGGATTCTGGGGTCATATGCTAACCCCATTACAGTTGCATATGGGAGTAGCATCTGTATACCTCCCATTAAAGCAAGCAGCTTTGAGCTAAATCCTCAACTCATTGTCATGGTGCAGCAAAACTGCCAGTATTCTGGTCTTTCACAGGAAGAACCTACTGAGTTTCTGGCACAGTTTTTACAAATTGCTAACACAGTACATGATAAAGAGGTGGATCAGGATGTCTACAGATTATTACTGTTTCCATTTGCTGTAAAGGATCAAGCTAAGAGGTGGTTGAATAACCAACCCACAGCAAGCATAAAAACATGGAGACAATTATCAGACAAATTCCTGAATCAATTTTACCCTCCAAAAAGGATGACACAGCTAAGGCTGGACATCCAAGGCTTTAAACAAGAGGATAATGAATCCCTTTATAATGCCTGGGAGAGGTACAGAGGTATGCTAAGAAAATGCCCCTCTGAAATGTTTTCAGAGTGGGTACAGTTAGACATCTTCTATTATGGGCTCACAGAAAAAGCTCAGATGTCTTTAGACCACTCAGCTGGTGGATCTATACACATGCGGAAGACGATTGAAGAGGCTCAAGAGCTCATAGATACAGTTGCTAGAAATCAACATTTATACTCAAGCAGTGAGTCCTCTATAAAAGAAGAAGCTATGGCAGTAACTACTGATCCTAACCCTCAAGAACAGATGGTTGAGCTTAATCAGCATTTACTCATGATGACAAAATAGTTAGCAGAATTTAAAGAGATGCTCCAAGAAACTAAAATTACTAACAAGAATATGGAAGCACAATTAAATCAGACAAGACAGCAACTATCTAAACAGATAACAGAAGAATGCCAAGCTGTTAAATTAAGGAGTGGGAAAACATTGAATGAATCAACTCAAAGCAGCAGAAAGCTAAGAAAGGAACAACTGACAGAGGATAACCAAATCACTGTCCAAAATCCCTCTGAGGATAGTAAGAGCCTAGAGAGGAATACTTCTGGCGTTCACACGCCAGAAAGGGGGGAAAAGTTGGCGTTAAACGCCCATTCTCTGCCCAGTTTTGGCGTTCAAATACCAGAAAGGGGAGAAAAGTTGGCGTTAAATGCCCATTCCTCACCCAATCCTAGCGTTCAAACGCCAATGAGGAATCAGACACCTGAGAGTGCTAATAGTAACCCCTCTAAGAAGGCTTCTCCAACCACTTCTGTAGGAAATAAACCTGTAGCAACTAAGGTTGAAGAGTATAAAGCCAAGATGCCTTATCCTCAGAAACTCCGCCAAGCGGAATAGGATAAGCAATTTGCCCGCTTTGCAGACTATCTCAGGACTCTTGAAATAAAGATTTCGTTTGCAGAAGCACTTGAGCAAATACCTTCTTATGCTAAGTTCATGAAAGAGATCTTAAGTCATAAGAAGGATTGGAGAGAAACTGAAAAAGTGTTTCTCACTGAAGAATGCAGTGCAGTCATTCTGAAGAGCTTAACAGAGAAGCTTCAAGATCCAAGAAGCTTTATGATACCATGCACATTAGAAGGTGCTTGTACCAAGACAGCCCTATGTGACCTTGGAGCAAGTATCAATCTAATACCTGCATCCACTATCAGAAAGCTTGGGATGACTGAAGAAGTCAAACCAACCTGGATATGCCTCCAACTTGCTGATGGCTCCATTAAATACCCATCAGGCATAATTGAGGACATGATTGTCAAGGTTGGGCCATTCGCCTTCCCAACTAACTTTGTAGTGCTGGAAATGGAGGAGCACAAGAGTGCAACTCTCATCCTAGGAAGACCCTTCCTAGCAACTGGACGAACTCTCATTGATGTACAGAAAGGGGAAGTGACCCTGAGAGTCAATGAGGATGAGTTCAAGTTGAATGCTGTCAAAGCTATGCAGCATCCGGACACATCAAATGACTGCATGAGCGCTGATATTATTGACTCTTTAGTGGAAGAGATCAATATGACTGAGAGTCTCGAATCAGAGCTAGAGGATATCTTTAAAGATGTTCAGCCTAACCTGGAGGAACCAGAGGAAATAAAAGAACCTCTGAAAATTCCTCAGGAAGAGGATAAGCCTCCTAAACACGAGCTCAAGCCACTACCACCATCCCTGAAGTATGCATTTCTGGGAGAAGGTGACACTTTTCCAGTGATTATAAGCTCTGCTTTAAACTCACAGGAAGAGGAAGCACTAATTCAAGTGCTAAGGACACATAAGACAGCTCTTGGGTGGTCCATAAGTGATCTTAAGGGCATTAGCCCAGCAAGATGCATGCACAAGATCCTATTGAAAGATAATGCCAAGCCAGTGGTTCAACCACAGAGGTGGCTAAATCCAGCCATGAAGGAGGTGGTGCAGAAAGTGGTCACTAAGTTACTAGAGGCTGGGATTATTTATCCTATTTCTGATAGCCCCTGGGTGAGTCCTGTCCAAGTTGTCCCCAAGAAGGGAGGCATGATAGTGGTTCATAATGAAAAAAATGAACTGGTTCCCACAATAATAGTTACAGGATGGCGTATGTGTATTGACTACAGAAGGCTCAATACAGCCACCAGAAATGATCATTTTCCTTTACCATTCATAGACCAGATGCTAGAGAGACTAGCAGGTCATGAATATTATTGCTTTTTCGATGGCTATTCAGGTTACAACCAAATTGCAGTAGATCCTCAAGACCAAGAGAAAACAACATTTACATGTCCCTCTGGAGTATTTGCCTACAGAAGGATGCCTTTTGGTCTGTGCAATACACCTGCAACCTTTCAGAGGTGCATGCTCTCTATCTTCTCAGATATGGTAGAGAAATTTTTGGAAGTCTTCATGGATGTCTTTTCAGTATTTGGAGACTCATTCAACTCCTGCCTTAACCATCTAGCACTTGTTCTGAAAAGATGCCAACAGACCAACCTAGTTTTAAACTGGGAAAAATGTCACTTCATGGTGACTGAGGGGATTGTCCTTGGGCATAAAATTTCAAGCAAGGGAATAGAGGTGGATCAAGCAAAGGTAGAGGTAATTGAAAAATTACCACCACCTGCCAATGTTAAGACAATCAGAAGCTTTCTGGGACATGCAGGATTCTACAGAAGGTTTATAAAGAATTTTTCAAAAATTGCAAAACCTCTGAGTAACCTGCTAGCTGCTGACACACCATTTGTGTTTGACACACAATGTCTGCAGGCATTTGAGACCCTGAAAGCCAAGCTGGTCACAACACCAGTCATCTCTACACCAGACTGGACATTACCATTTGAACTAATGTGTGATGCCAGTGACCATGCCATTGGTGCAGTGTTGGGACAGAGGCATAACAAGCTTCTGCACGTCATTTATTATGCTAGCCGTGTTCTAAATGATGCACAAAAGAATTACACAACCACAGAAAAAGAATTACTTGCAGTGGTTTATGCCATTGACAGGTTTAGATCCTACTTAGTAGGGTCAAAAGTGATTGTGTACACTGACCATGCTACTCTTAAATACTTACTGACAAAGCAGGATTCAAAACCCAGGCTCATAAGGTTGGTATTGCTTCTGCAAGAGTTTGATATAGAAATAAGAGACAGAAAAGGGACAGAGAACCAGGTAGCTGATCATCTGTCCCGAATTGAACCAGTAGCTGGGGCGTCCCTCCCTTCTACTGAGATCTCTGAGACTTTTCCAGATGAGCAACTCTTTGCCATCCAGAAAGAACCATGGTTTGCAGATATTGCAAATTATAAAGCTGTGAGGTTCATACCACAGGAGTACAGCAGGGTGCAAAGAAAAAAATTAATTTCAGATGCCAAGTACTACCTATGGGATGAGCCATATCTCTTTAAGAGATGTGCAGATGGAATAATCCGCAGATGTGTACCTAGAGAGGAAGCACAAAGGATCCTGTGGCATTGCCATGGATCGCAGTATGGGGGACATTTCGGAGGTAAGCGAACAGCCACTAAGGTCCTCCGATGCGGATTCTACTGGCCTACTATCTATAGGGATGCCCGGGAGTTTGTGCGTAACTATGACAGTTGCCAAAGAGCTGGTAACTTGCCTCATGGTTACGCCATACCTCAACAAGGGATCCTAGAGATTGAATTGTTTGATGTATGGGGAATTGACTTCATGGGTCCCTTCCTACCATCATACTCAAACACTTATATTCTAGTGGCAGTAGACTATGTGTCTAAATGGGTAGAAGCAATTGCCACACCCAATAATGATACCAAGACCGTACCGAAATTCCTACAGAAATACATCTTCAGCAGGTTTGGTGTTCCCAGAGTACTAATCAGTGATGGGGGCACTCATTTCTGCAATAAACAACTGTACTCTGCTATGGTCCGATATGGAATTAGCCACAAAGTAGCAACTCCGTATCACCCACAGACGAATGGGAAAGCTGAAGTCTCTAATAGAGAGCTAAAAAGAATCTTGGAATGGACTGTTATTGCCCGTAGAAAGGATTGGGCAAAGAGCTTGGATGATGCTCTGTGGGTATACAGAACAGCCTTCAAGACTCCTATAGGAACCTCTCCATACCAACTTGTGTATGGGAAGGCTTGTCATCTGCCCGTGGAACTGGAACATAAAGCCTACTGGGCAACCAGATTCCTAAACATGGATGCTAAGTTAGCTGGTGAAAAAAAATTGCTCCAGCTAAATGAACTAGAGGAGTTCAGACTCATTGCCTTTGAAAATGCAAAAATTTATAAGGAAAAGGCAAAGAAGTGGCATGACAAGAAGTTGTCATCCAGAGTCTTTGAGGCAGGACAAAAAGTTCTACTCTTCAACTCTAGGCTCAGACTATTCCCAGGAAAACTTAAATCCCGGTGGAAGGGTCCGTATGTGATTACAGGGGTCTCACCATATGGATATGTTGAGCTTTAGGATATTGATTCTGACAAAAAGTTCATTGTTAATGGACAGAGGATCAAACATTATCTTGAAAGCAATTTTGAGCAAGAGTGCTCAAAACTGAGGCTTGAATGAATCTCAGTAAAAGGTCCAGCTAAAGACAATAAAGAAGCGCTTGCTGGGAGGCAACCCAGTCATTAGCAGGTTATCTGTTCTATTTAATAAAAGTTTGATACATATTCTCCAAGAGCAATCATCAAAATTGAAGGAATTCACAGAGTTACAGAAGGATTCAGTACAAAAAAGCAGAGAAAAGGAGCTTGCTGGCGAAAAAACGCCAGTAAGGGGTACTCTGGGCGTTAAACGCCAGAATGGATACCATTCTGGGCGTTTAACGCCAGTAAAGGTACCATTTTGGGCGTTAAACGCCAGAATGGGCACCATTCTGGGCGTCTAACGCCAGGTTGGCAGCATCCTGGGCGTTCAGCAAAACGCCTAGTGATGAAGGGGTTTCTGGCATTTAACGCCAGCCAGTGTACCTGGCTGGGCGTTAAACGCCCATAATGGCCAACATTTGGGCGTTTAATGCCAGATAGGTGGGGGACAGAGATTTTGCTTTCCACTTCAAATTTTTTTCAAACTTCTTGTTTTGATCCATAATTTTCTGCATAAACACATTTCAAACTTTCATCATTCACCTTCAAATCTTAAAAATTAAAATCATTTTTCAAATCTCTTTCAAATCCATTCCAAATCTTCTTCAAAAAAACTCAAATATCTCTCAAATTCTTTCCATATCTTCTCAAATCTCCTTCAAAATTTTCAAAATCTCTCCCCCTCCCTTATAAATATACGTTCGGCCATCCCCCTTTCCCCACCCTTTGAATTTGCTCTCCTCCTCTCTCTCCTCTTTCTTTTCTTTTGCTTAAGGACAAGCAACCCTCTAAGTTTGGTGTGTTTTTCCGTGATCACTAAGCTAAGGCTCATCAAGATCATGGCTCCCAAAGGAAAACAAACCAATTCTAGAGGCAAGAAAGAGAATGCTCCAAAGGATCTTTGGAGTCAAGAGAGGTTCTTAACCAAAGAACATGCAGACCATTACCACAAAATAATGGGCCTAAGATCAGTGATCCCGGAAGTTAAATTCGATCTAAAAGAAGATGAATATCCAGAGATCCAAGAGCAAATCCGAAACAGAGGATGGGAAGTTTTAACCAACCCTGAGACAAAGGTTGGAAGAAACATGGTTCAGGAATTCTACTCAAATCTGTGGCTGACAGATAAGTAGAGAATGACTGGAACTGTTTTTCATACCTACAGAACCATGGTCAGAGGGAGAATTATTTACTTCCATCTGGACAAAATAAGAGAGGTATTCAAATTGCCTCAACTGCAAGATGATCCCGAATCCTTTAATAGGAGAATGGTGAGAGCAGATAAGGGGTTGGATCAAGTTCTAAAGGACATATGCCTCCCTGGAGCTAAGTGGACAACCAATTCAAAAGGTGTCCCAAACCAACTCAAGAGGGGAGATCTCAAACCAATTGCAAGAGGTTGGCTAGACTTTATTGGGCGTTCCATATTGCCCACTAGCAACCGTTCTGAGGTCACTATCAAGAGAGCAGTGATGATTCATTGCATTATGCTGGGAAAAAAAGTAGAGGTTCATCATCTGATTGCTTGTGAGATTTACACAATTGCAAACAAGAATTCCTCTGAAGCCAAACTGGCTTACCCAAGCTTAATCTCTTTGCTATGTAAAGATGCTGGGCTGAGGATGGGAGTAGATGAATTCATCCCAATTGAACATCCAATCACCAAGAAGTCAATGGAAGGACAAATGCAAGATAATTCTATCAAAAGGAGGGCGCAGGAGTTCCTCCTTGAGCTCCCTGAAATTGACTACTGGACCCGCCTAGAAGTATCTGTTGCCAAGCTACAAGAAGCTATGGAACAAATTAAAGAAGAACAGCAGAATCAAAACTGCATGCTCTGCAAATTGCTGAAGGAACAAGAGAAGCAGGGGCGTGAGCTACAGAAGCTGAAGCGCCAGAAGCTCTCCCTTGAAGGGTCAAATACCCCACAAGTTGAGGGAGCATCCACTTCTCAAGATCAAGGTTGTTGAGTCCTAACTCTGTGATAACCTCTATCATGAGGAGTCTATTTTAGAGTCATTTAAATTTTTGTTTTCTATTACTATTAGTCTTATCTTATGTTTATCTTTGAGTCTTGTTCTTAATTCATGATTAATAAAATTTAATGTCTATGCCTTAAAGCTATGAATGTCCTATGAATCCATCACCTCTCTTAAATGAAAAATGCTTTAATCACAAAAGAACAAGAAGTGCAGGATTTTGAATTCATCTCTGAAACTAGTTGAATTAGCTTGATGTGGTGACAATACTTTTTGTTTTCTGAATGAATGCTTGAACAGTGCATATGTCTTTTGAATTTGTTGATTAAAGAATGTTAAACTTGTTGGCTCTTGAAAGAATGATGGAAAATGAGAAATGTTATTGAGGATCTGAAAAATCATCAAATTGATTCTTGAAGCAAGAAAAAAGCAGTGAATTCAAAAAAAAGAAATGAAAAAGAAAAAAAAAGAGAGAGATAAAAAGTGATCCAAGGCAAAAAAAAGTGTGCTTAAGAACCCTGGACACCTCTAATTGGGGACTCTAGCAAAGTTGAGTCACAATCTAAAAAGGTTTACCCAGTTATGTGTCTGTGGCATGTATGTATCCAGGGGTAATACTGGAAGACAGAGTGCTTTTGGCCACAACCAAGACTCATAAAGTAGCTATGTTCAAGAATTATCACACTTAACTAGGAGAATCAATAACACTATCTGAATTCTGAGTTTCTATAGATGCCAATCATTCTAATCTTCAAAGGATAAAGTGAGATGCCAAAACTGTTCAGAAGCAAAAATCTACTAGTCTCGCTCATCTAATTGGAGCTAAGTTTCATTGATATTTTGGAGTCTATAGTATGTTCTCTTCTTTTTATCCTAATTGATTTTCAGTTGCTTGGGGACAAGCAACAATTTAATTTTGGTGTTGTGATGAGCGGATAATTTATACGCTTTTTGGTACTGTTTTTAGTATGTTTTAGTATATTTTGGTTAGTTTTTAGTATGTTTTTATTAGTTTTTATTTAAAATTAACTTTTCTGGGCTTTACTATGAGTATGTGTGTTTTTCTGTGATTTCAGGTAATTTCTGGCTGAAATTGAGGGACCTGAGCAAAAATCTGATTCAGAGGCTGAAAAAGGACTGCAGATGCTATTGGATTCTGACCTCTCTGCACTCGAAGTGGATTTTCGGGAGCTACAGAAGTCCAATTGGCGCGATCTCAATTGCGTTGGAAAGTAGACATCCTGGGCTTTCCAGAAATATATAATAGTCCATACTTTGCTCGAGATTTGATGGCCCAAACCGGTGTTGCAAATCAGCTTCAGAATTCCCGGCGTTTAACGCCGGAACTGGCACAAAAATTGGAGTTAAACGCCCAAACTGGCACAAAAGCTGGCGTTTAACTCTAGGAAAAGTCTCTACACATGAAAGCTTCAATGCTCAGCCCAAGCACACACCAAGTGGTCTCCGGAAGTAGATTTTTACATCATTTACTCACTTCTGTATACCCTAGGTTACTAGTTAACTATTAATTGGACCTTTTGACATTGTATCTTTACCTCATGACACATTACACGTTTCTTATTGTATCTTCTACGGCATGAGTCTCTAAACCCCATGGTTGGGGGTGAGGAGCTCTACTGTGTCTTGATGGATTAATGCAATTACTACTGTTTTTCATTCAATCACGCTTGCTTCTATTCTAAGATATCACTTGTTCCTCAACTTGATGAATATGATGATCCGTGACACTCATCATCATTCTCACCCATGAACGTGTGCCTGACAACCACCTCCGTTCCACTTTAGATTGAGTGAATATCTCTTGGATTCCTTAATTAGAATCTTCGTGGTATAAGCTAGAATTGATGGCGGCATTCAAGAGAATCCGGAAGATCTAAACCTTGTCTATGGTATTCTGATAGGATTCAAGGATTGAATGACTGTGACGAGCTTCAAACTCCTGAGGGCTGGGCGTTAGTGACAGACGCAAAAGAATCACTGGATTCTATTCCAACCTGATTGAGAACCGACAGATGATTAGCCGTGCTGTGACAGAGCACGTTGAACATTTTCACTGAGAGGATGGGAGGTAGCCATTGACAACGGTGAAACCCTACATACAGCTTGCCATGGAAGGAGCCTTGCGTGCATGAAGAAGAAGACAGTAGGAAAGCAGAGATTCAGAAGATAGAGCATCTCCAAAACCTCAACCTGTTCTCCATTACTGCAAAACAAGTATTTATTTCATGTTCTTTTACTTTTCACAATTAAACCTGAGAATTATTGATATCCTGACTAAGAGTTACAAGATAACCATAGCTTGCTTCAAGCCAACAATCTCCGTGGGATCGACCCTTACTCACGTAAGGTATTACTTGGACGACCCAGTGCACTTGCTGGTTAGTTGTGTGGAATTGCAAGAGTGAGATTGCAATTTCGTGCACCAGCGCACTCTTTTTCCTGAAAAGGTTTTTTAATGAGGCGCCAAGCTAAGATCTATAGAAATTGCCCAACGTAAAAGGGTAAATACCCGCATGTACATATTCTTATCTATATTCCTATTTTTTATTTGAATAAAGTCTTTCATATTCTCTACAAAGGTTTTCCTTTTAACCAAGACGCATTAATCTGAGCGCAAAAATTCATCGCCCGATTACAAAGCTACAGGTCGGCAAAGATAAGAACCAAACTCATCGCCCGATCACGACAAGGTCGGCAAGATGAAAACCAAATTCATCACCCGATCACAACAAAGTCGGCAAGATGAAAGTGATAAAAACAGATTAATGCAAGAATTTATAAAAAGTAATCCATAGAAAGAGGCCTGACGAGGTCTGAATAAAAATGGATTGCTAAAAATAACTTAGGAAGGACCGACCTGAAGAAGTCAGACCAAACCAATCAAAGCGACAAAAGTTATAAAAAGTAATCCATAGAAAGAGGCCTGATGAGGTCTGAATAAAAATGGATTGCTAAAAATAACTTAGGAAGGACCAACCAGAAGAAGTCAGACTAAACCAATCAAAGCAACAAAAGTTATAAAAAGTAATCCATAGAAAGAGGCCTAACGAGATCTGAATAAAAATGGATTGCTAAAAGTAACTTAAGAAGGACCGACCAGAGGAAGTCAGACCAAACCAAACAAAGCAACAAAGTTATAAAAAGTAAATCCATAGAAAGAGGCTCGACGAGGCCTGCTTAAAAATAGATTACTAAAATAACTTAAGAAGAGCCGACAAGAGAAGTCGGACCAACAAAAAGTGTGCGCTAAAAGGGACACAGTTTTGCCCAAAAAGCCACGACTCCATGACAAGGCTATCAAATTTGTTCAATACTAACTAAAAAGGTTCTACGAGAACACTAAAAAGTTGTCGGACAAATTAGCCCCAAAGATCACCTCGGCCGAGTAGAAAGCGGACGAAACAAGGAGCGATCAAGAAGAGGTTGGACAACAAAGTGTTGACACTCTTCACAGATTCACAGAAATTGCAGAAAAGTAATCAACATATCAAAGAAACGCCAATATCATAAAAAGAGCGTCAAAAACTCAAAAGGCCACCCAAAAAGTCGACCTCAAGAGTTCAAAGTTTTTGCTTTTTCCAAAATAAAGCTGCTAAAGAAAAGCAACCGAATGTTGAAAGAAGTCAAACCATGTAATAGTTACAAAATATTAGAGTTTAAAAGCCCACAAGCTGGGCTATACAAAAAACATCTGAAATCACAAAGGGTCCGAAGTCTTCTTCGTAGCAGCATCTTGAGTAAAAGGGGGAAAAGTAATCAACATATCAAAGAATCGCGATTTAAAACTTGAACGTCAGGATCAGACTCAGGATGGCCGACCTCAGCAGCAGGGGTGGAAGAAGTAGTGGCAGTAGAAGCTTTGACTTGCGGATCAAGGGGAGGACCTTCCTCTTCATCTTCATCCGGGGCAGAAATTATCTTGCCGTCCTCAACAATGTTGTCCAGGCTGAAGAGAGTAAGGTCGAGCTCGGGGCGAGAACTCGGACCTGGGCCTTTAAATTTTCATAGGCATCAGTAACACTACCCACAAGATGGCTCTGAAGTTCTGCGTACTCATCATGAGCAGATTCCAGCCTCTCCCTGATCTCCAGTAGCTCACCATAGGTACGAACATAGCTCTCTTTATGCTTCTGCGCCATCTCCTCGGCCAGATTCACAGTGGCCTCAGCAGCGGTAGCTCGGGCCTTCTCATTTTCTATGTCCAGCTCCAATTTTTCCACCCTTGCATCAAGTTCATCCTTCAGCCCTTTGATCCTGTCAAATTCCAACTTAGCTTCCTTCATAAAGGCCTTCGTGGCATGGACGGGAGAATCTTGAATTGTGCAGAACAAGGCTGCACCCATGTGAGCCATCCGAACACTACTACTGGTGATAAAAACCAAGTGGTGAAGGATGGACATGTCATCCATGGAAAGTCAGCCATAAGAGGTAATTTGATTATCAACAAACCCTACAGCATCAAAATCAGGGGCACCCAGGTCATAGGGTTCAACAGTCTTCTGCCTCTTGGGAGGAGGACTGGAAGTAGGAGAAGAGGCAGCGCCAGAAGTTGGCTGGGGAGGATCAGAGGAAACCACATGAACTTGGGGAGTAGGGATAGTCCTCCTCAGTCCAGCAGTGCCCGAGGTCGACTTCTTTGGAGGGATCTGAGAGGATCATTCCCCCGAAGCCTTCGCCGAGACATTTTGAGCGGCTGTTGCTTTCCTAGCCCGCTTAAAGGCCTTCATGGAATCAGAGGACTTCACCATCTCTGAAAAAGAAAGCAACAAGATCAAAATGGATTGACAAACAAAGAAATAAATAACAAAAATCTAAAAAATAAGTCAGCGACTACCTAATCCAGCTCAAAAAAGGGAGGGATCCCCTAAGAACCTCTTCATGTCGAGATGGGGAGGTTCCCCCCAATTTTCCTCTAACACATGCACAAAGGCCTGCTCGATCTCATCCAAACTTTCCCAAGAATACCTAGTCACTACCACATTATTTTGCCAGCACAAAGGAAAAGCGGGTTCATTGTTTTCATCCAAGAAGAAAAGCTAAGCTCCCTCAACAGCTCGGACCTTGAAATAATAGTTCTTAAAATCCCTAAACAATTCATCATACATAGAGAACACTTTCTTTCCTTGGAAAGCTCGGAAAGAAATCCAAGAAGCTTTCTTCTTAGCTGCCCCATGTTTTGTCAAAACAAAAAGATAAAGGTAGAGGGCTTGGGAAGGTCGGACATCTAGTTCTTGAAACAACAATTGGAAGATCTTTATGAAACCCCATGAGTTTGGATGGAGTTGAAAAGGAGCTACATTCCAGGCCCACAACAGTCTGGCTTCAAAAGGGATAAAGGGAACGGTGATGTTCAGTTGACTAAAAAAGTAGTCATAAGCATAGAAGAAGGGTCGTTCTCCCTTTGTCAAAGAAGGAAAACTAACCCTTTCCTCGGGGTCGGAAGACACCAGCTCGTAATTTTTCTCTTGGTCCCTATCACTACAAATCCTATGATGCCTCCTAAGTCACACACAATATTCAGAATCAACTACAGAGACATACATCAAAACAATAGAATCCATCCAGTCAAACATGCCATCTGGAACCTTAGTAGACATTTCAACAATTTTCTTTCGGAGGGACATGGGTCAACTATTCCTACAGTAAGAAAGGGAAAAAATGGGTTACTAACCAAACAGCTAGGATAAATAACATGCGAACATTAAGAGTCGAATATAGCAATAAAAAGGGAAACCCCGAGACTCACACGTTGGCCCAGGGGCACTCTTCGGAGGCAATAATAAGACAAGAACCCAGAAGGAAGAGAATTGGCAGATTAAGCCCTAAACACCTCTTCACAGAAGGCACAAAAGGATCAATCCCTCTCTGGTAAAAAACGTTTCACACAAAATAGCAAGAAAGCCACCATCATCAAACGGATCGCACAGAAATCATCAAAAGATACAACCTTTGAACAGATGCAATTTATCATTTCAAAGCTACAAACAAAATTTAAGGAAAAAGATCTATGCATAAAGAAGTCATGCAAAGGTGAGAGAGACAAGCGACAAATCGAAAAAACCCTAAAACAGCACCAAGGCGCGCATTACAGCAACCATCAAGCACAACGACGCAGAAAGATTCAAACTTTCCAGCATGAATCCATACAAGGTCAAAAATTTTAAAGCACACAAGCATGAAAGAACGGTATCGAAAGTAAAAAGTGAAGAAGAAAAATCAACCTGCAGAGAAGAGGGGACGATAACTAATCAGAGACCGAAACGGCGCCAACAATCACTTTGTAAGCGAAGGAAAGGAAAGCACGAAGACGTAAAAATAGAGGGTAAGAAGAAAGAAGAAGTTGCAGCGAGCAAAGAGAAGAGAAACTGAAAGAGGAGGCTTTGAAATTCAAAAAGAGATACAAAGAGGGAAACAAAGGAAACGGCAAAGAGTTAATGAGTCTTTGGCCTTCGCACGTTTCCAAGAAAAGTAAACGTGCGCTGTAGTTAAAGAGGAAACATTCCACATTCAAGTCACTAATCAGGGGTTTCTACAACGAGATTGAGAAAAATGCTCGAGCTCGGCTTCTCCAAAGGGGATCAAAAGTCTAAAAAGACACGACCTCAAAAGAAAGACCTCGCTCAAGCAGGGGCACTGTTCATACCCTGGGTCGAGCTATGCAACCTGGGCTGATTGAAGGCGAAACGACCGACCTCCTCAGGTTAGGCTCCCCGACCTCTTCTAAAAAGAGTTTGGCCAAATCGACTAAAAGGCCCAAATAGGCCCAAACAAAGAGACACAACCCAAATCTAAAGGCAACCAAGGCCTGGAAAGATAAGGACGGTTCCCCTTAGAGATAAGATAGCTTCACTCAAAGATAAGATAAGTTAACTATCTTATCTCCAGAAAGGTCACTCCACACTATTATAAATACACTGGAGCACCCAGGTATAACTCAGATTCTGATTCTACACAATAAACCTGCTTAAAGCCTGTGCTAATTTAAGCATCGGAGTCTCTCGCAGGTACCACCACCCTCTGGTGACAAAGGATCAGTAGCACCACCAGGTCCAACAAGTCTGAGGTCGACCTACAGTTTCAGGTAACCCCCGGAACAGTAGCCGACCTCCAAGGGCGGGAGCTCCCGAGGTCATGGCATGCCTGTAACCTAAGAAGGTACTACAGCTAGAAAAAAGTCTCAGGCCAAGGCGCGCTCTTTTTTCCCTAAAGGATTTTTTAATGAGGCACCAGACCAAGACTTAAAAGCTGTCTGACTAGTAGGGTAAGCCCTCATATGTACATACTCTTATTTATATTTCTCATTTTACTACTTGAATAAAAATTTAAGATTCCCTAAAAAGTTTCCTACCAGACGCATTAATTTACGCTCAAAATAAACGCAAAATTCATCGCCCGACCAGGAAAGGTCGGCAAGGTGAAGCGACAAAGCCCAAGTTAATGTGAGAAGTTATAAAAGTAACCCGTATAAAGTGGCTGACGAGGTTGGACTAAAATGAGATTACTAATACGTAAAATTGAGATTTCACGTGCAACCGGCAAGTATACCGGGTCGTATCAAGTAATAAAACTCACAAAGAGTGAGGTCGATCCCACGGAGATTGGTAGATTAAGCAACTTTAGTTAAATGGTAGATTTAGTCAAGCGAACATGGTTTTGATTTCATGAGCATTTTGATTTTTGAACATAGTTGCAAGAATTTAAATGGCAAAGAGTGTAAAGAACTAAGAGAAAGAAATAAAGGGAAAGTAAATAACGGAAACTTAAAGTGCAAGAAACTTAAATGACATCAAAAGTAAATTGCAAGAAAATAAAGTGCTGAATTCTAAATAGCAAAATAGTAAATAGCAAGAAATAAAGAAACAGAATGTAAATGACAAGAATAATAAATTGCAAGAATGTAAAAGGGAATTGGGTAATGGGTATTCAAGCACTAAGAGCAAAAGAAATGAGAATTAATGATAGAGAGGATCATTAGGGATCAGAGATGCAAGTTTTCATGAATTGATGTTAGTCAAATCCTTCTCAATCATGGGTACAGATCCATGGCAAGTGGTTGATTGAATCCCAATCTCTTGGTGATTCAATCTCTCTCAACATAACCAATTGCCACTCTCGTGATCTAATTGTTTATGAGAAGAGATGAAGCTCAAATCTAATCCAGCCACACAATTCCAATAATCTCAACCAAGGAGAGTTACATCTCACATACTAACCGAGGTATATTGATTAAAGGAATCATGAAAGGATGAACTCAAAACTGAATTATGTGGCTCATTCCTCAAATTCACCACATAATTCATATAGATTAACCCCTCTCTCGATGGTGGTTGAATCTTTGAAGATCAAGAATTCCCTCTTTAGATCAACCACTAGAATTGAGGAGGAGAAGATGAGTTCACCAATTCATTCCAACAAGCAGAGCTCTTCCCCCTAATGAAAGTGGGGTTTAGTGAGTCATTGCTCCAATTTCAACAACAATTGCTATAAATCAAAATTTAAACTAAATTGCAAAGAAGGATGAAGAAGAATAATGAAATGCTTAAAGCTTAAGAGATGAAGAAGAGAATTTCCAAGAAGAACCAAGAATGCTCTCCGGGTATCCTCCCGGAAGTGCTCAAGAGTTCTCAAGTAAAAGTGCTAAAAGTATGAAAAAGTTCTAAGTGTCAAAAAGTGTAAAAAAGTCCTCTACAAGTACACCAATCTCTTCTATTTATACTACTCCTAAAACTTCTTCAGAGATCTTCAATTTGGGCTAGCAATGTGGGCTTTCTCATTGTTGAATTCTTGGTTCAATTGAAGAAGTTGCTGGCCTTTGTGAGGAATAAGGGAAGCAGAGCAAGTTGGCAACCATTCTGGCCCATTGAGGGGCGTTGTTGGCAATAACGCTGGCCTTAATGCACGTTGGCAACGTGCATCACAATTTCCTGGAAGTGAAGTTTGAGACTTGGGCGTTGCTAGCCCAAGTTGTTGCTAACAACTTGCTTTTCCCCTTCTTGGCTCTATTTTCATGCTAAATGTAGCCCAGAATTTGAGTGTCAACCTTCTGCTTCAATATGAACTATTATACATCATTGGAAAGCTCTTGAAGTATATTTTCCAATGCCACTGGAATCACCTCAATTGGACTTTCCTAGCTCAAGTTATGCTTCCTCAAAGAAGGTAAGGTTAAGCTGCCAAGTTGTTGCCAAAAACGCACCTTCACTCCCAAGTTGGCAACGTGCTCGTGCCTAGCCTCCCAAGGCAAAGGCTTGGGGCTGGCGTTGTTGTAAAACACGCCCCCTTTCTAGCACGTTGGCAACGTGCTCGTGCCCCCCTCCAGGGCTCATCTCTAGCCTTCTTGAATTTCACTTCATGTTCTTGTTTTTAGGGCCTAAAGATGACTCTGGTTTGGCTTCATATATGGTTGGAAAGCTCTGAATGTTAGGTTTCCAACGCAACTGGAAGCACTCAATTTGGATCTCTGTAGCTCAAGATATCTTCCATTGAAGGGGACATGGTCAGGCTGTCTTGTTGGAGTTGTTATGGATAACGCCCCTATATTCCAAGTTGGGAATGTGCCCGTGCCTAGCCTCCCAAAGTAGGGAAATGAGGCTGGCGTTGTTGATGAACACTCCTTCTCTTCAGCACGTTGGCAACGTGCTCGAGCCTTTCTCAAGGCTCCATGTTTGCTTCCTGGCGTTGGCAACGTGCATGGCATGGCTTATGGGCGTTGGCAACGTGCATGGCACGGCCCATGGGCATTGGCAACTTGATTGGTGCCCTTCCTGGCGTTGGCAACGTGCATGGCACGGCTTGTGGGCATTGGCAACGTGCATGGCACGGCTCATGGGCGTTGGCAACTTGATTGGTGCCCTTCCTGGCGTTGGCAACGTGCATGGCACGGCTTGTGGGCGTTGGCAACTTGGTTGGCACCAAGACTTGGTGCCTAGCCAAGCAACCATTCCTGGCGTTGTTGCCAAACACGCCCATGGTTCCTAGCTCAACAACGTGCTCGAGCTCCCCTTTGGTGCCAAAATTGCTTGCTACGTTGCCAAGGAACACGCCTTCATAACTTGGCGTTGGCAACGTGCATCTCATTTTCCTGGGCCAAGTTTGCTTGTGTGGCGTTGCCTAGGGACACGCCTATGGTTCCTGGCGTTGGCAACGCCCTCGAGCTCCTCTTCAAGGCTCCATTTGTTGCTTGGCGTTGCCTTGAATAACGCCTATGGTTCCTGGCGTTGGCAACGCCAGCTTCTTCCCCTCTTGGGCCAAGCTCACTCATGTGCGTTGCCTTGAGACACGCCAATAGTTCTTGGCGTTGGCAACGCCCTCGAAACTCCTTCATAGCCCAAGTTCCTTGCTTGTGTGCGTTTCCCATAACAACTCACTCCTTCCTCCAAGTTGGCAACGCCAACATTTGCTCTCCAGGGCTGCCTTGGCGTTGCCTTCAACAACGCACCCTCTTCTCCAAGTTGGCAACGCCAACTTATGCTCTTCCAATGCTGCCAAGCTTGCTTCACAAATTGGCGTTGGCAACGCCCTTCTAGAGTTGGCAACGCCCAAATTTGCTTCTCCAGGGCTGCCTGGCGTTGCCTTCAACAACGCCCCCTTTCTTCAAGTTGGCAACGCCAACTTTTGTTCTTCAAGGTTGCCTGGCGTTGTTCATAAGAACGCACCCTATTCCCAAGTTGGCAACGCAACTTCTTCTTCTTGATTGCCCAGCTTGCATCATTCTTGCTTCCATGCTTCCTTGTTTCATCACCTATCATCAACAAAGGAAATAGCTTCAAAGTCTTACCAATTCATACAATAAATTTCATGAGATTCATTCATACTCATTCATATATGTATTCTTTAAATCATTTGCATGAATTTGGCTAGAATCAACATGTTCCTTGGTGTTCTCATGCATGAAGATAAAACTCATAAAAGGACTTGTTTATTTAGAGAAAATGAGTGAGATTAAGCTAAAACCAACTAAACTAACTAGCTAATATAACAAATATGCAATTGCATCACAACACAAACTTAAAGTGTTGTTGTCCTCAAGCAAAATATAAAAACTTTGTCACAAGAATTTAAGATGTAAGACTTGAATGTTCTTCCAGAGAGTAATTTTTTCATTGAGCATGTCATCCTCACTTGTGTGGTCATTAATTTATTGTAATCGAACACAACTATTCAACTTTTTCAATTAAAATGCTTGCTAAAAGGTCGTCCAGACAAATGGTGCACGAAATTGTGATCTCAATGGCGCCAACAACTTGGTACGCACAATTGTAATCTCAACTCTTTTTCACAACTTCGCACAACTAACCAGCAAGTGCACTGGGTCGTCCAAGTAATAAACCTTACGTGAGTAAAGTCGATCCCACGGAGATTGTCGGCTTGAAGCAAGCTATGGTCACCTTGTAAATCTCAGTTAGGCGGATTCAAATGGTTATAGAGTTTTGATAATTAAAAGATAAATAAACATAAAATAAAGATAGAGATACTTATGTAATTCATTGGTGGGAATTTCAGATAAGGTTTTGGATATGTGGTAGCGCGAAATTGTGATCAATACTTTTCACAACTCAAATAATCCCCGGTAATGAATCCAAAAACTTGGTGTTCAATACCATGGTATAAACACAACTTCGCACAACTAACCAGCAAGTGTACTGGGTCGTCCAAGTAATAAACCTTACGCGAGTAAGGGTCGATCCCACAGAGATTGTTGGTATGAAGCAAGCTATGGTCACCTTGTAAAAATCTTAGTCAGGCAAACTCAAATGGGTATGGTGATATACGAATAAAACATAAAGATAAAGATAGAGATACTTATGTAATTCATTGGTAGGAATTTCAGATAAGAGTATGAAGATGCTGGTCCCTTCCGTCTCTCTGCTTTCCTACTGTCTTCATCCAATCCTTCTTACTCCTTTCCATGGCAAGCTTAAGCAAGGGTTTCACCGTTGTCAGTGGCTACCTCCCATCCTCTCAGTGGAAATGTTCAACGCACCTTGTCACGGCACGGCTATCCATCTGTCGGTTCTCGATCAGGCCGGAATAGAATCCAGTGATTCTTTTGCGTCTGTCACTAACGCCCCGCCCTCAGGAGTTTGAAGCACGTCACAGTCATTCAGTCATTGAATCCTACTCAGAATACCACAGACAAGGTTAGACCTTTCGGATTCTCTTGAATGCCGCCATCAGTTCTAGCCTATACCACGAAGACTCTGATCTCACGGAATGGCTGGCTCGGTTGTCAGGCGAGCACTCGGTTGTCAGGCGATCAACCATGCATCGTGTATCAGGAATCCAAGAGATATTCACCCAATCGAAGGTAGAACGGAGGTGGTTGTCAGTCACACGTTCATAGATGAGAATGATGATGAGTGTCACGGATCATCACGTTCATCAAGTTGAAGAACAAATGATATCTTGGAACAAGAACAAGCGGAATTGAATAGAAGAACAATAGTAATTGCATTAATACTCGAGGTACAGCAGAGCTCCACACCTTAATCTATGGTGTGTAGAAACTCCACCGTTGAAAATACATAAGAACAAGGTCTAGGCATGGCCGAATGGCCAGCCTCCCAAAGATCTAAGATAGCATCAGAACAAAGATAACTACCCAGATATCTCAATACAATAGTAAAAGGTCCTACTTATAGAGAACTAGTAGCCTAAGGTTTACAGAGATGAGTAAATGACATAAAAATCCACTTCCGGGCCCACTTGGTGTGTGCTTGGGCTGAGCAATGAAGCATTTTCGTGTAGAGACTCCTCTTGGAGTTAAACGCCAGCTTTGGTGCCAGTTTGGGCGTTTAACTCCCATTCTTGTGCCAGTTCCGGCGTTTAACGCTGGGAATTCTGAGGGTGACTTTGAACGCCGGTTTGGGCCATCAAATCTTGGGCAAAGTATGAACTATTATATATTGCTGGAAAGCCCAAGATATCTACTTTCCAACGCCGTTGAGAGCGCGCCAATTGGGATTCTGTAGCTCCAGAAAATCCACTTTGAGTGCAGGGAGGTCAGAATCCAACAGCATTTGCAGTCCTTTTTAGTCTCTGAATCAGATTTTTGCTCAGGTCCCTCAATTTCAGCCAGAAAATACCTGAAATCACAGAAAAACACACAAACTCATAGTAAAGTCCAGAAAAGTGAATTTTAACTAAAAACTAATAAAAATATACTAAAAACTAACTAGATCATACTAAAAACATACTAAAAACAATGCCAAAAAGCGTACAAATTATCCGCTCATCACAACACCAAACTTAAATTGTTGCTTGTCCCCAAGCAACTGAAAATCAAATAAGATAAAAAAAAGAGAGTATGCAATGAATTCCAAAAACATCTATGAAGATCAGTATTAATTAGATGAGCGGGGCTTTTAGCTCTTTGCCTCTGAACAGTTTTGGCATCTCACTCTATCCTTTGAAATTCAGAATGATTGGCTTCTTTAGGAACTCAGAATCCAGATAGTGTTATTGATTCTCCTAGTTAAGTATGATGATTCTTGAACACAGCTACTTATTGAGTCTTGGCCGTGGCCCAAAGCACTCTGTCTTCCAGTATTACCACCGGATACATACATGCCACAGACACATAATTGGGTGAACCTTTTCAGATTGTGACTCAGCTTTGCTGGAGTCCCCAATTAGAGGTGTCCAGGGTTCTTAAGCACACTCTTTTTGCCTTGGATCACAACTTTATTTCTTTCTTTTTCTTTCTCTCTTTTTCTTTTTTTTTTGTATTCACTGTTTTTTCTTGCTTCAAGAATCATTTTAATGATTTTTCAGATCCTCAGTAACATTTCTCCTTTTTCATCATTCTTTCAAGAGCCAACATTCATGAACCTCAAATTCAAAAGACATATGCACTGTTTAAGCATACATTCAGAAAACAAAAGTATTGCCACCACATCAAAATAATCAAACTGTTATAAAATTCAAAATTCATGCAATTCTTTTCTTTTTCAATTAAGAACATTTTTTATTTAAGAGAGGTGATGGATTCATAGGACATTCATAACTTTAAGGCATAGACACTAAGACACTAATGATCACAAGACACAAACATAGACAAACATAAGCACTAAAATTCGAAAAACAGAAAAATAAAGAACAAGGAAAGTAAAGAACGGGTCCACCTTAGTGATGGCGGCTTGTTCTTCCTCTTGAAGATCCTATGGAGTGCTTGAGCTCCTCAATTCTCTTCCTTGTTTTGTTGCTCCTCTCTTATGATTCTTTGATCTTCTCTAATTTCATGGAGGATGATGGAGTGTTCTTGATGCTCCACCTTAGTTGTCCATTTGGAACTCAATTCTCCTAGGGAGGTGTTTAGTTGCTCCCAATAGTTTTGTGAGGAAAGTGCATCCCTTGAGGTATCTCAGGGATCTCATGATGAGTGGGGTCTCTTGTGTGCTCCATCCTCTTCTTAGTGATGGCTTGTCCTCATCAATAGGGATGTCTCCTTATGTCAACTCCAACCGAATAACAGAGGTGACAAATGAGATGAGGGAAGGCTAACCTTGCCAAGGTAGAAGACTTGTCTGCCACCTTATAAAGTTCTTGAGATATAACCTCATGAACTTCTATTTCTTCTCCAATCATGATGCTATGAATCATGATAGCCCGGTCTATGGTAACTTCGGACCGTTGCTAGTGGGAATGATTGAGCGTTGGATAAACTCCAACCATCCTCTAGCCACGGGTTTGAGGTATGCCTTCTCAATTGAACCGGCTCCCTCTTGAATCTCTCTTCCATTGGGCGCCCTCTTCACATATGACTGTGAGGACTTGGTCCAACCTTTGATCAAAGTTGACCCTTCTAGTGTAAGGATGTTCATCTCCTTGCATCATGGGCAAGTTGAATGCCAACCTTACATTTTCCGGACTAAAATCCAAGTATTTCCCCCAACCATAGTAAGATAATTCTTTGGATCCGGGTTCACACTTTGATCATGGTTCTTGGTGATCCATGCATTGGCATAGAACTCTTGAACCATTAAGATTCCGACTTGTTGAATGGGGTTGGTAAGAACTTCCCAACCTCTTCTTCGGATCTCATGTCGGATCTCCGGATATTCACTCTTTTTGAGTGAAAAGGGACCTCGGGGATCACCTTCTTCAAGGCCACAACTTCATAGAAGTGGTCTTGATGCACCCTTGAGATGAATCTCTCCATCTCCCATGACTCGGAGATAGAAGCTTTTGCCTTCCCTTTCCTCTTTCTAGAGGTTTCTCCGGCCTTGGATGCCATAAATGGTTATGGAAAAACAAAAAGCAATGCTTTTACCACACCAAACTTAAAGGGTTTGCTCGTCCTCGAGCAAAATAAGAAAGAAGAGAGTAGAAGAAGAAGAAATGAGAAAGAAGGGAATGGCTTTGTGTTCGGCCAAAAAGGGGAGAAGTAGTGTTTAGGTTGTGTGAAAATGAAGGAGTGAAGATGGGTTTATATAGGAGAGGGGGAGGGTTGATGTTCGGCTATGTATGGGTGGGTTGGGTGGGAAAGTGGTTTGAATTTGAATGGTGAGGTAGGTGAGGTTTTATGAAGGATGGATGTGAGTGGTGAAGAGAAAGATGGATTTGATAGGTGAAGGGTTTTTGGGGAAGAGGTGTTGAGGTGATTGGTGAATGGGTGAAGAAGAGAGAGAGTGGTGGGGTAGGTGGGGATCCTGTGGGGTCCACAGATCCTGAGGTGTCAAGGAAAAGTCATCCTGCACCAAATGGCATGCAAAAATGCATTTTTAGCCCATTTCTGGCGTTTAACGCCAGCTTCTGCCCTTTTCTGGCGTTTAACGCCAGTCTGGTGCCCCTTTCTGGCGTTAAACGCCCAGAATGGTGCCAGACTGGGCGTTAAACGCCCAACAGCTACCTTACTGGCGTTTAAACGCCAGCAGCTCTCCTCCAGGGTGTGCTTTTTTCTTTCTATTTTTCATTCTGTTTTTGCTTTTTCATTGATTTTGTGACTTCTCATGATCATCAACCTACAAAAGACATAAATAACAAAGAAATAGATAAAATATAGCATTGGGTTGCCTCCCAACAAGCGCTTCTTTAATGTCATAGCTTGACAGAGGGCTCTCATGGAGCCTCAGAAATGCTCAGAGCAATGTTGGACCTCCCAACACCAAACTTAGAGTTTGAATGTGGGGGTTCAACACCAAACTTAGAATTTGGTTGTGGCCTCCCAACACCAAACTTAGAGTTTGACTGTGGGGGCTCTGTTTGCTCTGTTTTGAGAGA